>NC_141000.1:123959745-124585713 GCF_052327205.1 Somniosus microcephalus | reverse complement strand
CGTGAGGCCAGCCGGACTCACCTTAGCTTTCTCCCTCCCTCTCCGTGGATCAGCGCCTCAGGGCCGGCCGATGCGCGGGCTAGCGCGTTGAGTCCCGGCCGGACTCACCTTAGCTGCGGTCCGGGCCGACATTGACGCGCGCGCGCTGACTCCCGCCCTCCCGAGCTGGTTTCAAGACGGCCGGCGGGCCCGATTGCCGGGGTAACCCTTCCCGCTGTCCAAGCCCCGCCCGAGATCCGCACTCCCAAGAGCCCTGCCCCCCCGCCCGAGCCGAGCGGGGAACAGAGAGAGACGCCGCGTCCTGTTTATGTCCCGTGACCCTTGTGGCTGACGCCGTTGCCCTGGGTAACATGACGACGGGGGGGGGGAGCTTAGCAGAAGCCGTGGGACAATTACCTAGCTCGGGCGTGGCTGGACAGGAAAGGCCCAGGCTTTGAGGCCTAGGTTATGAGACCTTACAAAAACGGGGAAAGGTAGGAAAAAGAATCTTCAGGTTTACAAATGAATTAAGTTTTTGAAAAAACAATTTAATAAAAGCAATTTTTTTTTGCTGGAAATGTAGGTTTGAAAAGAAAAACGCAGAAAGCGGGAAAAAGAATGGAATCAAGATGGCGGCCACTCACCTCGGTTCAGAATGATAAGGCCCGCCCACACACGCACCGATTGGTCGACCGTCATGTCACCGAAGCGTAGGATTGGTCAATCGTCCCGTCACTCGACCGGAGGAGGGCCCGCCTGCACACGCCAGCAACCCGGCGTACGATTGGTCGACCTCGATGTCACTCTATCGCTAATGAGATGATAATGAGCAGAATGTTGAACGTTTTTTTGGATACCACGGGTGCAATTTTTGTCCGGCCGAAACGTAAATATGCCTATGACCGGTCTGTAATCGTAAGCTTTCTTTTGACGTGACGCGCGTGTAGCTACGCTCTATAACTTTCGAACGTATAGAGAACGGACAGACAGACAGACAGACAGACAGACAGAAGAGGTCTTATATATATATAGATATAGACTAGCAGGGGGGGCCCGGCGTTGCCAAGCTTTTTTGTGAAACAGCAGTTTACAGGGCCGCGCGGTTTACAGCCGGCCGCTGCCGCTCCCCCGCGCTGTGTCTCGGGCCGAGCGGTTGTGAGGCCCGGCCCGAGTGACCCCAACTCTGAGGGGGAGAGAGAGTGACTGGGGGGGAGAGAGAGAGAGAGAGACGGGGGAGAGAGAGTAGAGAGACTGGGGGGAGAGAGAGGAGAGAGACTGGGAGAGAGAGAGAGAGAGAGAGAGAGAGTGGGGAGATAGAGAGAGAGAGAGAGAGAGAGAGACTGAGGGGGAGAGAGAGAGAGACTGGGGAAGAGAGACGGGGAGAGAGAGAGAGAGAGACTGGGGGGAGAGAGAGAGAGAGAGACGGGGGAAGGGAGATAGAGACTGGGGAGAGAGAGAGACTGGGGAGATAGAGAGAGAGAGAGAGAGAGCGCGAGAGAGAGACTGGGGGAGAGAGAGAGAGACTGGAGGAGGGAGAGACTGGAGGAGAGAGAGATGGAGAGAGAGAGAGACTGTGAGAGAGAGACTGGAGGAGGGAGAGTTTGGAGGAGAGAGAGAGACTGGGAGACTGGGGGAGAGAGAGAGACTGGGAGAGAGAGAGAGAGCGCGAGACTGAGGGGCGAGAGAGAGAGACAGGGAGAGAGAGAGAGAAACTGGGGGAGAGAGAGGAGAGAGAGAGACGGGGGAAGAGATAGAGAGACTGGGAGACAGAGAGAGAGAGACTGGGAGACAGAGAGAGAGATAAAGAGACGGGGAGAGAGAGAGATTGGGGGGAGAGAGAGGGAGAGGGCTAGAAATTCGGTATCACTCCATTTGGAGAGGGAAGGAGAGAGAGACAGAGAGAGAAAGGGAAGGAGAGAGAGAGAGAGGGAAGGAGTGAGAGACAGAGAGAGAGGGAAGGAGAGAGAGAGAGGGAAGGAGAGAGAGACAGACAGAGACAGAGAGGGAAGGAGAGAGAGAGACTGGGGGGAGAGAGAGAGAGAGAAACAGAAATGCATTTCCTCCTAAAATGCGAAAAATTCAACACATCAAGAAACGTATTATTCAACAAGCTAAGCCAAACAACCCCAGATTTCAAGGAATTGGATGACCTGTCAAAATTGAGATTAGTCCTGGGAGAAGGAGACAGACCATACCTTGGGGCCAAATATGTAACAACATGTCACAACCTGAGGACTGTTTAAAAGTAAGACTGTTTAAATTAATATTGTTTAAAAGTAATATTGTATGTACCCAACAAATGTCAAATCGATTGACACCTACAGAATGTTGGAAAACTGTACCTTTTTGCTATGTAAGCTTTGGCAATATGGTTCTCTGTAAACTTTCATGCCAATAAAGCATTTGAATTGGAATTGGAATTGGAGTAGAGAGACTGGGGGGAGAGAGGGAGAGAGAGGGGTCAGGGGTTGGTGAGTCAAAGTTCCACCCCAACCCTCTTCTGGTGGGAGGAGGAGATTCTAAACCTCTGCGGGTTGGAAATTCCTCTTCTTGCATAATTCGGGGTTAAACGGTGCTTTGTGAGTCAATTCTGCTGGCTGTACACCCCTGAAACTTGTGATTTGTGCAGCGTGCATAATCTGTTCCAGCTCCCAACCACACAGCGGGCTGGCGAACTGAGTGTTCACACTATCGGAACTTTGGTAGGAAAAATAGAAAAGCAGAATATTTTTTAAATGGTGAGAGATTGGGAAATGTTGGTGTTCAGAGGGACCTGGGTGTCCTTGTACACGAATCACTGAAAGTTAACATGCAGGTACAGCAAACAATTAGGAAAGAAAATGGTATGTTGGCCATTATTACAAGAGGATTTGAGTATAAGAGTAAAGACGTCTTACTGCAATTATGTAGGGCCCTGGTATACCTCACAAAGGCCTTCGACACTGTCAACCATGAGGAATTATGGAGTGTCCTCCTGAAATTCGGCTGGCCTCAAAAGTTTGTCACCATCCTCCGTCTGCTTCATGACGACATGCAAGCTGTGATCCTGACCAACGGATCCACCACAGGCCCAATTCACGTACGGACCAGGGTCAAGCAAGGCTGTGTCATCGCACCAACGCTCTTCTCGATCTTCCTGGCTGCAATGCTCCATCTCACCCTCAGTAAGCTCCCCGCTGGAGTGGAGCTAATCTACAGAACAAACGGGAAACTGTTCAACCTCCATCGCCTCCAGTCCAGATCCAAGGTCGTCCCATCCTCTGTCATCGAATTACAGTATGCAGATGACGCTTGCGTCTGCGGTCACGCAGAGGTCGAACTCCAAACAATCGTCAACACCATCACTGAAGTGTACGAGAGCATGGGCCTTACACTAAACATCCGTAAGACAAAGGTCCTCTCCCAACCTGACCCCGCCACACAGTACTGCTCCCCGATGATCAAAATCCATGACGAGGCCTTGGACAACGTGGACCACTTTCCATACCTCGGGAGCCTACTGTCAACAAGGGCAGACGTCGATGACGAAGTCCAACACCGCCTTCAGTGTGCCAGTGCAGCCTTCAGTCTCCTGAGGAAAAGAGTGTTTGAAGACCAGGACCTCAAACCCAGCACAAAGCTCATGGTCTACAGAGCAGCAGTGATACCCGCCCTGCTGTATGCTTCAGAGACATGGACCATGTACAGCAGGCACCTCAAAGCACTGGAGAGGTACCACCAACGCTGCCTCCGCAAGATCCTGTAAATCCATTGGCAGGATAGGCACACCAACATCAGTGTTCTTGCTCAGGCCAACATCCCCAGCATCGAAGCTTTGACCATGCTCGATCAGCTCTGATGGACCGACCACATCGTCCGTATGCCCGAGACGAGACTCCCAAAACAAGCGCTCTACTTGGAGCTCCGGCACGGCAAGAGAGCCCCAGGTGGGCAGAAGAAACGCTTCAAGGACACCCTCAAAGCCTCCTTGAAAAAGTGCAACATCCCCACCAACACCTGGGAATCCCTGGCCCAAGACCGCACAAAGTGGAGGAGAAGCATCCGGGAAGGCACCGAACGCCTCGAGTCTCTTCGCCGCGAGCAAGCGGAAGCCAAGCGCAAACAGTGGAAGGAACGCACGTCAACCCAAGCACCCCACCCACCCACCCCTTCAACCACCGTCTGCCCCACCTGTGACAGAGACTGTAGGTCCCGCATTGGACTCATCAGTCACCTGAGAACTCATTTTTAGTGTGGAAGCAAGTCATCCTCGGTTTCGAGGGACTGCCTAAGAGAAGAGAAGAGAAGTGGGCCCTGGTGAGACCACACCTGGAGTATTGTGTACAATATTTGTCTCCTTACCTAAGGAAGGATATACTTGCCATAGAAGGTGTTAGATCCGTGTATCTTGATGTTGTGTCCTTCAATAATTAGACAAGGGACTGCAGGGAACAATCAACAGGTGTTTACTGAATGAGGGTTACTCTAAAACTAACTGTACAGATCCCTACTCAGGGTTTATATACAGGTGTGGTCACTGCCGGTACTACAGTATACAGGAGCTGTAAAAAGTAGTTCTCCCCTTAAAGGTACATACATTACAATTCCTCCCCTTTTAGATTAACAGTACCATAACATTCATTTAACAATTAAATATCAACTAATTACAATTAACACTTTTACCATGCAACATTAACTGTAAATAGTCTATTTATGAATTCAGTCTTTGGGGAGGCTTCCTGATCATTTCTGGATAGCGCCTTTCCTGAGTGTCTTGCTCTTGGTGCGGAGGCGATTCTGGCCCCCTGCCGTCGGTTGGTTCATCCGCTTCCGATGCTACTGTTTCTGGGGTAGATGATACCTGTACATTGGGTTCATCACCAGGTACGTATGGGCGAGACATGGGGTTGACTCGTTCCTGTGACTAGGGTCTGGTCAACATGGCGTCTCACAATGTTCTCCCCAACATCCACTGTGTACATTAGTGGCCCCTGCCGTGTGCATATCATTCCTAGTTGCCATTTCTCTGTTCGGTAGTCGCGGGCCAAGACTGGTTGCCCTACATTGAAGCTCCTTGTCGGCTTCTCATTAATGTGCTGGAATTGCTTATTCTCAACATCTCTTCGTACATTTGGTCTGAGCAAATCCAGACGAGATCTCAACCTTCGGTTAAAGAACATCATGGCCGGGGTCTGGTTGGTGACTGCATGTGTCGCATTTCTGTAGGCTAACAGGAAATTGTCCACCTTATGCTGCAGTGGAATGTCGTCATCGCACATGGCCCTTACTGCTTTTTTAAAGGTTTGTACGAACCTCTCAGCCAATCCATTTGTGGCTGGATGATACGGGGTGGATGTGTAATGCCTTACCCCATTCCTTTTCATAAATCTTCGAAACTCTTCGGACACAAACTGTGGTCCGTTATCAGAGCAAATCTGCTCTGGCAAGCCGTTCCTGGCAAATATGGTCTGTAGGACTGCAATAGTTTTCTCCGTGGTGGTGGAGGACATTTTGATGACCTTAGGCCATTTCGAGTGCGCATCCACGACTATTAAAAGCATTGAGTCCATGAATGGACCAGCAAAATCAATATGCACCCATTGCCATGGAGATGAGGGCCACTCCCATGGGTGCAGAGGGGCATGTGGTGGTGCATTTTGGACCTTCTGGCATTCTGAGCAGCTCTTTGTCAGGTCCTCGATTTGCTGATCGATCCCCGGCCACCACACATAAGCCCTAGCAAGGCTTTTCGTTTTCACCCCTCCCAGATGACCTTCGTGAAGCTCATTGAGCACTCTCTCCCTTAACTTGGGTGGAATTACCACTCGGGATCCACACATCAATGTCCCCTGCCATACTGACAGCTGTTCTCTTCTGTATGAGAATGCTGGCAACAGTGAGTCGCCATGTGTTGGCCATCCCTTCACCGTCAAGTCCTATACCCGAGACAGTGTCGGGTCATTTCGGGTCTCCTTCTCTATACCAGCGTTAGTTACTGGCAAGCGTTCAATTATAGTTGACTGAAATATTTTGACAGGGTCCACTGCTGGTGCTTCCTCCTCAGTAGGCAGTGGCAGGCGTGATAGCCCATCAGCGTTTCCATGCTGTTTCGTGCCCTTATACTCGATTTCATATTGGTGCGCCCCTAGAAAAAGGGACCATCTTTGTAGCCGTTGCGCAGTCATCACCAGAACACCCTTCTTTGGATTAAAGATGGAGACAAGTGGTTGGTGGTCAGTCAGCAAGGTGAACTTCTGCCCGTGCAGATAGTGATTGAACTTTTTCACTCCGCACACTAGGCTGAGGGCCTCCCTGTCAATCTGGGCGTAGTTACGCTCGGCTGAGGTTAGTGACCGAGACGCAAAGGCTACTGGCCTCTCCGAGCCGTCCGGGAATTTGTGCGACAGCACCGCTCCAATGCCATAGGGTGATGCATCACATGCCAACCGAATTGGTAGTGCTGGGTTGAAATGAGCCAACACCTCTTTTGATGTGATCAATTCTTTGCACTTCTGGAAAGCTCGTTTACATTCGTCATTCCACTTCCATGGTACCCCCGTTTGCAGTAGGGTGTTCAGTGGGTGTAGTACGATAGACAAATTCGGCAAGAACTTATGGTAGTAGTTCACCAGCCCGAGGAACGACCTCAGTTGTGACACATTTTCCGGTGCTGGAGCTTTGACTACTGCCTCAAGCTTTTCAGGGGACTTATGTAACCCCTCTTCATCAATAACGTGGCCACAATACGAGATCTGCTTCTGGAAAAACTCGCATTTGTGGCGATTAGCTCGGAGCCCATATTACTTCAATCTAGTGAGCACCTGCTCCAGGTTGGCGAGGTGATCCCTGTCATTTTCGCCCGTGACCAGGATGTCGTCCAAATAACACTGGGTCCCTGGAATCCCTTGCAGGACTTGATCCATTGCCCTTTGCCAAATAGCTGGAGCTGATGCTACCCCGAACACCAGCCGATTGTATTGGTAGAGACCTTTATGAGTGTTGATCGTGAGGTACTGTTTCGAGGCTTCTTCTACCTCCATTTGCAGGTACATCTGGGCCAGATCAATCTTAGTGAAGCGTTTCCCTCCAGATAGCGAGGCAAAAATATCTTCAATCCGCGGAAGCGGATATTGTACAGTGTGAAGGACTGGGTTCACTGTCACCTTAAAGTCCCCACAGATGCGAACCTTCTTTGGTTCCCCAGGCATATTACTCAACGACCTCTTCATTACAGGAACGATGGGTGTAGCCCACTCGCTCCAGTCCACTTTGGACAGTACTCCTGAACGTTCCAAACTTTCCAGCTCTGCTTCGACGGCTGGGCGGATCGCATAAGGTACCGGTCTGGCCTTAAAAAACTTTGGGCTTGCATTTTCCTCTATTTTGATCATCGCTGTTATGCCTTTTAGTGTTCCGAGTCCCTCCTGGAACACTTCTTGTGCGTCAGTTAGCATTTTTGACAGTCGGCCAGGTGTGACGTCGTCATCCTTTTTGGCATCTGCAGTCAGTGCTTGTATGGAATGCCGATCTAGCTGTATCTTCCGGATCCATTCACGTCCTAGTAGTGGTGGTCCTCCATCTGGCAATACATATAGGTCCATTTTTGGTGTTTCCTTGCTGTTATATATAACGTTCACCCTTATTTTTCCTTTGGGGTAGACTTTTTGCCCCGTGTACGTCTTCAAGACAATCTCTGTATCTCTCAAGGGTTTATGTGAGAATAGCCGCTTGTCGTCCCTTCGGTTTATGACTGTTAGAGCTGATCCTGTGTCCAATTCCATTTTCACTTGGACTCCGGCTATCTTGAGCGTGACCCAGATAGTTTGGTGATCCTCCGTTTTGATCACATTATGTAGTTTCAGACAACCCAGCTCCTTGCTTCCGGAGTCTGTATCACTTTTCTGATCGTCTGAACTACTCTCCGTCTCCTTATGTACCTTCTTGTACTTCTCCTGTGGAGATTTCTTGTTGCTGGTTTTCTTTCCTGACCTGCAGACTCTTGCTATGTGTCCTACTTCTCCACACTGTCTGCACACTCTGTCCTTGAACCAGCAATCCTTATGGTCGTGTGTTGTTCTGCCGCAGCGATAGCACCTCACTGTTCCATATGACATTTCATTTGTGCCATATTCTTGTGGTCTCCGTTGTATCTCTGCCGCGCCCCGTGCTGCTGCTTCATGTGATACTGCCATGCTGAAAGCCTTGTCCAGCGTAAGATCCTTTTCTGATAGAAGCCGTTTCTGGGTTCCTTCACTTTGAAGCCCACACACAAACTTGTCCCTTAAAGTATCTGCTAGTCCCGTTCCAAACTGGCAGTGTTTCGATAGCTTGTGCAGTTCCGTTAAATACTCAGCATTACTTTCATCTTTATGCTGGTTCCTTTTGTGAAACTTAAATCTTTCTGCTATCAGCAGCGGTGTGGGGTTTAAGTGGTCTTGTTGGATTGACACTATGTTTTCAAAATCCTTTTCCACTGGCTTCTCTGGGGTTACTAGGTTTCGCAGTAAGCCATACATTTTTGCACCCATTGAATTCAACAATACCAGCGCTTTCCTGTCATCTGGCACTTCATTCGCCTTGCAGTACACTTCTATGCGTTCGGCATATGTTGTCCAATCTTCGAATTAATTGTCGAACGCTGTGACACTGCCACTCTTCGGCATCCCTGGGTGTGGTTAGACTGGCTCAAAATGGCGTCTCCCGCACACTCCCTTCTTCCCCGCTGCGGCTTAAAATGGCGTCTCTTGCGCTTTCCTTTCTTCCCCGCTGACGCTGCTCGGCCCTTGAACACCGGCTTCTCTCTGCGCGTTTTCCTGCACGCCTCTCTCTCCCGTTGTCGCTGCTCGGCCCTTGAACACCGGCTGCTCTCTGCGCGTTTTCCTGCACGCCTCTCTCTCCCGTTGACGCTGCTCGGCCCTTGAACACCGGCTGCGCTCTGCTCCCTCTCGTTGACGCCGCTCGGTCCTGAACACCGGCTGCACCCTGTGCGCTCTACCCTCTCTCTTTCCCCCGTCGACGCTGCTCGGCCTTTTCCTGTGCCGTCGGTCGGCTCTAGCCGCCGCTGTCTGGGAAGGGTCTGCGCAGTACCTGTTGCCAGCCCGTTTCGCTGGACCACTGTGACCGGAGAACCAAGCCTGGCTCTCGACAGCCTCCCCTGCAATGCTCAAATCTCCGCTGGATGACTGGGGGGTTTCCCGTTGTCGACGCCCGTGCTTCTGGACTCGGCCTTCTTCTTTCACTGTTCTCCAGGTGCGAATCCCTGGGAGGTGATGCAGAGTTGCAGGTAGGTTTGAATCTTCTCGTCGCCAATGTTAGATCCGTGTATCTTGATGTTGTGTCCTTCAGTAATTAGACAAGAGACTGCAGGGAACAATCAACAGGTGTTTACTGAATGAGGGTTACTCTAAAACTAACTGTACAGATCCCTACTCAGGGTTTATATACAGGTGTGGTCACTGCCGGTACTACAGTATACAGGAGCTGTAAAAAGTAGTTCTCCCCTTAAAGGTACATACTGTAGAAGTCCTTACTTCTTAGCTCTGGGTAATGACTCAATACACGCTTGGATTCGTCAGACGGACAGGCCTTTTATTTCACTTCTTGCAAGGGGAATCAGCACCTCTACTCAAGGGGTGAGGCTACTATTCCAATGATACAGCGTAAGCGTTCTATATTTATACAGTGTAACAAACAAGTTTAATTGACATTCCTTTGTTCCTCTATCAGGATACATTTTAGATTAATCATCAGTTATTATGACATATTGACAGAAGTATCCTGGACACATAAGTCAACCGTTAATCTATAACAGGGCATGAATAGTGTAACCAGAGGTCCTCTTTAATCATGTATTGGGAGGCTAGGTTTGCTTAGGTCGCAAGTTGTCAGGTCACTGGGTACATCAAAGGAACTCATTATTTCACTTCTACATTCTCATTAGGTGGGCAGACATCTGTTCTTGGCTGTAATCCGAATACGTGCAATAGCTCTAGTTACACATCGACACTTGCCCAGTGTCAAGTCTGAAAACTTTTACCCAGCAAGCACTTGAAATTAACCCCTTATATCATGTAGATTTCCTCATTCCCCCCTTTTGTCCTTTCTAAGGACAATCTATTTCGCTAAGTTTAAGAAACTCTGCATCAAAGGTCTCACCCTTAATATCCTCATATTCAGACATCATTGGTACTGGAGGAGTTGACGTTAATAAGGAAAGGACTTTTGTACACAATTTTAAACAACCAATCAATAAACTAATTAAAATTATTATCATCACAATTGCGATTAAGGCTTCCAAAATTTGCTTTCCTAGTGCTCCTCCCCATCCTGAAATCCAATCCCACATGGACCACGGTTCAGGTTGACGTAGTTTCTCTACAGCCTCCTTTATGTGGTTTACCAGGTTGGTGATATTTTCTGAGCTATCTGGGATATACGTGCAACATTCGGTTTTTATGATTGCACATGTGCCCCCTTCTTTTGCCAACAAATAGTCCAGAGCCATGCGGTTTTGTAAAGCAACAGTGCGCAAAGCCACCATTTCTGCGTTTACATATAGATTCTCTTGCTAACTTCCCTGTTCCATACCAGGGAAATGCTATAGCAAAGAACCTTTCAGTTTCTGTAATGGCTCGTTTTACTCGTGTCCCAGGGTGGCTATCCAAAGATGAAATATGATGTATATAGGGCACTACATATCCCAAATAACATGACCCAGTCCAATTTTGTGGTAACCAAGGGTATGCTCTATGCCCACAGATGAAATAGGTGTTATTATAGGCTTCAAATTTGTTCCATATCTGGTGCATCATTCCTATTCCTTGTTCTCCTTTCCAGATTTTTTTTTACTAGTCAAATTTTGTACTGTGGACAGGTTCCACCGTCCCCAATAGGGCCATTCGACTGCGCCCGGTGGTTTAGTAGTAGTTTTAGTCAAAGTGTAGTTACATTTGCACTTACTCCATCTATCGTCTTCTACTATCTTATCCTGCCTAATCCTAAGACTCAGGGGTTGATACGGGGGTACCTGCATAGTGTGATCCTGAAGCTGAACCTTCATAGTCTCGTTATAGCATATAATATAAAATAAATCACTGTTTAAAAGTATACATTCTTCTATGCATGGTTTGCCCTTCAGGGGATCTGGTAAATCAATATGGCAGTTTCAATTATCGTTAACAAAGGGAACAGTCTTATTAGAGTCCAAATCCAGTTCATCGTGGCAGTGTATCGTCTTCAACTGATGCCTTCTTACAATGGGACGCATGTATCCATGTTGGTCGCTCCTTTACTTTTACAGCGGTGTTTGTGGTCAGGAGTACTTGGAAGGGTCCCTCAAATCTGGGTTGAAGGCCATTCTTTCACTTGAAGATTTTTATGTAGACGTTATCTCCTGGCTCGAAAGTATGGCACTTTCCTTCAGCGGGATCGACCTGGGCTTCCTTCACCTGTTGATGGAAACTAGAAATGCATTTGGTTAGTGCAATGCAATAACTCAACATATCTTCCTCCATTTTATCCATTTGTTTAGCTGTTAAAGGTGCCGAAAAGGGCAATCTTTGTGGTCTTCCCATGACGATCTCGTGAGGCGACAATCCTGTAGTTCTGTTGGTAGCAGACTGCATTGTCATTAAAGCTATGGGTAACAAATCAACCCATTTAAGTCCAGTTTCTTTACACAGTTTTGCAGGCTTGTTTTTCAGCATCCCGTTATATCTTTCCACTAGTCCAGCCGACTGTGGATGATAACTGCAATGGAGGTGCTGGTTAATCTGTAAGGCTTTGCATAGTTCCTTAATCACTGTTCCCGTAAAATGGGACCCATTGTCACTTGACAGTTTTGCTGGTATCCCAAAGCGAGGTACAATGTCCTTCAATAAACATTTAGCAACAGTGGTGGCGTCACTCTTTCTACAAGGAAACGCTTCAATCCATCTTGAAAACATATCAACAATAACTAATACATATTTAAAGCTCATACACACAGGTAGTTCAATAAAATCCATTTGCAAGTGTGCAAAAGGGCCCATGGGGTTTGGGTGGGATGCGGGCTGTACCTTCTTTATTTTCCCTGCATTCATGGTCTGGCAGATAGTACAATTTTCACATATTTGTTTTGCCAACTTTGAGATTCCTGGTGCATACCAGGTCTTGAGGATATAGTCCGCCATCCCCCCTTTGCCCGCATGGGTGAATTTATGGACACATCGGGCAATTGGTGATAGTAATGATTTGGGTGCCACCATGCGGCCGTCATGATGAACCCATAAGCTGTCAGTGTTTTTTAAAACAATGATTAACAACCCATTCCTTTACTTCATCAGAACTGGCCCTATCTTGATGGGTCAGCACATCATCTAAGGACGGGGGCTGCGGTATCTCTGCCTTTTCCCTAACAGGGAAGGCTGAAACTTGTCGTTCAGTACTTGATATAGCTACTGACTTAGCAGCGCTATCTGCAGCAGCGTTTCCAAGTGCAACCTTGTCCAAATGCCCCGTGTGCGCTTGGCACTTAATAATTGCAATCTGTTTACGTCTCTGAATAGCTAGTAAAAGATTTTGCACTTCTTGTGCATTTTTAATCTGGGTTCCCGAGGAAGTCAGGTAACCGCGAATTTTCCAAATTTGTCATGCTCATGTCTGGTTATTTCTGAATAGTTCAATATCCATTGTCTACAATAGCCAGTCATTCCTAGAAAATGCTTCATTTCTCTTTTAGTTTTTGGCAACGATATGTTGCAAATGACCTTTATTCTATCCGGCGTTAACTCCCTGTTTTAACAATGATTCCATCACTGGCTCAATTCCTTTTTCTGCTTTCTCTGACAATGGATACTGTGATCTTTTGGGTAATGGTGCAGCTGGATTAATTGTAACTTTATAGGGCTGTGCAGTCTAATAGTTAGGAGGTATTTTAAATTTAAAAACGGTTGATAATCTTGTCCTGTTTTGTCATAGCAGGCCGTGCAGTGCAATTTTGAATGCCATTTCCCTAGTTTCAGGGATTCCTGGTATTGTTTTATGGAGCTTGTAACGAATCCCCACGCTCCTAACAGACTGACAAGTTTGGGACTCAAACTTGGGTACTCCTGATGGGGAGCAAATAATTGTAGCATTCATTTTGCACAGCAAGTCTCTTCCACATAAATTCATAGAGACATCTCCTGATAACAGAAAGGAGTGTTCTTCCTCAAATTCTTCTACTTTTACTGTGAGGGGAGTCGATTGATTCAAGCGTTGTAGCATTCCAGCCAATCCAGCTATCGGGGTCTTTTTCCCATTAATAGGCATTCCTTCAGAATATCCTTTCCCTAACACCGATAAGGTTGCTCCTGTATCTACTAAAATGACATAGGTCTCCCAGCTATTTGCATTTTAATTTCAGGTTCGCTGCGTGAATTTAAAGAAACAACGGGCATTTGGTGGTCTGTGGCACCTGGGGCTGCTGGTGTCAGTCAGTAATTCTGATCTCTATTTCTCCTAAATCCCTGTCCGTTTGTAGGGTAACCTCCTGACTGGTCCGAAAAAGGGTTATGGACAGTGAAATTAGGACCTTTATTCTCTAATGGAGGTCCATTATTGGAGGTTTTGTTCTGACGATTTTTCGCAGGGCATTGGTTTGCCCAATGTCCGGGTTGTCCGCAATTATAACAATTACCAGATCGTCCATACCCTCTTACTCTACCACGTCTTCCTCTATATTCCCCTCTATTCATCCTTCTATAGTTACCTTGTTATCCTACCATAATAGAGGAGAAAGGTATTTCTTCGGGGTAATCTTTTTTTTTCTGACTCAACAAACATAGAGGCAGTCTTTTTATCTGGCTGTTCTCTATTTCTCTCTTGTCCGTTAAACATTCCTCGAGGCAAGTAATTCTTTCTATGTTAAATGAACCATCTGAGGGAAAGGGTCTAGTCTTATTTACAGTCCATTTGGACCAATTTGGTAGGTGATCAATGGATAATTGACCACAGTTCTTTAACATAAAGGCTGCTGGCGTGCCATTCTCGGGTGGCTTACTGGTGCTAGCACCCATTTTAGCAGCTTAAATGGTTCACTTAAAACAATCTAAACTCCCGTGACAATCCGTGATCTGCATTGTACGCCCCTACAGATCAGATTAATAAACTATACATACGTATCAAAATTACAGTCACATCCAATCTTCTTGGTCTTTACTTCAAATCAGTGTCACAAAGTCCTTGACCATTTGTCACTCCGAGTGCCTTTAGAGTTTCGGCGCCTACTTTATGGTCCCAGCCTTCACGTGGGGCATTTGCCCTCTTAATAACCGGCCTGAGGCTAGGCGACTGAAACTCAGCACTTCCCGACTGAATTTAGTCAACTGACTGCAACAAGGTTTTTTTTAAAAATATTTACAACACATTAAGACATATCCTTATGCTTTAAAACTCGAGGGTTCTCAACCCTCGTGGAAGGTATTTCTAACTGGGGAAAATACTGAATCCACAATAGCTTAGTGGATCATGTAAAAGACATCACTATTTTCTCAACCATACATTCCGCCGCGGGACTCACTTCCCCGGCTTGGGTCTTTTCCAACCCCTTCTGCAGTTTTTTTTTTCAGCTTAAATATTTTAGTTAAAACATACAACAATTCCGTAACACTCTATGATCTGCGTGGGACGCCTCTACAGATCAGACATGACTAAACATTAATACATATGACAATAAACAATAAACAATACACTTGTTAAACAATAACCAAAGTGTTACTAAATCCCCAACCTAGGCAGCCTTACTGGACAAAGTTGATTGATAATAACAAGTAGTTAAATACTCACTCTCATAAACATTAAACATTTGTAGTGTATGTAACCGTTCTACCTTTAAGAGAACTATTGTATGTAACCGTCCACCTTTAAGAGAACTATTTTAGGTGTTGCACTACTTTATCTTGGCTGCTGTATACTGTAATACCGGGAGCGACCACACCGGTATATAAGTGCTGTGTAAGGATTTATTGGGCAGATTCGCCCTGGCCTTCGAATAGTAAAGTCCTGTTAAAGTTACTCTTGTAGTCTGTGTATTAATTCACCATATAACCCACAGACTTTACAGTGGCGACGGGTTCGATCTTACCCTGCGGCAGCGACACACCCGAAGCAGTTAACGAGCGTCGAGAAGAGGCACCTGCCCTCGTCGTTCTGCTGAGAGAAGACTTGAGTCTGCAGAGCAAGGAAGAAGGAAGGATTCAGACACGAAGCCTTCCATCAGCAACAGCCTGTTATTGTCCCTTCTGCCATGGCGGTGAGTGAGCCGATCAGCCAAGAGAAGCAAGTCGGCCACGTTGACTGTGAGTAGGGGGAAAATAAAAAGAAACGGAGGATAAGGGCGGTGAACTCGACCACGGTCGGGGGAAAGGAGCCGGACAGAAGTCGGGCCCAGAGGCGCTGAGACTGGGGCAGCGTAGGGCACGGAAGCCGCGGTACAAGCGGGAACGCAGCCGGTGTGAGAGACCGGGCTACAAGCGGGAACGCAGCCGGTGTGAGAGACCGGGCTACAAGCGGGAACGCAGCCGGTGTGAGAGACCGGGCTACAAGCGGGCTGGGAGACGCAACAGCGTCGTGAGACAGCTAGACCGCGACCGGCGAAAAAGGCCGGGCAGCTACCGAGGCCATGAGGCACTGCGACCGGGATCGTAAGGCGCAGGAAGATATAAAAATAAATAAAACCGCGGAGAACTCAGCCGCAGCCGGGGGAGGAAAGGACCGGACTGCGAGAGGGCTGGGAGGCGCGATTGGAAGCCGCTGAGGGAGAGACAGAGCCCGAGCGAGCGGGAGAGACAGAGCCGAGCGAGGGAGACCGAGGAGATTCAGCCAGCGGCTGGAACTGTTCGCCGTCAACGGGTTGTCCCCAGCGCCGGTTGCCGGCCGAGAAAAGGGAACAAGGAACGCACTGAAGCCGGCGCGCAGGCTGCGAACTCCGAAAGCCAGCGGTCGTCGCCCGAAGGAAAGCTTACCCCTCCCGCCAGGGGAAGAAACGCGGGAAGCCGCCAGTAGGCGGGGAAGAAGACAGAAGCGGGAAACCTCCATTTTGAAAGTGGGCGGGGAAGAAGACAAGCGCGGGAAACCGCCATTTTTGGAAAAAAAAAAGTAACGAACAAATTCGTTGTGGTTTCTCAAAAAGATAGTGAAGATGCCTAAGCATGGTAACATCAACAACTTCGATTCCGAGGTGGAAGATTGGGCCACGTACGTAGAACGCATCGAGATATATTGTGAGGCCAATAAAATAGCAGATGATGATAAAGCTCTCACCTTATTAAATGCAATGGGGGCGAAGACATACGGGCTATTGAAGCATCTTCTATCACCAGCTAAGCCGGCGGATCAGACTTTCGCTGATATTGTTGCTGTCCTGAAGGATCATTTGAACCCCACACCGCTGATGTTGGTGGAACGATTCAAATTTTATGCGGGAACGCAACGGAAAGAGGAAAGCAACGCGGAATACTTGGTCGAACTGCGTAGACTAGCGAAATACTGCCAGTTTGGGGAAAATCTGACAGAGGCATTGAGAGACAAGTTCGTGTGCGGGTTGTCGAAGGAAGGAACACAAAAGCGACTGCTCGAAGAGAACGATCTTACACTTGACAAGGCTGTCCTTATTGCAGCATCACACGAAGCAGCCGCGAGAGGCACTGCGGAAATGCAGCTGAAGGCAGCGGTACTCAGCATGGATCAAATGACTTCGGGTACAACAAAATGTTATCGTTGTGGGAAGACAACACACGACCAGAACCAATGCTGGCTTAAAAACCAGGAATGTAGAAAATGTGGCAAGCTTGGTCACAGAACTAAAGTATGCCGGTCAGGAAAGAAGACCAACAACAGAAAAAAGTCACCGCAGGAAAAGTACAGCAAGGTACACAAGGTGGCTGAGAAGAGTTCAGATGAACAGAATTCGGATTCAGACCCGAACGGCCAGGAACTGGGTAGTCTGAGAATTCACAATGTGGGTAAGGAAGCTGACCTACAAACTATCTGGGTCACACTAAAAGTAGCCGGAGTCCAAGTGAAAATGGAATTGGACACAATATCAGCCCTATCAGTCATAAATCGAAGGGATTACAACCGGCTATTCTCACATATACCCTTGAGAGATACCAAGATCGTATTGCAGACATACACGGGGCATAAAGTATACCCCATGGGAAAGATACAAGTCAAGGTGAGAGACAGGGGCAAAGAACACCAAGGAATGGACTTATATGTACTACCTGAGGGAGGTCCACCACTTCTGGGACGGGAGTGGATCAGGGAAATAAACATGGAATGGCACTACCTAAAAGCAATAACGAGTGAGAACTCGGTGAAGACAATCAGCTCAGACTCTGAAACGGATGACGACAAGACCAGCCCAGGTGCGAAAGACAAGTCTAAAATGGACTTGCTGACTAAGGTTGGAAAAACGAAGGAGTGCATAAATACTGATGCTTCAAAGGAGAACAAAGTTTCAGAACAGAATTCCACTGAACAACAACAACATAGTTTGTCAGAGAATTCTGAGTCTGTCCAGTTTACAGACATGCACAAGTCTGAGGAACACCGGGCTCGAACTCAACTCCATTTCAAATTACAACAGCAATTAGAACAATTGAGTTGCCATCTCGAGCAAGAGATAAAAGCAATGAAAACGTTCTTTGACACAGAGTGGGAGAATCTGGAAAGACAACAGAAACAGCTGAGGGAGAAAAGGGAGCAGGAGCACACAAACCGTCTGCGCAAGGAGGCCAAACGAATCAAAGCTGATTCGGTTTCTGAAGGTGCGTACTCTAATCTGGTGGAGCAAGATGTTCAGCAACTGAAGGCGCTTGTTAGCAGATTGCAGGCAGAAAAGGCTGAGTTGGTCGCCATGAATTCCGAGCTCCTACTGAAGTTGGGTGCAGCATCACCGGACGATTCATTTGTGGAAATTCGAATGGTGGAGGCTGCGGATGATGGCGAAGTAGAAACAGCAAAGGCGCCCCAGGGCAGGGTTATAAACAGCCCTGCAGCTACTGGGAAACGGATGAGGTCAGAAGAGTCAACGGTCAGCCAACTCCTTCATATGCTGAGGGACAAGACTCTGAAATGGGAACAATTTGGACATGAGTCTAAATCTTCAAAGGAGAGGGGGTTGGAGCTCCCAAAAGTTATTGGAATAGCTGAGGTTGCAACACAGACTGAGAAGATGGCAGCAGAGCAAACCTTGGATGCCAAAAGTACGCTGATTCACGTCAATGTTGAACAACAGAATGCTGAAACAGCTGCTCCAGTAGAGGGATTGAATAATACAATCAATCAATCTCCCAATGAAGTTGAAGTATTGAAATCACGAATGAGGTCATTAGTAAAAGACTTGCAGGAAGCCCAGAAAAAGCTGGATGAAACTGAACGCATGAAGAAGTCTCTTCAGGAAAGATGTCTGGATTTGGAACAAAAGCTGGCTAACGTCCAGCTGGGTAGGGAGGAAATAGAAGACCCTCTCGCTGGCCTAGCTCAGGACGACACCGAATATTACCATGACCTGTTGGACGACACCGAATATTACGATGACCTGCTCTGCCCAGCTTGTGATGAAAACTCCCAAAGTGCAGAAACCATGAAGAATCACCTAAAGTCTAAGGAACATCGGGAGATGGTGGCGCTACTACGGAAAAAGGAGGACGAGAAGGAGGAACGGTGCATGCAGCTGGCAGCTGACAGTGGAGCCCAGAGAGTCTCCAAGAAGCAGAAAAGGAAAAGACGAAGCAGAAGATGATGACCATCTGAACCATTATCACCTCTACCAGGTCACGCACGTGGTCTCTCCGTACGGAGCCAAATCAGTTTGGAAGTAGAAAAACTTCCCAAGGTACTCAAGCTTTTAGAAGTCAACAATGCTGGTTCAGAAGTGATGGAAGTTCAAGCTGTTAAGTCCAGTGAAGGACTATTGGATGAGTCACTCCAGCAACGTGAACCGACTACACAGAGACTGAATCTGTGAACTGTTTCCGCAGAGACTACCTCTGTGAACTGTTTTTACATGAAGTTGGATATATGTTATGTTTAATGGGGAATAAGTATGTTGTAAGCTAAAAAGGGAGGATTGTAGTGTATGTAACTGTTCTACCTTTAAGAGGACTATTGTATGTAACCGTCCACCTTTAAGAGAACTATTTTAGGTGTTGCACTACTTTATCTTGGCTGCTGTATACTGTAATACCGGGAGTGACCACACCGGTATATAAGTGCTGTGTAAGGATTTATTGGGCAGATTCGCCCTGACCTTCGAATAGTAAAGTCCTGTTAAAGTTACTCTTGTAGTCTGTGTATTAATTCACCATATAACCCACAGACTTTACAACATTGACACTGTGTTTCAGACAATCGCCCACTCTTCTTCCCTCTACCTTACTCCCTTTAGCCAAATTTTTTAGCAAAAAGGGCCTTCAATTTGTCCCAACTAACTTCACCCACTCTCTCTCCTTCTACCCTACTCCCTTTATGGAACCTTGCTAGTTCAATTTCCAGTAAATCGCTAGCTCCTTAGTTAATCAAATTCCTGACTTAACCTTCTCTCTCTGGTACCTTTATACAGTCCTTTTCTGCACGATCCTGTTCGCGGGGCGTCAGCGCCTCATGGCTGATCCTCTGTTCCGTTTCTGAAAGGGAAGCAGTCACAACGGCAGTTTAACCTCCGAACCTTGTGAGTCAATTACCCAATGGCAGTACTGTCCAATGGAATAAACAGACTATGCGCAGCTATGCTTCTGGCAGGAAAAGTCCCAAAAATGTGGCAAAACACCACCTTCGGCCGATGGGATTTTTCCTAACCGAGCAACGTACAACGTAGTCTGTTAACTCACCAATTGGTACAGCAAGCCATCTCGGTGGGACCTCCAAATTGTAGAAGTCCTTACTTCTTAGCTCTGGGTAATGACTCAATACACACTTGGATTCGTCAGACGGACAGGCCTTTTATTTCACTTCTTGCAAGGGGAATCAGCACCTCTACTCAAGGGGTGAGGCTACTATTCCAATGATACAGCGTAAGCGTTCTATATTTATACAGTGTAACAAACAAGTTTAATTGACATTCCTTTGTTCCTCTATCAGGATACATTTTAGATTAATCATCAGTTATTATGACATATTGACAGAAGTATCCTGGACACATAAGTCAACCGTTAATCTATAACAGGGCATGAATCGTGTAACCAGAGGTCCTCTTTAATCATGTATTGGGAGGCTAGGTTTGCTTAGGTCGCAAGTTGTCAGGTCACTGGGTACATCAAAGGAACTCATTATTTCACTTCTACATTCTCATTAGGTGGGCAGACATCTGTTCTTGGCTGTAATCCGAATACGTGCAATAGCTCTAGTTATTCATCGACACTTGCCCAGTGTCAAGTCTGAAAGCTTTTACCCAGCAAGCACTTGAAATTAACCCCTTATATCATGTAGATTTCCTCAATACATTACAGAGGGAGTGCAACAAAGGCTCACCAGACTGGTTCCTGGGATGGGGGAATTGTCCTATGAGGGGAGATTGAGTAGACTAGGCCTATATTCTCTAGAGTTTAGAAGAATGAGAGATAATCTCATTGAAACATACAAAATTCTTACAGGGCTTAACAGGGTAGATGCAGGGAGGATGGTTCCCCTGGCTGGGGAGTCTAGAACCAGGGGTCACAGTCTCAGAGTAAGGGGTCGGCCATTTAGGACTGAGATGAGAAGAAATTTCTTCTCTCAGAGGGTGGTGAATCTTTGGAATTCTCTACCCCCGAGGGCTGTGGAGGCTCTGTCATTGAGTATATTCAAGACGGAGATCAATAGATTTTTGGATATTAAGGGAATCAAGGGGTATGGGGATAGTGCAGGAAAGTGGAGATGAGGTAGAAGACTAGCCATGATCTTATTGAATGGCGGAGCAGACTCAAGGGGCAGAATAGTCTGCTCCTGCTCCTATTTCTTATGTTCTTAACAACTGAGGCTCATTTCAATGGCCTGGGCAGCTTCTGACCTGCGATACCAGGGAGGGGGCTTGCACTGCAAAACTCCCACAAAAATGGAGGCCTCTCGGCCACGGAACATCCTATTGGATGACGCAACGCTGAGACTGAGTGAGGGCCAGGATAGTGAGGGAAAGGAACCTTTCCTCAATAGCCCCGAACAGCGCCCTCTTCGAAACCAACCCGGGGCAGCCAGCTCGGCAGGAGATTGCTGACAAGAGCAGCGCTGTCCGCGCCAGCCAGAGGGGGCTAGATCCCAATGCAGGTCTATGCTGTAGGTTTGACGGCAGCTTGCGCGGTAGGTTTGCAGGCCAGCGTCCTACGTCAGCAGACATGCACACCATAAAGCGTCTCTTGGAACCCGGAACTCTAGTTACAGCTGCCTCATAATGCCATGTTGCAGCAGGGCAGAAATCTAAGCTGCAATTTAAAGCTGAACCTGCTCGCACACTGAAATCTTAAAGGGGTTTTACTTAGCGCTACACAGGCCTAGAAATCCGAGTAGGCTGGAAATCAGCCGGTGCCACCATGGGCCGAGGTTGATGGCCACCCGCAAAAAAGAGTGCAGGCAGCACCGGTATTTTGGTGCTGCCGGCTCATTATCATTATTGTGGCAATCAGCCCAGCGTTGAACGCGCTGAACGGATGAATGCCCAGCAAAGGCCTTGAGGTAGGCCAGGGCTCGGGGCTCGGGCCTCGGGGCCAGGATCGGCGGGGAGATTGGAGGGGGGACTGGAGGTCGGAGTCGGGAGGGAGGGAGGGGCTCGGGGCTAGGATCGGGGGGAGGGCGATTGGAAGGGGGGCCTGGAGGTCGGAGTTGGGAGGGAGGTCAGGGCTTGGGGCCAGGATCAGGGGGAAGATTGGAAGGGGGTCCTGGAAGTCGGAGTCGGGAGGGAGGTCGGGGGGTGGGGCCAGGATCGGGAGGAGATTGGAGGGTGCCTGGAGGTCGGAGTCGGGAGGGAGGTCGGAGATGATAATGGTAAGTACTTACCTTTTTTTTCATTTGGCTGTTTAACGTTTGTTTTCCCGGGAGTAATCATCGCTGGCACTGGCTGCCTCAGACGCAAGCCAAATTTGGCGAGAGGGAGCATAAGCAGGCCCCTTATTGAATATGTTAATTGTCTCACGCCTGCTCTCACCAATATGGCATCTCGCTCAGCCCATGCCGGAAGTGGGCGGAAGCGAGGCGGATGCCATTTTTTCCACAAAACTGGCCTTAACAACCGAGCTAAACCTTTGAATTTCTAGGCCTCTACAGCACAGAACCAGGCCCAACTTGTGTATGGCATTTATGCTCCCCATGAGCCTCCTCCCACCCCTCTTCCTCTCACCCTATCAGCATATCCTTCTATTCCCTTCTCCCTCCTGTGTTTATCTAGATTCCCCTTAAATGTATCTATACTATTCGCCTCAACCACTCCCTGTGGCAGCGAGTTCCACATTCTCACCACTCTCTGGGTAAAGAAATTTCTCCTGAATTCTCTATTGGATTTATTAGTGACTATCTTATTTTGGTGGCCCCCAGTTTTGCTCTTCCCCACAAGTGGAAACATTTTCTCTACGTCTACCCGATCAAACCGTTTCATAATTTTCAAAACCTCTATTAGGTTACACAGCAAATCCTTCCACACAACCCAGCTACCTGATGTATGTTCATTTCCTGACACAGGGCTGTTGGTTACACAGAGGTCTGATACTGCACATAACTCCCTAGATGGGTTGTCTTCACACCAGCTACAATGGAGCATATGGTAACTCCAAGGCATGCCCAAGGATACCGTCAATGTAACAGGAGCTAAGCCCAGTCTGAGTACCTGTCATAGTTGCTCAGAGTGATGCTATAGATACTGGGCTTTAATGGACAAAAGTGTCTCTTGTTTGAATTCAAAATGCCAGGCGATCAGATGGAGAGAACTTTGAGACAGCAATTCACCCTTCTCATTTCTACCTACAGGTCAACCTCCCACACATGACAGTAGACACAATGAGGGTTGTCCCAGCAATCATTACATGAATGTAAGAGAAACTGTTGGTTTGCCCTATTCCTGCTGCTTAAAAATACTTCCCGGCCAAGCTCCCACATCTTTTCGTGAAAGCTTCTAGTGTCAGCCAGTGGCTCAGTGGGTAGCACCCTCGCCTCTGAGTCAGAAGGTTGTGGGTTCATAGTCCCGCTCCAGAGACTTGAGCACAGAAATCAGTGCAGTACTGAGGGAACGCTGCACTGTCGGAGGTGCCGTCTTTTGGATGAGACGTTAAACCGAAACCCCGTCTGCTCGATCCCGTGGCACTATTTCACTATTATCACATTGCTTTTTGTGGGATCTTGCTGTGCGCAAATTGGATGCTGCTTTTCCTACATTACAACAGTGACTACACTTGAAAAGTACTTCATTGGCTGTAAAGCACTTTTTAAGAAAAACATTTATTCTTTTATGGGATGTGGGCATCGCTGACAAGGCCGGCATTTATTGCTCATCCTTAATTACCCTTGAGAAGGTGGTGGTGAGCCACCTTCTTGAACCGCTGCAGTCCGTGTGGTGCTGGTACTCCCACAGTACTGTTAGGGAGGGAGTTCCAGGATTTTGACCCAGCGACGATGAAGGAATGGCAATATACTTCCAAGTCAGGATGGTGTGTGACTTGAAGGGCAACTTGGAGATGGTGGTGTTCCCATGCGCCTGCTGCCCTTGTCCTTCTAGGTGGTAGAGGTCGCAGGATTGGGAGGTGTTGCCAAAGAAGCCTTGGTGAGTTGCTGCAGTGCATCTTGTAGGTGCTACACACTGCAGCCACGGTGCGCCGGTGGTGGAGGGAGTGAATGTTTAAGGTGGTAGATGGGGTGCCAATCAAGTGGGCTGCTTTGTCCTGGATGGTGTTGGAGCTTCTTGAGTGTTGTTGGAGCTGCACTCATCCAGGCAAGTGGAGAGTATTCCATCACACTCCTCACTTGTGCCTTGTAGATGGTGGAAAGGCTTTGGGGAGTCAGGAGGTGAGACACTTCCCGCAGAATACCCAGCCTCTGACCTGCTCTTGTTGCCACAGTATTTATGTGGCTGGTCCAGTTAAGTTTCTGGCCAATGGTGACCCCCAGGATGTTGATGGTGGGGATTCAGTGATGGTAATGCTGTTGAATGTCAAGGGGCGGTGGTTAGACTCTCGCTTGTTGGAGATAGTCATTGCCTGGTGTGATGAAATATTCCATTCATCACTGCCTGTGACTGAGATCGGTTTCAGTGTCATTTCCCTTCCCCCAGACCTCATTGTATTGTGTACTGGAATGTGCTGTATTGTATACTGGAATGTGCTGGAATGTGCTGTGTGTAGGGCTCCGCCCATACCTGGCCCCGTTTGTAAGCGAGCTCAGTCTGGCCTCAGTCTCCAGAAGGAAGACATCTCTCTCTCTTACGTGTTACGTTCTAAGTTAATAAAAGCCTTGTTTTTGTTCTGCTAACTTCGAGTCTCGGAATTATTGAGGCACATCACCTGGCACTTGTGTGGTGCAAATATTACCTGCCACTTATCAGCCCAAGCCTGAATGTCATCCAGGTCTTGTTGCATGCGGGCATGGACTGCTTCATTACCTGAGGAATTGTGAATGGCACTGAACACTGTAGTCATCAGCGGACATCCCCGGTGGCCGTGAAAGGCACTGTATAAATGCAAGTCTTTCTTTTTTCTTTTTCCTGTGTTGAGAATCTAATGTCAATTCATTACCTTGAGAAATGCCACCAAAATTCCCCAATATATTTAACTTGCCCTGAGGCATGTGGCCTATTTTACAGGATAGACAACATTTGGGATAAAATTACTCCTTCATTTTGTATTGTGTTTTACCGTTTCTCCTTTTTAAAAATGGAATAAAGTTGCCAAAGTTGTCTAACTTGTGATGTTCTTCCCTTTTTCTGCCATTTCGAAAGCCCACTCATTGCTGAAACATCCTTTATACTGTTATGCAAGCTGCTCTGACTCAACAACAGAGGAGGCAGTGGTCTGTTACACCAGAGCTGGGACAGCTGGTACCACAACTGACATCCAATGCGGCCCAACTAATACATGGCGGGGTCCTGCAGTTTCAGAGCCACTGAGCAGGTTCGGGCTGTTGAGGTCCAACTGACAGGTTGGGACAAGAGTGCCCAGCACTGACAAAGCTATTCTGGCTTTTAGGTTATTTATCTTCTTGTTCATTTTAGCAAAATACCATAATGAGATCTGAACAGGTCTATTGCTGACAGACTGAAGAGAGTTAATGTAACAGGGTGGGTTCCATTTTATTACCAGTGTTTGGAGGGAGTGACCAATGGCTCAGGGTAGTGCTCCCCCCTCTGAGTCAGAAGCTGAAGGGTTCTAGCCCCACACCAGACGAGTGGAGACCAGAGCACTGGCTCTGAATATTGAATTGCCATCCAGCGGGGTTACTTGCGCCTAATGAGTGAAGATGGTTCTCCCATCGTAAAGTGTAAGTGAGGTTCTTTGCCTTGGCTTCAGGCCACCTTAGAGAAGGTACACTGTGAGGATGGACGGACCAGTGTTAGCCTGTGACCTACCACTCAAATAGGAGAGTAAACAAGCATGGAATGAGAATTGGGCTTTTGCCTCCTTAAACAATCCTTCCAACCAAACGCTTAGAAAGTTGCACTGCTGCAAACTCTTCATTATTTATTTAATCGCTTGAAGGAGGTGAAGATTCACAGGGAAAATGTACAAGGAGGAGAATAACAAACTCTTTGACATTTCTCCTTCCACCACCCCGCCACCATGAAAGCAACCAAGCAAAGACTCCAGTATCTCAATGTGACGCAACGTTACAGTTGACAGTGTTCGGCCCTGACTGGTTACATTTCACAATTGGCATTCCCACAGGGCCTCCAGGACTAGAATTGGAACATCAGTTGTCACATTATATTGGTATTTTGGAGGTTTGCCTTGATTACCTTCAAGGGTTCAGAGAGATTTGAACAAGTTTTACTGAATCCGGAAGTCGTTGATGGAACAGTGTAGGAGGAACATTCCATTTGCTTCACCTAACCTGGCAGTAATTGATGGGATAGCAGTGAAGCAACTTTCTTCCGTATCTAGTCCATACTTTACCTGATCGATGATTGTTTGATGGACAATGTAGCACTATAACATCTCTGCTTTTGCCCATCCCGTCATAGAATCATTAAACTTACAGAACAGAAGGAGGCCGTTCGGCCCATCGTGCCTGTGCTGGCTCTTTGAAAGAGCAGTCATGCTCAGTCCCACACCCCTGTTATTGTCCCTAACCCTGTGAGTTCCTCATCCTCAGGAACCCGTCCAACTCCCTTTTAACATTATTGATGGAATCAGCTTCCACCACCTTTTCAGGTCGCGCGTTCCCGATCCCCACAACTCTCCGAGTGAAAACATTTCTCCTCATCGCCCCTCGAGATGTTTTTCCAATGATTTTGAATCTATGACCTCTAGTTACTGACCCATTGTTTCCCTATTTACTCTATCAAAACCTCTCATCATCTTGAAAACCTCCATTAGGTCACCTTGTAACCTTCCCTGTTCCGAGGAGGACAACTCTAGCTTTCCAACCTCTCCTTATAAACTGAAGTATCTCAGCTGGGAGTGGTTGTGATGTTGACGCTGGTTTTTTTGAAACAATGTCAACCTCGGTGATGCCTCCCAAATTTTTCAGAAGGAGTTGCTCAATTCTCCTCGTGCCCCACATAACGAACATGTTTCCAAATCTCTTCCATCGCCGGTTTTTTTTGTAATATACAAATAGAGCTCAGTTGTTAATGATAAGTCCCGAGAGTTTTTAGGTGAACTGGTAAAAAAAAAAATTCCTCCCGAATTTCAGGAAAACCCTCCTGAAATTTTCCATTTATTTCTTGCAACAAGAAAAAAAAATCAGGTCTGGAGATGCATGTACTTGGCATCATCACGCATGTTGCATGTTTTGCAGGTCATGGATGCGATGCATTTCGGAAGCCAACTCTTCAGTTGGAGAAGAAAAGAAACGGCGGAACTTGGATTTTTTTTTGCATCCTTTATTACGCAGCACAGAAACAGTCCGTTCAGCCCAACCAGTTTGTGCTGGTGTTAATTTGGAGCTTAAAGCAGGTATGGATGGCGGGTTAAACCCACGCTCTTTGGTTTAATGAGACCAACGCCTCTCCCCTTCGCCACCGCGTCCCACTGCAGCAAAGGTCAACCTTTTGTTCTAGTTAGATGTGGAGCGAGGACAACCGTACACCAACCGTTTAACCACACTGAGGTTAGCAACCCGGGCATTTCTCAAGATAGTGATGCGTTGTACATCAAACAGTGATCAATTCGGTGAAGCGTGGGTTAGATAAAGAGGGAAGGTGGTTTGCCTCTTCCTAATTAAGTAATGTCAGGTAAGTTACAGTGCAGCTTAGATACAGAGTAGTCCTCTTTACACTGCCGCACTAAGCACTCCAAGGTTGGGTATAATACAGGTCACGCCGATGACGTCATCACCATGCGCAACGACCCACTCGCGCCCCGGCAGGAAACTTGGCTCGTGCCCCCTGACCTACCGCCGGAGGCTATGGTTGACATGGTGCCACACAAAAGATTATTGCTTAAGATAAAAAATCACGGGATTGGGGGTAATATTCTGGCATGGATAGAGGATTGGCTATCTAACAGAAGGCAGAGAGTTGGGATAAATGGTTCATTCTCAGACTGGCAATCAGTAACTAGTGGTGTTCCGCAGGGGTCAGTGCTGGGTCCCCAACTCTTTACAATCTATATTAACGATTTGGAGGAGGGGACCGAGTGTAACATATCAAAGTTTGCAGATGATACTAAGATGGGAGGGAAAGTAGTGAGTGAGGAGGACATAAAAAACCTGCAAGGTGACATGGACAGGCTAAGTAAGTGGGCAGATATTTGGCAGATGGAATACAATACTGGAAAGTGTGAGGTTATGCACTTTGGCGGGAAAAATCGTAGAGCAAGGTATTATCTTAATGGCAAGAAACTGGAAAGTACTGAAGTACAAAGGGATCTGGGGGTCCTGGTGCACGAAACTCAAAAGGTTAGTATGCAGGTGCAGCAAGTGATTAAGAAGGCCAATGGAATGTTGGCTTTCATTGCTAGGGGGATCGAATATAAAAATAGGGAGGTATTGCTTCAGTTGTACAAGGTATTGGTGAGACTGCACCTGGAATACTGCGTACAGTTTTGGTGTCCATACTTAAGAAAGGACATACTTGCTCTCGAGTCAGTACAAAGAAGGTTCACTCGGTTAATCCCGGGGATGAGGGGATGGACATATGAGGAGAGGTTGAGTAGATTGGGACTCTACTCATTGGAGTTCAGAAGAATGAGAGGCGATCTTATTGAAACATATAAGATTGTGAAGGGGTTGGATCAGGTGGATGCGGGGAGGATGTTCCCGATGATGGGTGAAACTAGAACTAGAGGGCATAGTCTTAGAATAAGGGGCTGCTCTTTCAAAACTGAGATGAGGAGGAACTACTTCACTCAGAGGGTGGTAGGTCCATGGAATATGCTGCCCCAAAAAGCTGTAGAAGCTACATCATTACATAAATTTAAAACAGAAATAGACAGTTTCCTAGAAGTAAAGGGAATTAAGGGTTACGGGGAGCAGGCAGGAAATCGGACATGAGGCTAGGTTCAGATCAGTCATGGCCCTGTGGGTGGCGGAGCGGGCCCAGGGGCCGTGTAGCCTGATCCTGCTCCTATTTCGTGTGTCTAATTCTGTTCGATTCAGGAGATGGTTCTGTGATAGTAGATTGGCGGTTAGGATCAGATCAGCCATGATCTTATTGAATGGCGGAGCAGGCTCGAGGGGCCGATTGGCCTACTCCTGCTCCTACTTCTTATGTTCTTATGTTCTTATGACAGGGTCAGGGTACCGTGTTTGCAGCCATGGCGACGCAATTTAAAGGGCAAGTGCCGGGCGGCCATTTTATGTGGGCCACCTGCCAGCACTTGCCCCCTCTCGCCTCCTCCTGCGGGGTGCTGGCCGTGATCGGTCAGCCCAGCACTCCTCTTGAGCGCCGGGCTCTTTTCCCGGCACCCCACTCCCCGGTGGTCCAGCAGGGCCCCGGTGTGCGCTGCGCTAGGCCCCTCCCCTTTAATCAGGGGAGGGAAGCCTGCAGCACCACGGCGCTATGGGCCGGCGCGCGTGGCACTGCTGCACGGAGCACCACGATATTGAATGGGAGTGCCCCGAGCGGGAGGGAGAGCGCTTTCAGACGAGCCCCGCCTCCTGCTTGGGGCGCTACCATTCAATTTCGGGCACATGGGCGCTAACTTTTTCGGGGAGCTAAAAGTTTGTGCCAATTTTTGCCCCTTGCAGTTAATGAAGCAAAACCTCCAGAATATCAATCTAATGTTACAACTGATGTTACAGCAATTCTAGTCCCTGGAGTGCCTATGGGAATGCCAACTGTGAAATGTAACCAGTCAGGGTTGAACAGTATCAACAGTAAATACACATCGAGATCCAGGAGGCTTTGCTTGATTGCTTTTTGGGGTCAAGGAGAAAGTTGAGAAAGTTTTGTTTTTCTCCTGGCTCATTTTCCCTGTGCGTCTTCACCTCCTCCAGGAGATTGAATAAATAATGAAGGGATTGTGGCTGTGCAGCTTTCCAACTGTTGGAAGGATTGTTTTAAGGTGGCAAAAGTCCCCTCCTCATTCCATACTTGCTTTCTTACACTGGAGCATAAGTAAACGCTGGTTCCCAAATGGATACCACCTATAACCCAAAATGAGCACTCCCTCTTCTCCATCACTGTCTCCCTCTGCTTCAAACACACACGCCCCCTTCTTCAAAAAAGTCACCCTCCACCTCCGTATTCTTGCTAACTGCCACCCCATTCCCAATTTTTCTCTCCACAGTCCTTGACCAAGTTTCTGCCTCCCAAATCAATGCCCATCTCTCCTGCAACACTCTGCAAAATCTCTCCAAATAGGTTTTCCACCTCCTTCACAGCACCAAAGAGCTCTAACCAAAGTCACGGTGACTGTAACCATGGTGCATTATCCCCCACCCGTCCACTACCTAAAAATATCTCCGACCTCTTCTCGCTCAATGAAGGAGCCTCAGTCCTTGCTATTGGAGTGACAGGGTGACGTGCCGATTTTCCAAAAGGCAGTCTGGTGTGCCTCTGTTGCACCGGTAGTGGCACGGTCCATCCACCACCATTAATAGGGGTGACGGAACCACGGCAGGTAAATGGAGTTAAGATACGGGTCAGCCATAATCTAATTGAATGGCGGAACAGGCTCGAGGGGCAGAATGGACTCCTCCTGTTCTTATGTTCCTTCCCATGACCTGCGGTTTGGAACAGCGATTTCAGCGTCCATTTCTGTCTGATTATGCTTCTGCAAAACGTCTTGGAACATTTTTCCATGTTAATGGCACTGTCTAAATGCAAGCTATGCTCCAGCACAATTTCAGCCCATAGAGAGGACAGCATCTGCTCTGATCACACCATGGAAGACTTGCATTTCTATAGCGCCTTTCACGACCACCGGACATCCCAAAGCACTTTACAGCCAATGAAGCACTTTTGAACTGTAGTCACTGTCGTAATGTAGGAAACGTGGCAGCCAATTTGCGCACAGCAAGCTCACACAAACAGCAATGTGATAATGACCAGATAATCTGTTTTAGTGATGTTGATTGAGGAACATATGTTGGCCGAGGGCACCGGGGAGAACCTCCCTGCTCTGCTTCGAAATAGTGCTGTAGGATCTTTTACATCCACCTGAGAGAGCAGACGGTTTAACGTCATATCCAAAAGATTGCACCTCCGACAGTACAGCGCTCCCTCAGCACTGCCCTGGAGTGTCAGCCTAGACTTTTGTGCTCAAGTCTCTAACAGGGAAGGCTGAAACTTGCTGTTCATGATCTGATACTGCTATGGTTTTAGCAGCAATGTCTGCACTAGCGTTTCCAAGCGCAACCTCATCCAAATGCCCCGTGTGTTCTTGGCACTTAATAATTGCAATCTGTTTAGGTCTCTGAATAGCTAGTAAAAGGTTTTGCACCTCTTGTGCATTTTTAATCTGGGTTCCTGACGAAGTCAGGTAGCCGCGAATCTTCCAGATTTGTCCATAATCGTGAGCCACTCCAAAGGCATACCTGGAGTCGGTATAGATGTTAACAGACTGGTCTGTGGCCAATACACATGCTCTGGTTAAAGCAAACAATTCTGCCTGTTGCGCAGAAAAGAAATCAGGGAGCTGAAAAGCTTCTATTGTCTCATGATTTCTACCGTTACTCCTGATGGGGAGCAAATGATTGTAGCATTCATTTTGCACAGCAAGTCTCTTCCACATAAATTCATAGAGACATCTCCTGATAACAGAAAGGAGTGTTCTTCCTCAAATTCTTCTACTTTTACTGTGAGGGGAGTCGATTGATTCAAGCATTGTAGTATTCCAGCCAATCCAGCTATCGGGGTCTTTTTCCCATTAATAGGCATTCCTTCAGAATATCCTTTCCCTAACACCGAAAAGGTTGCTCCTGTATCTACTAAAATGACATAGGTCTTCCAGCTATTTGCATTTTAATTTCAGGTTCGCTGCGTCAATTTAAAGAAACAACGGGCATTTGGTGGTCTGTGGCGCCTGGGGCTGCTGGTGTCAGTCAGTAATTCTGATCTCTATTTCTCCTAAATCCCTGTCCGTTTGTAGGGTAACCTCCTGACTGGTCCGAAAAAGGGTTATGGACAGTGAAATTAGGACCTTTATTCTCTAACGGAGGTCCATTATTGGAGGTTTGGTTCTGACGATTTTTCGCAGGGCATTGGTTTGCCCAATGTCCGGGTTGTCCGCAATTGTAACAATTACCAGATCGTCCATACCCTCTTACTCTACCACGTCTTCCTCTATATTCCCCTCTATTCATCCTTCTATAGTTACCTTGTTACCCTACCATAATAGAGGAGAAAGGTGTTTCTTCGGGGTAATTTTTTTTTCTTCTGACTCAACAAACAGGGAGGCAGTCTTTTTATCTGGCTGTTCTCTATTTCTCTCTTGTCCGTTAAACATTCCTCGAGGCAAGTAATTCTTTCTATGTTAAATGAACCATCTGAGGGAAAGGGTCTAGTCTTATTTACAGTCCATTTGGACCAATTTGGTAGGTGATCAATAGCTGACTGACCACAATGTTTTAACATAAAAGCGGCTGGTGTGCCTTTTTCAGGCAGTTTACTGTTACTAGAACCCATTGTAGCAGCTTAAATACTTTAGTGTTAAAACATACAACAATTCCGTAACATTCTATGATCTGCGTGGGAGGCCTCTACAGATCAGACATGATTAAACATTAATACATATGACAATAAACAATAAACAATACACTTGTTAAACAACAACCAAAGTGTTACTAAATCCCCAACCTATGCAGCCTTACTGGACGAAGTTGATTGATAATGACAAGTAGTTAAATACTCACTCTCATAAACATTAAACATTGACATTGTGTTTCAGACAATCACCTACTCTTCTCTCCCTCTACCCTACTCCCTTTAGCCAAATCTTTAGCAAAAAGGGCCTTCAAATTGTCCCAACTAACTTCACCCACTCTCTCTCCCTCTACCCTACTCCCTTTAGCCAAATCTTTGGCAAAAAGGGCCTTCAATTTGTCCCAACTAACTTCAAGCTGGAACCTTGCTAGTTCAATTTCCAATAAATCGCTAGCTCCTTAGTTAATCAAATTCCTGACTTAACCTTCTCTCTCTGGTACCTTTATTTCAGCGCTTCCTACCGTCCTTTTCTGCACGATCCAGTTCGCGGGGCGTCAGCGCCTCATGGCTGATCCTCTGTTCCATTTCTGAAAGGGAAGCAGTCACAACGGCAGTTTAACCTCCGAACCTTGTGAGTCAATTACCCGATGGCAGTACTGTCCAATGGAATAAACAGACTATGCGCAGCTATGCTTCTGGCAGGGAAAGTCCCAAAAATGTGGCAAAACACCACCTTCGGCCGATGGGATTTTCCTAACCGAGCAACGTACTCGGCGTCTGTTAACTCACCAATTGGTACAGCAAGCCATCTCGGTGGAACCTCCAAATTGTTGAAGTGCCTTACTTCTTAGCTCTGGGTAATGACTCAATACACTCTTGGATTCGTCAGATGGACAGGCCTTTTATTTCACTTGCAAGGAGAATCAGTACCTCCACTCAAGGGGTGAGGCTACTATTCCAATGATACAGCGTAAGCGTTCCATATTTATACAGTGTAACAAACAAGTTTGATTGACATTCCTTTGTTCCTCTACCAGGATACATTTTAGATTAATCATCAGGTCTTATGACATATTGACAGAAGGATCCTGGACACATAAGTCAACCGTTAATCTATAACAGGACATGAATCGTGTAACCGGAGGTCCTCTTTAATCTTAATCATGTATCTGGGGACTAGGTTTGCTTACGGTCGCAAGTTGTTAGGTCACTGGGTACTTCAAATGGAACCCATTGTCTCACTTCTACATTCTCATTAAGAGGGCAAACATCTGTTCTTGGCTATAATCCAAGTATGTGCAATAGAGTTACACATCGACTCTTAACCTGTGTCAAGTCTGAAAACTTTTATCCAGCAAGCACCTGAAATGAACCCCTTACATCATGTAGATTTCCTCACGTCCTTCTGACTCAGAGGTGAGGGCGCTACCCACTGAACCATGGCTGACATGACAAGAAAGAAAATAACCTAAAAGTTGGAGAAATGAGAAAGAAACAGTTAAAAAGAAACAAGGGCTGTGGCTGCTCAGTTGTTGAGTATATTCAAGACTTAGGTCAACAGATTTTTGGATATTAAGGGAACCAAGGGATATGGGGATACTGCGGGAAGGTGGAGATGAGGTTGAAGATCAGCCATGATCTTATTGAATGGCGTCGCAGGCTCGAAGGGCCAAATGGCCGACTCCTGCTCCTAATTCTAATGTTCTTATGTACTTAACATTTTTCCTCCTGTCACCTCTGGTTCTTTTCAAATCACCTTAAATCTGTGCCCTCTGGTTCTCGACCCTTCACCCATTGGAAACAGTCTCTCTTTATTTACTCTATCTAAACCCTTCATGATTTTGAACACCTCTATCAATCAAACCTCCTCTTAGCCTTCTCTGCTCTAAGGAGAACACCCCCAGCATCTCCAGTCTATTCACAGAACTGTAATCCCTCATCCCTGGAACCATTCTAGTAAATCTCTTCTGCACTCTCTCCAAAGCTTCCATGCCCTTCCGAAAGTGTGGTGCCCAGAATTGAACACAATACTCCAGCTGGGACCAAACTAGTGTTTTATATGTTTAGCATTACTTTCTGGCTTTTGTACTCTATGCCTATATAAAGCCCAGGATTCCATATGCTTTATTAATGCTTTGTTAACCTGTCCTGCCACCTTCAAAGATTTGTGCACAAACACCCCCAGGTCTCTCTCTTCCTGCACCCCCTTTAAAATAGTACCATTGAGTGTGTATGGTCTTTCCTCATTCTTCCTACCAAAATGTATCTGCCACGTGTCTGCCCATTCCACCAGCCTGTCTATGTTTTCTTGAAGTCTATTACTTCCTTCCTCACTGTTTACTACCCTTCCATGTTTTGAGTTATCTGCAAATTTTGTAATTGTGCCCTGTACACCCACGTCCGAGTCATTAATATATATCAAGAAAAGCAGAGGTCCTAGAACCAACCCCTGGGGAACACCACTCCTTCCTCCAGTCCGAAAAACAACCGTTCAACACTACTCTGTTTCCTGTCACCTAGCCAATTCCGTATCCATGCTGCCACTGTCCCTTTTATTCCATGGGCTTCAACTTTGCTGGCAAGCCTATTATGTGGCACTTTGTCAAACGCCTTTTGGAAATCCATGTACACCACCTCAACTGCATTACCCTCATCAACCCTTTCTGTTACCTCATCAAAGAACTCAATCAAGTTAGTTCAACATGATTTGCCTTTAACAAATTCGTGCTGGCTTTCCTTAATTAATCCAAACTTGTCCAAGTGACTGTTAATTTTGTTTCTAAAAGCTTCCCCATTACCAAGGTTAAACTGACTGGCCTGTAGTTGCTGGGTTTATCTTTACACCCTTTTTTGAACAATGGTGTAACATTTGCAATTCTCCAGTCCTCTGGCACCACCCCTGTATCTAAGGAGGATTGGAATATTATGGCCAGTACCTCCGCGATTTCCTCCCTCAATTCTCTCAGCATCCTAGGATGCATCCCATCCGCTCCTGGTGATTTATTTAATTTAAGTACAGCCAGCCTTTCTAATACCTCCTCTTTATCAATTTTTATCCTATCAAGTATCTCCACTACCTCCTCCTTTACTATGTCTATGGCAGCATCCTCTTCCTTGGTGAAGACAGATGCAAAGTACTCATTTAGTACCCCAGACATACCCTCTGCCTCCATGCATAGGTCTCCTTTTTGGTCCCTAATCGGCCCCACCCCTCCTCTTACTAACCGTTTACTATTTATATATGCCGATAGAAGACTTTTGGATTGCCTTTTATGTTGGCTGCCATTCTATTCTCATACCCTCTCTTTGCCCCTCTTATTTTCTTTTTCACTTCTCCTCTGACCTTTCTATACATAGCCTGATTCTCATAAGAACATAAGAAATAGGAGCAGGAGTAGGCCAATCGGCCCCTTGAGCCTGCTCCGCCATTCAATAAGATCATGGCTGATCTGATCCTAACCTCAAACCTACTTTCACTCTCCATCCCACCTGAACCCATGTGATCTCCCGGGAGAGGCGAAAAACCAGATAAAAAACCCAATGTGCCAATTTGGGAGAAAAAATCTGGGAAATTCCTCTCTGACCCATCTAGGCGATTGAAATTCGTCCAGGAGATCACTCTGTCCATGTATTTCTTACAGTACTTACCTTCTGTAAGAGGTGATCTCCACCCCAGCCAGGAACAGGCCCAATTTACTCTTGAAGGACTCCGAGCTGGCAGCCTGTTCCCGAGGTCTCCACTAATCCCTGTGAATGGAACCATCTCCTGAAATCTAACACAGAATTAGAACACAAGAAGTAGGAGCAGGACCAGGCTACACGGCCCCTGGGCCCACTCCGCCACCCACAGGGCCATGACCGATCCGAACCTAGCCTCATGTCCGATTTCCTGCCCGCTCCCCATAACCCCTAATTCCCCTTACTTCTAGGAAACTGTCTATTTCTGTTTTAAATTTATTTAATGATGTAGCTTCCACAGCTCTCTGGGGCAGCAAATTCCACAGACCTACCACCCTCTGAGTGAAGAAGTTTCTCCTCATCTCAGTTTTGAATGAGCAGCCCCTTATTCTAAGATTATGCCCCCTAGTTCTAGTTTCACCCATCATTGGGAACATCCTCACCGCATCCACCCGATCAAGCCCCTTCACAATTTTATATGTTTCAATAAGATCGCCTCTCATTCTTCTGAACTCCAATGAGTAGAGTCCCAATCTACTCAACCTCTCCTCATATGTCAACCCCCTCATCCCCGGGATTAACCGAGTGAACCTTCTTTGTACTGTCTCGAGAGCAAGTATGTCTTTTCTTAAGTATGGACACCAAAACTGTATGCAGTATTCCAGGTGCGGTCTCACCAATACCTTGTATAACTGCAGCAATACCTCCCTATTTTTATATTCCATCCCCCTAGCAATAAAAGCCAACATTCCATTGGTCTTCTTGATCACTTGCTGCACCTGCATACTAACTTTTTGTGTTTCGTGCACCAGGACCCCCAGATCCCTTTGTACTACAGTACTTTCCAGTTTCTTGCCATTAACATAATAACTTGCTCTATGATTTTTCCTGCCAAAGGGCATAACCTCACACTTTCCAGTATTATATTCCATCTGCCAAATCTCTGCCCACTTACTTAGCCTGTCTATGTCCCCTTGCAGGTTTTTTGTGTCAGATGTATTTGCAACCTGACATCTGTCATACGCGCTCTTTTACTGCTTCATCATATTCTCTATGTTTCATCATCCTTTAGTTGCCCTGCCTTTCCCCCTAGTGGGAATGTATCTCAACTGTACCTGAACTATTTCCTCTTTAAAAGCAGCCCATTGTTCAATTACAGTTTTGCCTGCCAATCTTTGATTCCAATTTACCCGGGCCAGATCCATTCTCATCCTATAGCTAATCTAAACCTTATGATACTATGATCACTGTTCCCTCAATGTTCACCAACTGATACTTGCTCCACTTGACCTACCTCATTCCCCAGAACCAGATCTATTATGTCCGTGTGTAATTGAGACATGGACTGCAGGAGCTGGTTACAACAGGTGTTTACTGAGTGGAGACAAAACTGGAACTACTATGCAAAGTTACTACACAGGCTTATATACAGGGGTGGTCACTACTGGTACTGCAGTATACAGGGGCTGCAGAATATAGTTCCTTCTGCAAAGTACATACACTACAATTCCTCCCCTTTTAGCTAAACAGTACATAACATTCGATTAATAATTAAATAACATATTTACAATTATGGTTGCTAGATACATTAGCTGAAGTTAAGCAATTATAAGTTCAGTCTTTGAGGAGGCTTCCTGATTCTGTCTGGATAATGGGGTATCCGGTTCTTCTGGCAAAGTTGATTCGGGATCAACGTCGTTGTTTGGTTCGTCTGCTTCCAATATCACCGATTCTGAGGTAGATGCCGTTGGTACTTCGGTTTCATCACCAGGTGTATCGGATCGTGGTGTGGAATTGACGTTTTCCAGTGACTCTAGAATCTGGTCAGCATGGCGTCTTACAATGCTCTCTCCAACGTCCACGGTATACATTAGAGGTCCTTGCCGTGTGCAGATCGTTCCTGGCTGCCATTTCTCTGTGCGGTAGTCCCGGGCCAAAACTGGTTGACCTATCTTGAAACTCCTGGTTGGCCTTTCATTTATATTCTGAAACTGCCTGTTCTCTGTTAAGTCCGTGAATGATTGAGACACGGACTAGCAGGAGAGAAAACAAAACGATCTTTACTGGTGGAAGGCATAAACGAATCTAAAACAACAGAGGCTCTCTAGCGCCTTTTATACAGGGGTGGTCACTGCCGGTACTGCAGTCTGAGACCAGTTATTCTCTTAAAGGTACATACACAACATTCTCCACATCTCTTCTGATGTTTGGCTTAACCAAATCCAAGCGGCATCTTAGTCTTCGATTGAAGAACATCATGGCTGGAGTTTGGTTGGTAACCGCATGTGTCGCATTCCGGTAGGCAAACAAGAAGTTATCCACCTTGTGTTGTAGGGGTAAGTCTTCATTGCGCATTGCCTTGATAGCCTTCTTGAATGTTTGAACGAACCTCTCAGCCAATCCATTGGTGGCTGGATGATATGGGGCGGAGGTGTAATGCTTAACACCATTGTTCTTTAAGAACCTCCGGAACTCTTCAGACACAAACTATGGTCCATTGTCGGAGCAAATCTGCTCAGGCAGCCCATTTCTGGCGAATATGGTTCATAAGACTGTGATAGTTTTTTCTGTGGTGGTTGAGGACATTTTTATTACCTCTGGCCACTTTGAATGGGCATCCACCGCAATTAAAAACATCGAATCCATGAATGGACCAGCAAAATCAATGTGCACCCTTTGCCATGGAGATGAGGGCCACTCCCATGGATGTAGAGGGGCTTGTGGTGGGGTGTTTTGGACCGTCTGGCATCCTGTACAGCTCTTGGTCATCTCTTCGATTTCTCTATCGATTCCCGGCCACCACACAAACGCTCTGGCTAAGTTCTTCATTTTTACCCCTCCCAGATGACCCTCATGAAGCTCATTGAGCACTCTATCCTTCAATTTGGTTGGAATTACTACTCTGGATCCACACATCAAGGTTCCTCTGCACACTGACAGCTGTTCTCTTCTCAGCGAGAATGCTGGCAGCAGTGGTTCGCCATGTGCTGGCCATCCCTTCACCGTTAAATCATAGACCCTGGAGAGTGTAGGGTCATTTCGTGTTTCCTTTTCTATGTTTGCATTCGTCACAGGTAGACATTCGACTATGGTCGAGTGGAATATCTCCACAGGATCCACTGCAGGTGCTTCTTCCACCGTCGGCAACGGTAGGCGCGACAGCCCCATCAGCATTCCCATGCTGTTTAGATCCTTTGTACTTGATGTCATATTGGTGTGCCCCTAGGAAAAGGGACCACCTCTGTAGCCGTTGTGCTGTCATTATCGGGACACCCTTCTGAGGGTTGAAAATGGAGACAAGAGGTTGATGTTCAGTTAGTAGAGTAAATTTCTGACCGTGCAGGTAGTGATTGAACTTCTTCACCCCCCACATCAGGCTGAGGGCCTCTCTGTCAATCTGGGCGTAGTTACGCTCGGCTGAAGTTAACGAGTGTGACGCAAAAGCTATCGGCCTCTCTGAACCATCAAGGAGTTTATGTGACAGTACCGCTCCAATGCCGTAGGGAGACGCATCACACGCCAGTCTTATCGGTAGTGATGGGTTGTAGTGAGCCAATACGTCTCTTGAAGTGATTAGGTCTTTACTCTTCTGAAAGGCCCGCTTACATTCATCGCTCCATTTCCAAGCTACTCCAGTTTGTAGTAGGGCGTTCAGTGGGTGCAGAATTGTGGACAAATTTGGCAAAAACTTATGGTAGTAATTCACCTATCCTAGGAATTACCTCAGTTGTGACACATTTTCAGGTGCTGGAGCCTTAACTACCGCTTCAATTTTGTCAGGGGACTTATGTAACCCCTCTTCGTCAATCACGTGGCCACAATACGATATCTGTTTCTTAAAAAACTCACACTTGGGGCGATTGGCTCGTAGCCCGTGTTCTCTTAGTCTAGTGTGCACCTGCTCTAGGTTGGCAAGGTGTTCACTGTCATTTTCACCTGTCACTAGGATGTCGTCCAAGTAACACTGGGTCCCCGGAATCCCTTGCAAGACTTGTTCCATCGCTCTTTGCCATATCGCCGGAGCTGATGCTACTCCGAATACCAGTCGATTATACTGGTAAAGACCTTTGTGAGTGTTTATCGTGAGATACTTCCTAGAGGATTCTTCAACCTCCATCTGCAAATATGCTTGTGCTAGGTCAATTTTTGTAAACCGCTTCCCTCCAGATAGTGAGGCGAAAATATCTTCTATCCTCGGAAGAGGATACTGTACTGTGTGAAGGACTGGGTTCACCGTCACCTTGATGTCCCCACAGATGCGAACCTTCCTTGGCTCCTCAGACTTATTGTTTAACGTTTTTTTCATGACAGGAACGATGGGTGTCGCCCACTTGCTCCAGTCTACCTTAGATAACACGCCTGCATTCTCCAGATTCTCCAGCTCTGCCTCGACAGCTGGGCGAATTGCATACGGTACCGATCTTGCTTTGAAAAGCTTGGGGATTGCATTCTCTTCTATTTTTATCGAGGCGGTTACGCCTTTAAGAGTTCCCAGTTCTTGATGAAATACCTCTTTAGCGTTAGCTAAGATTTCTGACAATCGTCCAGGTGTGACGTCGTCATCCTTTTTACCAGCCACAGTCAGTGCCTGAATGGAGTGCCAGTCTAAACTTATCTTTCTGATCCATTCACGTCCCAATAACGGTGGTCCACCATCTTGCAGTATGTACAGATACAATTTCTGTATTTCTTTGCCGTTGTATTCGACAGGCACCCTTATTTTCCCTCTGGGGTATACTTTCTGCCCCGTATACGTCTTCAAGACAATGGATGTCTCTTTCAAGGGTATGTGTGAGAATAGCCGCTCGTAGTCTCGTCGATTCATGATGGTCAGGGCTGATCCTGTATCCAATTCCATTTTGACTTGGGACCCTGCTATCATGAGGGTGACCCACATGGTTCGGTGATCCTCTTTCACGATAACGTTGTGAAGTTTGAGATAGCTTAGTCGCTTGTTCCCGGATTCACTATCGCTCTTCTGGTCTTCGGAACTACTGTCCGTCATCTTTTGTACTTTCCTGTACTGTTCCTTAGTAGCCTTTTTGTTGTCGTTAGTCTTCTTTCCAGACCTGCAAACTCGTGCAATGTGTCCCATCTTTCCACATTGCCTGCATATTTTGTCCAGCAATGCCTCCTCCCTCATCGGGCCAGAAACTGATCAAGAAAGTTCACCTGAACACACTTCAGAAATTCTTCCCCCTCTCTGCCTTTAACACTATTACGATCCCAGTCTATATTAGGATAGTTGAAGTCCCCCATTATCACTACTCTATAGTTCTTGCACCTCTCTGTAATTTCTCTGCAAAGTTGCTCCTCCATATCTTTCCCACTATTTGGTGGTCTATAGAATACACCTAATGGCACCTCTATTATTTCTTAACTCTAGCCATATAGATTCTGTCCTTGACCCCTCCAGGACATCCTCCCTCTCCAGCACTGTATCATTCTCCTTGACCAATACTGCCACACCACCTCCTATCTTTCCTTCCCTATCTTTCCTGAACACATAATAACTAGGAATTTTTAATACCCAATGCTGCTCTTTTTTGAGCCAGGTCTCAGTTATTGCCACAACATCATATTCCCATGTGGCTATTTGTGTCTGCAGCTCACTTACCTTGTTTACTATACTTCGTGCGTTCACATACATACACTGTAAGATGTTGTTAAGCAGTGGAAAGAGAAAAAGAAAAAGAAGAAGCCTGCACCAGAGCAGGAAGCAGTTCCGGTGGATACTCCTTCTTCCCTCAGGCCAATCTTTGGTGTTCCATTAGCCGAGGCTGCTGAGAGGACTATGCTGTATGATGGGATCCAGCTGCCAGCAGTTTTTTGAGAGTGCATTGACTACATTGAGAGTTATGGCATGAAGAGTGAAGGAAACACTGAAACCCTCTCCAAGCAAAGATCGCAAGGAGACCTCGATCTATACAAGAGCAGATTGATGACAATGCCGCAACTGCATCTTGTCATTCACCGCCAGAACAATCTCATGAAGACACATCAGACTTACCCGTGTTGAGAAGATCCACACGTGAAGTAAAAGAGCCTGATAGACTTAATCTTTGAGTACAATGTAAAGCTTTGAAAATGTGTTGACTGTTTTGAAAATGTTTATGTTTATAGAGCACTAACAAAAGTGTTACTGATATTATCTTTATTGTTTTCTTGAAAGTTGATTGATATTGATTTTGTTAAACCTAAAAGAAAGGGGGATGTAGTGATCAATAGCATGTCATTCTATAGTGGACACTAGGTGGAGCCGTAGAGCTGTATATAGCTGTATGTATAAGACTACACTACCCAGCTATATATTAAGACTACATTACCCATGAGGCTAGGCGACCCACAAGGCAGCAGTCAAGATGGAAGCCTCTACAAGATGCTGTACAAGTCCACATGTGCTCAATAAAAGTAACTAGCAAAAGCTAGCTGTGTTCATAATAAGAATGTCTATTTATTAATGAACATAACAACCGCCACTGCTCCAGTCTGCGCTCTCTCTGGGACTCCCGCTCAATTTATACACCGCCTCCTCGCCACTGCCGCTGCTCCAGTCTGCGCTCTCTCTGGGCATCCCGCTCAATTTATACACCGCCTCCTCGCCACTGCCGCTGCTCCAATCTGCGCTCTCTCTGGGCCTCCCGCTCGATTTATACACCGCCTCCTCGCCACCGCCACAGCTCCAGTCTGCGCTCTCTCTGGGCCTCCCGCTCAATTTATACACCGCCTCCTCGCCACTGCCGCTGCTCCAGCCTGCGCTCTCTCTGGGCCTCCCGCTCGATTTATACACCGCCTCCTCGCCACCGCCACAGCTCCAGTCTGCGCTCTCTCTGGGCCTCCCGCTCAATTTATACACCGCCTCCTCGCCACTGCCGCTGCTCCAGCCTGCGCTCTCTCTGGGCCTCCCGCTCAATTTATACACTGCCTCCTCGCCACTGCCGCTGCTCCAATCTGCGCTCTCTCTGGGCCTCCCGCTCGATTTATACACCGCCTCCTCGCCACTGCCGCTGCTCCAGTCTGCGCTCTCTCTGGGCCTCCCGCTCAATTTATACACCGCCTCCTCGCCACTGCCGCTGCTCCAGCCTGCGCTCTCTCTGGGCCTCCCGCTCGATTTATACACCGCCTCCTCGCCACCGCCACAGCTCCAGTCTGCGCTCTCTCTGGGCCTCCCGCTCGATTTATACACCGCCTCCTCGCTGCCCCCGCTGCTCCAGTCTGCACTCTCTCTGGGCCTCCCGCTCGATTTATACACCGCCTCCTCGCCACTGCCACTGCTCCAATCTGCGCTCTCTCTGGGCCTCCCGCTCGATTTATACACCGCCTCCTCACCACTGCCGCTGCTCCAGTCTGCGTTCTCACTGGGCCTCCCACTCGATTTATACACCGCCTCCTCGCCACTGCCGCTGCTCCAGTCTGTGCTCTCTCTGGGCCTCCCGCTCGGTTTATACTCCACTTCCTCGTCACCGCCACTGCTCCAGTCTGCGCTCTCTCTGGGCCTCCCACTCGATTTATACACCGTCTCCTCGCCACTGCCGCTGCTCCAGTCTGCGTTCTCACTGGGCCTCCCACTCGATTTATACTCTGCCTCCTCGCTGCCCCCGCTGCTCCAGTCTGCGCTCTCACTGGGCCTCCCACTCGATTTATACTCTGCCTCCTGCTGTCCCCGCTGCTCCAGTCTGCGCTCTCACTGGGCCTCCCACTCGATTTATACTCTGCCTCCTGCTGTCCCCACTGCTCCAGTCTGCGTTCTCACTGGGCCTCCCACTCGATTTATACACCGCCTCCTCGCTGCCCCCGCTGCTCCAGTCCGCGCTGTCACTGGGCCTCCCACTCGATTTATACTCTGCCTCCTGCTGTCCCCGCTGCTCCAGTCCGCGCTGTCACTGGGCCTCCCACTCGATTTATACTCTGCCTCCTGCTGTCCCCGCTGCTCCAGTCTGCGTTCTCACTGGGCCTCCCACTCGATTTATACTCTGCCTCCTGCTGTCCCCGCTGCTCCAGTCTGCGCTCTCTCTGGGCCTCCCACTCGATTTATACTCTGCCTCCTCGCTGCCCCCGCTGCTCCAGTCTGCGCTCTCTCTGGGCCTCCCGCTCGATTTATATTCCGTCTCCTCACTGCTCCCGCTGCTCCAGTCTGCGCTCTCACTGGGCCTCCCGCTCGATTTATACTCCACTTCCTCGTCACCGCCACTGCTCCAGTCTGCGCTCTCTCTGGGCCTGTCACTCGATTTATACACCGCCTCCTCGCTGCTCCCGCTGCTCCAGTCTGTGTTCTCACTGGGCCTCCCGCTCGATTTATACTCTGCCTCCTGCTGTCCTGTCCTATACTCCTTGTTTTTTTTTTAAGACGCCTCTCAACTCTCTTTATGCCGCCGCCGTCTCCGCTGACACCGATTGTGGCCAGCACCTCCGCAATATCTACCCTTACTTCCCTCAGCAACTTAGGGTGCATCCCATCGGACCAGGTGATTATACACTTTAAATATTGCTGCCACTTCTAGTGATACATTTTGGTAGGATGACGGAGGAAAGACAATATGAACTAAATGGTACAATTTTAAAGGGGTGCAGGAAATGAGAGGTCTTGGGGTGTGTGTACACACATTTATGAAGGTGGCAGGGCAAATTGAGAAGGCTGCTAAAAAGCATAAGAGATCCTTGGCTTTATTAATAGACGAATAGAGTTCAACAACAAGGAATTTATGCTAAAGATTTATAAAACTGGTTACGTCTCAGCTGGAGTATTGTGTGCCTGACCCTTTAGGAAGGATGTCAAGGCCTTGGGGAGGGTGCAGAGGAGCTTTACTAAAGTAAACGTTGGTCCCTCAGAGGATGAGACTAGGGAATTAATAATGGGAAACAGGGAAATGGCAGAGACTTTGAACAAATATTTTGTATCGGTCTTCTCGGTAGAAGACACTAAAAGCATCCCTGTAATAATAGATAATCAAGAGGCTATAGGGAGGGGGCAACTTAAAACAATCACCATCACTAGAGAAAAAGCACTAGGCAAGCTTATGGGACTAAAAGTGGACAAGTCCCCTGGACCTGATGGCTTGCATCCTCGGGTCTTAAAAGAAGTGACTGCAGAGATAGTGGATGCATTGGTTATAATCTACCAAAGTTCCCTGGATTCTGGAGAGATACCAGCAGATTGGAAAACTGCACATGTCATAGAGTCATAGGGCTGGATTTTATCAATGGGGGCACGTTGGGGGTGGGACTGCTGGCTTTCAGGTTTCAGTCCTGCCCTGCAGGCATAGCAGGCCAATTAAGGGAAAGCTGATGACAGAGAACGTCAGCGTATGATGTTTCATCTGTTGAAAAATTTTTGACAGATGAATGTCAGCGTTTGACAGCTTTGAGAAGCTGTCAAACACTGACAATCTCTGTTCTAAGGTAAGCCCTTGCAGAAAGACTCACCGAAACCTCTCTCCTCAGCAGAAAGCAGATGGCTGCTGCATCTGAGAATGCAGCAGCCATTCCGTCATCTCTGCCATTGAGATGAGGCACCTTCGGATCCCCAAGGGTTGAAGCCTGCAGAAAGAAACAAAGGTAACTAACATGGCAGTTAAGAGGCTTATCCCCATTTTACCCCTGCAAGTGTGGGCTTCCCGACGTCGGTGAGCAGTGGGTCTGCGGGGGTGAGAGGGATCGAAAAGTCCGCTGTGGAGGTGAGTGATGGGTGCAAGTGTGGGGAGGTAAGTATGAGAGGTGAGTGTAAAGTGTTAGAAAAAGTTTACTTACCTTTGTTTCTTTCTGCAGGCTTCAACCATTGAGGATCCGAAGGTGCCTCATCGCAACAGCAGAGATGACAGAATTGGTGCTGCATTCTCAGATGCAGCAACCATCCGCTTTCTGATGAAGAAAGAGGTTTGGTGAGCCTTCAGTGCAAGGGCTCACCTTAGAGCAGATTGTCAGTGTTTGACATCTTCTTAAAGCTGTCAAATGCTGACAATTCATCTGTCAAAGATATTTGACAGATGAAACGTCATACGCTGAAATCCTCTGTCACCGGCTTTCCCTTACTTGGGCGGGCTTAACAAGGTCAATCAAGGGAAAATAGCATGGTTGGCTGGGCGTCGTTGGGAGCGGGACTGAAACCCGACAACCAGCAGTCCCGCCCCAATGCGCCCCCATTGACAAAATCCAGTCCAAAGAATCTGCAAAGCGACATAGATAGGTTAAGTGAGTGGGCAAACATTAGGCAGATGGAGTATAATGTGGGAAAATGTGAGGCTATCCACTTTGGCAGGAAAAATAAAAAAGCAAATTATTATTTAAATGGAGGGAGACTACAAAATGCTGCGGTACAGAGGGATCTGGGGGTCCTTGTACATGAAACACAAAAAGTTAGCATGCAGGTACAGCAAGTGATTAGGAAGGCAAGTGGAATGTTGGCCTTTATTGCAAGGGGGATGGAGTATGAAAGTAGGGAAGTCTTACTACAACTGTACAAGGTGTTTGGTGAGACCACACCTGGAGTACTGTGTACAGTTTTGGTCTCCTTATTTAAGGAAGGATATACTTGCATTGGAGGCAGTTCAGAGAAGGTTCACGAGGTTGATTCCTGGGATGAAGGGGTTGTCCTATGAGGAAAGTTGAGCAGGTTGGGCCTATACTCATTGGAGTTTAGAAGAATGAGAGGGGATCTTATTGAAACATATAAGATACTGAGGGGGTTTGACAGGGTGGATGCTGAGAGGATGTTTCCCCTCGTGGGGGAATCTAGAACTGGGGGGGCACAGTTTCAGAATAAGGGGTTCCTCATTTAAAACGGAGATGAGGAGGAATTTCTTCTCTCAGAGGGTCGTGAATCTTTGGAATTCTCTGCCCCAGAGAGCTGTGGAGGCGGAGTCATTGAATATATTCAAGGTGGAGATAGACAGATTTTTGAACGATAAGGGAGTCAAGGGTTATGGGGAATGGGCAGGGAAGTGGAGTTGAGGCCAAGATCAGATCAGCCATGATCTTATTGAATGGCGGAGCAGGCTCGAGGGGCCGAATGGCCGACTCCTGCTCCTATTTCTTATGTTCTAATGTTTACTATGATGGTACCAGGGATGAGGGGCTTCAGTTACTTGGAGTGAAAGTTAAGAGGAGATTTGATAGAGGTGCTCTAAATTCTGAAAGGTTTTGATAGAATAAATAAGGAGAAACTGTTCCCAGTGGCAGAAGGTTCGGTAACCAGAGGACACAGATTTAAAGTGATTTGCAAAAGAACCAGAGGCGACATGAGGAAACATTTTTTTTTTACGCAGCGAGTTGTTGTGATCTGGAATGCACTGCCTGAAAGGGTGGTGGAGGCAAACTCAAACATGGCTTTCAAAAGGGAGTTGGATAAGTACCTGAAGGAAAAAAATATGCAGGGCTAGGGGGAAAGGGTGGAGGAGTGGGACTAGCTGAAGTGCTCTTGCAGAGAACCAGCACGGGTTCGATGGGCCGAATGGCCTCCTTCTGTGCTGTAACTATTCTATGATTTTACCTCCTCTTTATCTTTTTTTATCTCATCCTGTATCCCGGAAACCTCCTCGGTTTACCGTACCTTTGGCAAAGTCCTCTTCCTTGGTAAACACCAATGTAAAGTATTCATTCAGTACCTCAGCCATGTCTTCTCCCTCCACCAATAGAACTCCATTTTGGTCCCTAATCGGACCCACCGCTCCTCTGACAACCCTTTTACTGGTAATATGCCTGTAGAAGACCTTTGGATTCCCTTTTATGTTAGCTGCCAATCTATTCTAATACTGGAAATACTCAGCAGGTCAGGCAGCATCTGTGGAGCGAGAAACAGAGTTAACGTTTCAGGTCGATGACCCTTCGTCAGAACATTGACCTGAAACGTTAACTCTGTTTCTCTCTCCACAGATGCTGCCTGACCTGTTGAGTATTTCCAGCATTTTCTGTTTTTATTTCAGATTTCCTGCATCTGCAGTATTTGCTTTTGTATTCTAATACTGTCTCTTTGCCCCTCTTATTTCCTTCACTTCTCCTCTGTACTTTTGAGATTCCGCCTGATTTTTCCTTATTTTATCAAGCTGACGCCTGTCATATGCCACCTTTTTCTGCTTCATCCTGCTCTCTAAAGCCTTCGTCATCCAGGGAGCTCTGGCTTTGGTTGCCCTTCCTTTCCCCCTTGGGGAATATACCCCGACCCTACACAAACCATCTCATCTTTAAGGCTTGGACTATGCTGGACACAAGAGTACAACAATGTACAGAGGTGTCTGACATGAATCAGTCATTCATGAAAGAAAGACTTATGAAATAATACTGAGCAGCCTGCGGGTGGCGCTGTCCAGGGAGAGTATAAATACTCGGGCACGGGCCCAGCTTGCGCAGGACACTCTTAACAGGAACTAGTGAAGGACACAACTAGACCTCCATGTTGTAAAACAGTTGATTAAAGCTTTGTTTAACGCTTAGACCAAGTGCCTAGTAGTTTTCTTACACCAGAGTCCTTCATGAATTTTGTGCGAATAAGCAGCCTTTGTCAGTGCTGGGCACTCTTGTCTCCATCTGTCAGTTGGACCTCAACTGCCCGAACCTGCTCAGTGGCTCTGAAACTGCAGGAGCCCCCATGTATTAGTTGGACCGCATTGGATGTCATTTTCATTGTTGCGTCTATTCTTTCCTCGCTCTTGCTTGTTCTCTGCGGCAGAGCAGTTTGCATAACTGGATGGAGAAGCAAAACTTCAGCAATGAGTGGGCTTTTGAAATGGCAGTAAAAGGGAAGATCGCAAGTTTGGCAACTTTGGTAATTTTGTTCTATTTTTAATAAAATAAAAATAGTTAAGCTTAACATAAGATGAATGAGGAATTTTAGGCTAAATGTTGTCTGCCCTGTCAGAATGGACCAAATGCCTCAGGTGTAAATATATAGGGGTACAACAACAACAACTTGTATTTATATAGTGCCTTTAACATAATAAAATATTCCAAGGTGCTGCACAGGAGCGTTATCAAAAAACAAATTTGATACCAAACCACATAAGGAGATATTAGGGCAGGTGACCAAAAGCTTGGTCAAAGAGGTAGGTGTAAGGAGCATCTTAAAGGAGGAGAGAGAGGTAGCGAGGTTTATGGAGGAAATTCTAGAGCTTAGAGCCTTGGCAGCTGAAAGCACGGCCGCCAATGGTGGAGTGATTAAAATTGGGGATGTTCACAAGTCCAGAATAGTCTTGGGCGATAATGCTAAATGGGCGCCTGATATACGCCCTCCATGACGGTCAGTTTTATTGAGGTCAATGGAATTGGTATCGGATGGGATGGGGAAGATGTGGCCAATGGGACACCGCCTGTTGTGTGCCTTTGCCCAAGGGAATATCTACTCCGTACTTTCTACAGTTAATGTCACTCTTTAACAGAGATCACTGACCTCTGGCGACCCATAGACTCTTGAGTTACTTTGCAGTCTCTGGTTAAAGCTAAATGCGTGGAGCTGGATTCCTTTCTTTCAGACGGTGGGAGTCATGAGTATCCATGTATGACATGGGGCCGTGCCAGGAAGAAGTGTAAGTAAGTGAGAGCGTCCTGCAGAAATTTGCAATTATACAGGGCCCTGGTGAGACCACACCTGGGGTACTGTGTACAGTTTTGGTCTCCTTACCTAAGGAAGGATATACTTGCCATAGAGGGCGTGCAACAAAGGCACACCAGACTGATTCCTGGGATGGGGGGATTGTCCTATGAGGAGAGATTGAGTAGACTAGGCCTATATTCTCTAGAGTTTAGAAGAATGAGAGGCGATCTCATTGAAACATACATTGACAGGGTAGATGCAGGGAGGATGTTTCCCCTGGCTGAGGAGTCTAGAACCAGGGGTCACAGCCTCAGAATAAGGGGTCGGTCATTTAGGACTGAGATGAGGGAAATTTATTCGCTCAGAGGGTGGTGAATCTTTGGAATTCACTACCCCAGAGAGCTGCGGAGGCTCAGTCGTTGAGTATATTCAAGGCACAGATCGACAGAGTTTTGAATATTAAGGGAATCAGAGATATGGGGATAGTGCAGGAAAGTGGAGATAAGGTAGGGGATCAGCCATGATCTTATTGAATGGCGGAGCAGGCTTGAAGGGCCAAATGGCTGACTACTGCTCCTATTTCATTTGTGCTTTTGTAAGTTGATTGGCACCCCATCCACCACCTTAAACATTCACTCCCTCCACCACCGGCGTACCATGACTACAGTGTGTACCATCTACAAGATGCACTGCAGCAACTCGCCAAGGCTTCTTCGGCAGCACCTCCCAAACCCGCGACCTCTTCCACCTAGAAGGACAAAGGCAGCAGGCGCATGGGAACACCACCACCTCCAAGTTCCCCTCCAAGTCACACACCATCCTGACTTGGAAATATACCGCCGTTCCTTCATTGTCGCTGGGTCAAAATCCTGGAACTCCCTCCCTAACAGCACTGTGGGAGCACCATCACCACACGGACTGCAGCGGTTCAAGAAGGCGGCTCACCACCACCTTCTCCAGGGGCAACTAGGGATGGGCAATAAATGCTGGCCTTGCCAGCGACGCCCTGATCTCATAAATGAATTTTTTAAAAAGTCTCGGAACTCCTTTGAAGGCCACCCCCTCCCCCAGGATAAATGTATAGAGTAGGGTGGTCACAATTAGGGTGCTGTCCAATGCAATGCAATGCAAAGCTACAAGGGGTGAAAGAACAACGTGGGCACTGGTGAATGGGCCAGCCTGTGTTACACTGTGCCCGCTTGTCTTTCCCATTGAAGTCATATAAACAGGCTATTGATTTGCTATCACCCGCTTTGCGGTATCATTGAAAAAACAATTTCGCCCCCACAGGCAAGCCCATGCCCGCTGTCAACTGAAACATGACCCTCTTTGCAAATGATTCTTGGAGGTGGTTGACATAAGAAAACTACTAGGCACTTGGCCTAAGCGTTAAGCAAAGCTTTAATCAACTGTTCTACAACGTGGAGGTCTAGTTGTGTCCTTCACTAGTTCCTGTTAAGAATGTCCTGCGCAAGCTGGGCCCATGCCCGAGTATTTATACTCTCCCTGGACAGCGCCACCCACAGGCTGCTCAGTATTATTTCATAAGTCCTTCTTTCATGAATGACTGATTCATGTCAGTGGTATTCTGCCACTCCTTTTACTGTTGTTGTGCACACTGGGAACATTAACCATGAGCCTCTCTAGTACTCTGCGGGCTATGAATCAGGTTTTATTAAGAAATGAAACTGACACATCGGTGAATGTCATATAATATCAGGCGGATGAATCACAACAGCTCATGAAACCTACCAAAGGGCTTGATTTTGCCCGGCGCTCAGAGGACGGGTTTGGAGGTGGGTCCGCTGTCAAAATAGAAAAGATTGATGGCGGGTAGGAAACCCATTGTCAACCCGCCTCCACGCGAGTCTCCCAGGTGTCGGGTCTGTCAGCGCAGAACTGACCCAACACCAAGCGGCGGGGGAGACAATTGAGCTCATTAAATGGCTTGTTAACAGATATTTAATGGTATTTTGAGGCTTCCTTGTAATTTTAGGTGATCCCCACGGGTTACCCGCTGCTTGGGGAACACACCAGCTCACCCTGGCATGAGGTGAGTCTGCACTGATGACAGCTGCAGAAGTGATCTCAAGGATGCCATGTTGCAGATGGTGATTTTCAGAGCACAGAAAATGTTGGTTACGGCATTTTTAATACATATAGAGATTTCTTTAGCTTGCAAGTGTTTAGAGGCGACTTTATGTCCAGTGCCACCTCATTGGGAAAACCTCTCTCACCATTGACAGATCACTTCTGTCATCTCACCTGCAGCTGCCATCTATTGCAGCAACTTCGGTGCCCTAGAAACTATCTCACCTTGCTCCTCTGATTCCTTCCACACTCAGCCCCAACACCAACATCATCAGGCACACCAGCAGCACCAACAACAACACCAACCTTCTCCGCTATCACCTGATGCTGCACTGGACACAGAGCATCAGCTCCTGACAACATTGCTGCTCGGGAGGCCAGCGATGGCATCAACATGGCCAGATTTTCTTCACTTGACGCTGTAAACCCTGGCTGCCACCTGATGCGCCAGGTTGACACCATCCCACTCCAGCACCGTGAAACATCCCTTTAATGTCCAAGCCATTCCATGCACACACATCACTATAGCGAGGGGGGTGGGGTGGAGCGGGGGAGAGTTATGACTGAACAATCACTGGAACTCAGTAAGACACTTCTCAAGGTGCGCTCAGATCTGTCCAATAAGGCGCAGTGTTGAAAATATAGATTTCACTGTATGACAACACATTACCAGAAACTTCACATGGTCATTGGCTAAACCTCTGAAGTGCCTACCCTTGTGTGTTGGGGTTTGGGGGGGACACATCGTGGGAGGGTCAAGGAGAGATCGGGGTTCAGGGGGGACATATCGTGGGAGGGTCAAGGAGAGATCGGGGTTCGGGGGGGTGGGACATCGTGGCGGGGGTCCGGAGAGTGGAGACGATCGTGGGTGGAACCATGGAGGACATGGGGAGGGGGGGATGCGGGGCCCGGGAGGACAGTTGATCACGGGGGGTGGGGGGGATTGGGGTTGGGCGGGCTGGGTCCGATCGCTGGGGAGGTTTACAGGTTTGCTTGGGGTGCTGGGGAGAAGCACTCCCACTCCTCCTGGCCCACAAGAAGTGCTGGAAAAGCACTTGCTTGTTTTTACCAAGCAGCAGCTCTTGCCTCCCTTTAGCTGCCGGCTTCCCTGAGGCCTAGAAAACGCGGCCGGCCTAGCATTAAAATTAGAATGGAGAAAAAAAATCTGAGGCACGCAGCCTCATTAACATATTTTATTGAGCGACACGCCTCCTGGGAGCGGGTTGGTGCTCAAGTCTCTGGTGTGGAGCTTGAGCGCACAACCTCCTGAAGTGGAATTAAGTGGGTTCGATGCAGGTTAGGTACAGGTTTGAGACTGATTACATTTTTACCGACTGTAGGATTTCGCAATAATTTTGAAATTTTCTACAGCTCCGAAGATTTATTTTTTGATTAAAGAATAAGTGGGTAGAATACACCTTTAAAAATCCAGGGATCAAAAATGGCCATCAGACCTCGTGGCAGAAGAAAAGGCAGCCTGTGTGTCTTTGAAAAGGATAATCAAAGATGGCTGTCCGATTTCGTGGCAGAAGACGCAACACAGCCTGTGTGCTGTGAAAAGGAAAATCAAAGATGGCTGACAAAGGATTTAGAAAAATACCCAGCCCCTGAAGTAATAAGGTATTTAAACCGTCAATCAAATGCGGTTTGGGAAACTGCTACAATGTTGACTCAAAAGATTAAGTGCTTGAGACTGTCAGCATGAACAAAGGAACTTTGTCTACATGAACGCTTTACAATATTGACTTAAGAGATTAAGCACTTGAGACTGCCAATCAATTGCGGTTGGGCATGACCACAGGACAATCAGATTGTTTACACTAACATCCAAGGGCTGTTTACGGAAATAGATATGTTTTCTTCAAACGGAGACAGCTTTATTCAACCCATCACAATGAATGGGGATACATTCAAAAACCCATCACAAGGGAAATGGGTAATTCATCCAAAACCCATCACAGTTATTGGGGACAGATCAATTCCCTTTTGTATAGCCCAGATACATCCGGATTTGGGCGGGAGGATTTCGGCTCCAAATGGGGTATAAGATAGCTTCTCAGGAAGCCATCTCTCTCTCTCTCTGCAGCCTCGCCTCCGTGCCCTATCTACAACTCAGGAGCCCGCCCAAGGGAGTGGAATACCAGCAGTTACTTTTAAACACTGGGGTATCTCCATTTCAGGGTGGTGAAGAATCTAAGACCGCAGGGGCACGGAGCAGGCATTTCACTGGTGAGCATAGTTTTTCTGGCCCATCACAAGGCAACTTAGATAGGTATTTAGGGGTGGGAATTAAGGGGGATTTTGTTAAAACTGTGATTTTAGTCAATTTTCCCTCGTTGTGTCCGTTTTCTCCTCCCCTGTTAAGTAACAGTGTTGCAATAAGCAAAAGAGTGCTGTAGTGGACACTAAGTGTACTGTGAGAAGTAAAGTGCTGCACTAGTTAAAAGTGCTGTATTTAAGTAAGAGTGTACTGTATTAAAGGTGCTGTATTTAAGTAAAAGAGTGTTGCACTAAGCAAAAGAGTGCTGTAGTGGACAATAAGTGTACTGTGTTAAGTAAAAGTGCTGTATCGAGCACAGGTGTGTTGTATTCATCATTTTAAGTTGTTTTCTTTTTGTTTCAATAAATAATGGTCTGTTTTGCACCCAACCACGAGCCTCGTTTCTGTCTACATCGCTACCGAATAAGTCCGGCGGTCAGAACCAGGAAAGGGGAGCGATTCGAAACCGCACGGGGCTCTGGAGCAGCTCAGAGGCTTCTGACTGGCCAGAGACAATAACCCCATCCCCGTTAATAATTCCTACACCTACCCAAACCCACCTGTTTTTGGCAGTTAAAATTCCCCCCATAGAGTACAAAAGCGACAAAGTTCTGCTAAACCTTTATAAAGCACTGGTTCGACCGCAGCTGGAGTATCTGTGTCCAATTCTGGCCACCTGATCTTGCAGGAGGATGTCAAGGCCTTGGAGAGGGTGTGGAGCAGCTTTACTGGAACGGTACCGGGGTGAGGGACTTCAGTTATGTGGAGAGATTGGAGAAGCTGGGGTTGTTCTCCTCAGAGCAGAAACAGTTAAGAGGAGATTTGATAGAATGGTTTTGATAGAGTAAACAAGGAGAAACTGTTTCCAGTGGCAGAATAGTCAGTAATCAAAGGACGCAGAATTAAAATGGTTGGCAAAAGGCGAAATGAGGAAATATCTTTTTTACACAGCGAGTTGCTGTGATCTGGAACGCGCTGCCTGAAAGGGCGGTGGAAGCAGATTCAATCGTAACATTCAAAAGGGAATCGGATAAATACTGGAAAAGGAAAAAAACAGGGCTATGGGGAAAGAGCAGGGAGGGAGTGGGATGTATTGGAGAGCTCTTTCAAAGAGTCGGCAGGGGCACGATGGCCCAAATGGCCTCCTTCTGTGCTGTGTCATTCTATGATTTTATGAACAAAACTCTCAGACAAAGAGTGATAACTTTCCCCCTTTCATGGGTCAGCACTCCCAAACACTCTGTCGCCTCCTCACTGACTGGTACTCAATATTAACTGCTTCCAACATTCATTAAGCCATCCAGCCAGTGAGAGGCGATTCATCCACCTTTGGAGTGGCAGTCTGCGCACCACACGTAGGAATCGCTAGACGATAAAAGATCTGGCAAAGCAATGCCTCAGACGACACACGTTAAAAATTAAAATGTGAGGATATGAAGGGAAGTCCGGTGAAACAATTTCATCCGTCAGGGAATAACAGTGTGGAATATGACCTTTGAAGCAGGCAGTATAAGTGGGTGTGAGATTAATAGACAGGTTTTTGGAGCGCGAAGGATATGGTGAGTAAATAGGAGACTGCACACAATGCTTACCTCACTGTCGTATCGGTCTTGTTACGCTTCTAGCTGTTGGCCAATGTAAGATTTGCAAAATTTGTGCATTTCCCCGAAGGTTATTATCAATAAAAGGGACCCGACGTGGACATTTCTTTTGAAATTAAAAAGGGTACCCAAGATGGCGTCCGTGCCTCGTGGCAGAAAGTCTACGGGTCTCCAAAATGGATTCTGCAGCCCAGGCAGTTTGGGGTAAATCGAAACTAAGGCTGCAGGTTTCCTGTTAAAAAGAAGTTTGTGTTTTGGGACCCAGACAAACTGTGAATTATGTATTAGGCCGAATTAGAGGCAGATCTAAATTCAATGAGGCCTACAGTTAAAGCCATCAAACAGTCTGCATACATAATCGGAAACAGATTAAACACATCCATCGAGGCTGGACCAGCCCATCAAGGACTTTCAGGACAATACGAGTCAATTATCGGGCCAGTAGATGTAATTACCGGCCATCTAAAAACCGTCAGTATAGATTGCTACCATTATTTTAACTAGCCCGCCAAAATTAAAACAAGGAACTAACCTGATTTGACGCGCAGATAAGGATTTTTCAATGAAGGTATAACTGAAGGCTCCCAGGTAGCAATCAGAAGAAGAAGAAGGAACTCCTGCTCTGCTCTCCTGCTGCTCTGCTGTTGTCGGTACTGCCGCTCCCCGGCTCTTCGGCCCCTCGCCCTCGTGGCTGCTGCTCTTCCCCCGTCCCGCGCTTACCCCCTGGCCTTTGCCCGTGCCCTCTCCAATTCCATTTGGACTCGCCCCGACACTGGGTCGGGCGAACACGGGCAATTCAGGCCAGGTGAAGCGGGACGTGATGAGTGGAGGAGGAGGGAAGATGACCCGGGGAAGGCCAACTGAGGGTAGGCTTCGAATCATCGGGCCTTCAGCCTCAGTCGGCCTGCAACTATCTTCATGCAAACTCAAGCTGTCGGTGAAGAATCATCCCTGCAAGGTAAAGTACCCAAACAGAGACTGTAATTTTGGGGTACTCGAACCTGGACATTGCCCTTGCAGCACCCGGAGCCCACGTGACGATGGCAGGCTCCAGAGAGCACCAAGAGCGAACCCCGAACCCAACCGTTGTTTTGAGTCTAACAAACCCTTTTGATTGGTGAGCATGAATTCTGACCCCTCATAGATTAACCTAGTTAGGTGTAGGGGGTGGGATAAGGGGATTGTTAAGATAGTTGTTTTCCCTCGATGTGCCGTGTGTTCCCCATTCCCTGTGTAAGCATAGTATTATTATGGCTCTCTTGTAATTTTTGCCTGTAGAAGTGTACACTAATAATTTTCCATAAGATTGTATCGAGTTTTCCTCTTCAATAAAATCTTGGTTTTGTTTGCATCCAACCACCTGTCTACTCGAGTCTTCTCTGTATCGCTGCCTGTATCTAAGTCTGGTGTCCAGAACCCAGGGGGCGAGCGATTCGAACCGCTCAAGGAAGGTAGTCAGAGGCAAAGCTGACTGACCCGAACATGCCTGTGCAAAACCCCCTACAGAAATGGCGACCGCAGCAGGACACCGGCAACAAGGTTGCGATACGGTAGACAGTGGTTCGGATGAGCGAACCGTGATGGAGGAAAGGATTTCAGATTATGTTTTTAGCAAGGTGAATATCACTAAGAAGTGGATCACCACTCTGTTAAAGGCTGGGCATCCAGTAGATGCAGCAGTCAAGTGGACAGAGGGAAAGGAACACAAGAAGTCCTTAGAGAAAGCAGTTTGGCTGATGTGCTTTAAAAAGCATTCCAGCTTCTGGATGGGCTCGTTGCTGCACAGGCAATCGAGTTAAGGGAGTCAGCCCATGAGATCCAGGATAAGGCTCTCGCAGGGGAAAAGTTGTTAGTAGCTCTGCAGGCTTTGAACCAAGAAAGAGTGCATCTAGTAAGGGAACACAAGGCCCAGTTGGAATACCTACGGTGCCAAGTCACCGAGGCCAAGGGAAATGAGTCAAAGTTGCGGGAGAAAACCGCCCGCATGGCAAGGCAGGTTAGGGAACAGCAAGAGAAACTGCAGGAGGTAAAAGCCGCTTACAAGCTAGCTAATGAACAGGGTTTTGAGGAGGCAGACCACGGCCCCTGCCAAGAGAGGATAGAAAATCTGAGCCGGGCCCTCCGGAAGGCAAAAGGCATGGTATGCCTCATAAGCCCAAAGGCAGATCAGGCAGATTTTATGGGGAACGAGGGGAGAACAGTTCCAGTGTCATCGGTAGTGTCTAGGGACGAACCGGTTGAAAGAGAGGAGACCTCATGACCACCACCCATAGCGGCAAGTTTCAGCGAGGTTTGGCAGCAAGGGAGGGTGGAGCCCAGAGTGGAGGCAGAGGTGGAGGCGGAGGTAGAGCAACCCCCGCCCGAAAAGTCGGAACCAGAGCCGATGTGCCCAGCACGGCATCGGAGGTTCGGCCCACCCGCCAATGGCGAAGATGAGGGACCCCTCCAAAACCAGTTCATATTACCCTTTAACACCCAACAGCTTAGGGTTATGGTCAACCATGTCCCGAAGCTTTCCACCAAGGGAGACCCTTCGATCCACTTCAGGGAAATAGAGCAGACCGCCAGCGTCAACGACTGCGATGACGCTGAAAAGGCCAAGATGCTGCTATTCTCCCTGGAGAGTAATCTCCTGCAATCCCTCTCTGAGGAGTGTAAGAGGGGACAGAGCGGGTACGAGGAGCTTAGAGACGCAGTTCTGGAGGCCATGGGAATGGATGAGGGAAGTCCTTTCTCCCGCGTGGAGAAGACGGTACAGCTCTCAGGGGAGACCCCACAGGCTTTTGCGGACCGGTTGTGGCCGGTGTACCGGAAAGCCTGCCTGGGTCGCAGGACCGGGGATTCCTGAACGGGGATCCTCTGACGCATTGGCCCCGTTGTCTAGTGGCAAACAGCTTGCCACAGATCCGGGCCAAGGCAGAAGCCTGGTTCGACCCCAAAGATCCCCAGACCACAGAGATCATGGTAATTCGACAGCTCACTCTGGCCTATAAAAACGGTAGGGGAGCCGATGCACATCCACCCAAGGGTAAGCTGCACGAGGTAAAACCCGGACCGGGTAGGAAAGAGTGGCACCAGGAAGGGAGTAACCCCCCCAACACAAAGACCAATTGTTACGGGTGTGGGAAGGATGGTCACTGGCGGAAGGAGCGTAAGAACCCTTGGAAGGATAACAAGGGAAAGCATCCCACAGCCCTGGCCCAAAAGGCGGGGGTAGGGGTGATATACCTATCAATTCATCCAATGAAAAGCGACGAGTTAAGAAAGTAACTATAGGTTTTTATTGGCTAAATAACAGAGCCCACCCTCGTGGGTGATCGGATACAACAAGGAGGAATGCCAGCCAGTCGACTACCTTTATACCTGGGCAGGTAGGTGGAGTCATGGGCGGAGTCAGCAGTGGTCAGCCCAGGTATAGCAGCGTGACAAGAGGTGACTTCGTATAGTGATACAACAGTGTGAACAGTGATAACCATAGAGTAACGATATAACAGTGATAACTATAGTGTAACGATAGTGAACGATAAAAGTGGTTTACCACATTCACCCCTTGTTTAGATTTGAGTCCGGCGGGGTGAAGTGTACTACCAGTTCTGGTATGTCAGTCTGTCCGGAGGCCTCGTAAGCCTTTCTGATCGTCGCAGCGGCGGTGTTGCATTATCCGGTGTTAATGCTGGTGTCTGCGTGGTCGGCGAAGGCTCGTGGGGTTCCGACATGCCGTCTACCTGGTCTGGAATTGGGGGGGTGGTGGGGGGGGGTGAAGGTGGTGTCTCCGGAGTGCCCGAGGGTGCGAGGTCTCGTAAGGAGACTGTGTCCTCCCGCCCGTCTGGGTATGCCACATAGGCGTACTGGGGGTTGGCGTGCAGGAGGTCCACCCTCTCGACCAGGGGGTCCGTTTTATGGGCCCTCACGTGCTTTCGCAGCAAGACGGGCCCCGGAGAGGTCAGCCAGGTTGGTAGCGTGGTTCCCGTAGTCGACTTCCTGGGGAAAGCAAACATTCGTTCATGGGGGGTGGCGTTGATGGCAGTGCAAAGTAGTGACCGGGTGGAATGCAGCGCTGCCGGGAGGACTTCCTGCCAGCGGGAGGTTGGGAGGCCCTTAGACTTTAAGGCTAAGAGGACGGCCTTCCATACCGTCGCGTTCTCTCTTTCTACCTGGCCGTTCCCTCGGGGGTTGTAGCTGGTGGTCCTGCTTGCAGCAATACCTCTCGCTAGTAGGAACTGACGGAGTTCCTCACTCATGAAGGAGGAGCCCCGGTCACTATGTATATAGTTTGGGAACCCGAACAAGGCGAAGAGGTCGTTCAGGCATTTAATGACCGTGGTACTGGTCATGTCTGGGCAGGGGAAGGCAAAGGGGAAACGGGAGTACTCATCAACAATGTTGAGGAAGTACACATTACGGTCAGAGGACGGGAGTGGCCCCTTAAAGTCGATGCTCAGGTGCTCGAAGGGGCGGGTGGCCTTGATCAGGCTTGCTCTGTCCGGCCTAAAGAAGTGCGGTTTGCACTCGGCACAGGTCTGGCAGTTCCTGGTCATGGTCCTGACCTCCTCGATGGAGTAGGGCAGGTTGCGGGCCTTAATGAAGTGGTAAAGTCTGGTGACCCCGGGGTGGCAGAGGTCGTTGTGGAGGGTCTGAAGTCTATCACTTTGCGCACTGGCGCATGTAATTCGTGACAGAGCATCGGGGGGTTCGTTCAGCTTACCTGGCCGGTACAAGATATCATAATCGTAGGTGGAGAGCTCGATTCTCCACCTCAAGATCTTGTCATTCTTGATTTTGCCCCTCAGCTTGTTATTAAACATAAAAGCGACCGAACGTTGGTCGGTAAGGAGGGTAAATCGTTTGCCTGCCAGGTAGTGCCTCCAGCGTCGTACCGCCTCCACAATCGCCTGGGCCTCCTTCTCGACCGACGAGTGTCGGGTCTCAGGGCCCTGTAGGGTCCTTGAGAAGAAGGCCACCGGTCTCCCCTCCTGGTTAAGGGTGGCGGCTAGGGCGAAGTCGGATGCATCGCTCTCGACTTGGAAGGGGATGGACTCGTCCACTGCGTGCATAGTGGCCTTGGCAATGTCTCCCTTAATGAGGGAGAAGGCTGCGCACGCTTCCTCCGTAAGGGGGAAGGATGTGGACTTCATGAGGGGTCTGGCTTTGTCCGCATAATTGGGCACCCATTGGGCATAGTAGGCGAAGAGCCCCAGGGTTCTCTTCAGTGCCTTTGGACAGTGGGGGAGGGGTAGCTCCATGAGGGGGCGCATTCTTTCGGGGTCGGGGCCGATGACTCCGTTCTCTACTACACAGCCGAGGATGGCAAGGTGTTAAACACACATTTATCCTTATTGTAGGTGAGGTTCAGCCGTTGGGCCGTACGGAGGAATCTCTCCAGATTAACATCGTGGTCCTGCCGGTCGCGGCCGCAGATGGTGACGTTATCTAGATAGGGGAACGTGGTGTGCAGCCCGTTCTGGTCAACCATCCGGTCCATCTCCCTTTGGAAGACCGAAACCCCGTTGGTGACGCCGAAGGGAACCCTAAGGAAGTGGTAGAGGCTGCCGTTCGCCTCGAAGGCTGTATACTGGCGGTCCTCAGGGCGGATAGGGAGTTGGTGATAGGCCGACTTAAGGTCGATGGTGGAGAATACCCGGTACTGCGCAATCTGATTGACCATATCAGATATGCGGGGAAGGGGGTATGCGTCCAGCTGGGTGTACCTGTTTATGGTCTGGCTGTAGTCGATGACCAGGCGGTTTTTATTGCCGGTCTTAACGACCACGACCTGGGCACGCCAGGGGCTGGTGCTCCCCTCGATGATGCCCTCCTTCAGGAGACGCTGCACCTCAGAGCTAATGAAAGCTCTGTCCCCGGCGCTGTACCGCCTGCTCTTGGTAGCGACGGGTTTGCAGTCGGGGGTGAGGTTAGCGAACAGGGAAGGTGGCGGGACCTTGAGGGTGGATAGGCCGCAGGTGTTACGCGGTGGGCGGTTTAAAATCTGCTGGTTGTCGACTGTGAGTGGGGGGAGAGGTCCGCCGTATGCTAGCGTGACGCTTTGGAGGTGGGATTGGAAGTCTAGGCCTAGTAGGACGGCAGCGCATAGCTGGGGCAGGACGAGGAGTTTAAAATTTTTATACTCCGTACCCTTAACCGACAGGGTCACAACACAGTAGCCGCTGATGTCTGTGGCGTGTGACCTCGATGCCATCGAGATCCGGTTGCGCGTTGGCAGGACAGGGAGGGAGTAGTGGCTCACCGTGTCTGGGTGGATGAAGCTCTCCGTGCTTCCGCTGTCGAACAGGCAGGTCGTGGCGTGGCCGTTTACTTTGATGTCCATCATCGACTTGGACAGGTGATGCGGGCGGGCCTGGTCCAGTGTGACGGAGGCTAGTGTATAGCTGAGCGAGTTGTTGTAGTCTGCGGTTGAGGCGGTAGTCGGGTCTAGAGGCACGGTGGCGGTCGGGCGTGGTGGGTAAAATGGCATCTCCCACGAGGTTGGACAAAATGGCGGAGAAGATGGCTGCCCCCATAACTCACATGAGGCACTGCTGGTGTCGGTTGCCTGTATCAAAGATGGCCACCCCATGACTCACATGTGGGGATGCTGGCCTCTGTTGCCTTGAAGGAAGATGGCCGCCCCCACAGCTCGCATGAGGCACTGCTGGCCTCTGATGATCCACCTCTGCAGGCCTTAGCGAAGTGGCCTTTCTTCATGCAGTTAGAGCAGGTAGAGTTCCTGGCTGGGCAGCGCGACCTCGGGTGTTTCGCCTGGCCGCAGAAGAAGCAGCCGGCGGCCCGATCGCGGGGGTCCGATGTCGGAGCCGGTACCGGGGGTGGCGGTCTCGGTCGGGTCCGGGACGCCGACGCTGAGGTAGGTCCCAGGGGGGTTGCTGCGGGGGGTATTGCGGTCGGGGTCGGTCCCAAGTCCCAGGGCCGCGAGTTACAGTACCTTGAGTATGCCTCGAGGTCCCGATGGGCCACCTCTAGAGAGAGAGCGAGGGCTGCAGCTTTGTCCAGGTCGAGGTCCCTTGCTTCCAGTAGTCTTTGCCGTGAGTAGTCGGACCGCAGGCCTTTCACGAAGGCATCGCGGACATTGTCTTCAGTATTTTCTGCCGCCGTTACCACTTTAAAGTTACAGTCTCTGCCGAGTGCTTGTAGCACCCGTAAAAATTCCTCCACGGGCTCTCCTGGCTGTTGCGGGCGGGATCTCAGGAGGTGTCTGGCATATATGGAATTTACCGGGGTTTGGTACTGTCTTTTCAGCCGGTTGATGGCGTCCTCGTATGTTTTAAGGTCCCGGATGAGTGCGAATACTTTAGGGCTCACTTGGGCGTTCAGAACTCTTAGCATGGATTTCTGAGGCACACCGGATTCTCCCAGGTAGGCTTCGAAGCAGCTCAGCCAGTGTTCGAAGTCGAGGGCTGAGTTTGCTGCCTGTGGGTTTAGATCCAGGTACGATGGTCTGAGGGCTCGCAGCCAGGCCGGCTGCTGTGGCTGTTGTAGCTGGGCGTCTGGCTGGTCGCTTGGCTGGTCGTTTGACTGCTCAGGTCTCGACATATTAAAATTTAGCCAATAAAATTGATATACCTATCAATTCATCCAATGAAAAGCGACGAGTTAAGAAAGTAACTATAGGTTTTTATTGGCTAAATAACAGAGCCTACCCTCGTGGGTGATCGGATACAACAAGGAGGAATGCCAGCCAGTCGACTACCTTTATACCTGGGCAGGTAGGTGGAGTCATGGGCGGAGTCAGCAGTGGTCAGCCCAGGTATAGCAGCGTGACAAGAGGCGACCTCGTATAGTGATACAACAGTGTGAACAGTGATAACCATAGAGTAACGATATAACAGTGATAACTATAGTGTAACGATAGTGAACGATAAAAGTGGTTTACCACAAGGGGTCCCTTCGCAGAGGTTGAGTCGCTTTTGGATGCCATGAGGTCCTTACTGACTGGCATGGGGAGAGTAGCAGCCGCAACCGGTGCTCTCACCCCATCAGCCCCATCCCACCCTCAACAGTGACTAGAGCCGGCGCAGCCTGTGTATCTGTGCTCGCTCCGATATGATGAGTGGAGGAGACCCATGATGGAGATGGAGGTGGAAAAGGTAGTGGGGACCTATCTGTTAGACACGTGGACACCACGCACCGTGATCTACTCAGCTAACCCCACCACCTCACCTCTCTCTAGCGGAGTCCCATACAGTCTATCGGGGTTCACGGGCAAGGAACAGGCTGGCTCGGTCTCCATCCCGTTCGCCATTCGGATAGGACCGCCCCGCTCCAAGTGGACATGTCTCCTGATGAATTGGGAAGTGGAGGGTGGAAGAGGGGTCCTGGGGGCTGATTTTATCATAAGTCACGGGATCCTGGTGGATTTAAGGAATCACTGCCTCTGGGGGGCAGGAAAGGTAAAGAACGGTGAGATCGTAGTTATCCCGGGTAAGGAAGGGAAGGGGACCCTCTGCACCATGAAGCCCAAAGAGGATTATAACCTCGGGCTCATGGTCAGCAACACCCCACCAGAGTTCCAGGCATTTGTGCAGGCCCACCTGGCCGCACTTGCCACTCACTTCTTACATTTGTCCACCCCAGTCCAACACCGGCATCTCCACACCATGGCTACTATCGACACCACAAACTGCCGGCTCAAAGTGGAGAGGATCTCCAAGAAGATCGCGCATATCGACACAGACATCAAGTTTCTACAGAGATGCAAGAAAGCAGACAAGATCCCAAAAGGACTACAGATCACGAACCCACTCAAGTTGACCTACAACACAGACTACGCTGAGAGACTCTGCCGTCGTACCTCTCGTACACTCCTCAACCATCTCGTACACCAGCTCTACAGCAGACGCTGCAACCTCGAAACCGAGATAGAGTCCATGTTCTCAGCCTGTGCTCAGGACACAGCAGACCAGCTACAAGACACCGCCAAACAGACGAGGCAACGGAACTACACTGCCTACATGCACACCAAGAACAGGAAGCTTGAGAAACTCGGCATCACCACCAGCAGCAACCAAGCCTCCCCCGGTACCACGGTTGAAACCACAGGGAAGTCCATCGTCAACTTGTCCGACCACACCCTTCAACCAGACGAAATTGAAGTTCTCAGCCGAGGGCTCAATTTCTGCCCCACCACCAAAATGGACCCCATCGGTCTCGCGGCAGACACAGAGGAATTCATCAGGAGAATGAGGCTCCGGGAATTCTTCCACAAATCCCAAGATGTCAGCAGCGAACCCAATGAGACAACCAATGATCCGGAACAGCAGACAGAGGGATCCGCAGTGCAGCAACCGAAGAAGAAAGAGTCAAATTGGACCCCTCCGGAGGGTCGCTGCCCTAAGCTTGACATGTATGCTCAAGCTGTCAGGAGATGCATCAACGGCAGTTTCATCAGCCGCACTCACAAGACAGTCCAGAATATCACCCGAACACAACGCAACACCATCCACGCTCTCAAGACCAACCGCAACATCATCATCAAACCAGCAGGAGGAGCCATCGTCATACAGAACAGAACGGACTATTGTAAAGAAGCATACCGACAACTGGACAACCAGGAACACTACAGACAGTTACCCGCAGATCCGACCAAAGAACACACCCGCCAACTCAACAGACTGATCAAGACCTTCGATCCAGACCTTCAAAGCATCCTACGCGCTCTCATCCCACGTACTCCCCACGTGGGAGACTTCTACTGCCTCCCAAAGATACACAAAGCCAACACACCTGGACGTCCTATCGTATCAGGCAATGGAACTCTGTGAGAGAACCTCTCTGGATACGTCGAGGGCATCCTGAAACCCATCGTATAGGGAACCCCCAGCTTCTGTCACGACACTACAGACTTCTTACAGAAACTCAGCACCCATGGACCAGTTGAACCAGGAACACTCCTCGCCATGATGGACGTCTCGGCACTCTACACCAGTATCCCCCACGATGACGGCATCGCTGCGACAGCCTCAGTACTCAACACCAACAACAGCCAATCTCCAGATGCCATCCTACAACTCATCCGCTTCATCCTTGACCACAATGTCTTCACCTTCGACAACCAGTTCTTTACCCAAACACACGGAACAGCCATGGGGACCAAATTCGCACCCCAATACGCCAACATCTTCATGCACAAGTTCGAGCAAGACTTCTTCGCTGCGCAGGACCTCCAACCAACGCTATACACCAAATACATCGACGACATTTTCTTCCTATGGACCCACGGCGAAGAATCACTGAAAAGACTACATGATAACATCAACAAGTTCCATCCCACCATCAAACTCACCATGGACTACTCCTCAGAATCGGTTTCATTCTTGGACACACGAATCTCCATCAAAGACGGACACCTCAGCACTTCACTCTACCGCAAGCCCACGGACAACCTCAGGATGCTCCACTTCTCCAGCTTCCACCCTAACCATGTTAAAGAAGCCATCCCCTATGGACAAGCCCTGCGAATACACAGGATCTGCTCAGACGAGGAGGAATGCGATGGACACCTACAGATGCTGAAAGACACCCTCGTAAGAACGGGATATGACGCTCGACTCGTCAATCGACAGTTCCGACGGGCCACAGCAAAACATCGCATAGACCTCCTCAGAAGACAAACACGGGACACAACCAACAGAGTACCCTTCGTCGTCCAGTACTTCCCCGGAGTGGAGAAACTACGCCATGTTCTTCGCAGCCTTCAACATGTCATCGATGACGATGAACACCTCGCTAAGGCCATCCCCACGCCTCCACTACTCGCCTTCAAACAGCCGCCTAACCTCAAACAGGCCATCGTTCGCAGCAAATTACCCAGCTTTCAGGAGAACAGCGACCATGACACCACACAACCATGCCACGGCAACCTCTGCAAGACATGCCAGATCATCAACACAGATACCATCATCACACATGAGGACACCACCCACCAGGTACATGGTACATACTCATGTGACTCGGCCAACGTTGTCTACCTCATACGTTGCAGGAAAGGATGCCCCGGAGCATGGTACATCGGCGAGACCATGCAAATACTGCGACAACGGATGAACGGACACCACGCAACAATCGCCAGGCAGGAGTATTCCCTCCCAGTCGGGGAACATTTCAGCAGTCAAGGACATTCAGCCTCCGATCTTCGGGTAAGCATTCTCCAAGGCGGCCTTCGAGACACACGACAACGCAAAATCGTAGAGCAGAAACTGATAGCCAAGTTCCGCACTCATGAGGATGGCCTCAACTGGGATCTTGTCATGCTACATGTAACCCCACCTGACGTAGGGTCATCCAGACTCGAGTCGTCGTTGGCTTGTTCTCTCTACACAGATGCAGCCGGACCTGCTGTGATTTCCAGCAAAAAAAATGTTTTTTTGTCTGTTTTTTGTTTTTCATACAGACCCCAGCATCTGCAACATTTGATCCCTTGTGACCCCACCTCATTGTTCTTTGATGTAATGTTTTCCTGACTGACCTGTTTGGACACCATTCACACCTTTGATTGCTGTGATTATCTCTCTGCCGAGGTGTGATAAAGGGCAGTTAGAAAGATTACCTGTAATCAACTGGCATTATTCTCTGACTATATAAGCTGTGTCTTTATGCATCTCTCCACTTCACCTGACGAAGGAGCAGCGCTCCGAAAGCTTGTGATTTCAAATAAAACTGTTGGACTATAACCTGGTGTTGTGTGACTTCTTACATTTGTCCACCCCAGTCCAACACCGGCATCTCCACACTCACAAACACGACTGCGGGAGGGTCACAGGGTTTGAGGTCAGAGTAGACGGGGACCCCATGGCCCGACCACAGAAACAGTATAACTTCCCCAGGGAAGCAGAGCCGGACATGGAAGCAGCCATGTCCTCGTTAGTACGGCAGGGAGTTCTGAGGCCAATAGCCACCTATGTGAACTCTCCGTTGTGGCCAGTTAGAAAACCGGACAATTCCTGGAGGGCCACGGTGGACTATCAGGTGCTCAATAGTAACATCCCAGCGTGTGCACCCACAGTGGCAACAGTTGCCGACCTGATAGGTAGCATCCCAGTATCCGCGACCACTTTCACGGTGCTGGATATTTCCAATGGGTTTTGGTCCATTCCTGTAAGGAAGGAAGATCAGTACAAGTTTGCCTTTACGTTTAAAGGGCAACAGTACACATGGAACTGCTTGCCTCAGGGCTTTCATAACAGCCCCAGCATCTTCCATCAGTGCATGGCAGACAGTTTGAAGGACTTTAGTCAGCCCGGACAGTTGGTACAATATGTGGATGACCTGCTCCTGTTCACTGATTCGAAAGAGGAGCATGGCCCACTATTGGCCGAACTGCTGGAACTGTTAGAACAGAAGGGTTTCAAAGTGAATCCCAAGAAGGCGCAGATCAGCCAGCAGGAGGTGAAATTCCTCGGTCTGACCGTGCGCGCTGGAGAAAGGGCCATAGATAGGGCTGGGGAGGAAGAATCCCGGGACCCCTATCGGGCAGGCCCGGAAGCCACAGTCCGGGACAAGGGAGGCACACGGGGGGTAGTTCTGGCCCAGGACCCGAAGCGGGTCTGGATCCAAGATCCCGTCTGTAAGACCGTCCCAGTGAGAAAGGAGAAAAGACAGCCCCTGGAGGGTCCGCTCGGGGCAGCGGGCGACCCCTCCACACAGGTTTTAAAACAGGCCGCTGGTTACATCAACCAGTGCAAGCTGTTTCAGCCTGAAAGGGGAAAACAGCCAGTTGGGGTAAGGTCTGAGGATAAAGATCCTCAGCCTGCAGCATGAGCGAGTTCACAGACTACACAAGCAGGCGCTATGGCTTGCTTGAAGGGAGGGGCCATCCAGCCCATCGATTGGGACACGCCCCCACTCTTCTGGGATCCAGACGAGAGGGAGGGACTTGAGGGCAAACACCCCGCCCCTAACACAGGTGTAGAGAGGGAGTGACCTGAGGGCGAAAACCCCGCCCCAGACCCAGCCATCAGACCTGGGGGCGGAGATTCTCAGCTCACAGCAGCAGGCTGCGAAAAGTTACCTGCCCCCAGCCCAGGTTCGGGAGGGGTCAAGCCTGGGGGAGCAGCGGTTCGGGTAAAAGGCCCAGCGGCCAAGAAAGCCCCACCCGCCAAAGCCCCCAGAAAATCCCCGCGGACGCCCCAGCCGAGAAAGCCATGGTCACCAGCCCTCCAGTTCCCAAGGGCCGCCCCCCGAGCCAGGGAGAGGTCCAAGGACAGAGGTCCTCAGCCAGCAGCCTCGGGCTGCGAGGGACCAACCGTGAAGGATGGTGCGGTCACGCCTGGAGTAGCAGCGAGCCGCAGTCCGACCAGGGATTAGCCTGGCCGCCCGGAGACGGGCGGCGGATGTATATAGTAGGTTTAAATTTAAGTAAGGTGTAATTGTTTAGCTTAAGTTTGGGTGTTAGTCATTTAAGTTAAATAGGGTGATGGGTAGTTTTAAGTTAAGCCGTCTGTTAAGAGTGCATATTTGGTTCGAGGTCGCGGAACCCGACCATGCCTCACCAAGCCAGAGAATCTCCTGGGGACCTGGCAGTATGTTTTTTTTTACATCTTTTTGCAGAAAGATGTTTGGGATGGAACGGATCGTGGTCCTAGTCGCCCTAATCGGGATGAGTAAGGAGAGGAGGGGCGAAGTCCAAGACGCCCACATCTATGGGTGTTCGGTAGACAAGGCACCCCTGGTGATCGATGGGAGCGGCAAACGGGATGCGGAGGAGACCGCTGTCTACTTCCACGAGGGAAGGTGGCCAGGATGGTTGGGGTCCAATTCGTCTCAGTACTCCAGCCAGACCGGATTCACGTACGGGGAAGCCTCCCTCCTGTGCCCCCGGGTGCGAGTCATTTCCACGAGGGTCAGCGTCACTGTTGGAAAGCGTATATGTTTAACATGCAAAGGACACATTCCACTAGACAGATGGTGGTGGCTCCGAAAGTTGAGCAAGGACATGAGGAACCCCGAAGTCGAATGGGAGCGCTTGGGTAAAAACACCCATCGGACAATTATCGGGACTCATGGTGGACTGAGTGTATGTTGGGACAAGTGGCGGGAACTGGACTAAGGGATTTACATCTGTATGTGGGGGTCAGAGACGGTCTGCCCCGCAGGCATATCCATTGTTTTCCACCGGCAGTGGCAAGACGCCGGGGAGGGGATAAGGTAGGACACCAGCCTGGAGGTGTGCGCAGCCCCATTCTCCCCGATCCCAGTCAATGCCACTGAGCTGGTAACCCGCCCCTGGAAGCCCCTGCCCATGGCGCAGGCGGCGAGGTTATCCAGGGAAGATTGCCCCACCACCACCAAGGGACCAGGGAATGGATTCGTACTAGTCCCCACCGATCAGATGCTGTACCAAGGGGTACACTACGCGGTAGCCTCCGTGATTTTAAATCTCACAGAGGTACATTTACCGGAGTGGTGCCCCAAAGAAACAGAGCAGTTATACCAGGCCCTATTAAAGGACATGTTTAAGAAATTTTACGAGTTCGATTTGGCCCACGTGGACAAGATCGAACTCTACACCACACGCCGGGAATTTTTGGGTAACCCAGGGAAACAAAGAAGGGGAGTATGGAACGATGTTTTTACTGCGTTTAACACTAGGTCCTCTGTCATCAACAGCTTGGATGACATAGAGCTGCAGACCCAGATAAACGGTTTAAAAACACAGTTAAAAGGGATATTACTGGATGAGAACAAGGTAGTGGGCTTAGAGTTGCATGAGGACCAGGCCATGACGGTCCACTTAAAAGAGATTATAGCCGAGTTGGAAAAGCACACAAAGACGGTAAATGCTCTCATAAGGGAGGACAGAAATGCTTCTGACCAAGCTGCGCAGAATGAGGTGTGCGTGTTATACGGGGCATGGTTACTGGGTGATGGCTGCAGTAACCTGGAGGATTTAAAACAAGGTTTGGTCCCCTCCTGGATTAGCAACAAGCACCTCGCAGCCCTCCACCCTTTCGAGAACACATTGAGCCTGTGCCAACTCTGGCTAGCCTCTGAAGCCTATCCAGTCCCTGTGGATTGTGGGCAGTGTTATGTCTGACATTGGTGATAGGTACTCGATTGCCTTGGCCTGAGCACATGGAGTTTGATAGTGCTGTTATCGTTGTATTGTGTCTGACATTGGATATAGGTATTCGATTGCTTTTGCCTAGGAGAGTATGTTTGGATCAGCCATTAAAAGCAACATGAATTGAGCTCTGCATACGGCCTCTGGATTATCTTTGCAAATGCAAAAGGCAGTCCAACCACACAATCATGGGAGTAGTAGTTAGGATGCTAGTCATGGGTAGGACAGCCCGATCCGTGCCGGTATACAGGGTTGAGAACATTGGAGTCATTCAGGGGGGTGCACACATTTGGTTCACAGCGGTCCTGCCTTACATCATTAAGTGGGAGCACGCTATGACAGGTACTGACCTCTCAGGGTGCCGGAGCTGGGGAGCACACATAATCCTGTGCCCCCAGCACTTGAATGCCTTCGCAAGACTGCAGTGTGGGTTCAGAGCTGCTGACGCGAAGCCTATAAATTGCACCATGGAGGCAATAGCACAAGGCCATGTTCCCCCGCAGGTAGCATATATAGGGGGTGGGACATATTGTGTCACCACCGGCGCGTCCCACTACCAGCACGGACAGCACAGCTGGTGCCTGGTTAGTGACAGCAGTTTCTGTTTTAAACCCAAGGCAGAAGTTCGAGTGGCCCAGGAGCAAATTGTCCCCATCCCTGAACCCTCCACTGTTCACCTCACTGTGAAGGAGAATTTTACGAACTTGCAGAAGTACGTAGCGCACTTTGGCTACGAAATTCCCCCTCTCCCTGAACATTTGACCAAAATTCTAAAAGCCGTTATAGTTTCACAGAAACATTTCTACACTCTCGAGCAGAAAACAGTAGAGATCGGGACTAAGATATTGGATATTGTGACTCCACCCTGGTGGAACCTTTTCAATGATATAGAGGTCCCTTCGTGGATCAGACTGGCTTCTCACATTCTTGTGTTTTGCCAGTTATGAATAGTGCTGTATTTAGTTTGCATCCAGTGTAAGGGAAAAGGTCGGTGGTCAGAATTCCGAAACCAGAGCTTTTGGAAAGAACATTATGTAAAGGTGGAGGAAGATACGCCGATTTAAGCTTCTCCCTGTTTTCGATTGAAGAATTGTTGTTTCTTTGTGTTTGTTATTTTCAATTAAAGGTTTTTCTTTTGTTGTTTTTTTTGCGACGCGGTTTAATTAAGATATGCGTACCAAGTGGTGCAGGGGTGTAGGACCCCTCCATGCTTGGCTGTGTGTGTAAAGCCTGTAATTTTACTCTTTGTATGCTGATGTACACTACATTTTTGCGGAATGGGAAGAGCATGTGTCATGGGTATATTAGATAGATAACTACAGGGGAAGGCTGACTATGGAGGGTCAGAAAAATTTTGCTCACCTTGGAAAGTATGATACTTCAAGCAAGTTTTAGTATCACAGGGCAGAATGTAAGATTTGCAAAATTTATGCATTTCCCCGAAGGTTATTATCGATAAAAGGGACCCTGCGTGGACATTTCTTTTGAAATTAAAAAGGGTACCCAAGATGGCGTCCGTGCCTCGTGGCAGAAAGCCAACGGGTCTCCAAAATGGATTCTGCAGCCCAGACAGTTTGGGGTAAATCGAAACTAAGGCTGCAGGTTTCCTGTGAAAAAGAACTTTGTGTTTTGGGACCCAGACAAACTGTGAGTTATGTATTAGGCCGAATTAGAGGCAGATCTAAATTCAATGAGGCCTACAGTTAAAGCCATCAAACAGTCTGCATACATAATTGGAAACAGATTAAACACATCCATCAAGGCTGGACCAGCCCATCAAGGACTTTCAGGACAATACGAGTCAATTATCGGGTCGTTAGATGCAATTACCGGCCATCTAAAAACCATCAGTATAGATTGCTACCATTATTTTAACTAGCCCGCCAAAATTAAAACAAAGAACTAACCTGATTTGGTGCGTAGATCAGGATTTTTCAACGAAGGTATAACTGAAGGCCCCCAGGTAGCAATCAGAAGAAGAAGAAGGAACTCCTGCTCTGCTCTCCTGCTGCTCTGCTGCTGTCAGTACTGCCGCTCCCCGGCTCTTCGGCCCCTCGCCCTCGTGGCTGCCACTCTTCCCCCATCCCGCGCTTACCCCCTGGCCTTTGCCCGTGCCCTCTCCAACTCCATCTGGACTCGCCCCGACACCGGGTCAGGCGAACACGGGCAATTCAGGCCAGGCGAAGTGGGACACGATGAGGGGAGGAGGAGGGAAGACCACCCGGGGAAGGCCAACTGAGGGTAGGCTTCGAATCATCGGGCCTTCAGCCTCAGCCGGCCTGCGACTATCTTCATGCAAACTCAAGCTGTTGGCGAAGAATCATCCCTGCAAGGTAAAGTACCCAAGCAGAGACTGTAACTTTGGGGTACTCGAACCTGGACAACGCCCTTGCAGCACCCGGAGCCCACGTGATGACGGCAGGCTCCAGAGAGCACCAAGAGCGAACCCCGAACCCAACCGCTGTTTTGAGTCTAACAAACCCTTTTGATTGGTGAGCATGAATTCTGACCCCTCATAGATTAACCTAGTTAGGTATAGGGGGTGGGATAAGGATAAGGGGATTGTTAAGATAGTTGTTTTCCCTCGATGTGCCGTGTGTTCCCCATTCCCTGTATAAGTATAATAGTATTATTATGACTCTCTTGTAATTTTTGCCTGTAGAAGTTGTAGTGTATGTACCTTTAAGGGGAGAACTACTTTTTACAGCTCCTGTATACTGTAGTACCGGCAGTGACCACACCTGTATATAACCTTGAGTAGGGATCTGTACTGCTTAGTTTTAGAGCAACCCTCATCCAGTAAACACCTGTTGATTGTTATCAGCAACCTCTGTCGATTATTTGAAGGACACACTACCTAAAGATATCCAGATTTAACATTGGCGACGAGTCGTTTCGAACCTACCTGCAACTCTGAAGAAGAAGGCCGATTCCACCAGTGCGGGCGTCGACCATCCAGGGAGAACTTGAGCATCGCAGAGGAGGCTGTAGAGAGTTGGGCTTGGTTCTCCAGCCGTGATGAACCAGCGCAGCGGGCTGGCAGCAGGTACGGCGCAGACCCTTCCCGGACAGCGGCGGCGGGAGCCAACCGACGGCACAGAAAAAGGCCGAGCAGCGTCGACGGGTAAGAGAGAGGGTGAAGCGCACAGGGTGCAGCCGGGGTTGAAGACCGAGCGGCGCCGAAGAGAGAGGGGAAAACGCGCAGAGCGCGGCCGGTGTTCAAGGGCTGAGCAGCGTCCGCGGGGGAAGAAAAGAAGGGAGAGCGCGGGAAGACGTCATTTTGAGCCAGTGGAGAAGAAGGGAGAGTGCGGGAAGAAAGGAGAGCGCGGGAGACGCCATTTTTAGCCAGTCTAACCACACCCAGGGATGCCGAAGAGTGGCAGTGTCACAGCGTTCGACAATGAAGTCGAAGATTGGGCGACATATATAGAGCGCATAGAGGTGTACTGCAAGGCGAATGAGGTGCCAGATGCCAGGAAAGCACTGGTATTGTTGAATTCCATGGGTGCAAAAATGTACGGCTTACTGCGAAACCTAGTAACCCCAGAGTAACCAGTGAAAAAGGATTTTGAAAGCATAGTGGCAATCCTACAGGACCACGTAAACCCCACACCGCTGCTGATAACAGAAAGATTTAAGTTCCACAAAAGGAACCAGCATAAAGACGAAAGTAATGCTGAGTATTTAACGGAACTGCGTAAGCTATCGAAACACTGCCAGTTTGGAATGGGACTAGCAGATACTTTAAGGGACAAGTTTGTGTGTGGGCTTCAAAGTGAAGGAACCCAGAAACAGCTTCTATCAGAAAAGGATCTTACACTGGACAAGGCTTTCAGCATGGCAGTATCACACAAAGCAGCCGCACGGGGCGCTGCAGAGATACAACGGAGACCGCAAGAATATGGCACAAATGAAATGTCATATGGAACAGGGAAGTGTTATCACTGCGGCAGAACAACACATGACCATAAGGATTGTTGGTTTAAGGACCAAGTGTGCAGACAGTGTGGAGAAGTAGGACACATAGCAAGAGTCTGCAGGTCGGGAAAGAAAACCAGCAGCAAGAAATCTCCACAGGAGAAGTACAAAAAGGTACATAAGGTGACGGAGAGTAGTTCAGACGAACAGAAAAGTGATACAGACTCCGGAAGCAAGGAGCTGGGTTGTCTGAAACTACATAATGTAATCAAAATGGAGGATCACCAAACTATCTGGGTCACGCTCAAGATAGACGGAGTCCAAGTGAAAATGGAATTGGACACAGGATCAGCCCTAACAGTCATAAACCAAAGGGACTACAAGCGGCTATTCTCACATATACCCTTGAGAGATACAGAGATTGTCTTGAAGATGTACACGGGGCAAAAAGTCTACCCCAAAGGAAAAATAAGGGTGAACGTGATATACAACAGCAAGGAAACACCAAAAATGGACCTATATTTATTGCCAGATGGAGGACCACCACTACTAGGATGTGAATGGATCCGGAAGATACAGTTAGATTGGCATGCCATACAAGCACTGACGGCAGATGCCAAAAAGGATGACGACGTCACACCTGGACAACTGTCAAAAATGCTAACTGATGCACAAGAAGTGTTCCAGGAGGGACTCGGAACATTAAAAGGCATAACAGTGACGATCAAAATAGAGGAAAATGCAAGCCCAAAGTTTTTTAAGGCCAGACCAGTGCCTTATGCGATCCGCCCAGCCGTCGAAGCAGAGCTGGAAGGTTTGGAACATTCTGGAGTACTGTCCAAAGTGGACTGGAGCGAGTGGGCTACACCCATCGTTCCTGTAATGAAGAGGTCGTTGAGTAATACGCCTGGGGAACCAAAGAAGATTCGCATCTGTGGGGACTTTAAGGTGACAGTGAACCCAGTCCTTCACACGGTACAATGTCCGCTTCCGCGGATTGAAGATATTTTCGCCTCGCTATCTGGAGGAAAACGCTTCACTAAGATTGATCTGGCCCAGGCGTACCTGCAAATGGAGGTAGAAGAAGCCTCGAAACAGTACCTCACGATCAACACTCATAAAGGTCTCTACCAATACAACCGGCTGGTGTTCAGGGTAGCATCAGCTCCGGCTATTTGGCAAAGGGCAATGGATCAAGTCCTGCAAGGGATTCCAGGGACCCAGTGTTATTTGGACGACATCCTGGTCACGGGCGAAAATGACAGTGATCACCTCGCCAACCTGGAGCAGGTGCTCACTAGATTGAAGGAATATGGGCTCCGAGCTAATCGCCACAAATGCGAGTTTTTCCAGAAGCAGATCTCGTATTGTGGCCACGTTATTGATGAAGAGGGGTTACATAAGTCCCCTGAAAAGATTGAGGCAGTAGTCAAGGCTCCAGCACCGGAAAATGTGTCACAACTGAGGTCGTTCCTCGGGCTGGTGAACTACTACCATAAGTTCTTGCCGAATTTGTCTACAGTACTACACCCACTGAACACCCTACTGCAAACGGGGGTACCATGGAAGTGGAATGACGAATGTAAACGAGCTTTCCAGAAGTGCAAAGAATTGATCACATCAAAAGAGGTGTTGGCTCATTTCAACCCAGCACTACCAATTCAGTTGGCGTGTGATGCATCACCCTATGGTATTGGAGCGGTGCTGTCGCACAAATTCCCGGACGGCTCGGAGAAGCCAGTAGCCTTTGCGTCTCGGTCACTAACCTCAGCCGAGTGTAACTACGCCCAGATTAACAGGGAGGCCCTCAGCCTAATGTGGGGAGTGAAAAAGTTCAACCACTATCTGCACGGGCAGAAGTTCACCTTGCTGACTGACCACCAACCACTGGTCTCCATCTTTAATCCAAAGAAGGGCGTTCCGGTGATGACTGCGCAACGGCTACAAAGATGGTCCCTTTTTCTAGGGGCGAACCAATATGAAATAGAGTATAAGGGCACGAAACAGCATGGAAACGCTGATGGGCTATCACGCCTGCCACTGCCTACTGCGGAGGAAGCACCAGCAGTGGACCCTGTCGAAGTATTTTATTCGTCTATAATTGAACGCTTGCCAGTAACTAACGCGGATATAGAGAAGGAGACCCGAAATGACCCGACACTGTCTCGGGTATATGATTTGACAGTGAAGGGATGGCCAACACATGGCGACTCACTGTTGCCAGCATTCTCATCCAGAGGAGAACAGCTGTCAGTAAGCCAGGGGACGTTGATGTGTGGATCCCGAGTGGTAATTCCACCCAAGTTAAGGGAGAGAGTGCTCAATGAGCTTCACGAAGGCCATCTGGGAGGGGTGAAAATGAAAAGTCTTGCTAGGGCTTATGTGTGGTGGCCGGGGATCGATCAGCAAATCGAGGACCTGACAAAGAGCTGCTCAGGATGCCAGAAGGTCCAAAATGCACCACCACATGCCCCTCTACACCCATGGGAGTGGCCCTCCTCTCCATGGCAACGGGTGCATATAGATTTTGCTGGTCCATTCATGGACTCAATGTTTTTAATAGCCATGGATGCGCACTCGAAATGGCCTGAGGTCATCAAAATGTCCTCCACCACCACGGAGAAAACGATTGCAGTCCTACGGACCATATTTGCCAGGAACGGCTTGCCAGAGCAGATTTGCTCTGATAACGGACCACAGTTTGTGTCCGAAGAGTTTCGGAAATTTATGAAAAGGAATGGGGTAAGGCATTACACATCCGCCGCGTATCACCCAGCCACAAATGGATTGGCTGAGAGGTTCGTACAAACCTTTAAAAAGGCAGTAAGGGCCATGTGCGATGACGACATTCCACTGCAGCATAAGGTGGACAATTTATTGTTAGCCTACAGAAATGCGACACATGCAGTTACCAACCAGACCCCGGCCATGATGTTCTTTAACCGAAGGTTGAGATCTCGTCTGGATTTGCTCAGACCAAATGTACGAAGAAATGTTGGGAATAAGCAATTCCAGCACATCAATGAGAAGCCGACAAGGAGCTTCAATGTAGGGCAACCAGTCTTGGCCCGCAACTACCAAACAGAGAAATGGCAACCAGGAACGATATGCACACGGCAGGGGCCACTAATGTACACAGTGGATGTTGGGGAGAACATTGTGAGACGCCATGTCAACCAGATCCTAGCATCACAGGAACGAGTCAACCCCATGTCTCGCGTACCTGGTAATGAACCCGACATACAGGTAGCATCTACCCCAGAAACAGTAGCATCGGAAGCTGATGAACCAACCGACGACAGGGGGCAGAATCGCCTCCGCACCAAGAGCAAGACACTCAGGAAAGGCGCTATCCAGAAAGGATCAGGAAGCCTCCCCAAAGACTGAATTTATAAATGGACTATTTTCAGTTAATGTTGCATGTTAAAAGTGTTAATTGTTAAATGAATGTTATGGTACTGTTAATCTAAAAGGGGAGGAATTGTAGTGTATGTACCTTTAAGGGGAGAACTACTTTTTACAGCTCCTGTATACTGTAGTACTGGCAGTGACCACACCTGTATATAACCCTGAGTAGGGATCTGTACTGCTTAGTTTTAGAGCAACCCTCATCCAGTAAACACCTGTTGATTGTTATCTGCAGCCTCTGTCGATTATTTGAAGGACACACTACCTAAAGATATCCAGATTTAACAGAAGTGTACACTAATAATTTTCCATAAGATTGTATCGAGCTTTCCTCTTCAATAAATCTTTGTTTTGTTTGCATACAACCACTTGTCTACTCGAGTCTTCTCTGTATCGCTGCCTGTATCTAAGTCCGGTGTCCAGAACCCAGGGGGCGAGCGATTCAAACCGCTCAAGGAAGGTAGTCAGAGGCAAAGCTGACTGACCCGAACACGCCTGTGCAAAACCCCCTACACCAATGGAAACAGAGGTCTGGACTGCACCCAAATAGACCAAATGAGTGCCTAAAGGAGACTGCCCTCTGTGGGGTTTATCTATCTTTGAGCAGGTAGGTAGAAGAGGTTTCTCTGTAACAAAGCAGACAAGCTTGTTGTTTTTTTCAACTGGTCTATTCCTGTCCTTCAAGATTATTAACGTGTTCTGTTCTGCACCAATATGATATTTACATTTGACACAACATAGAAACATAGAACAATAGGAGCAGGAGTAGGCCATTCGGCCCTTCGAGCCTGCTCCGCCATTCAATGTGATCATGGCTGAGCCTCTATCTCAATACCATATTCCCGCTCTCTCCCCATACCCCTTGATGCCTTTTGTGTCTAGAAATCTATCTATATCCTTCTTAAATATATTCAGTGACTTGGCCTCCACAGCCTTCTGTGGTAAATAATTCCACAGGTTCACCACCCTCTGAGTGAAGAAATGTATCCTCATTTCAGTCCTAAATGTCCTACCCCATATCCTGAGACTGTGACCCTTCGTTCTAGACCCCGCAGCCAGGGGAAACATCCTCCCTGCCTCCAGTCTGTCTAGCCCTGTCAGAATTTTATACTTTTCAATGAGATCCCCTCTCATTCTTCTAAACTCTAGTGAATACAGGACTAGTCGGCCCAATCTCTCCTCATACGACAGTCCTGCCATCCCAGGAATCAGTCTGGTGAACCTTCGCTGCACTCCCTTACGATCTAACGGGGTGAGACCACTGACACAGTGCCAATTCATGTTGGGTTATGGGTGTAGTGGACTCATAGCCAAGTGAAATGTGTTAAGACTGCCCCAGGAGCACTTTATTTTGAACTTTTTTGAACACTTTAGAGAGGAGCCTTTCACTTCATTAGTTTGGTCCGGATTTAAACTGAATTCTACAAAAACCCGAGCCCGATTCTGTTATCACTCAAAGTCCGCACGTGTACACAATTTCTAGCAAAGAAAGACTTGTATTTCTATAGCGCCTTTCATGACCTCAGGACGTCCCAAAGTGCTTCACAGCCAATGAAGTGTAGTCACTGTTGTAATGTAGAAAACATGGCAGTCAATTTGTGCACAGCAAGCTCCCACAAACAGCAATATGATAATGACCAGTTCATTTGTTTTAGTGATGTTGGTTGAGGGATAAATATTGGCTCAGGACACCGGGGAGAACTCCCCTGCTCTTCAAATTAATGCTGTGGGATCTTTTACATCCTCCCGCGAGGGCAGACAGGTTTAACGTCTTACCTGAAAGCCTGCATCTTCGATAGTGCAGCGCTCCCTCAGTACAGAACTGAAATGTCAGCCTAGATTTTTGTACTTAAGTTTCTGGAGTGGGACTTGAACCCACAACCTTCTGACTCAGAGGGCAGGGGCTACTCACTAAGTCACAGCTGACACACAGTATTCAATTTATAATCCAGTGTCAGAGCACTGCAAGCCTGTATGTCCGGGGTTATCTATGTTGTAGAGAGTGTTACAGTAAGGAGTGTGCTATAGAGAACGATACTGCTAGGGGGTGTATTATAGAGAGAGTTAAAGTGAGGGGTGTGCTATTGAGCGTGAGACAGCAATAACCTGTATTATAACAGAAAGTGTGAGAGGTGCACCTCCCTGTGAGACCCACTGGACTGACCTGATCCCACAGAGGGAGCTCTATAAACAATGCCTAGAAATTGGTTTGCCCCTCAAAACGGGCGTGGGGATCACAGTGCGTTAGCAATCCACGCCCGTTCGGAGGACTGCAGGCAGCCCGCGAACTTTGCACGATTGTGGCGTTCAGCCCAGCGCTGAACGTGCTGCTGAGCGGCTGAACGCTCAGCAGGGGGCTCAGGTGCATGCGAGGCTAGCTCCAATTAAAGCTAGCCTGCACTACTTAAAGGCAGTCTGCACCTCTTAAAGGGGAGGTACATTCTGCCTGCAGCAGATCATTGAACTGGCTGGGGAAGACAGTGGAAAAAATCTGTTAATGATGGCACAATAGGGGAGAGAGCGTGCACCAAGGTTCTCCGATGCAGCACTGGAGCATGAGCTCAATTCGAGTAGAGAGGTCCCCTTTCCACAGGGGGCCAGGAGGCCCTCCAGGCAACAGGCAAAAGTGTTGCCCCGAGAACCTGGACACAGTGCAGAAAGAAGTTTAATGACGTCACACAAGTGGTCAAGGTCAGTGAATTAATCTTCAAATGCCATATCCCACAATCTGCATCGCTAGGCTCACACACTGCTCAATGTACCACACCCCCATCACTCACCCACCAACACTCTCTACCAAACACGACTCATACCTCACATTCCATAGCTTCACCTCATCCTCACACACTTACCACTACTACAAGCCTCACACCCACATCTCATAGCTTGCATACACTGGCAGCTATTCAACCATGACAGGCACATCGTCCAAACACATTGCACCACACTCACAGACACACTTTCCTTTCTCTTGCAGGAAAAGTTAGGGAATAACTGGCACCAGCAGAACCTAACCAGCGGGCGACAGGCTTGCCTGCATCACCTCACCCCCTTGGTGGAGACGGTGCTGGTCATTCTTGGGAGGGGCATGGCTGGTATCCTCATATGTTATCCTACTTCTCAGATCCCACTTCCTCCTCATCCCACAATCTCTTCTGGTTTACAATCTGCACAACGAGAAATCCAACCTGCACAATCTGCACAACAAGAAGAGGGAGAGGAGAGTTCTGAAGAAGAACAAACACCGTCACTCGATCTGACACTCACAGCTACCAGCTCAGATACTGTCACTGCGCAGAGTTTAGAGGGTAGCTTAGAGGCGGGGTCTGCACGTGGTGAGTCGCCAGGCATGACTGGACTCCAGCCGGGGCAGGGGGAAAGGGTGGCGCAGGTGCCAGCTCCCCAGAGGGCAAGGTCACACATGAGGTCTTCTGCAGAGAACTCAGATGAGGACTTTGATGGGATGGCCTACAGAAGAACACTGATGGTTATACACAATGAAATGCTTGGTGCATTGGCAGGCCTGCCAGAAAGCCTGAGTGCAATGTCAGGGAGCATAGAAACATAGAAACATAGAAGATAGGAGCAGGAGTAGGCCATTCGGCCCCTTAAGCCTGCTCCGCCATTTAATGAGATCATGGCTGATCATCCAAATTCAGTACCCTGTCCCTGCTTTCTCCCCATATCCCTTGATCCCTTCAGCCTCAAGAAATATATCTAACTCCTTCTTGAATATATTTAATGAATTGGCCTCAACTGCCCAGTGTGGCAGAGAATTCCACAGGTTCACCACTCTCTGGGTGAAGAAATCCCTCCTCATCTCAGTCCTAAATGGCTTACCCCTTATCCTTAGACTGTGACCCCTGATTCTGGACTCCCCTGCCATCGGGAACATCCTTCCTGCATCTAGTCTGTCCAGTCCTGTTAGAATTTTATAAGTTTCAATGAGATCCCCTCTCATTCTTCTAAATTCTAATGAATATAAGACTAATCGACCCAATCTCTCCTCATATGTCATCCCTGCCATCCCAGGTATCAGTCTGGTGAATCTTCGCTGCACTCTCTCCATGGCAAGAACATCCTCCCTCAGATAAGGCGACCAAAACTGCACACAATACTCAAGGTGTGGTCTCACCAAGGCCCTGTACAACTGCAGCAAGGCATCCTTGCTCCTGTACTCAAATCTTCTCGCTATGAAGGCCAACATACCATTTGCCTTCTTAACCACCTGCTGCACCTACATGCTTACCTTCAGCGACTCGTGCGCAAGGACACCCAGGTCTCGTTGCATGGAGCATGGAAGAGTCCGGCACCAACCTTGCACGGGGCTTTACGCAGAGCTTGGAGCCTACGATTTCCAGCGTGGAAGGGGTGGGCAGATCCATTAACGCACTTGTGGACCCAGCCATCAGGCCGTATCTGATGGCCGAAGACTCAGCTTCCATTGCAGCACAAGCAGCAGCCACCCAACGTCTGAGTGCTGCAGTGGAAGCTCAGACTGAAGTCACTCAAGCTCAGCTTGCTGCCAACATGGCTGCGCTTACCAGTGTGGAAAGGGGCTTGCAGGGTGTCACAGCATTCCAGCAATCTGCCATTTTGGGTCGAAGATGACGTCGGAGCAGCACGCAACGTTATTGTGAGTTAGGCCGGGCGGTGACTTCTGCGAGTGCAACTGTGTTTTTAAACTCCTTATTAAATAAATTATAGGAGCCAATACCAAGCCAAAACTAGATCGAAATTGTGGTGTATGTAACCTGTTCCACCTTAAGAGAACTACCTTAAGAGATGCACTACTTTCTCTTGGCTGCTGTATACTGTAATACCGGTGGTGACCACACCGGTATATAAGTGTTGTGTAGGGATTTGCTGGGCAGTTCAGCCCTAACCTCCGAATAGTAAAGACCTGTTAAAAGTTATTCTTGTTGTCTGTGTCCAGTGATTGATCATAAGCATAACTGGGACACACAGACTCAACAGTGGCGACGAGTCCGATCTTACCCTATGGCAGTTTTACATCCAAGGCAGCTTCGTCCTCAGAACGGGCGTCGAGAAGAGGCATCCGCCCTCATCATCCTGCTGAGCACCATCGCACGGGAGGCATCGAGAACCCGGGTTAAAAAGAAAAATTCTGACCACGAAGCCCTCCATCAGCGACAGGCAGTGATCATCCCTTCTACCACGGTGGTGGGTAAGCCAATCAGCGACACGAGCAGAAAGTCGGCCGCGTTGGCTGTGGAGTAGGGGAGGGAAAACGGAGGAATAAGGGCGGAGAACTCGACCACGGCCGGTAAAAAGGGCCGGGCTGCAATCGAGGCCAAGGGGCGCAGTGACTGGGGCAGCTTAAGGCACGAGAGCCGCGGAGAACTCAAACGCAGCCGGTGTAAAGGACTGGGCTGCAAGCGGGGCTGCGAGGCAAAGCAGCGTCGGGGAATTGAGAACCGCTGGGGAGGCGAGAACGGCAGCAGCACGGCAATCGCCATTGCAGCCAGCGGGGGAAGAAGGCAAACGCGGGAATCCACCATTGTAGTCGGCGGGGGAAGAAGACGAGCGCGGGAAAGACCGCCAAGCGCGGGAAGCCGCCATTTTAGTAGGCGGGGGAAGAAGATAAGCGCGGGAAGCAGCCATTTTGAGAAAAAGAAAAATTTAAAAACTTGCAAGGATGCCTAAACATGGGAACATTAATACCTTTGATAGCGATATCGAAGATTGGACCATGTATGTAGAACGCATGGAAGTTTATTGTAAAGCAAATAAGGTACCAGATGATGAGAAAGCACTAACCTTATTAAGCTCAATGGGTGCGAAGACATACGGGCTAGTGAAGCACCTTCTATCACCAAATAAACCGGCGGATCAGACTTTCGCGAATATTGTTACTGTCCTGAAAAATCATTTAAACCCCACGCCGCTGATGATAGCGGAACGATTTAAATTTTACAGAAGAACGCAGCTGAAAGACGAAAGCAACGCTGAATTTTTAATTGAACTGCGTAAGCTATCAAAGTATTGTCAGTTTGGAACAGGACTAGCAGATGCGCTGAGAGATAAATTTGTGTGTGGATTGTTAAAAGAAGGAACACAAAAGCGACTGCTTGAGGAGAATGATCTTACGCTTGATAAAGCTGTCACTATTGCAGCATCGCAAGAAGCCGCAGCGAGAGGCACGGCGGAAATGCAGCTACGGTCACCGGAACTCAGCACCAATCAAATGGTCTTGGGTACAGTAAAATGTTATCGTTGTGGAAAGACAACGCACGATCAGAACCAGTGCTGGTTCAAAAATCAGGAATGCAGAAAATGTGGCAGGCTTGGTCACGTAGCTAAAGTATGCCGATCAGGAAAGAAGACCAGCAACAAAAAGTCACCGCAGGAAAAGTACAGAAAGGTACACAAGGTGACAGAGAACAGTTCGAACGAACAGAAGTCAGATTCAGACTCCAACAGTAATGAACTGGGTAGTCTAAGAGTACACAATGTTGGTAAGGAAGCAGACCTCCAAACAATTTGGGTCACACTTCAGATAGCAGGAGTCCAAGTGAAGATGGAATTGGACACTGGATCGGCATTGACGGTCATGAATAAGCAAGATTACAAAAGGTTATTCCCACATATTCCCCTACGGGATACGGAGATTGTATTGAAAACATACACGGGGCAAAGAGTATACCCCATCGGGAAGATAGAGGTAAAGGTGGTCCACAAGGGCAAAGAAAGCCGAGGAATGGGCTTATATGTGCTACCTGAGGGAGGTCCACCACTACTGGGACGGGAGTGGAATAGGAAAATAAATATGGACTGGCATTCCTTAAAAGCACTAACGGTAGATTCCGGTAAAAAAGATGTCAAACCTAAACGATTGTCCAGAATATTGGACGATGCTAAAGAGGTGTTCCAACAAGGACTGGGAACACTGAGAGGAATTACGGCAAACATCAAGGTTACAGAACATGCAAACCCGAAATTTTTCAAAGCCAGACCGGTACCTGCTGTGGAAGCTGAGCTGGAAGGGCTAGAACGTTCAGGAGTACTGTCTAAGGTAGACTGGAGTGAGTGGGCCACGCCCATTGTTCCCGTCATGAAGCGTTCATCGAGCAACAAGCCGGGGGAACTGGGGAAGGTTCGCATCTGTGGAGATTTCAAGATCACTGTTAATCCGGTGCTTCACACGGTGCAGTATCCGCTTCCGCGGATTGAGGATATCTTCGCTTCGTTGTCTGGCGGGAAACACTTCACCAAGATAGACCTGGCGCAGACGTACTTACAGATGGAAGTTGAGGAAGAGTCACGCCAGTATCTCACGATCAACACGCATAGAGGCTTGTACCGGTATAATAGACTGTTTTTTGGAGTGGCATCGGCTCCAGCAATTTGGCAGAGGGCCATGGAGCAGGTATTACAGGGAATTCCAGGCACACAATGTTACCTGGACGATATTCTGATTACAGGAGATGATGACGAGGAACACCTTGCAAATTTGGAACTGGTGCTCACCAGATTAAAAGAATATGGACTTCGAGTTAATCGCCAGAAATGTGAGTTCTTTCAGAAGCGGATCTCGTACTGTGGTCATGTCATTGACCAGGAGGGGCTTCATAAGTCTCCTGACAAGATCTAAGCTGTTGTGAAGGCTCCCGCTCCGGATAATGTATCCCAGTTGAGGTCGTTCCTAGGGTTGATTAACTATTACCATAAGTTTCTGCCAAATTTATCCACGGTGCTGCACCCGCTGAACGCTCTTTTGCAGAAGGGAGTACCATGGAAGTGGAGCGAGGACTGTAAGAGGGCCTTTCGCAAAAGCAAGGCATTGATCACCTCAGAGGAAGTGTTGGCTCACTTCAACCCAACGCTGCCTATTCGTTTGGCTTGTGATGCTTCTCCATATGGTATTGGGGCAGTACTCTCACACAAGTTGCCAAATGGCTTGGAGAGGCCAGTCGCGTTCGCATCCAGATCATTGACCTCCGCGGAGCGCAACTATGCTCAGATAGACAGGGAGGCTCTCAGCCTTGTGTGGGGAGTAAAGAAGTTTAATCATTACCTGCAGGGCCAAAAGTTTACGCTTCTGACAGACCACCAGCCGTTGGTATCCATTTTTAACCCTAAGAAGGGTGTTTCGGTGATGACAGCACAGAGACTCCAGAGATGGTCCCTTTTCCTAGGGGCACATCAATATCAGATTGAATTCAAAGGTACAAAGCAGCATGGTAATGCTGATGGGCTGTCGCGCCTGCCACTACCTACAGAGGAGGAGGCACCGACGGTTGACCCTGTTGAGTTATTTCACTCGACCATCATCGAATGTTTACCAGTCACCAATGCAAGTATTGAAAGAGAAACCAGGAACGACCCGACACTGTCCCGGGTCTACGAAGTGACAGTGAAGGGATGGCCAGCACATGGTGATCCACTGTTACCGGCATTCTCAGCAAGACGAGAACAGCTGTCCGTCTGTCAAGGAACATTGATGTATGGAACAAGGATGATTATTCCTCCTAAGTTAAGAGAGAGAGTTCTAAAGGAACTGCATGAAGGTCATCTGGGGGGAGTCAAGATGAAAAGCCTTGCTAGTGCTTATGTGTGGTGGCCGGGTATCGACCAACAGATAGAGGATCTGACGAAAAGCTGCTCAGGGTGCCAAAAAGTGCAAAATGCACCTCCGATTGCACCGCTGCATCCATGGGAATGACCTTCAACCCCATGGCAACGTGTACATATTGACTTTGCTGGTCCATTCATGGACTCCATGTTTTTAATTGCGGTGGACGCACATTCTAAATGGCCAGAAGTGATTTAGATGACTACCACTACCTCGGAAAAGACGATCGCGGTGCTAAGAACGATATTTGCAAGAAATGGATTGCCAGAACAAATATGTTCAGACAACGGACCGCAGTTCGTGTCAGAAGAATTCCAGAAATTCATGAAGAAGAATGGGGTGTGTAAGATTCGAAATTTTCAGCAATAATCACGCAAGAAAACAGGATAAAATAAGCCAGTTTATTGACCAAAGTAAGCTTGCACAGAAATACCTTTGATAAAAGGGCATACAAAATGGCCGCCGGGCCTCGTGATCAGTTTTATGGACCGTTTGATTTCTGTTACTGCAAGCCAGACAGGCTTGTGGATTGAAGACAGTAAGCCCGCGAAAGCCAGTATCGGGGAACCGAAACTCAGGGATACAGCATACATATTCAATGGATTCTAAGTACAGGATGGGGCCCATCAAGATATGGGCGGACAATGCAAAAACACTTATACCCATTTAATGTACAAAGGAGAAACCGTTTAACAGCCATCAAGGAAAATCTCCAGACCGATCAATATGCGAACCGAGTCGCGGTGACAATGTAAAAGACATTAAAAGACATTATCGGCCAGGAAGGCCAGTTAAGTTATCACCGGCTCCCGTTAAAGGACAAAGCGCCCCTGCAGAGATTTCTGCCCGCCAAAATTAATACAAAGACAGGACTATGATTTGGCGGGAGATAAGACTGTCCCAAAAGGGTATAACTATGGATTGAAAGTCCATCAAAAGTTGCGGAACGAACGGACGAACGAAGGACGGACGGTGACGGTTACACAGATCCAGGATCGGCGCCTCTTCTACCTCGGTAGCTTCGGAATCGATGAAGACGCTTCGTCTTTTTAAAGACGCTTCGGACGGACAATTTCGGTGAAAAGACAACGTGGTCGGTGTTCAGCCAGACAAGGCTCGGTGACGACGGGAAGACGACGAGGGTGGCCCGGGTACTGTTGTCGGGAGATCATCGACGACCCAGGCCGAAGGAGAAGACACCCTCAGGAAAACCGACGATCCAGGCCGGAGAGAAAGGACACTCCGGGCCTGACACTTCCGTGTCTCAACATCCCATCGGGTTGTTGTTCTGCTCCATGAACAAAAATCGACAACAGACCTAGTGTATCTTCAACCTTGACGAGCGCTCATCGAGGCTGTGTCTACCCCGCCGCCTCGAGAGAGAGAGAGAGAATATCGACTGCGCCAGAAGTTTCCAAATCCACGTGACGACGGAAAGCTGTGCCAAAAGGCTGTGAACCTTTTTTTCGCGATTTTGAGAGTGGTGAGCATGATCCCAAGTTCCTCAGGTCGAAACTTAGTTTAGGTATAGGGGAGGGAGTTAAGGGTAATCGTAATGTGTTTTCCCTTTTACGATGTGCCGTGTGTTCCCCATTTCCATAGAGTCAAGTTCATAAATTTGTGCATGATTGTAGTTACTTTAATCTGTGCTTATGACATGTATTTTGTACTGCTTCAAACTGTTTAAAAATAAAAGCATCCATTTCGTGCTATTCAACCTGGTCTATTGAGTCCTTTCTCTGCACTACAGTTCTCTGCATCTAAGTCCAAGGTCTAGAACCGTAGGGGGAGTGGGTCGAACCACTCAAGGGTAATTATTGCACAAAGCCTGGCAGGAGACCAGAACGAGCAAGAGAAAACCCCCTACAGGTGAAACATTATACCTCTGCCCCATATCATCTGGCTACAAACGGGTTGGCCGAGAGATTTGTACAAACGTTCAAAAAAGCAACAAAGGCCATGAGCGAAGATCAGATTCCACTACAACACAAGGTGGACAAATTCCTACTGGCATATCGAAACGCCACTCATGCAGTGACAAACCAAAGTCCTGCCATGATGTTCTATAACAGGAGGTTGCGGTCCAGGTTGGACTTGTTAAAACCAAATGTGCGGAGGGAAGTTGAAAACAAACAGTTCCAGCATATAAATAACAAGACCACTCGGAGTTTCGAAATAGGACAACCAGTGTTAGCCTGGGACTATAAAAACGAGAAATGGCAATCTGGAACAATTCGGGCCAGACAAGGACCCCTGATGTACACAGTAGATATTGGTGAAAATGTAATACGGCGTCATGCTGACCAACTGGTAGAATCAAGAACAAGGGTCGAACCCATGGTTACGGCAGAGACAACCGTGGAAGAAGTTAGTGAACCTGAAGCATCTACCTCAGAAGTGAATGTACCTGATGATGGTGTCCAATCCATAAGAGACCAACTAGATGAGTCACCCCAGCAACGAGAATCAGAGACCCCTGAAAGGCGTTATCCAACTCGAATCAGGAGGCCTCCTCAGAGACTGAATCTTTGAACTGTTTTGCATGAAGTTGTATATATATATATGTTATTATGTTATGTTAAATGGGGATATAACTGTTAAGCTAAAAAGGGAGGATTGTGGTGTATGTAACCTGTTCCACCTTAAGAGAACTACCTTAAGAGATGTACTACTTTCTCTTGGCTGCTGTATACTGTAATACCGGTGGTGACACATATAAGTGTTGTGTAGGGATTTGCTGAGCAGTTCAGCCCTGACCTCCGAATAGTAAAGACCTGTTAAAAGTTATTCTTGTTGTCTGTGTCCAGTGATTGATCATAAGCATAACTGGGACACACAGACTCAACAGAAATACTTTAATTTTACCAAGTCGGCCTCTGCAATGAAGCTGAGTCACTTCCCTCCTTGACACACCCAGGTATGAGTGGCTGGGCCTTTGGACATTGATGGAAGTGCAGCGGAGTTTCAGGACCTCATGGTGTTGATCTTGAGTCTTCTCCTCATCCAATACATGCTGCACGATGGGAACAGTAAAAAGAAAGGAGATTTGCATCTTTATAATGCCTCGCATGACCTCAGGATGTCCCAAAGCGCTTTACCTCCAATGAAGTACTTTTTGAAGTGTAGTCACCATTGTAACGTAGGAAACACAGCAGCCAATTTGCGTACAGCTATTGCAGCTCAGACCAGGGGTTGAAGCCAGGACTTTTTGAAATACTGAGCCAAGAGGGAGATTGAGGCTAGGCTACCTGGCCACGGCTGCACCAGTAATTGGGCCGCTACGATTCGCTTCAACAACCCTGATGCAGAGGAGGGAAGGAATCCTCTCCAGCATTTCCAATGATTACTACTCAGTGACTCCCGCTGGAAAGTGCTCACGTGAGGATGGTGGATGAGAACACAATCAGGATCAGTTGTGATGCCAATCATGTTAGAATAGCCCACTCACATTCACGGGCAAGCCTCACACATGGATAGTACCCCACCTGGACAAGGCAGTGGAGGCCTGCTGGTGCCCATGGGACTGTACCCAGCAAGAGCCAGGGCTTTCAGGAAGGGAGGGAAGAGAAATGAAATGCATCTGCCCTGGTTGTAGAATCTAAGGGGGAAAGATTCGCTTGGTTAGCGCCTCCCGTTAGCGCCTCTGGGGGCGCTAACAGGGCGCTAGCAACTTAGCGCCTGAGCGCAGCGATTTTCACGCCACTCGCGAAATTGACCGGTCATTTTGCGGCGGCGCTAAACACTACCGCCACGATCTCCTGCGCCTGCAGATCGTGACATCATGCAAGCGTGCAACGCCCCGGTAGTGCCCCCAGACCGGACATTGATTCACACTCCCTGCCTTAGTGCCTGCCGCTAGGAACGACAGGTAGAGGGGAACGTTTTCAAGTTGGGAAGGGGTTGGGGGAGCGCTATTTAAAGGCGTGCGGTCCTGCTTTTTCTAGTCAGCAAAATGTTTGGTACACGCCGGTTGAGAGGGAGAGAGACGTCTGGGGAGATTTAATGCTGTCCTAAGGAGTTTTGTTCCTCAGCACCACTTTTGAGGATCCTATTTAGCACCTTCATATTTAGCACATTTAGAAGATTTTATGGAGGTTGCACTAACTCGGGGTGTCGTCCTCCAGCTTCACCTTCAGAGGCAGCAGAGGTGCAGAGAGAGTGGCCAGAGGGAGAAGGGCCAACAGGCCTCTGCGCAGGAGACCATATCCTCCCAGGGTATTCCGGGAGCAATTTGTTGCATTTGCAAAGATAATCCAGAGGCCGTAAGCAGAGTTCAGTTCATGTTGCTTTTTAATGGCTGCTCCACACACACACTCCCAGGCAAAAGCAATCGAATACCTATAAACAATACAATGATAACAGCACTATCAAACTCCATGTGCTCAGGCCAAGGCAATCGAATACCTATCACTAATGTCAGACATAACATTTCCTCCCCCTCACAGAATTTCAAACATGAAATGTAGTGACAAAGTCCTGTAGGTGGCCAGGGCGAGAACGTGTACGAACAGGCCGAGGTGCAGACTGGTGAAGAGCAGGCCGAAGTGGGGACTGGTGAGGAGCAGGCTGAGGCACAATATCTGCTTGAGGGTTGGCTGGCTGAGCCACATGTGCATCCCGCCACTCTGGGGGTAAGGCTTGGGGATTAGGTCCGTATAATCCCGCATCAGGGGGTGCTGGCACCTTCCGAAGGCGGCTGGCATGCCACCGAGAGCCGTCAGTGAGGCAGAAAGTGGCTGGTCCAAGTTGGCGGCTGATTTGGAGAGGGGAGGACCAGAATGACACCATCTTATTGTTGCGGTGAGGCCTGCGGACTCTGACCCAATCGGAGACATGGATGTTGGGTGCCTTGGCCCTCTTCGACTGTTCGAAGCGGAGTTTCATCTTCTCCTGCTGTCTAACGACTGTGGCTTGAACCGGTGGAGCAGGGCTCTGAGCTAGTGAGGGGCGGAGCCTGCCAAGGGGCAGCATGAGCTCACGGCTTAGCATGAGGGATGCGGGTGAGGCCCCTGTAGTGGAATGCTGGGAGGCTCTGTAGTGCAGCAGTGTGTGGAGGAGGGCCTTGTCAAACACACACCCCTGGGATAGGTGTGCTCTGAGGCCATTTTTCAGTGTCTGGTTAAAACGCTCCACCCCCCCATTTGACTCGGGGTGGTAGTACGCTGTGTGTATGTGACGGATGCCCTTGCTCTCAAGGTAAGAGGAGAGTTCCGAAGAGACCATTTGGGGGCCATTGTCTGTGGTGATGGCCTTTGGATGCCCCCAGCGGGAGAAGAGGGACTCAAGGATATCGATGACCCGAGAGGTGACAGAGCCCACAGCAGTGACCTCTGGCCATTTTGAGTGCAGGTCATAGGTCACCACTAGGAACCGTTGATGGTGGGGGACACCATGGATCTCCCCGCAGACGTCCAGCTGCAGGTGCTCCCAGGGCTGAGAGGGCCAGGCAAGGGGTTGCAGGTGTGGAGGAGCTTGGTGGCCAGTCTTGCCACTTACAAGGCAGGCTGCACAGTCCTTGACCAGGGCCTCGATTTCCCTGTCGATACCCGGCCACCACAGTAGGTCTCAGCATCGTTGTTTGAGCTTCACTATGCCCAAGTGGCCCTCATGCGCCATGGATAAAACACGCGCACGAAGGGCACTTGGGACCACAGTGCAGAGCCCACATGCAACACAGGAGTCATTCCAGCAGGAGAGCTCCTCTTTAACTCTGGAGTAGGCAGATAGTTCCTCAGGCACCTTGCGAGGCCAGCCATCTCTGATGAAGGTGCACAGCTGGGAGAGGGCCGGATCCTGTTCAGAGGCCTCTTTGAGCTCCTGGAGAGAGACTGTGGTTTGGAGAGGCGTGTGCAGCATCTGGACGATATCCTGTTCCACATGGTCAGACCCGACGAGTGGGGCTGGGGCAGAGACAGTGCGGGAGAGCAGATCTGCAATAACATTGTCACGTCCTGGTGTGAACTGGAGACTGAAATTGTATTGGCGGAGGCGGTCAGACCAGCGGTGTAGACGCAGTGGTCTGTGGCCCGTGCCAGATGTCGACAGCAGGGCAGTGAGAGCCTGGTGATCGGTTCGCAGGGTGAAGGCACGGCCATACGTGTACAGGTGCCACCGCTCACATGCCCAGACGCACGCCAGTGCCTCACGCTCGCCTACTGAGTACTTCTGTTTGGTGGGGCTAAGGGCTCGGGAGGCAAAGGCGATTGGTTTCTCCACTCCATTCTGTACCTGCAATAACACCGCCCCAACAGCTGCAGCGGACGCGTCGCAGGTGATGAGGGTAGGGCTGGCGACGTCAAAGTGAGCCAACACTGGAGGCGACGTGAGCTGCGATTTGAGGAGGCGAACAGCTTCCGTACAGGCTTGTGACCACACCCAGGGCTCATCCTTTCGCAGGAGCTGGCGCATTGGGGCAGTGGTGGCTGAGTACTGAGGCAAAAACTTCAGGTAGTACCCAGTCATGCCAAGGAAGGAGGCAACCTGTGCTGCAGAGCTGGGTTCTGGGATGCTGTGAATGGCATCCACATTTGACTGGAGTGGGGATATACCATCAGCCGACAACTGAAACCCCACAAATTCGATCTCTGAAACTGCAAAGACACACTTTTCGCCATTCAGTGTGAGCTTGTGTTTTGCTAGAGCCATGAAAACTCTGTGAAGGCGTTCGTCATGAGTGGAGGTCGAGGGCCCATGCGCGACGATGTCATCCAGGTAGATGGCCACCCCAGGAATGCCCGCGAGCACAGAGGACATCACCTTTTGGAAGCAGTTGGGTGCAGAGCTAAGTCCAAATGACATCCTGGTGTACCGAAAGATGCCAGCATGTGTCACAAAAGCAGTGAGGTCCCTGCTGCTGGGGTGGAGGGGAACCTGTAGATAGCCCTGTCGAAGGTCCAGTTTCGAGAACAGGATGGATCCATAGAACTGCGCTGTGAGTTCCTCTGACGTGGGCAGTGGATATTTGTCAGGGATTACGGCCTTATTCACTGTTCGAAGATTGACACAGACGCGTAGACCACCTGACTTTTTCATTGCGACCACCAGGTTGGAGACCTATGGGGAGGCATCAACTGGTTCGATGATGCCAGCTTCCAGTAGCTGCTTTAGTTCAGCTGTGACCCCGTCACGGAGAGCAAGCGGGATGCGGCGCAGTGGCTGAATGACGGGGGTAACGGTGGAGTCAACCATGGGCTGGTGGGTGAAGGCAGTCAGGCAGCTCAGACCCTCGAAGAGTGCTGCCATGTTTGGCGCCACGGTGAGGTGATGTGCAGAATCACAGACCCGCCGGTGTCCAAGAGAGAAAAACCCAGGTCAGTGAAAAGATCCAGTCCCATCAGGTTAGCTCCTTGGCGTGCCACATGAAAGCAAAAACCTGGCAAAACTTTTGTTCCATACCGTACAGTGAGGTTGACTGAGCCCACTAGTCCAATTTTGGAATTACTATGCCTGCAAAGGGCAGTGGAGGGCGCAGAGGGTGGCAGGGAGCTGAAAAAGCATTTGAATGTGTCCACATTCAGCAGTGAGACACTGGCACCGGTATCCAACAACAGCGGGATGCACACATCATTCAGGTTAATTGTGCATGACTTGAAAGCCACAACTGGCCCAGAGCTCACGTTGTGAATTATAGTGCTTCAGGACTGAGAGTGTTCATTTGTAGCAACCGGGGCAGAGCGGCAGACATTGGCAAAGTGATTTTGTTTTCCACAATTGCGACAGGCTTGGCCGCGCGTGGGGCAATTCTGCGCTCTGGTAGCATGTGAACGAGATCCGCAGTTTCCACACTGTTGCCGCGGTAGCGCGCGTTGCTGCCGTTGCGCGAGCATTACCGTGTCAGAGCTGTCGGGGCCGAGGGCACTGTCACTGGGTGTGTGTGCTAGTTTTGCTGCACATTTGGCTGCAGACTCCACTTGAAAGGCAATGTTGACTGCCTGTGACAACGACAGATCGTCGGACTCGAGTAACAGTCTTTCACGCACTCTCACGTTGTTTGTGTGCTCTATTAGTTGATCATGCACCATCTCGTCTTGTAGTGCACTGAACTTGCACGAGCTAGCTAACCCCCTCAAATTAGCCACGTATTGATGCACAGACTCGCCGGGGAGTTGGTGACGCTGTCTAAAAAGGAATTGCCGCAAGAGGGCACTTTGTGGGGCAGAGAAGTGTGTGCTTAACAGAGCCACAGCCTCATCATATGTTTGAATTGAGTCTGCTGTGCATAATGTCCCAAGAACACGCTGGCCCTCCGCTCCCAAGCAATGGGATAACAGTGCCTTTTTCCGTGATGTACTCACATTTTCTAGTTCAAGAGCAATGAGATAGGTTTCAAAGGACTGTAACCAGTGAACCCATGGGATCAGCGGCTCACCGGGTAGTGCAAGGAAGGGAGGAGGTGGTGGAAGAGAGATTTCAGCCATCCTCGTCGCCAAATGTTGCGTTTGCAAAGATAATCCAGAGGCCGTAAGCAGAGTTCAGTTCATGTTGCTTTTTAATGGCTGCTCCACACACACACTCCCAGGCAAAAGCAATCGAATACCTATACACAATACAATGATAACAGCACTATCAAACTCCATGTGCTCAGGCCAAGGCAATCGAATACCTATCACCAATGTCAGACATAACACAATTCTCTGACATCCATTTGTCAGAGGAGCAGTGTTTCAGAAGGCTGCACTTCAGCAAGGAGGTGGTCACTGAGCTCTGCCACCTCCTGCAACCAGATCTGCAGCCTCAGCTCAGGGCCCGGATGTCTCTGTCGGTGGCAGTGAAGGTGATGGTGACTCTGAATTTCTATGCCAGTGGCTCCTTCCAGGCTTCAACTGGGGATATAGCGAATTTCTCCCAGTTCGCTGTCCATTGTTGCATCTGGGAGGTGACACATGCTCTGTATAAAAGGAGACGCCAGTACATCTCTTTCCCCATGATCCGGGACAAACAGCGTGAACGAGAGTGATGGAATGAGTGTAAGGAATGGATGGGTTAGATCTTTAGGGGGAGACTATGATGGACTGGGGTGCCAATACCAAGTTACCTCCTTTTGTGTTGTTAGTTGGTGTCATTGCATTAGGATGAGGGTCAATGTGAGGGGCGCATAGTAAGATGGGGATGTGATAATGTAGGTAGATAGAGAGGGATGGGTGAAGGTGCAAGGGATGTTGGTTTGAATAGGGATGTGCAGGAGTAGGGTTAGGAATGCAGAGTGATGGGGATGTGATGACAGGCACAGCAGGATGAAGGTGAGTTTGGCTTTATACTCACTTTTCCTGATCTTAGAAGATCATTAATGTATTTGCGGCACTGCACCCAGGTCCGCATCACCACACACCTGCTGGTTACCTCCTCTGCTATCTGCAGCTAAGCCTTGGTCTCCTGGGGCGGTCACTTCCGCCCACTGGCAGGAAGAGAATCTCCCTGCGTGCTCAGACTCCCTTCACAAGAATATGGAGGGCGTCATCACTGAAGCGAGGAGCAGCCCTCTGCCTCTGGGAAGTCATGTTGCACACCAGCAACCAATGCCAGCACTGCAGCCTGTCAAGATCAGAAGTGAGATCAAATGGGGCCATGGTCCCTTTAAATATTCCGGCACCAAACATGTCAGCGCTGATGTCACCAGGCATGCACCTTTCAATTGGGTCAGGTAATGCGCAGGGCAGGCTTAACAAGGCCCATTACGGTAAAAAAAATTCAGTGGGATGAAGACAGAAACCGGTTCACAGCCTCTGCCACCATGAAGCCGCCCTGGTAGGTGAAATTGAGAGCTGAGTTTCCTCTCTGAGACCAAATCCAGGGACCACTGACACCGAGAGACCAAATCCAGGGACCACTGACATTGAGAGACCAAATCCAGGGACCACTGACACTCAGAGACCAAATCCAGGGACCACTGACATTCAGAGACCAAATCCAGGGACCACTGACACTGAGAGAGCAAATCCAGGGACCACTGACACCGAGAGAGCAAATCCAGGGACCACTGACACTCAGAGACCAAATCCAGGGACCATTTACACAGAGAGACCATATCCAGGACACAAGTGCCAGGCAATGACTATCTCCAACAAGCGAGAGTCTAACCACCGCCCCTTGACATTCAACGGCATTACCATCGCCGAATCCCCCACCATCAACATCCTGGAGGTCACCATTGACCAGAAACTTAACTGGAGCAGCCACATAAATACTGTGGCCACAAGAACAGGTCAGAGGCTGGGTATTCTGTGATGAGTGTCTCACCTCCTGACTCCCCAAAGCCTTTCCACCATCTATAAGGCACAAGTCAGGAGTGTGATGGAATACTCTCCATTTGCCTGGATGAGTGCAGCTCCAATAACACTCAAGAAGCGCGACACCATCCAGGACAAAGCAGCCCGCTTGATTGGCACCCCATCCACCACCTTAAACATTCACTCCCTCCACCACCAGTGCACCGTGGCTGCAGTGTGTACCATCTACAAGATGCACTGCAGCAACTCGCCAAGGCTTCTTTGGCAGCACCTCCCAAACCTGCGACCTCTACCACCTAGAAGGTCAAGGGCAGCAGGCGCATGGGAGCCTGCAAGTTCCCCTGCAAGTCACACACCATCCTGACTTGGAAGTATATCACCGTTTCTTTATCATCACTGGGTCAAAATCCTGGAACTCCCTCCCTAACAGCACTGTGGGAGTACCTTCACCACACGGACTGCAGCGGTTCAAGAAGGCGGCTCACCACCACCTTCTCAAGGGCAACTAGGAATGGGCAATAAATGCTGGCCTTGCCAGCGACGCCCACATCCCAGGAACGAATAAAAAAAAGTCACCATAGCTTTATTGCAATTCATTGTCAGAAGAACCTGGTACAGTATCAATACAAGGGGGCAATAATAATTTAGATGGCGGGTCCATAATTACTAATCCATTTGAAAGGAGGTCCTTCAACCAAAAATGTTTGAGAGTCTCTGATCTAAAGAAACCTTGAAAAAAGCCAGCAGGGAGTTACTTTCTTTGAGCAGTGACGGTTACAGAGTAAAGCAGGCAGATTGCCATGGGAAGGAGGGGCTCCTCTGTTCCCCTTTTCTTACAGTTTTCCTCCCCACTGTGGAGGGCCCAGAGATAATACTAACAAGGTGTGTGCAGCAAAGAGTGTTATGTGCTTGTTGTTTATAGTTAATATTCACTGAGGCAGCCAATTGTGGTTGTATAACAAATCAGGAGCACAGGAGGTCAAACGAGGTGCATTCCTGACCAGAATGGTGCGTGGTTCAGTCTCAGGCCCATTCCGACTTTGTGCCCTTTCTGTTAGGGGGAAAAAATCGTGCTCGCCAGCAAAGCTGCCGGTGTCTGTCAATCTGATTGATTGAAGAGTCACTCGGTGTCAGTGGTCCCTGGATTTGATCTCTCGGTGTCAGTGGTCCCTGGATTTGCTCTCTCGGTGTCAGTGGTCCCTGGATTTGGTCTCTCGGTGTCAGTGGTCCCTGGATTTGCCCTCTCGGTGTCAGTGGTCTCTGGATTTGCTCTCTCGGTGTCAGTGGTCTCTGGATTTGCTCTCTCGGTGTCAGTGGTCTCTGGATTTGCTCTCTCGGTGTCAGTGGTCTCTGGATTTGCTCTCTCGGTGTCAGTGGTCTCTGGATTTGCTCTCTCGGTGTCAGTGGTCTCTGGATTTGCTCTCTCGGTGTCAGTGGTCTCTGGATTTGCTCTCTCGGTGTCAGTGGTCCCTGGATTTGCTCTCTCGGTGTCAGTGTCCCTGGATTTGGTCTCTCGGTGTCAGTGTCCCTGGATTTGCTCTCTCGGTGTCAGTGGTCTCTGGATTTGGTCTCTCGGTGTCAGTGTCCCTGGATTTGCTCTCTCGGTGTCAGTGGTCTCTGGATTTGCTCTCTCGGTGTCAGTGGTCCCTGGATTTGCTCTCTCGGTGTCAGTGTCCCTGGATTTGCTCTCTCGGTGTCAGTGGTCCCTGGATTTGCTCTCTCGGTGTCAGTGGTCCCTGGATTTGCTCTCTCGGTGTCAGTGGTCTCTGGATTTGCTCTCTCGGTGTCAGTGGTCCCTGGATTTGCTCTCTCGGTGTCAGTGGTCCCTGGATTTGCTCTCTCGGTGTCAGTGGTCTCTGGATTTGCTCTCTTGGTGTCAGTGGTCCCTGGATTTGCTCTCTCGGTGTCAGTGTCCCTGGATTTGCTCTCTCGGTGTCAGTGTCCCTGGATTTGATCTCTCGGTGTCAGTGGTCCCTGGATTTGTTCTCTCGGTGTCAGTGGTCCCTGGATTTGCTCTCTCGGTGTCAGTGGTCTCTGGAGTTGGTCTCTTGGTGCCAGTGGTCCCTGGATTTGCTCTCTCGGTGTCAGTGGTCTCTGGAGTTGGTCTCTTGGTGCCAGTGGTCTCTGGATTTGGCCTCTGGAGTGCACAAGGCAGCCCTGGATTTTGGGAGTGTTGCACCAGCTGGAACTGGAGTTAATGGCTGCTGCAAATGGCCACAACACTAACGGGGCAAAATTGGTCTGGGGGGCATGGAGATTGGTGGTGCAGGGTTTACCCTCCATTCAACGCCACCCTGATAGCATTGCTGGAGGCATCCGAAGCGAAGTTCATATGCAGAACGGCGTTGCAGCTTCCCACAGTCTCTGGAATCGACGCTATGGAGCTCACAAGGAAATGTCGGCAATGAAGAGGTCTGAGAATTCAAGGGGCCATGCACACTGAAACAATACAGATTAAAATGAAGCGAAACACTGCAGTTTTCAGCCCTTGCTGCCTTTTAAAAAATATTTAACATTAAAAAGAAGTCCCAACTGTTAATATTCAGCTCTTAAAGCTTCCTAACCTCAACAAATGGGAAAACTGCCTCAGCACTAACACAAATGGCTCCGTAAGCCAGGGACGGGGCCCCGAGTATCTCACATGCAGCACTCCAGATTTGTGCAGGGAGTCAGCACTGCAAGAGAGGTCCTCTACCCATAGGGGGGGCCAGAAAGAAGGATGTGGGAGTACATCACCGAGGCTGTCTCTGCCAGCAGTGTCCCCCACTGAAAGTCAACAGCCTTCCATCAGCCATGCTGCAGCCACTGGGGTAGCACTGCATGACATCAGTAGGATAGGCAAAGACACACACAAGACACTCACTAACAGAATTCATACGGATGATGAGTTGATTTCTTGATGTCACATTGGATGGATAGACGTATATTGGTGGATTGGAAAGTTTGCTTTGTGGTGGCTTTCATTTCAGCATCGTGGCCAAGAGGACGTTGTAATGTCAGTAACAGATGGAAGGTGAGGTGTGGAACTAACGTTGAAATGGGAATTGGGATTGTGGCCACTGGGACCTGTAGGATTTCGCAATAATTTCAAAATTTCCTACAGTTCCGAAGATTGATTTTTGATTAAAAAATACTTGGGTAGAATATACCTTTAAAAATCCAGGGATCAAAATGGCCGTCAGACCTCATGGCAGAAGACAAAAGGACAGTCTCTCTTCAAAACATGGGCTGACAAAGAGGACTGAAAAGGCAGCCTGTGTGTGTCTGTGAAAAAGGATAATCAAAGATGGCTGTCCGACCTCATGGCAGGAGACACCACACAGACTGTGTGCATATGAAAAGGGAAAATCAAAGATGGCTGACAAAGGATTTAGAAAAAACTCCAGCCCCTGAAGCAATGGAGTAGTTAAACTGTCAATCAAAGGCAGTTCAGGGAGTTTCCCTCCCTGCAGGACAATCGATGTTTGTTTACACTAAACTGCTACAATGTTGAACCACTTGAGACTGCCAATCAATTGCAGTTGGGCGTGACCACAGGCCAATCAGTTTGTTTACACTAACATCCAAGGGCTGTTTACTCAGCAAATAAGGAAATAGACATGGTTTTTCAAACTGAGATAGTTTCATTCAACCCATCACAAGAATGGGGATGCATTCAAAAACCCATCAGAATGAATGGGTGATTCATCCAAAACCCATCACAGTCAATGGGGACAGTTTGGATCTCTTTTGTTTAGCCCAGATGCATCCAGATTTGGGTGGGAAGATTTCGGCCCCAAATGGGGTATAAGATAGCTTCTCAAGAAGCCATCTCTCTCTCTCTCTTTCTGCAGCCGCGCCTCCGTGCCCTTTACAACTTGGAAGCCCGCCCAAGGGAGTGGAATACCAGCAGTTACTTTTAAACACTGGGGTATCTCCATCTTCAGGGTGGTGAAGAATGTAGGACCGCAAGGGCATGGGGCAGGCATTCATTAGTGAGCATACATTTTCTGGCCCATTACAAGGCAACTTAGAATAGGTATAAGGGTGGGTATTAAGGGGAATCTTGTTAAACTATAATTTTAGTCAATTTTCCCTCGTTGTGTCTATTTTCTCCTCCCCTATCTAAGTAACAGTGTTGCACTAAGCAGAACGTTGCTGTAGTGAACACTAAGTAGCTGTATTAAAAGTGCTGTATCTAAGTAACAGTATTGCACTAAGCAGAAAAGTGCTGTAGTGGACACTAAGGGGGAGAAATTCAGTTGTTTGTGCCACCGATTAGCGTCTAAAGAGGCCGAGAAGTGGGGCGCTAGGCAATTTCCGGCCAGGCGCAGGGAGCCTAGCGCCTCGCCCCATATTGAGCATGCATGTAGCGCCGGTGCAAAATCTTAGCGCCCGCTCACGGGCGCAGGCAGATTATGATGTCATTTGAGTGTGCAATGCCTTTTGGGCGCCCCGGACCGGAAATTCAGTGGCGCCCCCCTCCGTAGCGCCTGGCGCTAATAGTGACAGCTTACCTGGAACCTTACCCAGTCGCTCTCGGCCTGGGGGGGGCGTTATTTAAAGGGGACTGGTGTGGTTTAAAAGCGGCAGCCATTTCTGCAGCACAACTTCTTCGAGAGTTACAAAGAGTTGCTGAGCTGCACACAGAGAGCCTTTTGACCACTGAGCCCACGCAGGCAGAGGAACTTCAGCCTTCTGACCATCGCCTTGCTGTTGGTGAGCATTTACAACGGGAAAACTGCCTGTGCGCACTTATTATGGGGGCTGCATTGGAGGGGAGCGTCCTGCTGCTGAATCATTGGGGAAGGGCACAGAGAAACATGGAGAGAGGGGCAGGCATGGCCAGACAGAGGAGGGCCAACAGACGTCGCCACACCAGACCTTATGCTGGCAGGGTTTTCCGACAGCAGTTTTCCTGCATGGACATGTCGGAGGAGCAGTGTATCAGAAGGCTGTGCTTTACAAAGGAGGTGGTGACTGAGCTGTGCCAGCTGCTTCAGCCAGATCTGCAGCCTCAGATAAGGTGCAGGACATCTCTGCCGGTGGCTGAGAAGATGCCTGCTGCCCTGAACTTCTACGCGAGCGGCTCTTCTCAGGCTGCGCGTCAGAGGCTGATCAGAAGTAGCTTCTAGGCCCCTCTCACGGAATGCTTGCTGCCATTCCAAGAACAGGAATGGCACCGACCTCATACCCCCAAGCCTGTGAAGGGCAAGATGCATGTAAATAGCAGACATGGCCATTGTAAATGAATAAAGTATTTTATTACAAAAAATGTGCTTCCTTCCAGCATGATAAACCAATAGGCACAGAAAGCTAAACTAACACACAGACACATTAGTCACTGTCCCTCCCGTGAGACTGGCCAAAACATAAATAACACTCATAACAGTTGACTCTCTCTCCCGTGAGACTGGCCAAAACATTAATAACACTCATAACAGTTGGCTCTCCCTCCCGTGAGACTGGCCAAAACATTAATAACACTCATAAAAGTTGTCTTGGCCTTGATTCCACCTCAGCAGAGGCTTCATCACCACCCTTTACTTTTTGCCCCCTGATGGGGGTCTTGGTCTCTTGAGGCTCTGGCCCCTTCCCTCCCTGCTGCTCCTCCTTAATGTGACCCCAGTGGCTGCAGCAAGGCTGGGGGAGGCCTGCTGACTGTCCTTGAGCGCAGATGCCCCTGAGGTGCGGCCTGGACGATCTCTGGGCCTAGAGGGCCCAGCTGCTGACTGCTCCACCTGTGCATGGGTGGAAGCAGTCTGTCCTGCAGGTGGTGGCAGCTGCAGTGGAGAAGTGCCAGTGGTGGCAGCAGAAATGCTGTCATCTTCAGAGAGGACAGCACCTCCCTGCTCCAACAACACACTGGCACTCCCACGGGGCAGCACCTCAGCATCCGGAGCAATCTGATGGAGCACAGATTGCTGGCCTGCTGTGGTGATGTGAGGGCCCCGGGTAATCCTGCCTGAGCCATCGAGGGTGGCAGCAGTCACTGGTCGCGTGGCCTCAATCTGCGTATGCAGGAGACCAGCGAGTGGCTGCATGGCAGCACTCAGCACTTGCGTGGCAGGTGCCAGTGCTTCGGTGAAGCCCTGGACAGTCCTTTCCATTGCTTTGGCGAAGCCCTGGACACTCCTTTCCATTGCTTTGGTGAAGCCCTGGACAGTCCTTTCCATTGCTCTGCTGAAGCCCTGGACAGACCTTTCCAATGCTGACCCGAAGTCCTGCGCACTCCGGGCCTGTGCTGCGCCGATGTCTTGGACACTCCTCACCAGTGTCTCGATGGTTTCAGGCAACCTTGCCACTGCAGCCATGAGCTCAGTGTGCCTCCGGCCAGCCTGGGCGCACATTTCAGTGAGGGCACGCACCTCCTCTGCGCTCATTGCAGCAGCACTGGCGGCCTGACTCGCCCTCCAGGGAGACGGCACCTGAGCTTCCCTCCCCCCCGGTGTTGCTGCAGCCCGCTGGTGCCTGGAGTTGCCTCCTCCTCCAAGCTGTCCCCCCCGCTCCCCTCCAGGGAAGTTGTGCCCCCAGTCTGCTGTTGGGCTGGCTCGTCTGAGGGTAATTGGGATGTTCCGGCTTCCTCCTGGTCATCGCCTCCAGAGTCACTCATAGTGGCAGCTTGAGGGCCCGCCTCCTCACCTGGCGATTCAGCATCTGAAAGCAGGGAGGTACAGGAGTAGCTTTAGCGTGAGGACAGGGTGGCAGCAAGGGAGGCATAAGTGCTGCAATGTACTGTAGTGGAGCGACAGTGGGAAATCATGCTGGTGGGGGGAACAAGTGGTAGGAGAGAGATCAAAAAGGTGATAGCCTTACCACCGCTGGCCACTATGGGGTTGGCAGCTCCAGAGGCAACAGGGCCACTCAGCCGGTTTCCCATAATCATCTGGACTCTCTCCTCCAGGCCACTGAGGATGTACAGGTCAGGCGGGCCTCCTCCGGTGCGCATCTGCTCCTGCCGGTTCCTGGCCAGCTTCGCCTGCAGGAGAAAGGATGGGAAGTGCTGAAACATGCTGGCACTGAGCAGACATCAACTGCCCCCCATGGTTGAATAGCCCTTGCATCATGCATTGCGCAGACATCACCTGCCCCCCATGGTTGAATAGCCCTTGCATCATGCTCTGAGCAGACATCACCTGCCCCCCATGGTTGAATAGCCCTTGCATCATGCTCTGAGCAGACATCACCTGCCCCCCGTGGTTGAATAGCCCATGCGTCATGCACTGAGCAGACATCACCTGCCCCCCATGGTTGAATAGCCCATGCATCATGCACTGAGCAGCATGTGCATGTGTGTTTCCTGAAAGGGCCATGGGTGTTGGCTGACAGATGGTCTTTGGGGGTTCGGGCACCCTCTAGCCATAAAGTCAGGTGCAGATGGAGGGATGAAGATGATCGTGGAAAAGGCAGTCACCCTGATGACCCGAGTGAGGTCATTGAACTTCTTCCTGCATTGAACTGCACTCCTGGGCATCACGCTTCTGGAGGTCACTCTGGTGGACATATCCCTCCAAACAAGATAAGACTGAACATGGTAAAGTTGGTGGAAAAGTACTGGAAAGGCGGGATACTACCTTAGTCTGAGTGGCAATGGCATTTTGACCATTAGAACCAATTATAAAAGGTGATTTTGTTAAAGATCATGGGCCTAGAAATTCAGTATAGCCACGTTTGGAGCGCTACAGCCGGGCGTTCGCTAAATTTTGCGCCCGGCGCAACTTAACGCCACCTTCGCCGATATTCAGTTGCATCGCCCCAAGAGGTTGGAGCTGCGCTAAAGCAGACGATACACGAGTATCATAAGGTGCTAAGCCGGCGAGCCGGGGCGCTACCACCGAGGGCGGGCGCAGCGCAGGTGCGGTGAGTTGCAGATTGAAGGCAGACAGTCAGGCACCGGTCAGCTCTTAAAGGGGGAGGGTGGAATTGTTTGGCTGCCATGCCCTGCACACTGCAGCCCTGAGGGAAGGCCTGACCAGTGCTATTTCAACTGCTCCACGCCCAGGAGAATGGAGAAGCCAAGGGAGAGAGCACAGCGTTTCGGCGAGCGTGACCTGAGGGTACTGGTTGGCGCAGTGGAGCGCAGGCGCCATGTTCTGTTCCCTGAAGGTGGCAGGGGGCCGCTGCCCTCCGATTATTGGAAGGCCTGGAGGGAGGTGGCAAACAGGGTCACCTCCAACAACGTGGTTGCCAGGACTCCCCTCCAATGCCGGAAAAAATTCAACGACCTCACTCGGGTTGTCAGGGTGAGTACCCTTTCCAGTATCCTCCTCATCCCTGCATGTGCACCTCAGTTGATGGCCAAAGGGACCTGAAAGCCCTAATGCCCAGCCCTCATCCAGCAGCTATGGGAATGTCATGAAAAGCACTTGCACATTCAGGAGTTTATACACTGTCAGTGCTATTCCACCATGGGAGGCTGAGCAGGCAAGATGAGGGCTTCACACTGTCAGGGCTATTCCACCATGGGAGGCTGTGCAGGCAAGATGAGGGCTTCACACTGTCAGGGCTATTCCACCATGGGAGGCTGTGCAGGCAAGATGAGGGCTTCACACTGTCAGGGTTATTCCGCAATGGGAGGCTGTGCAGGCAAGATGAGGGCTTCACACTGTACTTAGAGGCCGTCCTTTCTCTTGCAGGGCAAGCTGGCTCATAACCGGAGACAGCAGCGACAGACCGGGGGAGGCCGCCCTGACCTGAAACAGCTCAGCGACCTAGAGGAGCGAGTGGAGCGGATCATGGCAGGCCGGCTGATTGGCCCCGTCGCCACTGGAGATGCCGACCCTGTTCTGGGCACCAATGGTAAGGTCATCACCTTTTTGACCTCTCTCTTTCCACTTGCGCCTCACACCAGCATCCTTTGCCACTATCGAATCAATGCAGTGCATAGCAGCACTCATGCCTCCCTCGCTGCCGCCCTGTCCTCACTCTAAAGCAACTCTTGTGCCTCCCTGCTTTCAGATGGTGACTCGCCAGGTGAGGAGGCGGCCCATCAAGCTGGCACTATCTCAGAGTCAGAGATAGAGGAGGAGGAAGAGGAAGCCGGCCCATCAGGGACACCCTCAGCCAAGGCAGCCCATGGCCATGATGGGGACATGTCTTCCCTGGAGGGGAGCAGGGGGGAAGGGTCGGAGGAGAGTGAAGCTCCGTGGCCCAGTGGGCTGCAGCAACGCAGGAGGGGTGGGGAAGCTCGCCGGCCTTCTCCCCGGAGGGAGAGTGTGGCCTCCAGTCTTGCTACGGTGAGCGCAGAGGAGGTGCGGCTCCTTGTGGAAATGGGCGCCCAGGCTGAGCGCAGGCACACTGAGCTCATGGCTGCAGTGGCAAGGATGCCTGACTCCATAGAGTCACTGGCAAGGAGTGTGCAGGAATTCGGGGAAGCACAGGCCAGGAGTCTGCAAGAATTCAGTGCAGCACAGGCCAGGAGTCTGCAGGACTTCGCGGCAGCACAGGCGGCCTCCAGCCAAGTGGTCAGTCGTGTCATGCATTCACTGGCTGGTGTCATCCAGACACAGACCAGGGCCACACGGGCACTAACTGCTGCCATCCTCGCTGGATCGGCCAGGCATCGCCGGGGCACTCGCCACGCCGCAGCAGCCCAGCAGTCTGTGCTTCAGTACATTGCTGCGCATGCTGCAGTGCTGGCCCGTGCGAGTGCCAGTGAATCAGCAGACCAAGGAGTGCCTGTGCTCTGTCAGGTTGGCAGCATTCCTGCAGTCAACACTGTCACTCCTCCACTGCAGCTGCCACCACCCGTCGGACAGACTGCTGCCGCCCAAGCAGAGTTGGAGCAGTCAGCAGCCGGCCCTTCCAGGCCCAGAGCTGGCCCAGGCCGGCCCCCAAGGGCATCAGCCGTCTCACCAACTGACCCTCAGCAGCCTTCCCCCAGCCTTGCTGCAGCCACTGTGGACCGATTGAGGAGGAGCTGCAGGGCGGGTTGGGGCCAGTCACGGAAGCGAGACGGATCACCCTCGCAGGAGAAAAAGTAGAAGGTGTGGCCAAAAGTGTTGTTTTTTATATAAAGGCCGAGACTGGTGTATTTCATTTTATATAAAGGCCGAGACTGGTGTGTTTTTTTTGGGGGGTTTCTCTGAATTAGTTTGTCATGCGGGTAGGGCACAGAGTTATCAGAGTAAAAAAATGTCTTTAATCGCACTGTCCATATTTGCTTTTGGAAGAATTTGTTGCCTTGCTCGGCTGAGGGCTTGCGGAGCGGCTACATTCATCTTCTTTCATTGGCACAAGCCATTCCCTGAGAGGGGGCCTAGAACCGATTTGCAATAAGCCGTCGACGGACGGCCCTTGCACTTTGTGCCTCCCTCCCATCCTAGTGCTCCTCCTCCTCCTCCTCCTCCTCTGGTGGTCCTCCAATGTCTGCTGGCAGTGGTTGAGTCCTGCGGATAGCCAGGTTGTGCAGCATGCAGCACACGACAACGAAATGGGAGACTCGCTCAGGCGAGTACAGTAGGGCTCCCCCGGAACGATCCAGACAGCGGAACTGTTGCTTGAGCACACTGACTCCTGCTCCTATTTCTTATGTTCTTATGTTCTTATCAATAACTATCGGCGCGCAATTCACGGGCACTCCCCACTCCCCACAGGGTTTATCCCTCCTCAAGAGCAGCAGCTGATCAGGAAGCTACTTTCGAGGTCCGATCTATTACACAATACTAGCCGCTTTATCTTGTCCCATCTGGGGTAACAATTTGTAAGATCTTAATGATCTCTGAGTTCATGGACAAGACACCAATAGGCAGCAGCCAGTATGTTTGAGCAATAGATCAAGATTTATTAAGCATACAGCGTAATATACTTAATATTAGGCAATAATTTTAATGAGTAGCTCACAGCCCTTGGTCTCTGGAACCTCTCGGACACAGATGACATCGTCTTAAGTCTGTTCCTTTGTTCTCACAGTAAGTCAGTGTAAAGTTGTTCTTTGAGTATCGAGGTTTTAACCCTTTTCTTATCAACAGTTCATTTGGCCAGTGTCCAAATATGATCTTTAACAAAATCACCTTTTATAATTGGTTCTAATGGTCAAAATACCATTGTCACTCAGACTAAGGTAGCATCCCGCCTTTCCAGTATTTTTCCACCAACTTTGCCATGTTCAGTCTTATCTTGTTTATAGTTTTTCATCCCATTGGAATTTACTTTATCTCTTTCATTTCTAGCTTCCCTGGTACAAGGCCTTTATACCAAGGGCCCATATCAGCGCTGTTTCACTAGTCTTGAGGTATCCAAACTATCTCACTTTAATCGACCAGATAAATACTTTATCTCCATGATCTCTCTCATTTTATGTCCTTATATTAATTATTTATAAAATATAATTGCAATTGGTTTTGTTAAGTGAATTCTAAGTTCTATATGGAAACATAGACACATAGAAGATAGGAGCAGGAGTAGGCCATTCGGCCCCTCGAGCCTGTTCCGCCATTTAATGAGATCATGGCTGATCATCCCTGCTTTCTCCCCATATCCCTTGATCCCTTAAGCCTTAAGAAATATATCTAGCTCCTTCTCGAAAGTATTTAATGAATTTGCCTCAACTGCCTTCTGTGGTAGAGAATTCCACAGGTTCACCACTCTCCGGGTGAAGAAATTCCTCCTCGTCTCAGTCCTAAATGGCTTACCCCTTATCCTTAGACTGTGACCCCTGGTTCTGGACTCCCCCGCCATCGAGAACATCCTTCCTGCATCTAGTCTGTCTGGTCCTGTTAGAATTTTATAAGTTTCAATGAGATCTCCTCTCATTCTTCTAAACTGTAATGAACACAAGCCCAATCGACCCAATCTCTCTTCATATGTCATTCCTGCCATCCCAGATATCAGTCTGGTGAATCTTCGCTGCACTCCCTCCATGGCAAGAACATCCTTCCTCAGATAAGGTGACCAAAACTGCACACAATACTCAAGGTGTGGTCTCACCAAGGCCCTGTACAACTGCAGCAAGACATCCTTGCTCCAGCACTTGAATCCTCTCACTATGAAGGCCAACATACCATTTGCCTTCTTAACCGCCTGCTGCACCTGCATGCTTACCTTCAGTGACTGGTGCACAAGGACTCCCAGGTCTCGTTGCACTTCCCCTTTTCCCAATCTATTGCCATTCAGATAATAATCTGCCTTCCTGTTTTTGCCACCAAAGTGGATAACCTCACATTTATCCACAGTATACTACATCTGCCATGCATCTGCCCAATCACCCAACCTGTCCAAATCATACTGGAGTTTCTCTGCATCCTCCTCACAGCACACACGCCCACCCAGCTTTGTGTCATCTGCAAACTTGGAGATATTACATCGAGTTCCCTCATCTAGATCATGAATATATATTGTGAATGACTGGGGTCCTAGCACCGATCCCTGCGGTACCCCACTAGTCACTGGCTGGCACTCGGAAAAAAAACCGTTTATTCCAACTCTTTGCTTCCTGTCTGCCAACCAGATCCCTATCCAAGTCAATACCTTGCCCCCAATCCCATGTGCTTTAACTTTGCACGCTAATCTCTTATGCGGGACCTTATCAAAAGCCTTCTGAAAGTCCAAATACACCACATCCACTGGTTCTCCCTTATCTATTCTATCAGTTACATCCTCAAAAAATTCCAGTAGATTAGTCAAGCACGATTTACCTTTTGTAAATCCATGTTGACTTTCTCCGATCTTGTCACTGTTTTCCAAGTGCTCTGCTATTACATCTTTATAATGGACTCTAGTATTTTCCCCACTACCGATGTCAGGTTTACCAGTCTATAATTCCCCGTTTTCTCTCTACCACCTTTTTTAAATAGTGGGGTTACATTAGCTACCCTCCAATCCATGGGGACTGTTCCAGAGTCTATCGAATTTTGGAAGATGACCAGCAATGCATCTATTATTTCTAGGGCCACTTCCTTAAGTACCCTAGGATGTAGATTATCAGGCCCTGGGGATTTATCAGCCTTCAATCCCGTCAATTTCCCTAACACCATTTCCCTACAAATACTGATTTCATCCAGTTCCTCCCTCTCATTAGACCCTATGTTCTCCGACATCTCTGGGAGGTTATTTGTGTCCTCCTGTGTGAAGACAGAACCAAAGTATGTATTTAATTGGTTCGCCATTTTTTTGTTCCCCATTATAAATTTTCCTGATTCTGACTGCAAGGGACCTATGCTTGACTTCACCAATCTTTTTCTCTTCACATATCTATAGAAGCTTTTACAGTCAGTTTTATTGTTCCCTGCAAGCTAACTCTCATACTCTATGCCCCCCCACTTAATGAATTCCTTTGTCCTCCTTTGCTGAATCCTAAACTGCTCCCAAACCTCATTTTTGCTGCTTTTTCTGGCCAATTTAGATGTCCTCTCCTTAGATCTTATGCTATCCCTAATTTCCCTTGTTAGCCTAAAGGAAGGAAGGCTGAAAAGGTAAGAAAAGGTAAGTAAAACTTCTTTAATCACTTTAGGCATACCAAACACTCTTACCTTTGCACTCGTGCACACATCACTCACCTGAACACCGATATATCGACCCCTCCAAGTCCTTCAACCCGATGGCCAGCCTTCTCTAACTTGGCGTGGTTTGAAGCCGTCGGGAATCCCACACTTCAACCTTAAAAATAGGGATTAGGCAAAAAACTGCCTGTTAACTACCTGTTAACAGGCAGTTAATTGGCACTAATCCCTTCCCACCTCGCGTAGGCGGGTCCCAGTGCAAGGCGGATGCCCGCCTCCTTTGAAAATGGCATGGAGGTGGGTTGGGGGCGGGATGGGGTCAGGACCCCTGATTTCAGGATTTTAACCCCCCGCATGCCTCCAATCCCGATTCCATGGCCCAGTGAAAATCCTGTCCTATGATTCTATGAACGGAAAAAGGGGTGGTTTGTATAACGTTTTGGGAGAAAATATGTGAGTATTTTGAGACATGACATGTGGCGAGTGTAGCATGTTTGGGAGGAACATATGGGCCGGAATTTTCACACCAGTAAAAACGGGTGGGTTTGGAGCGTGGGCCCAGTTTAAAGTGTTAAAAGTGAGATTCCCACCTGATCCCGCCTCCAGCCCGCCCACTTCTGGTTTTAACAGAGGTGGGACGGGGGTGAGGGAGGGGGCGGCGCTGGTGACCAACCTGCTTCCAGGGGGCGTTACCTCAATTTAGCTATTGTAATGAGGCGGGAAGCCTCTTTTTCCCTGTCCATTTTGAATTTAACTTTGTGAAACCCGGCAGTTAAACTGAGGCGGGTCTCCAGGAAGTAAGAAGATTTATACCTAGCTCCTGGATCCAGAGTCCTGACCATACCCACCCCCCACAATCAGAGACCCCCCCATAAGGCTTCTGATCGCATTCCTAGGCCTCCCCTGCCCCTCCCCAGGCCTTCCCCTCAAAAAATCTATTCCGTCTTCCCAAGGTTTCAATCGCTTAGCAAGGATTGGGACTCTGCGCAAATTTCACTAAATTGCAGTTCTTGTCATTCATTGGTACAGCAACATTCTATAACAACCTCGCCCAATCAAAGTACAGATTTTTTCAGAGGCCTTTGCATTGCCAACACAAATGTCACCTGTTCAATCAACAACCATCAGCCCTCGAAAAATTGCTTAAGCACCAAAACACATTGAATGATATCTTTGACTGAGGCGCAGTTAATGTTTAGTTTGCTATCAGGATCAGGGTATAGTTACAAACACCATGACACCCAATAGCTGAATCAGACGTCATCATGGGCTTACAATAGAAACACTCAGCAGGTCAGGCAGCATCGAGGAGGGAGAAACAGAGTCAGCGTTTCGGGTTGAGGACCCCTTCGTTAGGCTGATACTCACTGATACCCTCGTCATTTAATTGATCGCGTGTTTCCAAAACGATAACTTTCAGCAATTTCCAGGGGCTCAGGACTGTAGTGATGTTCTAACTTGGTTCTGATCTCCTTCAGTGGCGTGACCTTCGGCTTGGCGGGAACAAGCACATTTTTCAGGGTTTCATACACCTCGGGGCCTGCTTCAGTCAAAGAAATAGACCGTTTCATTTTTAAAACCGCCCGGTTACGGTTTACATCATCGGAGACTTCGACAATACTATTCACGCTGATAAGCATTTCTAGTCGCTCCACTTATGCTCCGAAAGTTTCTCGGTCACGATGGAACTCACCCAAGCATCATATTATTCCCATAGGCGTGGCCAATTAGACTCTGGCAAAGTTGACAGTTCAGCCACGTGTGCTCGAAATTTACTTCAGATTTTTAAGCATAACAAAATCCACTATCAGTCCCTCCGTCGGTTGGCAGGATTATCCTCCAACAAAAATTTCAGCTAGGGAATCCGCAATCACATCCTCATCACCAATTCTGTGATATCTTGAGACACATCATCATATATATAAAACAGCACAACATGGCTTCCGGCAAGAGCTGTACTACACATGGCTTTATTATTGGTGCATCAGTAGTCCACCAGGTGGCTCTATTACAAGGACAACACTCTCATCCCAGGAATCAATCTAGTAAACCTTTGTTGCACCGCATCTAAGGCAAGTAGATCCTGCCTCAGATAAGTAGAACAAAACTGTGCACAGTACTGCAGGTCTCACCAAAGTCCGATACAATTGTAACAAAGGGGGCAATTTTTCCAACCCTTGGCAGGCGGGTTTGGAGGAGGGACTGGCAGGAAAATGGCAGAAACTGGGAGCGGGTACCGAACCCGCCCCCAACACGGCTCCATGCCATCTTCCCAGGAGGCGGGTCCACGACTCGCGCTGGGACTTGTCTCCTTGAGGCAGGAAGGGGATTACAGCCACTTAACTGCCTGTTAGCAGGTAGTTAACAGGCAGTTAAGAGGCATATCCCCATTTTACCCACACACGTGCGGGTTTCCCGACGTCGGGAAACCCTGCTAAGGTCAGCGAGGCGAGCAGTGCGTCTGCGGGGGTCAGAGGGTTCAAAAAGTGCGCTGTGGAGTGAGTGATGGGTTCAAGTGTGGCGAGGTAATATGGGAGGTGAGTGAAAAGTGTTAGAAAAAGTTTCCTTACATTTGTTTCTTCCTGCAGGCTTCAACCGTTGGGGATCTGGAGGCTCCGGCATCTCCACGGCAGAGATGACAGAATTGCTGCTGCATTCTCCAATGCAACAGCCATCTGATTTCTGCTCAGGAAAGAAGTTTGGTGATTCTTGAGTACAAGGAATCACCAAAGAACAGAGACTGTCAGTGTTTGAGTGACAGCTTCTCAAAGCTGTCAAACGATGACAATTCATCTGTCAAAAATCGAAAACTCTGGGCTATCAATAGATAGCTGCTGTAATTATTTGTACCTGTTAGCAGATCCATCTCCAGTCTTCAATAAGTGGGAGAACATCACACCAGACCGCCATCCCTAAAAATGAATATAGTCTAAGTCTGCGTGAATGAAACTCCCATGTATTTTGTCTGAGTTCGAGGGATAGTTACTGGACCAAAACAAGACCGAACGGCTTCATATTTGTCATGAACACATGTGTCGATGTCTAACAAGGTTGGGATTGGGTTGGCTGTGATGTTCTCTATGAGAGACTAGCCTTATAACTCTAACAGTCTGGACTCAATCAATGGAGATGGAGAGATGGAGAGTTAAAGGAGGAAGTTCTGGAGTCACGGGCCTTGATGAAATAAGGTACAGCTACCAATGGTGGGGCAAAGGGAGGAGGGATGCACAAACGGCCAGAGAAATGCAGAGCTCTTCCAGTGTCCTGGCCTGAAGAGCGCTACAGAGATAAGGAGGGGTGAGGCTATGAAGGGTTTCATTGTTAGGGACCCAGGAGCCAATGTAGATCAGCAAAAATAAGGGTTTTTCCTCACCTCATTTCTGGGTTTGTTGTTGATTAACTGACAGAGATTGATTGCTATAGTTAGTCAGCAATTCCTTTAATGTTGTATCGTGCGACTACCGGGATGGTAGGAGGTAAACTAGGTGGATAGTGGTCTTTCTTCATCTAGCAAGTCCACTGTTCCTATGTTCTGCTACCGCCCGTTCTGTGCCTCATTGAACTTGACCCCCCAGTGATTTCAGTTTAGGGGAAAAATCTACTCAATTGTCCGACTTAGTTTTAATCACTTAGCAAGGATTGGGTCTCAGCACAAATTTCACTAAATTGCAGTGTTCTGTCGGCGCTTGGTACAGCAACATTGAATAACAACTTCGCCTAATTAAAATACAAATCTTTCAAGAGGTCTTTGCATTTCCAATGCAAATGTCGCCCATTAAATTAACAGCCTCCAGCCCTTTGTACCAAACATAATCGTATCTTTGACTAAAGTACACGTAATGTTTAGTTTGTTATCAGGAGCGCATGATGGTGGGTGTTTCTATATTTCTCGCTTTTTTTCCAAACTCGGGAGTCTAAATTTAAGCGCCTTGGTGTAGATTAAAAGATATACGTGTTCCAAATTTTAAAACTAATGAATGAATTAATTAAGATGGGAGACCAGGCAATGTGTTGTTGTTGTTGCATGTGGGAGCTGGTGGACACCACTGAGGTCCGAGGCGACCAAATCTGCAGGAAATGTTGGCGGCTCGAGGAATTTCAGCTCAGAGTTGATGAGCTGGAGTCCGAGCTTCGGACACTGCGACACATTAGAGAGGGGGAGCTGTAAGACCTTAATGATCTCTGAGTTCATGGACAAGACACCAATAGGCAGCAGCCAGTATGTTTGAGCAATAGATCAAGATTTATTAAGCATACAGCGTAATATACTTAATACTAGCTAGGGGGGCCCGGCGTTGCCAGGGCTTTTTTGGGCCTGGTCGATGTCTGGGCCGGGAGCATGGGACTGGATTTGGGCTGTCGGCAGTTGGAGAAGCCTAGGCCCCGGGGCCTCAGGTATTTTCCACTGTTTTTTAAACTAAACATTTCTAGCTTTTAATACCTTCAAAGATGAAAGTTAAAGTACTTATTAAACATTTTTGGTAAATCTTATTTTTTTTGAAAAAGATACTGACCTCGATTACCATATTTTTAGCTTCAGGCCCGGCTGGTGTGTAATGGCTGCCAGATCCCTGAGCTGAGAATGATTAGTCCCGCCTACACATGCACCGATTGGTCAACCATCAGGTGACTGAACTGTAGGATTGGTCAATCATCACGTCGCAGGATTGGTGAACCTTCACGTCACTCAATGCTAATGAGTGGATAATGAGTGGAATTTTGAAGGTTTTTGAAGGGTTTTTGCATACTGCCTGAACAATGTTTGTCTGAGCAAAAAGTAAATATGCTTATGAGGTTTCGATAATCATAAGCTTTCTTTTGATATAACACATGTGTAGGTACGCTCTATAACTTTTGATTGTATAGCCGGACAGACAGAAAGACAGACAGAAAGACAGACAGAAAGACAGGCTGTTTGATATATATATATATAGATTAGGCGATAGTTTTAACGAGTAGTGTTGTGTATGTACCTTTAAGGGAATAACTGGTCTCAGACTGCAGTACCAGCAGTGACCACCCCTGTATAAAAGGCCCTAGCAGGCTTCTGTAGTTTCAGTTTCCAGGTTGTCTCCATTCAGTAAAGACTTGTTATAATCAACTCCTGCAGTCCGTGTCTCAATTATACACGGACATAATACTGGCGACGAGTAAGAAACGAATTTACCTGCAACTCGGCAGCACCTCAGATGACGTTATTGAAGGTCGGTGCCAGAAGAAAGAAAAAAAAAATAATCCAAAGAAACTCGAGAAACGGGCGTCGACCGTGGGCAACCGCCCTCCAAATCATCGAATTGAAAAATTGCAGGAGAGACTGTCGAGAGCCAGGCTTGGTTCTCCAGACTGTGGTTTCCCAGCTAATCGGGCTGGTGGCAGGTAGTGCACTGATCCTTCCTGGGCTGCATCGGTATTGCTAAATTTAATGGGCGCAAGAACATACGGCCTATTGCGGGACCTGATTACTCCAGCCAAACCGAAGGCGAAGAGTTATAACGAAATTGTTGCTATCCTACAGGAACACCTAAATCCTGCACTTCTGCTGATAGCAGAAAGATTTAAATTCCACAGGAGAAATCAGCATAAAAATGAGAGCAATGCTGATTACCTTACGGAACTACGCAAGCTATCAAAGCACTGCCAGTTCGGGGCAGGACTGGCAGATACCTTACGGGACAAATTTGTCTGTGGACTCCTGAGTGAAGGAACCCAGAAGAGGTTACTCTCAGAGAAAGAGCTGACGCTAGATAAGGCTTTCAACGTGGCGGTATCGTACGAAGCAGCAGCAAGGGGAGCTGCAGAAATACAACAAAAGCCACAGGAATACGGCACCCACGAAATGACACGGGGATTTGCAAAATGTTATCGCTGCGGCAGAACAAACCATGACCAGAAGGACTGCTGGTCCAAGGACAAAATATGCAGGCAATGCGGAAAGATGGGACATATTGCACGAGTTTGCAGGTCTGGGAAGAAGACCAACGACAACAAAAAGGCTACTAAGGAACTGTACAGGAAAGTACAAAAGATGACGGACAGTAGTTCCGAAGGCCAGATGAGCGATAGTGAATCCGGGAACAAGAGACTAAGCTGTCTCAAACTTCACAACGTAATCGCAAAAGAGGATCACCGAACCATTTGGGTCACCCTCACGATAGCAGGGTCCCAAGTCAAAATGGAATTGGATACAGGATCAGCTCTAACCGTCATGAATCGACGAGACTACGAGCGGCTATTCTCACACATACCCTTGAGAGAGACATCCATTGTCTTGAGGACGTATACGGGGCAAAAAGTATACCCCAGAGGAAAAATAAGGGTGCCTGTCGAATACAACGGCAAGAAAATAAGGAAATTGTATCTCTACATTCTGCAAGATGGTGGACCACCGTTATTGGGACGTGAATGGATCAGAAAGATAAGTTTAGACTGGTACTCCATTCAGGCACTGACGGTGGCTGGTAAAAAGGATGACGACGTCACTCCTGGACGATTGTCAACAATCTTAGCTGATGCCAAAGAGGTATTTCAACAAGAACTGGGCACTCTTAAAGGCGTAACCGCCTCGATAAAAGTAGAGGAGAATGCAATTCCCAAGTTTTTCAAAGCAAGACCGGTACCATTTGCAATTCGCCCAGCCGTCGAGGCAGAGCTGGAGAATCTGGAGAATGCAGGCGTGTTATTTAAGGTAGACTGGAGCGAGTGGGCGACACCCATCATTCCTGTCATGAAAAAAACATTAAACAGTAAGTCTGAGGAGCCAAGGAAGGTTTGCATCTGTGGGGATTTCAAGGTGACGGTGAACCCAGTCCTTCACACAGTACAATATCCTCTTCCAAGGGTAGAAGATATCTTCGCCTCACTATCTGGAGGGAAGCGTTTTACAAAAATTGACCTAGCACAAGCATATTTGCAGATGGAGGTTGAAGAATCCTCTAGGAAATATCTCACGATAAACACTCACAAAGGTCTTTACCAGTATAATCGACTGGTATTCGGAGTAGCATCAGCTCCAGCGATATGGCAAAGAGCGATGGAACAAGTCCTACAAGGGATTGCGGGGACTCAGTGTAACTTGGACGACATCCTAGTGACAGGTGAAGATGACAGTGAACACCTTGCCAACCTAGAGCAGGTGCTCACTAGACTACGTGAACATGGGCTACGAGCCAATCGCCCCAAGTGCGAGTTTTTTAAGAAACAGATATCGTATTGTGGCCACGTGATTGGTGAAGAGGGGTTGCATAAGTCCCCTGACAAAATTGAAGCGGTAGTTAAGGCTCCAGCGCCTGAAAATGTGTCGCAACTGAGGTCATTCCTCGGATTGGTGAATTACTACCATAAGTTTTTGCCGAATTTGTCCACAATTCTGCATCCACTGAATGCCCTACTATGAACGGGAGTAGCATGGAAATGGAGCGATGAATGCAAGCGGGCCTTTCAGAAGAGTAAGGACTAATCACTTCAAGAGAAGTATTGGCTCACTACAACCCATCACTACTGATAAGACTGGTGTGTGATGCGTCTCCCTATGGCATTGGGGTGGTATTGTCACATAAATTCCTTGATGGTTCAGAGAGGCCGATAGCTTTTGCGTCACGCTCGTTAACTTCAGCCGAGTGTAACTATGCCCAGATTGACAGAGAGGCCCTCAGCCTGGTGTGGGGGGTGAAGAAGTTCAATCACTACCTGCACGGTCAGAAATTTACTCTACTAACTGATCATCAACCTCTCGTCTCCATTTTCAACCCACAGAAGGGCGTACCGATAATGGCGGCACAACGGCTACAGAGGTGGTCCCTTTTCCTAGGGGCTCACCAATATGACATCGAGTACAAAGGAACTAAACAGCATGGGAATGCTGATGGATTGTCGCGCCTACCGTTGCCGATGGTGGAAGAAGAACTGGCAGTGGATCCAGTGGAGTTATTCCACTCGACTATAGTCGAATGTCTCCCTGTGACGAATGCAAACATAGAAAAGGAAACACGAAATGACCTGACACTCTCCTGGGTCTATGATTTAACGGTGAAGGGATGGCCAGCACATGGCGAACCACTGCTGCCAGCATTCTCGCCGAGAAGAGAACAGCTGTCAGTGTGCAGAGGAACCTTGATGTGTGGATCCAGAGTAGTGATTCCACCCAAATTGAAGGATAGAGTGCTCAATGAGCTTCATGAGGGTCATCTGGGAGGGGTAAAAATGAAGAACTTAGCCAGAGCGTTTGTGTGGTGGCCGGGAATCGATAGAGAAATCGAAGAGATGACCAAGAGCTGTACAGGATGCCAGACGGTCCAAAACGCCCCACCACAAGCCCCTCTACATCCATGCGAGTGGCCCTCATCTTCATGGCAAAGGGTGCACATTGATTTTGCTGGTCCCTTTATGGACTCGATGTTTTTAATTGCGGTGGATGCACATTCAAAGTGGCCAGAGGTAATAAAAATGTCCTCAACCACCACAGAAAAAACTATCACAGTCTTACAAAACATATTCGCCAGGAATGGGCTGCCTGAACAGATTTGCTCTGACAATGGACCACAGTTTGTGTCTGAAGAGTTCCAGAGGTTCTTAAAGAGCAATGGTGTTAAGCATTACACATCTGCCCCATATCATCCAGCCACCAATGGATTGGCCGAGAGGTTTGTTCAAACATTCAAGAAGGCTATCAAGGCAATGTGTAATGAAGATATACCCCTACAACACAATGTGGATAACTTAAGAACATAAGAACATAAGAAATAGGAGCAGGAGTAGGACAATCGGCCCCTCGAGCCTGCTCCGCCATTCAATAAGATCATGGCTGATCTGATCCTAACCGCCAATCCACTATCACAGAACCATCTCCTGAATCTAACAGAATTAGACACACGAAATAGGAGCAGGATCAGGCTACACGGCCCCTGGGCCCGCTCCGCTACCCACAGGGCCATGACCGATCCGAACCTAGACTCATGTCCAAATTCCTGCCCGCTCCCCGTAACCCTTAATTCCCTTTACTTCTAGGAAACTGTCTATTTCTGTTTTAAATTTATGTAATGATGTAGCTTCTACAGCTTTTTGGGGCAGCATATTCCATGGACCTAACACCCTCTGAGTGAAGTAGTTCCTCCTCATCTCAGTTTTGAAAGAGCAGCCCCTTATTCTAAGACTATGCCCCCTAGTTCTAGTTTCACCCATCATCGGGAACATCTTCCCCGCATCCACTCGATCCAACCCCTTCACAATCTTACATGTTTCAATAAAATCGCCTCTCATTTGTTAAGTCTGTGTGTTCCAGTTGTATTAAGATTAATTACTGACACAGACTACAAAAATAAAGTTCAACAGGTCTTTACTAGTTGGAGGTCAGGACTATGCTAAATACAATATCACTACACAGTACTTATATACCGGTGGTCACCACCGGTATTACGTATACAGCAGCCAGAGAAAGTAGTACATCTCTTAAGGTGGAACAGGCTTAAGTTCTCTTAAGGTGGAACAGGTTACATACACCACAATCCTCCCTTTTTAGCTTAACAGTCATATCCCCATTTAACATAACATCATAACATATATACATATATAACTTCAGGTATAAACAGTTCAAAGGTTCAGTCTCTCAGGAGGCCTTCTGATTTGGTTTGGATAACGCCTTTCAGTGGTCTCTGATTCTTGTTGCAGAGGTGACTCTTCTTGTTGGTTTCCTATGTATTGGACGTCATCATCAGGTACAGTCCCTGCCGAGGTAGATGCTTCAGGTTCATTAACATCTTCCACAGTTGTCTCTGTCGCAACCATGGGTTCGACCCTTGCTCTTGATTCTACCAGTTGATCCGCATGACGCCTTATCACATTGTTACCAATATCTACTGTGTACATCAGAGGTCCTTGTCTGGCCCGAATTGTTCCGGACTGCCATTTTTCGTTTCCATAGCCCCTTGCCAACACTGGTTGTCCTACGTCAAAAGTTCGAGTGGTCTTGTTATTAATATGCCGGAACTGTTTGTTTTCCACTTCCCTCCGCACATTTGGTTTTAACAAGTCCAACCTGGACCGCAACCTCCTGTTATAAAACATCATGGCAGGACTTTGGTTAGTCACTGCATGAGCGGCGTTTCGATATGCCATTAGGAAATTGTCCACCTTGTGTTGTAACGGAATCTGATCATCGTTCATGGCCTTTATTGCCTTTTTGAATGTTTGGACAAATCTCTCGGCCAACCCGTTTGTCGCCGGATGATATGGGGCAGAGGTATAATGTTTCACCCCATTCTTCTTTAAGAATTTTTGGAATTCTTCCGACACGAACTGTGGTCCGTTGTCCGAACATATCTGTTCTGGCAATCCGTTCCTTGCGAATATTGTTCTTAACACCGCAATTGTCTTTTCTGAAGTAGTGGTATTCATCTTGATCACTTCTGGCCATTTGGAATGTGCGTCCACCGCAATTAGGAACATGGAGTCCATGAATGGGCCAGCAAAGTCAATATGTACGCGTTGCCATGGGGCTGAAGGCCATTCCCATGGGTGTAGCGGTGCGATCGGAAGTGCATTTTGCACTTTTTTGGCACCCAGCGCAGCTTTTTTGTCAACTCCTCTATCTGTTGGTCAATGCCCGGCCAACATACATAAGCCCTAGCAAGACTTTTCATCTTAACTCCTCCCAGATGACCTTCATGCAGTTCCTTTAGAACTCTTTCCCGTAACTTGGGAGGAATAATCACTCTTGTCCCGTACATCAAAGTACCATGGCAGACGGACAGCTGGTCTCGCCTTGCCGAGAATGCCGGTAACAGAGGATCACCATGTGTTGGCCATCCCTTCACTGTCACCTCGTAAACTCGATACAGTGTCGGGTCGTTCCTGGTTTCTCTTTCAATACTTGCATTGGTGACTGGTAAACACTCGATGATGGTCGAATGAAATAACTCAACAGGGTCAACTTTCGTCGTCTCTTCTGCTTCAGGTAGTGGCAGGCACGACAGCCCATCAGCATTGCCATGCTGCTTTGTACCTTTGAATTCTATTTGATATTGATGTGCCCCTAGGAAAAGGGACCATCTCTGGAGTCGCTGTGCTGTCATCACCGAAACACCCTTCTTAGGGTTAAAAATGGATACCAACGGCTGATGGTCTGTCAGAAGTGTGAATTTTTGGCCCTGCAGGTAATGATTAAACTTCTTCACTCCCCATACAAGGCTGAGAGCCTCCCTATCGATCTGCGCATAGTTGCGCTCAGCGGAGGTCAATGATCTGGATGCAAACGTGACTGGCCTTTCCGTGCCATTTGGCAACTTGTGTGAGAGTACTGCCCCAATACCATATGGAGAAGCATCACAAGCCAACCGAATAGGCAGTGTCGGGTTGAAGTGAGCCAACACTTCCTCTGAGGTGATCAATTCTTTGCTTTTGCGAAATGCCTTCTTACAGTTTTCGCTCCATTCCCATGGTACCCCCTTCTGTAAAAGAGCGTTCAGCGGGTGCAGTACCATGGATAGATTCGGTAGAAACTTATGGTAATAGTTAATCAATCCCAGAAACGACCTCAACTGAGAGACATTATCCGGAGCGGGGGCCTTTACAACTGCCTCTATCTTGTCAGGAGACTTATGAAGCCCCTCCCGGTCAATGACATGACCACAGTACGGGATCCGCTTCTGAAAGAACTCACATTTCTGCCGATTAACTCTAAGTCCATACTCTTTCAGTCTGTTGAGCACCAGTTCCAAGTTTCCGAGGTGTTCTTCATCACCATCACCTGTAATCAGAATATCGTCCAGGTAACATTGTGTGCCTGGAATTCCCTGTAATACCTGCTCCATGGCCCTCTGCCAAATTGCCGGAGCCGATGCCACTCCAAAAACCAGCCTATTATACCGGTACAAACCTCTATGCGTGTTGATCGTGAGGTACTGGCGTGACTCTTCATCAACCTCCATCTGCAAGTACGCCTGCGCCAGGTCTATCTTGGTGAAGTGTTTCCCGCCAGACAACGAAGCAAAAATATCCTCAATCCGCGGAAGCGGATACTGCACCGTGTGAAGCACCAGATTAACGGTGATCTTGAAATCTCCACAGATGCGAACCTTCCCTGGTTCTCCTGGCTTGTTGCTCGAAGGACGTTTCATAACGGGAACAATGGGCGTAGCCCACTCACTCCAATCTACCTTAGACAGTACACCTGAATGTTCTAGCGCTTCCAGTTCCGCTTCTACAGTAGGTCGTATTGCATAGGGTACCGGTCTGGCTTTGAAAAATTTTGGTTGTGCATGTTCATCAATCTTGATGTTTGCCGTAATTCCTTTCAGTGTTCCCAGTCCTTGCTGGAACACCTCTTTAGCATCATCCAATATTTTGGACAATCGTTTAGGTTTGACATTTGTTTCCCCGGAATCTACCGTTAGTGCTTTTAAGGAGTGCCAGTCCATATTCATTCTCCTAATCCACTCCCGTCCCAGTAGTGGTGGACCTCCTTCAGGTAGCACATATAAGTCCATTACTTGGCTTTCTTCGCCCTTGTGGACCACTTTTACCTCTATCTTTCCGATGGGGTACACTCTTTGCCCCGTGTATGTTTTCAATATAATCTCCGTATCCCGTAGGGGAATATGTTGGAATAACCTTTTGTAATCTTTCTTATTCATGACCGTCAATGCCGATCCAGTGTCCAATTCCATCTTTACTTGGACTCCTGCTATCTGAAGAGTGACCCAAATTGTCTGGAGATCTGCATCCTTACCAACGTTGTGTACTCTTAAGCTACCCAGTTCATTACTGCTAGCGTCTGAATCTGACTTCTGTTCATTCGAACTGGACTTTGTCACCTTGTGCACCTTTATGTATTTTCCTTGCGGTGACTTTTTGTTGCTGGTCTTCTTTCCTGACCGGCATACTTTAGCTATGTGGCCAAGCCTGCCACACGTTCTGCATTCTTGGTTTTTAAACCAACACTGGTTCTGATCGTGTGTTGTCTTTCCACAACGATAACATTTTACAGTACTCAAACCCAATTTATTTGTACTGTGTTCCGGTGACCGTAGCTGCATTACTGCCGTGCCTCTCGCTGCGGCTTCGTGTGCTGCTGCCATAGTGACCGCTTTCTCAAGTGTCAGCTCATTCTCCTCGAGCAGTCGCTTTTGTGTATCTTCTTTTAATAATCCACACACAAATTTATCTCTTAGCGCTTCTGTTAGTCCCGTTCCAAACTGACAGAACTTTGCTAGCTTACGCAATTCCATTAAATATTCAGCATTGCTTTCATCCTTCAGCTGCCTTCTGCTGTAAAATTTAAATCGTTCCGCTAGCATCAGCGGCGTGGGGTTTAGATGATTTTTCAGGACAGTAACAATCTCCTCTTACGTCTTATCCGCCGGTTCATCTGGTGATAAAAGGTGTTTCAATTGCCCGTATGTCTTCGCACCCATTAAGTTCAATAATGTTAGTGCTTTCTCTGCATCTGGGATTTTATTTGCTTTACAATAATTTTGTATGTGTTCTACATACATGGCCCAATCTTCGATGTTGCCATCAAAGGTATCAATGTTCCCATGTTTAGGCATCGTTGCAATTTATTTTATCCCAAGATGGCGGCTTCCCGCTCTTGTCTTCGTCCTCCGCCTACAAAATGGCGGTTTTCCCACGCTTGGCGGTCTTCACCCACTGGCTGCAATGGCGTTTGGCGTGCTGCTGCTGCTCCCCTTTCCCAGCGGTTAGTAACTCCCCCGACGCTGTCTCCGCTTCACCGCGGCTCCCTCGGGCGTTCGCGCTTCCCCGATGTCGCGCCTCGCAGCCCTTCTTGCAGCCCGGTTATTAGCACCGGCTGCGTTCGCCTTCACTGCGGCTCTCGCACCTTCAGTCGCCCCAGAAGCTGCGCCTTTTTGGCCCGAAAGTGGCCCGGCCCTTATCACCAGCCGCGATCGATGTCCCCGCGCTGCGCCTTTCGGCCCGAATGCGGCCCGGCCCTTATCTCCGGTCGCGATCGATCTCACCGCCCTTATTCCTCCGTCTTCCTCCCCCCCTCTGTACAGCCAACGCGGCCGACTTTCTGCTCGCGTCGCTGACCGGCTTACAGGTAGAAAGAAGATAGCTGACTGCCGCTGATGGAGGCTTCGAGTTCAGGATGTCTTCTGCACTCCGGGTTCTCGATGCCTGCCGCGCGACGTGTCTTCCAGCAGGGTGATGAGGGTGGATGCCTCTCTTCGACGCCCGTTCTGTGGACGAAGCCGCCGTGGATAAAAACTGCCGCAGGGTAAGAATCGGACTCGTCGCCACTTTTAAGTCTGTGTGTTCCAGTTGTATTAAGATTAATTACTGACACAGACTACAAGAATAAAGTTCAACAGGTCTTTACTAGTTGGAGGTCAGGACTATACTAAATACAATATCACTACACTGTACTTATATACCGGTGGTCACCACCGGTATTACGTATACAGCAGCCAGAGAAAGTAGTACATCTCTTAAGGTGGAACAGGCTTAAGTTCTCTTAAGGTGGAACAGGTTACATACACCACATCATTCTTCTGAACTCCAATGAGTAGAGTCCCAATCTACTCAACCTCTCCTCATATGTCCATCCCCTCATCCCCGGGATTAACCGAGTGAACCTTCTTTGTACTGACTCGAGAGCAAGTATGTCCTTTCTTAAGTATGGACACCAAAACTGTACGCAGTATTCCAGGTGCGGTCTCACCAATACCTTGTACAACTGAAGCAACACCTCCCTATTTTTATATTCTATCCCCCTAGCAATGAAAGCCAACATTCCATTGGCCTTCTTAATCACTTGCTGCACATGCATACTAACCTTTTGAGTTTCGTGCACCAGGACCCCCAGATCCCTTTGTACTTCAGTACTTTCCAGTTTCTTGCCATTAAGATAATAACTTGCTCTATGATTGTTCCTGCCAAAGTGCATAATCTCACACTTTCCAGTATTGTATTCCATCTGCCAAATCTCTGCCCACTTACTTAGCCTGTCTATGTCCCCTTGCAGGTTTTTTATGTCCTCCTCACTCACTACTTTCCCTCCCATCTTAGTATCATCTGCAAACTTTGATATGTTACGCTCGGTCCCCTCCTCCAAATCGTTAATATAGATTGTAAAGAGTTGGGGACCCAGCACTGACCCCTGCGGAACACCACTAGTTACTGATTGCTAGTCTGAGAATGAACCATTTATCCCAACTCTCTGCCTTCTGTTAGATAGCCAATCCTCTATCCATGCCAGAATATTACCCCCAATCCTGTGATTTTTTATCTTAAGCAATAATCTTTTGTGTGGCGCCTTGTCAAATGCCTTTTGGAAGTCTAAATACACTACGTCCACTGGTTCCCCTTTATCCACCCTATATGTTACTTCCTCAAAGAACTCCAGCAAATTTGTCAAACATGACTTCCCCTTCATAAAACCATGCTGACTTTGTCCTATTAAATTATGATTATCCAAATGTCCTGTTACTGTCTTCTTAATAATGGACTCCAAAATTTTACCTACCACAGATGTTAGGCTAACCGGTCTATAGTTTCCAGCCTTCTGTCTACCGCCCTTTTTAAATAAGCGTGTTACATTAGCAGTTTTCCAGTCTGCCGGGACCTTTGCCGAGTCCAGGGAGTTTTGGAAAATTATTACCAATGCATCCACAATCCCTACCGCCACTTCCCTCAAGACCCTAGGATGTAAGCATTCAGGTCCAGGTGATTTATCCGCCTTGAGTCCCATTATTTTACCGAGTACCACTTCTTTAGTGATTTTGATCGTGTTTAGCTCCTCCCCCCCTTTAGCCCCCTGTTTGTCCAGTGTTGGGATATTCTTAGTGTCTTCTACTGTAAAGACTGATATAAAATATTCATTCAGTGTTTTTGCCATCTCCATATTTCCCACCATTAATTTCCTGGTCTCATCCTCTAAGGGACCAACAGTTACTTTAGCCACCCTTTTTCTTTTTATATAACTATAAAAACTCTTTCTATCTGTTTTTATATTTTTTGCTAATTTACTTTCATAATCTATCTTCCCTTTCTTAATCAATCTTTTTGTTATTTTTTGCTGTCTTTTAAAGTTTTCCTAATCCTCTATCCTCCCACTAGATTTGGCAACCTTATATGCCCTTGTTTTTAGTCGAATACTATCCTTAATTTCTTTACTTAGCCATGGATGGCTGTCTTTTCTTTTACACCCTTTTCTTCTCAGTGGAATATATATTTTTTGGAAGTTGTAAAATAACTCCTTAAATGTACACCACTGATCATGTATCGTCTTACCCTTTAATCTATTTTCCCAATCCACTCTACTCAATTCCGCTCTCATACCTTCATAGTCTCCTTTATTCAAGCTTAGCACGCTTGTTTGAGATCCAACCTTCTCACCCTCTAATTGAATATGGAATTCAACCATGTTATGGTCACTTATTCCAAGGGGATCCTTTACTAGGACATTTTTAATTAATCCTGTCTCGTTACACAGGACCAGATCTAAGGTTGCTTGCCCCCTGGTCGGTTCAGTTACATACTGCTCAAGAAACCCATCCCTAATACACTCAATGAACTCATCCTCAAGGCAGCCCTGCCCAATTTGATTTGTCCAATTAATATGATAGTTAAAATCCCCCATAATTATAGATGTTCCCTTATTACAAGCCTCAACTATTTCCTGATTGATACTCCGTCCAACAGAGTTGCCACTGTTCGGAGGCCTATAGACTACGCCCACTAGTGTTTTTTTCCCCTTATTATTCCTTACCTCCACCCAAACTGTTTCATTATCCTGATCTTTTGACCCAATATCATTTCTCTGTATTACAGTGATTCCTTCCTTTATTAACATAGCCACCTGAAATAAAGAGTAGCTTGCCTTTCAAAAGCTAGGCTTTATTAACCTTAAAAAACCAGCAGTACATGTTGAGCACCCAGTCTCAACCAAGCTGTAGAAAACTGAATTTAAGATGGCCACCACAGGTCACATGGAATCAACTAACCAATAAGTTTACAGCATATATCTCAAGGCAGGAAAACAGGCAACCAATTACACTGCTTCTTATAAAACAAGAATAATCACCACATTCACCCCTCCTTTTAAAATATACTTCAACCTAGGTAGCCTTTACAGTTTACAATTAGTTATTTATGACTAGAGCAATACATGTATAATGCCTTCAACAATTTTAAAATTTTACTATTAAATTATTAATTATTTTAAAAGTCCATTTTTAATCGGTCGACCGGATATCTTGTTCGTGTTGACCTTCTTAGCCTTAGTGGAGTTCCTTGCCCTCCCACACCAGGAGACACAGAAATGTCTTCTGCAGGGAGGCTATCAATATCCTGATTATCAACGGTTTCCGGATTGGAAGTCCCATTAGAAGGTAGACTGGGAGGGTCATGAACATCCATCGGGGGCAGACTAAGAGAATTGTAAGTGTCTGCAATAGGATTGGAAATGTTCGTAGTATCTGTGACGACATCAACATTATCTGAATTATGGCTATTGTTAATGTCCTCAGGAGAGGGCTGGCCACCACAAGGAGCTAAGTCTTTAACTGAAACCGTACTTTCTTTCCCATCTTGGAATCGAATATGAGCATATTGGGAATTTGCCTCCAATAGCTCCACCTCCTCCACTAAAGGATCATAATTTGACAGTCTAACATGGCGTCGGAGCAGCACAGGTCCCTGCATAGTAAGCCATGAAGGTACCAAATATCCCGTAGTGGATCTCCGCGGATAGTTGAAGAGCCTTTCATGGGGGGTCACATTAGTAGCCGTTGAAAGCAATGATCTAATGGAATGCAGGGCATCAGGCAGTACCATTTCCCAGTGTGTATTCTTAAGGTTCCGGGATGTCAAAGCCAACATAACTGCCTTCCAGATCACCTCATTGTATCGTTCGCACTGTCCATTACCCTGGGGATTATACGGGGTAGTTCTGCTAGTAGAAATTCCCCGACTCTGGAGGTATTCCTTCAACTGGGAAGACATAAAAGAACTTCCCTGATCCGAATGGATATACACAGGCATCCCAAAGATGACAAAAAGTTGAGTCAGACATTTAATAACTGTAGCAGCTGATACATCTGCACAAGGAAAAGCAAAAGGGAACCTTGAAAACTCATCCACAACAGTAAATATATATCGATTCTGAGTCGTTGAAGGAAGAGGCCCCTTAAAATCAACGCTCAGGCGTTCAAAGGGAGAAGTAGCCTTTATAAGATGAGCTCGTTGAGGCTTAAAGAAATTCGGTTTACACCGGGCGCAGACAGAGCATGACAAAGTCATCCGCTTGACGTCTTCAACTGAAAAGGGCAAATTCTTACTGCATACGAAGTGTATCATCCTCGTAACACCAGGATGGCACAAAGCATTATGAAGATTAATAAGCGTATCTCCGTGAAGCACAGAACAATAAGCCCTCGACAGCGCATCAGCGGCAACATTATCCTTCCCCGGACGATAGACTATATCGAAATGATAGCATGCCAACTCGATCCTCCACCTCATTATTTTATCATTCTTAATCTTTCCGAAATGTTTGACATCAAACATGAAGGGCACAGATTTCTGGTCAGTTACTAACGTAAAATGTCGCCCAGATAAATAATGTCTCCATTTACGTAGTGCTTCTACTATTGCGTACGCCTCTTTCTCTATTGATGAATGTCTCTGCTCACTATTGCTCAGAGTACGTGAGAAAAAGGCCACAGGTCTTCCATTTTGGTTCAGGGTAGCCCCAATTGCAAAATCGGAAGCGTCCGTCTCAATCACAAAGGGAACCTGCTCATCAATAGAATGCACAACTGCTCCAAGGATATCCTTTTTAAGATTATCAAAACACATCCTGGCCTCCCATGATAGAGGATATGTCGTAACCCGAATAAGGGGCCAGATCTTCTGTGAGAAGTTTGCAATCCAATTAGAATAATAAGAAAACAGTCCAACAACTCGTTGCAAGGCCTTAGAATTAGTAGGGCAAGGTAACTCAATCAGTGGTCGCAGCCATTCTGGATCTGGTTTAATCTTGTTTCCCGAGATAATATACCCCAGTAAATTTACCTCGGTGGTCGAAAAGATACACTTCTCTTTATTAAAAGTTAAGCCAACTTTTTCCGCAACTTGAAGGAATCTTTCTAGATTACAATCGTGCTCCACCCTTGATTTGCCACACACCGTGATGTCATCTAAATATGAGAAGGTGTCAGAGGAGAGTTATCACTTATAAAAGCATCCATTGCCCGTTGAAAACAGGCGACACCGTTAGTAACACTGAATGGTACTCGGCAAAACTGGTACAGCTTTCTGCCAGCTTCAAAGGCCGTATATGGTTTGTCCCTCTTAGCGATAGGAATCTGATGATAAGCACTCTTTAGGTCAATAGTGCTAAAAACCTTATATTGAGATACTTTATTGATAAGCTCATCAATCTTAGGTAGGGGGTACGCATCTAATTGAGTATACCTGTTAATAGTTTGAGAGTAGTCTATCACCATTCGCTTCTTATGTCTCTCATTAGTGGTGACAACTACCTGTGCCCGCCAGGGCGAAAAACTAGGTTCAATGATTCCTTCCGATAAAAGACGTTGAACTTCAGAATTAATAAATTCTTTATCCTGACTGCTATACCTTCTTGACTTGGTAGCAATTGGCTTACAGTCCGGTATCAAATTGGAAAAAAGTGATAATGGAGAAATGAATAAAGAGGTTAATCCACAAATAGACAAAGGTGGCTTAGTTCCTCCGAAAGAAAGACTGAGAGACTCATGTAATTGAAGCACATCATGACCAATCAAAATGTCCGCACAGAGATTAGGCAGAACGGATAGGTGTATATCAATATACGTATTACCAAGGAGAATTAATTTCACAAGGCAACAACCAGCTACTTGTGAGGTGAGAGTCGTCTGAGCCATACACACCTGATAGGAAGCAGGCGAAATTTTCAAACGCTTCTCCCTCACAAACTGAAGACTTATAAAGCTCTCAGTACTACCCGTATCTATAAGGGCCTTCACTTCTAACCCATTTACTTGGGCCATAACTATAGCTTTGTTTAGGCCATGGGAAAAGGCGGCAGAAACTGATGCAATAAACGCCCTATCTAAAGGCTGAATGGTCGCAGAGGAGTCAACCGATTTGCAAACATGTGCATAATGACCTCCCTTGCCGCATTTACTACACACAGCCTCCCGGGCAGGGCACTTCAGACGGGGGTGCTGGGCGTTCCCGCAAAAATAACACTTCTGACTCCTAGAGGCAACAGCTGCCGAAGTAGAAACTGTTTCGGAATCTGGTAAACCACTCCTTTCATCCGGAACTGCCGAAACCACGGTCGCAGGCCGATCAAAAAGAGCATAAGAATCCGAACTTCTCTGAGCCAAATCCAATGTAGAGGCTTGCTCAAAAGCACTCATAAGATCCAAGGTCTTATTTTCTAATATCCGCTGACGAATTGATCTAGACAGTAATCCATTAATAAATGCATCCCGTACCGACTCTTCCTTATGTTCTTCTGCAGACACGGCCTTATAATTACAGTTAGCACCAAGGCGCCGGAGTGCTTGTAAATAAGCATCCAAGGATTCTCCCGCCTGCTGCCTACGGGCAGATAAAAGGTGACGTGCAAATACCTCATTTTTGGGTTTAACAAAAAGATTTTCCAACGTAGCAATAGCCAATTCATAAGTTTCACAGTCCAAAATATACTTATACACATCCGGAGCAATGTAGTTGATTAGTATATCCAACTTATTCAGAGATTGCTGATCCAACACACCCAAAAGTTTTTAAATGTATGATACCAATGTTTCCATTGATCATCCACTCCTGCAGAATTAGGGTCAGCATTAAATCGTTCCGGTCAAAGATATCGTTCCATTATAGCAAAAGGTTAATAAATTGAAATAAAGAGTAGCTTGCCTTTCAAAAGCTAGGCTTTATTAACCTTAAAAAACCAGCAGTACATGTTGAGCACCCAGTCTCAACCAAGCTGTAGAAAACTGAATTTAAGATGGCCACCACAGGTCACATGGAATCAACTAACCAATAAGTTTACAGCATATATCTCAAGGCAGGAAAACAGGCAGCCAAGTACAATGCTTCTTATAAAACAAGAATAATCACCACACCACCCCACCTCCCTTCCTTCCTGCCTGTCCTTCCTGATCGTTAAATAACCTGGTATGTTTAATTCCCAGGCATTGTCACCCTGCAGCCATGTTTCTGTAATGGCCACAAGATCATACCCATATGTAGTTATTTGTGCCATTAACTCGTCTATTTTGTTACGAATGCTACGTGCATTCAGATAGAGAACTTTCAAAGATGTTTTGTGACACTTAGTTCCTGCTTATGCCCTTTTTATTACTTTACATTTTACTCCATACCTTCTGCCCCTTCCTGACACGCTCTGGTTTTTAATTTCCCCACTGCTACCTAAGTCTATGACCTTCTCTGTTGTCATTTTTATTATTTGCTCTCTAGGAACCTCCCCCCCACTAGTTAGTTTAAAGCCCTCTCTACAGCCCTAGTTATATGATCCGCCAGGACTCTAGTCCCAGCACTGGCCAAGTGAAGCCCGTCCCAACGGAACAGCTCCCTCCTGCCCCAGTACTGGTGCCAGTGTCCCAGGAAGCAAAACCCATTTCTCCCACGCCAGTCTTTGAGCCATGCATTTAACTCTCTAATTTTATTTGTCCTAGCCAAATTCGCTCGTGGCTCAGGTAATAATTCAGAGATTATTACCCTTGTGGTTCTGCTTTTTAATTTGGCCCTTAGCTGCTCAATCTCCCTCTGCAAAACCTCCTTCCTTGTCCTATCTATGTCGTTGGTACCAACATGGACCACGACAACTGGATCTTCCCTCTCCCACTCCAAGTTTCTCTCCAGTCCAGAGGAGATGTCCTTAACCCTGGCACCGGGCAGGCAACACAGCCTTCGGGACTCTCGCTTACGGCTGCAAAGAATTCTATCTATCCCCCTAACGATACTATCCCCTACCACTACAACATTTCTTTTAACTCCCCCCACTTGAATGGCCCCCCGCTCCACGGTGCTGTGGCCAGGTTGCTCATCCTCCTCGCAGTCCCTGTTCCCATCCTCACAGGGAGTAAGAACTTCTTGTTTGCCTACCAGAATGCTACACATGCGGTTACCAGCCAAACTCCAGCCATGATGTTCTTCAATCGAAGACTACGATGCCGCTTGGATTTGGTTACGCCAAACATCAGAGGAGATGTGGAGAACAGGCAGTTTCAGAATATGAATGAAAGGCCGACCAGGAGTTTTAAGATCGGTCAACCAGTTTTGGCCCGGGACTACCGCACAGAGAAATGGCAGCCAGGAACGATCTGTACACGGCAAGGACCTCTAATGTATACCGTGGACGTTGGGGAGAGCATTGTAAGACGCCATGCTGACCAGATTCTAGAGTCACTGGAAAACGTCAACTCCACACCACGATCTGATACACCTGACGATGAAACCGAAGTACCAATTGCATCTACCGCAGAATCGGTGATATTGGAAGCAGACGAACCAAACAACAACATTGATCCTGACTCAACCTTGCCAGAAGAACCTGATATCCCAAAGAGGCGTTATCCAGACAGAATCAGGAAGCCTCCTCAAAGACTGAACTTATAATTGCTTAACTTCAACCAATATATCTAGCAACCGTAATTGTAATTGTAATTAGTTATTATTTAGTTGTTAAATGAATGTTATGTACTGTTTATCTAAAAGGGGAGGAATTGTTGTGTATGTACCTTTAAGGGAATAACTGGTCTCAGACTGCAGTACCGGCAGTGACCACCCCTGTATAAAAGGTCCTAGCAGGCTTCTGTAGTTTCAGTTTCCAGGTTGTCTCCATTCAGTAAAGACTTGCTATAATCAACTCCTGCAGTCCGTGTCTCAATTATACACGGACATAATAAGTAGCTCACAGCCCTTGGTCTCTGGAACCTCCCTGACACAGATGACATCGTCTTAAGTCTGTTCCTTTGTTCTCGCAGTATGTCTGTGTAAAGTTGTTCTTTGGGTATCGAAGTTTTAGCCCTTTTCATATCAATAGTTCGTTTGGCCAGTGTCCATATATGGTCTTTAACAAAATCACCTTTTATAATTGGTTCCAATGGTCAAAATACCATTGTCACTCAGACTAAGGTAGCATCCCGCCTTTCCAGTATTTTTCCACCAACTTTGCCATGTTCAGTCTTATCTTGTTTATAGTTTTTTACCCCATTGGCATTTACTTTATTTCTTTCATTTCTAGCTTCCCTGGTAGAATGCCTTTATACCAAGGGCCCATATCAGCGCTGTTTCACTAGTCTTGAGGTATCCAAACTATCTCACTTTAATCGACCAGATAAATGCCTTATCTCCATGATCTCTCTCATTTTATGTCCTTATACTAATTATTTAAGATCAAACATTCTCACGTGGCCCAAATTATTAACACTTTTTATTATCATTATTTTAGAGGATCTTTTATTTTCCCAAAAGTAACCCAATATATAGTGCCTGAGTCCATTTTGTTATTTTAAAATTATCCCAAAATCCAAACAGCAGTATTGTTGAACTGACAGGGTTTGTCAATGTTCAATTTAATTTCTATCAATTTATCTTCCATTTCCAATTTCAGAAATGAGTGATTCCCAGGCTAGGTGGCTTACACAGTGTTTTAACATTAGAGACAGGAATGCAGCAATTAGTTTACAAGGTAACTTTCATATAACAAAAGAAATAAGAGAATCCATTGTGACTCTGATTAGAGCCCAAGGGGTTAATTTATCAAATCATAATTTTCCTTCTGTCACTGCGGGGAAATATTAACTTAAAATTAAGAAACTTAAATGTAATAATGTCCAATATCTTTAAATTTCATTCAGTAATACTAAAGTTGTTGCTCGGCGAACTTAAACAGCTGTCAGTGGAAAGGGTTAACTCCTTGGCAGGTTTTTAGAAGGTGGAGCGAAACATTGTCAGGCACATGCAATTGCGTCACTTCACATAAATTTAAAAAGCTTTCCCGATCGAAAAGACAGTTGTGTTTTCACACTTTACCTAAACACGAACTGAACAGATAAAACAAAACAAAATAGCATATGCTTGCAGAAAACAGTAAATTATGTCATATTTCTTATTGCATCACTCTTCAGATGGCTTTCCAAAATACTGTAAAAACATTGAATATAACTGGAGAAAAATTAGTTTTTCACATTTAAACAAATCAAATCAAAATGCTTTGGAAAATTTCAGCATAGCAACTGCGACTCCAAAGTTAAATCTCAGACTGAAACTATGGCCTAGAAATTCAGTGGCCTGCGCCACCAGTTTGCGCCCAAAGAGGGCTTTTCCGCCACTGTGCAAACCTACCACGATATTTAGCGGGGCGCTAATGGCGGCGTTAGCCAGTAGCGCAGTGCCGCCACCGATGACATCATCGGTGTGCACAGCGCCCCGCTATCGCCCCGCTGGCCATATTTGGTCGCTGCCACCTCCCCTGCGCCGGCCGCAAACAGCGACCGGTACACGGGGCCTACCTGTGCCGGTAGTGGGGCGAGTTAAGGTGGAGGTGCGGCCAGCCGCTTTTTCGGTGGCCGCCTGCCCGCACCTCCGTCCCCGGCCTCCTACACCACCCCCCCCCCCGCGGCATTGCCGGCTGTTTCCAGAGAGCCCGGCACTTCTCCTTGGTGCCGGGCTCATTTGCCGGCACTCGCGAGCGGGGATCGCGCTGTTGCAGGCACCTCCCCCTTAAGAGTGAGAGGAAGGCCTGCAGTACCGCAGGCTGCCGTGCCGCAGCGGGTGGCGCTGCGGCACTTTGCACGCCGATATTCAGTTTCAGCGCCCCAAGCGGGGCGCCGAAACCCTTGTTTAGCGGCCGGCTTCCACTTGGGGCGCTGAAACTGAATATCCCGCTGGTGCAAGTGGCTCCGCGCGCAGCAGTAATTCCGGCGCCCAGGCGAGCTGGGCGCCCCTAACTGAATTTCTAGGCCTTAATCTTTTGTTTAACAAACTTTTTGTTGTTCTTCTCAGTTTTTACACACCAGCTTAACTTAAATTATAGTTCAAATTCTTAAAACTTCCAAAATCCAAGACAAGACAAAAGTTTTAAACACTTTTAACACAGAGAAGTGAGTGGAGCTAAAACACACACAACAGAATCTTTCTTTTAAAGATAGACTTTTCAGACAAAAGAAATACTGTAACTTCTTAAACATTCATAGTCAGGAAAACATTCACACTTTAACACACATTTTCATACAAACTGAAAGTCCAGCATTTTTTAAGGTTCCTTTCACTCAGCAAATCTTGTGTTTTATTTGTCTCGGCACAGATGTTAATAACTTCCATGTCGGTAAAAGTTTAGGTTCCTCTCTTTTTTTCCTCTTAAATTGGTGTCTCAGCAGCTTTTCCTGGCTTTCCAAATCCCTGTCTTTTCCCTTCCTTTGCTGAGTTTTCAAATTGGTTGGCCTGCAAATTAGATCTTTTCCATTCTTTATCGCTCCCTCTCTCTCTTGCACTTTATGCTTAACCACCTGGCTATGTTTCTCTCTTAACCTGTTGTGTTTTTTCTGAGAATAAAGTTTATCAATTTTTCAAAGGGGACTCAGTCTCCTTTGATTAAACGTTCCGTCAATAATACCTGCAATTCCTCCGCACAGGCGCCTCTGTCTAATTCACTCTTATATGCAGTAACACAACTTTTACTAGCCATTTGGTGATTTTCTTAGCAGACCTCTAACATCAATAACTATCGGCACACAATTCACGGGCTCTCCCCACTCCCCATGGGGTTTATCCCTCCTCAAGAGCAGCAGCTGATCAGGAAGCTACTTTCGAGGGCTGATCTATTACACAATACTAGCCACTTTACCTTGTCCCATCTGGGGTAACAATTTGTAAGATCTTAATGATCTCTGAGTTCTTGGACAAGACACCAATAAGCAGCAGCCAGTATGTTTGAGCAATAGATCAAGATTTATTAAGCATACAGCATAATATACTTAATATTAGGCGATAGTTTTAACGAGTAGCTCGCAGCCCTTGGCCTCTGGAACCTCTCGGACACAGATGATGTCATCTTAAGTCTGTTCCTTTGTCCTCGCTTTACATCTGTGTAAAGTTGTTCTTTGAGTATCGAGGTTTTAACCCATTTCATATCAACAGTTGGTTTGGCCAGTGTCCATATATGGTCTTTAACAAAATCACCTTTTATAATTGGTTCTAATGGTAAAAATGCCATTGTCACTCAGACTAAGGTAGCATCGTGCCTTTCCAATACTTTTCCACCAACTTTACCATGTTCAGTCTTATCTTGTTTATAGTTTTTCACCCCTTTGGAATTTACTTTATCTCTTTCATTTCTAGCTTCCCTGGTACAAGGCCTTTGTACCAATGGCCCGTATCAGCGCTGTTTCACTAGTCTTGAGGTATCCAAACTATCTCACTTTAATCGACCAGATAAATGCCTTATCTCCATGATCTCTCTCATTTTATGTCCTTATACTAATTATTTTTAAAATATCGTTGCAATTAGTTTTGTAAAGCAAATTCTAAGTTCTATACAGCTTATAACATGTTATTTAATGATTTGACCTTCACTTTCAGTCTGTGGCTATTTGTTATCAAAACTTAGTCAAAACTGCTTTTGACCGTGCAGCTACATTTTGAACAAGTCTTAGCTTTTTAGTTACCCAGGAGTAATTATGGGTAATATTATTTGGTCAATGGTTACACTTGAAGTTATACATATATGATTCTCATCTACTAAATATCTCTAAATATCAATCTTTTGTACAGAGCGTTACCTGGACACTAAGTTCCAGGAGGCAGTCACACCCACTAGAGTAATTATTTCCAATTTGGCCCATTGTCAGGGACAGGAGGGTGTGACTACAAGCGAGGCAGGTATTGGGATCCAGGAGGTAGTGATGGAGGAGCCTCAGCCCTTGGCCTTGTCAAACAGGTACGAGACTCTTGCTCTCTGTGTGGATGAGGGCAGGGACTGCAGGGAGGATGAGCAATCTGACCACAGCACCATGGTACAGGGAGCCATTCAAGTGGGGGGAGTAAAAATAAATGTTGTAGTGATAGGGAACATTATAGTTAGGGGGATAAATACTGTTCTCTGCAGTCCCAAAGGCTGTGTTTCCTGCCCAGTGCCAGGGTTAAGGACATCTCCTCTGGGCTGAAGAGGAACTTGGAGTGGGAGGGGGAGGATCCTGTTGTCATGTTCCACATAGGCACTAATGACATAGGTAGGACAAAGAAAGAGGTTCTGCTGAGAGAGTATGAGCAGCTAGGGGCTAAATTAAAAAACAGAACCACAAAGGTATTGCTTACTGAGCCACGAGCTCTGGATTACTACCTGAGCCACGATCAAATTTGCATAGGATAAATAAGATCAGAGAAATGAACGAGTGGCTCAAAGACTGGTGTGGGAGAAATGGGTTTCGATTTGTGGGGCACTGGCACCGGTACTGGGATAAGAGGGAGCTGTTCCGTTTGAACGGGCTTCACTTGAACCATGCTGGGGCTAGTGTCCTGGCGAATCGAATAACTAGGGCTGTAGAGAGGGCATTAAACTAAATAGTGTTGGGGAGGATCCAGGTGAGCGGGAATTTAAAAAGTCAATGAGAAATGAGAAAACAATAGAGCAGGATAGAGATGGGGGAAATAATAACCAGTGTGACAGGAAGGGACAGAGGCCTAGAAATTCAGTTGTTTGCGCCAGCTGCTAGCGCCTTAAGCGGGTGATAAGTGGGGCACGAAGCGGCTAGCGCCCGGGTGCAGCGCGATCTGCGCCTCTCACGAAATTGAGTGAAAATTTAGCGGCGGCACAAAACTGTAGCGCCCGCTCAGCTGCGCGCGCAGATCCTGACGTCATTTCATGGTGCAACGCCCTTGGTGCGCCCCGAACCAGAACTTCAGTCGCACCTCCCTTCTGTGCACCTAGCGCCCCCAGTGTCTGGTTGAGTGGAATGGTTCCCAGTCGCTGCGGGGCGCGGGGTCACTATTTAAAGGGGACTCTTTCTCCAGTCTTTGTGGCAGCCATTTTGTTCCACTCCTTCTGTGTGAGAGAGAGAGATTTGCAGAGAGACAAAGGGAGAGAGCTTTCTGCTTTGACTCAGCGCTCGCACAGGTACTTCTGGCTTCAGGCCAGAGCTTTGCAGTTTGATTTAACTTTCAGTGCCATAGTCTTGAGTCGCCACATATAATGGGGGCTGCAATGGGTGGAAACGTTGGGTTTCTGTATTGCATTCAAAGGGCTCAGAGACGTGGAGAGAGAGTGCCAGTCATGGCCAGATGGAGAAGGGCCAACAGGCATTGGCACAGGAGGTCTTACCCACCCAGGGTATACCACCAGCAGTTCTCATATCTGAGCATGTCTGAGGAGCAGTGTGTTCGGAGGTTGCGATTCAGAAGGGAGGTGGTCACAGAGATCTGCCACCTGCTTCAGAGAGATCTGCAGCCACAGCTGAGGAGCAGGACATCTCTGTCGGTGGCAGTGAAGGTGACGGTGGCTCTCAACTTCTATGCCACCGGCTCCTTCCAATCCGCTACTGGGGACAATGCCAATTGTTAGGGTGAAAATTATATAGCTTAAAGCAGCAACATAAAGAGTTAAAGAATGTATTGTAAGAAGTGAACTTGTAAATAAGAATCAATGGCACAAGACAAAACAAACTCAGCTTAAGATGGGGCAGGAATTAACTGTTTGTGTCTGCTCCCATTAAAACCATTGTGCTTGACATTATTGTAGAACAGTTATTGAATGTGGGAAACACTAAATATTTCACAATTATTCAGTGGTGTAGCCTTCTGCAAACTATTTGCTGGAAGCCCTTTGGATGTATTAATGTAATTCTACTATTCTATAATGCAAAGTAAATGAATCAAAATTGTGTGTATTGATGAGTTACAGTAATTGGTAGCTGCAAAACTGCCCATTTTGTAATTAACTATTAAAAACCGCCCAAGTTCTAGAAGATTCCATATCATTCCTGTGAGGACAGGGGAGTTGTTGCTGGGGGAGTGTGATTGGTTGAAGGCACCTGTGTGTAATATTTTGCTATAATGTATAAAAGAAGTTTCAATACCTTGTTGCTGGGGGAACGTAATTGGATGAGGACAAGAGAATTGTTGCTGGGGGAACATAATTGGATGAACACATTTGTGTAAAGTTTCAATACCTTGTTGCTGGGGGAACGTGATTGGAGGAGGACAAGAGAATTGTTGCTGGGGGAACATAATTGGGTGAACACATTTGTGTGTAGTGTTTTGCCTGTATAAAAGAAGTTCGATATCACTGTAATGGTGACAAGGTGATCACTAGACTGCGGGGTCTATGGCTCTTCTCCCAGAACGTTCTGTTAATAAACTGTGTACTTTTACTTTAAGACAGACTCGAGTGAATCTATTTTTCATGAATAAATTGGCGTAGTCGGCAGGATGCTCCCTAACTGAAAGACCGCCCGCACCAGTGAACCCGGACGAGAAGTCAAATTTTGACCATCCAGAAATTGAGTCATCTGGGGAGGTGGAGGAACAGTGCCGTAGCATCACGAATCAAGTAAAAGTCTGCAAAAGGTAGGAGAACACAGTTGTATGGTGTGAATTGCAAGAAATAGGGAACACTGTGTTGCGATAAATGTCGTGAAGGAATGAATGGTACTTGACTGATCGACATGGACAAGGAGGATACCTGTCTCATCGATCCTAGTTTGAGCCGGAATTAAGAGGGCAATTGGGCCCCACGTGATGACCAGGATTAAGTAGGCTGAGAGACTCAAAGGTATCCTAGGATCATGAGGTCGAGGACTATATATGTGTCTGACTGTGTGAGAAGGAAGAGAACATAGGAGAAAGGGTAAGAGTAGGTCCGAATTGAGATACAAACGCCAAAATTGTCTAACCAGAAATTATTTCAGGAGTCGCAGACCAGCCCGAATAGAGGAACTCAGCCGAAGGTAAGTCTGAAGTTGGACTAGTTATGGCATCGGGGAAAGAAATAGAGTGGGGACCCCCTGGGTCTCTCTCGAGGTTCTATGCAGATGACCGGAAGGGTATGGTAGACAAGATGCGGAAGGATGGGTGGGACCCGTTTCAGATGCCAGCCGCTCAGATGGAGTGGTGGGATAAACAGAACCAAAAAAGAGGCAAAAAGTGGGAGTCATTTTGGTAAATCAATTGGTACCAATGACACAAAAGAATAACGAATTGCACTGTAGACTGATGAGGCATAGAGAAAGGATAGAAGTATTGGAACAGAAAAATGAGTTCCTGAAAAATGGAACACAATGGAAAGATAGATATAGGATGGACAGGTCAGAACTTTGGAATGAAATAAATGTGGGACTATGCGCCGCAGGAAGGGGGGTTGAGGAAAGGCCCCCACCTTACAACAAGGCGGAAGCCACTGCACCACTAGAGGACTCAGAAAGTGAGGACAACATTAAGACCATCAAGGCAGCATTACTTAGATGCACACAGAATGCCCAAAACCCTTTGATGTACAAGGCTTTCACGCCTGCTGAGAAACAGATGATTAATCAAGATTTAGGGGAGATGAGGGCGACGACCTGGAATGTCCAGTTCTGGCAGAAACTACAGGAACTCTATGAGATCCATGACATGCATGAGAGAGATATACATCAGTTGGTATGGGCTAAATGCCCCAGAGATAAGTGGAAACAAGTAGCTGACTTATATAAAAGTGGGGATTGGATACCCCAAATTAACGAAACCGAAGCCAATCGAAACACAGCTAGGAATAACTTTAAGAATGCGGTACAACTTGTAATGGGGGCAGCAACAGCCAACTGGGAATTGATCATGCAAATAAGGCAAAAGAAAGGTGAGAACGCAAACACCTATGGAGAATGGCTGTGGTATCAGTATCAAGAGTCATCAGGACAAGATAATCCCCTGCGGGATGATGCCGTGCTTATAAAAATGTTTAAAGACGGGTTATCCGCAGAACATCAGAAAATATTGAAAATGGGTGTGGTGGTGGCCGACACATACGACACAGCCATAAGATGGGCTTGCCAGATAGATGGGAAGGATGACCAGCCGCATGAAAGACAGATAAAACAGGAACGGGTAGGCGCTGCTGGCACCCAGTCAGGACAGGCACCACAAAGGAAGAAAGGGGTCTGTTTTAACTGCGGGAAAATGGGACATATAGCTAAAGAATGTAGGGGCCCAAAACAGAACCTCTTCAGTTGTAATAACTGTGAAAAATTGGGCCAGACCACTAACCATTGTTGGACAAAACGGGAGACCCAAGTGAACACAACTACCCCAAGTATCCCAGGGGATTACCAACAGTTGCTCGACTTCCTAAAAGCACAGGGAACCAAATGACAGGCAGCGGCCCCCGTTAGGAGGGAGGCAGATGAGAACCGGGTCTATGTACCAGCATTGTTAGGGGGCCAACAGTGTGATATGTTAATAGATACCGGAGCGACAGTGTCTCTCACGAATCTACCATTACCCGTCACTAAACACAAAATGTATATAATAGGTCTGGGAGGAACCAAGATCCCAGCATATCGAAGTGAAGTGCAAACATTGGAAATAGCCGGGAAGTTACTACCGGCACAATTTTATGTATGCCCCAATAACGAAGGAACAATAATGGGCATTGATTTACTAAGAGAGTTTAACTTACTAGTGGATCCCGGACAGAGTAAGATAATTTGGCCTCTGCCGGATGGGAATAAGGCAAAAGCAACCAAACCCTTGTCCCATTTGGCAAAGGCAGGGAGTGCCGGGGTATTGACCCAAGATTGGAACCAGGTGAAACAGCCATATAAGGTAATATGTGAAGCAGTAAAGGCAGTATGGGCAGAATCAAAACAAGACATGGGTTTGGCAAAAACGCCCCCTATAGTAGTACCTGGCCCAAGTCACAAACCACATAAACAGTATCCAATTAAGTCAGAGGCTCAGACCGCAATAGTTAAGATAGTACGTGATCTGGAAGAAAAAGGAATAGTTAGGGTTACAGAAAGTACTACTAATTCCCCAGTGTGGCCCATCACGAAACCGGATGGGTCATTTAGATTAACTATTGACTACACGGAACTAAATAAGGTAACCCCAAAACTGCACCCAATAGTGGCTAGTCCCACCACGATTCTCAACGGACTGAGCCCAGAACATAAGGTATTTACAGTTCTGGACATAGCAAACGGTTTCTGGTCCTTACCATTGGACCCAGAATCGCAGGACAAATTTGCTTTTACAATCGGGGATAAACAGTATACTTGGACCCGATTGCCTCAGGGGTTCCACAACAGTCCGGCAATATTTCACCGGGTGATGAGTTCTTTATTAGAGCCGATCGACCTCACCCCGTACCAGAGCACGGTACTCCAATACGTGGACGATCTGTTGATAGCGTCAGAGGACGAAGAGGGTCATGCCGCAGCCCTGATCATAATTTTACAGGCACTAGCGGAAGGTGGTTTTAAGGCAAACCCAAAGAAAGCACAGATTGCACAGAGCACAGTAGCATATTTGGGGCAACAGCTGTCCCAAGGGGACAGATCTATGCCCGAAGACCGTAAAAAAACCATACAGGACATGCCAAGGAGGAGGAGTCAGGAAGGTCTTGGGGTTGTTTAATTACAGCAGGAACTTCATCCCAAAATTTGCAGCAATAGCAGAGCCAATTCAGAGACTGGTAAAAGGAGGGAACCCCGGTAATGCCGGGATTGACTGGGGACCTGAGCAGGAGAGCGCATATGGGGATTTGAAACAAGCCTTAATGGCGGCCCCCGGGCTGGGATTACCCGATATGGAGAAACCCTTCCATCTCCACTGTGAGAATGAGGGAAGATTCTACGCAGCAGTGGTGACGCAGCAACATGGGGACAGAAGACGCCTAGTAGCGTATTATTCTACGCAACAGTCACCAGTTGTGGCAGGACTAGCACGGTGTGTGGCGGCACTGGATTGTGTGGCCTGGGCAGTAAAAGTGAGTGAACCAACTGTGATGACCAGGGATATTATTTTACACACTAAGCACACTTTGGTAGAAATGTTAAACAATAACAAATTACGGTCAGTGTCCAACATTCGCAGAGCGCGTTGGGAGGCGGTCCTGATTCCCCGAGACAAGTCAGTTTTGATTGTCCGCAATACAGGGGAAAACCCGGCGGAAGGTATGTTGGGGGCAGGCGGCCCCCATAGATGCACTGACGTAGACGTGCAAGTAGGGGAAGGAAAAATACGAGATGAACCGTTGGAAGGAGCACAAGTCACCTTGTATGTTGATGGGTCTAGAAAGTACATTGAGGGTGTAATGATATCAGCAAATAGTGACCTATTCGTATGTCAAGGGAAGGACTATCTTGTAGTCACAGACTATTACTCCCTGTATCCAGAGGTTTGTAGACTGTACACCACCACTGCAGGTGCTGTGATAAGATGTATGAAAGCCATATTCTCCAGACATGGCGTGGCAAGCGAGGTCTTCACAGACAACGGACCCCAGTTTTACAATGCAAGTTTCCGACACTTTGCCAAAGAGTGGGACTTTGTCCACACAACGTCAAGTCCTCATTTTCCACAGTCCAATGGTCTAGTGGAAAAATCGGTCCAGACAGTGAAAAGACTGATGTACAAGGCAAAAGACAGTGGAACTGACTTCTACCAAAGCATGCTTGTACACCGCACAACGCCGCTCGAGTGTGGTATGTCACCAGCCCAACTCCTTATGGGACGTCGGCTAAGGTCAAACCTACCCATCCCGGAGAACCTCCTAAAAACAAAAGAGGGGGAGAAAGTGAGGAAGTTCAAAGAACAACAGAAAGAAAAGCAAAAGTACCACTATGATAGAGGAACACAAAACCTACCTGAACTCCACATTGGTGACCAAGTAAGGTTCAAAGACAAAACAAACATATGGACTCAGAAGGGAACTGTCCTGAGTGAAGTTCAACCAAGATCATACACCATTCAGACAGATGAGGGTGCTGTTCTGAAAAGAAATCATCGCGATCTTCTCATGGGACCAGCCACAGCAAGTCAAAAGACTGATACTGTTGAACAACCTGATCACACAGCAGGTCAAAAGACTGATACTGTTGAACAACCTGATCACACAGCTGAGAACACATCATCTGAGGCAACAACTCAGATTCAAGGACAATCAATCAGAAAATCCTCAAGACGCGTGAAGCCTCCTGAGAGACTCATTGATCAAATTTAAGGACTATTGTTATAGAAGGAAGTAATGTTATCTTATTCTTTCTTCAAGTTCTAGTGTATTTACATATTTCATGTGAACACACAAAGCAAGGTTAAAAAACCTTGATCGTGATAATGATAATGTAAGTTCATTAAGTGTTACAGGTAAAATGCAGATTAATACAAAGAAAACATGTTGTTAGATAAAAGTAAAATACTTTTGTTTTAAGAAAGGGAGATGTAATGATATCAGCAAATAGTGATGGTATTTGCCTGTTTGATTATGATGCCTTACCAGCATGTTTGCCTGATTGATTACTTATGCCTGACCAGCAGAGGGCATGTGAGAGACAAGCAGTTTAGTTTTACTTTCGGTTTTTAGAGGGATCTCTAGCATGGTGTCTCCTGTAATGCTGTTTAACTGAGTTGAACAGACTTTAGATTAAAAGACATTCTCTTTCATAAATGTCTCGTCATTGAACCCACAAAGAAATCAATACAGAGGGGACCCCATGTACAGGATGGGCGGTGGTCAATGGGCAGTTGAAAACCGAGGCGTCAGGATGACTCGATGGTGGGTTATCGGCGCAGGTAGCGGAGATAGTAGCTTTAACAAAGGCGTTGGAATTGGCAAAGGGGAAAACAGCCAATATATATACAGATAGTAGATACGCCTTCGGAGTAGTACACGATTATATGACTGCTTGGGGGAGAAGGGGGTTTCTGACAGCTGGGGGGGATTCCATCAAACATGAGGAATGGATAAAGGCTCTCTTGGAAGCCACAGAGGCTCCCTTACAAGCAGCCATGGTAAAAATAAAGGCACACCAGAAGGTGGAAAGCCCAGAGCAAAAAGGGAATCAGGCTGCAGATTTAGCTGCAAGACAAGCCCTTGAACAAGAACTAGTTGAGGAGAGAGTGTCAAGCGTCCAGGTAGAACACATAGACATCAGTGAGTTGCACAAAGATGTCTCTGAAGGAGAAAGACAAGAGTGGCATCGCGCAGGGGGCAGGCCAGATTCCGGGGGAATCTGGCGAAAGGATGGAAAGGTGGTGGCTCCGACATGTATCCGACAGATACTCCTGGAATTGCACCACGGGGATACCCACACAGGAAGGGGAGCAATGATTGAGTTATTAAGTAAAGAATGGTGGTGGCCGGGTTTGGGAAAGGACGCTGCAAAGTACTGTCAATGGTGCCTGAGGTGTGCACAGTATAACTCAGGGCGACTGATAAAGATACGATTAGCCCACCAACCCCGACCACGGGGGCCATGGGAAAATATACAGATAGACTTCACGGGTCCACTTCCCACTTCCAGGGGATGAAAATATTGTTTGGTAATCGTAGATCAATTCACCAGATGGGTTGAGGCGTTTGCGACTCGGGATTGTACAGCCACCACTGTAGTTAAAATCATGGCAGAAGAAGTAATTCCCAGATGGGGAGTGCCAGTACAGATCGATTCCGACCAAGGGACACATTTTACAGGAGCTGTAGTGAAAAAGATATGTGAATGGATGGGAATAAAACAAAAATTCCACATCCCTATCATCCCCAAAGTTCCGGGATGGTGGAACGACTGAATCGAACTTTAAAACCAGCCCTAGCCAAGGCCCTAGGAGAAAGGCAACAGCAATGGGTAGATGTGTTGCCAGCCGTATTAATGAAGTTGCAGGCAATCCCAAATCGAACGACGGGCTTATCCCCATATGAATTAATGACAGGAAGGGCAATGCGGCTTCCCCATGGAATAATAACTGGTGGGGAAGAGGTAGGCCCCCTCAAGGACAAAATCCGTAGATACGTATTGGAATTAAGTGACCAGTTGAAAGAAATGAGGCAACAAACTCGGGATCAGCAGGAGGAAAAGGACAAAGATTTGGAGTTAACTGCGCTCCCGTACATTCCTCCAGCGGGGACTAAGGTAATGGTTAAAAATCTACCTGAGAAACCCGGATTTGCACCACAGTGGTCAGGGCCATAATAGATTCTAATTAGTGGGGATACGTGTGCTTACATTGATATGAAGGGCATGGGACGATGGAAGCACTGGACGCAGTTGAAAGTCTATGACCCTTCATCAGCTTAGCAATGGCTACACCAGAACAGATACCCTTTACAGATAGTGAAGAATATATCAGGCAATACAAAGAATGGGAATGGATGATAGTACGAACATTGGTATGGATAATATGTATTATCGTAATGGGATACACCTTGGGGCGCATCCTGAAGTACGTATGGGAACAATCCCGCCGACCCCAACTAGCCCCAAGGCGGGAGGAAGTCCAAATGGTTATGTTCGAGGACTTAAGCTAATGATGATATTTGATCCTTCCCCACAGGAGAATAGAATCTACAAGCAACAAACAGTTAGGGTTGGCAATATAGCCTTTGGGAAGTTGTTAACATAAAGTGATAAGAATTGTTCGATGTTAATGCAAGCGTAATGCGTGCGTGATTTCCGGTTCTTGTTAAAAATAAAGGGGGACAACTGTTGTAAAAATGGAAAAAGAGATACTGCTGTTATGTGTGTGTGTAGTGGGTGCCTGCCTAATTGTTATGATGAGACAGGTCCCCGGACCAGAGAATGATAACAAGCGACGTAGAGAACTGGAGGTGAATACCTTTTTGTATATGTCCCACAAATATGCTACGGAAAACAATAAGGAAGGAGGTTGTTGGGTATGTACCCAAATCCCTATCCACTCTAAAGGAGGGATTCCTCTTAGACCTGTCCCACTTAATTTGTCAGAAGTAGTAGAGTGGTATATATACCAGAATGGCACACACCAATCCCCCAGGATGATAAGAGTTGCGTCTGTGGTAACAGACGGAAAGAGAGAGGCATCCTCTACTTTGCCATTTTACCCCATATCTGCAGAGCCCTGGGAAGCGGGGGGATATTATATGAATACCTTCAAAGGGTGGTACCAGCCAGGGTACGACCACTCCCAACAGCCTCCCTCCCTCACACTCACCCAAGGCCACAGGTATGGGAAGGCTCCCGGGGACAATATGTTTAGTAAGGAATTTGGCTGGGGGAATATTTGTAGGCACTAGTCGGTGCGCGTATAATTTCACAGTAACTGGTACTGCTGACGGGTTTCCCCTTTATACGTCCTCTCAGTATTATGGTTGTACGCTGGAAGTCCCATACTCCAACCAGACAGGTACTTTCAACTACTCCCTGGTATCTGCAGGGTTTGATGTTGATAAAACCACCCCGTACAATGGGACATACTTTATTTGTGGCCACAAGGCATACCCCTGGTTGCCACGGGGCTGGACAGGATCATGTTACCTGGCATATGTGGTGCCATACATTTATCACTTGCCCTCTCTAGTGAATCATTATCATTATCGATCCAAAAGAGCTATTACTGAAACAGAACGATTCTTCGCTATCCTATTCCCCGGGTATGGAACGGCCAGGGCAATAAAAGAAATCTGGATTGTAGCCTCGATTCTTGAGGAAGTAGCCAATGATGCGGCTGAGTCACTGAGTAAAATTAACACCGAGATGGTGGCAATATGCACAGTTGCCTTACAGAATAGAATGGCTCTAGATTATCTGCTAGCGGAGAAGGGTGGAACATGTGCCCTGATAGGATCTGAGCGTTGCACATACATTCCTGACAGTTCAGAAAATATTACTAATTTGGTCGAACATATTCGGAAGGAGGTGGGAAAACTTAGACAACCACCTGAATCGACTCTGTGGAATTGGACAACCGGGTGGTTGGGATCAATCGGACCCTCATTGTTACATGGATTGATGTTGGTCTTTGTTATAATAATCCTAATGTACTGTGCATTCTTAGCGATAAAATGTTGTTGTGCCCAATTGGCAAAAGATGCTGTACCTGCCACACCAGTCGGACAGGAGTATTGTAACGTTCGAGAGAGAGCTTTGTTTATTTAGGAGTACAAACAGTTAGATGGAAAATGCTTTTGCGCAGGTAACGTTTGTATGAATATTTGTATAAGAAATGTCTTAGAGATAGAGTAGGGTTCAACCAATGGTTATGGCATAAGGCACAAGAAGAAACAGATAAACAGATGAAGAAGGAAACACGAACAAAAGAAAAGGAGAAAATGGATATCAAAGAGAAGGACATGTTTTCGACACATCAGATAAGAATGAAGGATCAAAATGGACAATAGCCAATAATGGCATAAAGGAATCATCAAGAGTGTCATAAACAATTGTGATCGTCGTTGGATTTCGAGGAGCTGCGTGCCGCCATTTTTACCCTGGTACATTGGTTCCCAGGACAAATCAAGTTTTGATCAGGGACCAACAGGAGGGACTGTTAGGGTGAAAATTATATAGCTTAAAGCAGCAACATAAAGAGTTAAAGAATGTATTGTAAGAAGTGAACTTGTAAATAAGAAACAATGGCACAAGACAAAACAAACTCAGCTTAAGACGGGGCAGGAATTAACTGTTTGTGTCTGCTCCCATTAAAACCATTGTGCTTGACATTATTGTTGAACAGTTATTGAATGTGGGAAACACTAAATATTTCACAATTATTCAGTGGTGTAGCCTTCTGCAAACTATTTGCTGGAAGCCCTTTGGATGTATTAATGTAATTCTACTATTCTATAATGCAAAGTAGATGAATCAAAATTGTGTGTATTGATGAGTTACAGTAATTGGTAGCTGCAAAACTGCCCATTTTGTAATTAACTATTAAAAACCGCCCAAAGTTCTAGAAGGTTCCATATCATTCCTGTGAGGACAGGGGAGTTGTTGCTGGGGGAGCGTGATTGGTTGAAGACACCTGTGTGTAATATTTTGCTATAATGTATAAAAGAAGTTTCAATACCTTGTTGCTGGGGGAACGTAATTGGATGAGGACAAGAGAACTGTTACTGGGGGAACATAATTGGCTGAACACATTTGTGTAAAGTTTCAATACCTTGTTGCTGGGGGAACGTGATTGGATGAGGACAAGAGAATTGTTGCTGGGGGCACATAATTGGGTGAACACATTTGTGTGTAGTGTTTTGCCTGTATAAAAGAAGTTCGATATCACTGTAATGGTGAGAAGGTGATCACTAGACCGTGGGGTCTATGGCTCTTCGCCCAGAACGTTCTGTTAATAAACTGTGTACTTTTACTTTAAGACAGACTCGAGTGAATCTATTTTTCACCAACACAAATATCTCCCAGGTCGCGGTACATTGCTGCATCCACCAGGTGACGAATGCCCTCTTCAGAAGGAGATGTCAGTACATCTCCTTCCCCATGACCCTGGACAAACAGCAAGAAGGTGCAATGGGATTTGCAAGAATAGCGGGCTTCCCCATGGTCCAGGGCGCCATTGACTGCACGCATGTGGCTTTGCGGGCACCTCTACAGAATGCCGAGGATTACCGCAATGGAAGGGCTACCATTCGCTCAACGTCCAGTTGGTGTGTGACCACAGGCAGCTCATACTAGCTGTCAATGCCCGCTTTCCAGGCAGCAGCCACGATGCCTACATCCTGAGCCAGACTTCTGTGGCAGACATTTTCGAAGCCCCGGCTCACCCAGGAGGCTGGCTTCTCGGGGACAAGGGCTATCCTTTGTGCACCTGGCTGATGACCCCGCTCCGTGCGCCCAGCCACCTGCAGAAGAACGATACAATGACAGCCATCAAGCTACCAGGAACATCATTGAGCACACAATCGGCGTGCTCAAGCAATGGTTCCGCTGTCTGGACCGTTCCGGAGGAGCCCTACAATACTCGTCTGAGCGAGTCTCCCATTTCGTTGTAGTGTGCTGCATGCTGCACAACCTGGCTATCCTCAGGACTCAGCCACTGCCAGCAGACATTGGAGGACCACTAGAGGAGGAGAAGGAGGAGGAGGAGGAGCACCAAGACGGGAGGGAGGCACAAAGTGCAAGGGCCGTCCGTCGGCGGATTATTGCAACTTGGTTCTAGGCCCCCTCTCAGGGAATGGCTTGTGCCAATGAAAGAACATGAATGGAGCCGCTCCGCAAACCCTCAGCTGGTCAAGGCAACAAATAGTTCAAAGTGCAAACATGGACAATCTGAATAAAGAACATTTTTTATCTTACAAACTCTGTGCCCTTCCCGTATGACAAACAAATTCAGAGAAACGCCCCCAAAAAACAGTCAGACGCATAACTGGCTCTCACAACCTTGAGAAAATGGAAAAAACAGTTAAACAAAAATGACCATGATTCTCGGCCTTCATGTAAAAAACAAACACAACATTCTCGGCCTTCATATAGAAAACAAACACAACATTCTCGGCCTTCATATAAAAAACAAACACAACATTCTCGGCCTTCATATAAAAAACAAACACAACATTCGCGGACTTCATATAAAAAAAACATTTTGCCACACCTTCTACTTTTTCGCCTGCGAGGGTGATCCGCCTCGCTTCCGCGATTGGCCCCTTCCCGAACTACAGCTCCTCCTCAATGGGACCCCAGTGGCTGCAGCAAGGCTGGGGGAAGGCTGCTGAGGGTCAGATGGTGAGACGGCAGATGCCCTTGGGGGACGGCCTGGACCAGCTCTGGGCCTGGAGCGCCCGGCTTCTGACTGCTCCAACTCTGATTGGGCGGCAGCAGTCTGTCCTATGGGTGGTGGCAGCTGCAGTGGAGGAGTGACAGTGTTGGCTGCAGGAATGCTGCCAACCTGACAGAGCACAGGCACTCCCTGGTCGGCCGAGACACTGGCACTCGCACGGGCCAGCACTGACTGCTGGGCTGCTGCGGCGCGGCGAGGGCCCCGTCGATGCCTGGCCGATCCAACGAGGGTGACAACAGTTAGTGCCCATGTGGCCCTGATCTGTGTCTGCACCACACCAGCCAGTGAATGCAAGGCACGACTGAGCACTTGGCTGGAAGCCACCTGTGCTGCCCCGAATTCCTGAACACTCCTTGCCAGTGATTCTATGGAATCAGGCATCCTTGCCACTGCAGCCATGAGCTCAGTGTGCCTGCGCTCAGCCTGGGCACCCATTTCACCAAGGAGCCGCACCTCCTCTGCACTCACTGTAGCAGGACTGGAGGCCGCACTCACCCTCCGGGGAGAAGGCCACCGAGCTTCCCCACCCCTCCCATGTTGCTGCAGCCCGCTGGGCCCCGGAGCTTCACCCTCATCAGACCCTGCCCCCCCTGCTCCCCTCCAGAGAAGACGTGTCCCCATCATGGCCATGGGCTGCGTCGGCTGAGGGTGGCACTGATGGGCCGGCTTCCTCTTCCTCCTCCTCGAATCCTGAATCAGACACAGTGCCAGCTTGAGGGCCCGCCTCCTCACCTGCCGAATCAGCATCTGAAAGCAGGGAGGCACAAGAGTTGCTTTAGAGTGAGGACAGTGCGGCAGCAAGGGAGGCATGAGTGTTGCTATGCACTGCATTGGTACGAGAGTGGCAAAGGATGCTGGTGTGAGGCACAAGTGGAAAGAGAGAGGTCAAAAAGGTGATGACCTTACCATTGCTGTCCAGAATGGGGTCGGCATCTCCAGTGGCGATAGGGCCAATCAGCCAGCCTGCCATGATCTGCTCCACTTGCTGCTCCAGGTCGCTGAGCTCTTTAAGGTCAGGACGGCCTCCCCCGGTCTGCAGCTGCTGCCTGTGATTGTGGGCCAGCTTGCCCTGCAAGAGAAAGGATGGACTCTAAGTACACTATCAAGCCCTGATCTTGCCTGCACTGCCTCCCATGATGGAATAGCCCTACAGTGTCAAGCCCTGATCGTGCCTGCACTGCCTCCCATGGTGGAATATCCCTGACAGTGACAAGCCCTGGTCTTGCCTGCACTGCCTCCCATGGTGGAATAGCCCTGACAGTGTCAAGCCCTCATCTTGCCTGCACTGCCTCCCATGGTGGAATAGCCCTGACAGTGTCAAGCCCTCATTTTGGCTGCACTGCCTCCCATGGTGGAATAGCTCTGACAGTGTGTAAAGTGCTGAATGTGCAAGTGATTTTCATGAGTGTCCCACAGCTATTGGATGAGGGCTGGGCATTGTAAGGTTTCGCAAGAATTTTGAAAATTTCTACAGCCCCGAAGATTATTTTTGATTAAAGAAAACCTGGGTGGAATATACCTTAAAAATCCAGGGCATCAAAAATGGCTGTCAGGCCTCGTGGCAGGAGACAAAGACAGCCTGCTTGTATATCTACAAAGGATTTGAAAAAAACACCAGCCTGTGCGAATATGCATGAAGTACTCAAAACTGTCAATCAACTGCAGTTTAGGAAGTTTCACCCACAGGACAAAGGATGTTTGTTTACAGAACTCTACAATGTTGACTCAAAGGCCTAAGTACTTAAAGCTGTCAATCAGTTGCAGTTGGGCGGTGACCGCAGGACAATGGTTTTGTTTACAAACCACTTGAGTGATGTTGACTGAACACTTAAGGATGCCTGAGACATTTGTATTAAGCACAAACCAGTTAAAATGAATGGGTAATACATTCAAACCCATTACAGTCAATGGGGACAGATCGATCCTTTTTTGTATAGCCCAGATATATCCAGATTTGGGCGCGAAGATTGCGGCTCCCAATGGGGTATAAAGATAGCCTCTCAGGAAGCCATTCTCTCTCTCTCTGTCGCCTTGCCTCCGTACCCTGCCTACCAGAGGAACAGCTCAGAAGCCCGCCCAAAGAAGTGGAATACCAGCAGTTACTTTTAAATACTTGGGTATCTCTACTTCGGGGCGGTGAAGAATACAGACCGCAGGGGCACGGAGCAGGCGTTCACTGGTGAGCATAAAACTTTCTGGCCCATTACAAGGCAACCTAGATAGGTATTAGGGGTGGGAATTAAAGGGGAATTTTGTTAAATCATTATTTTAGTCAATTTTCCCTCGATATGTCCGTTTTCTCCTCCCCTACTAAGCAAAAGTGTGCTGCATTAAGTATAAGTGCTGTAATAAGCAAAGGAGTGCTGTATTAAGCAAAAGTGCTGTATTAAGCAAAGGTGTGCTGTATTAAGCAAAAGTGTGCTGCATTAAGTATAAGTGCTGTAATAAGCAAAGGAGTGCTGTATTAAGCAAAAGTGCTGTATTAAGCAAAGGTGTGCTGTATTAAGCAAAAGTGTGCTGTATTAAGTAAAAGTGCTGTAGTAAGCAAAGGTGTGCTGTATTAAACAAAAGTGTGCTCTATTCATCATTATTTTCAATTTATTCTTTATTTCAATAAATACTGGTTTTCTTTGCACCCAACCACGAGTCTCGTTTTGTCTATATCGCTACCGAAACAAGTCCGGCGGTCAGAACCAGAAAAAGGGAGCGCTTCGAAACCGCACGGGGCTCTGCAGCAGCTCAGATACTTCTGACTGGCCAGAGACAATAACCCCATTACACCACCCCCCCCCCCGCTATTTCTACAAAATGATGACCACGGCAGGACCGCAGGCAACAGTATGCGATGTAGCAGACGATGGTCTAGGTCTGGAGAGAGCAGCAGTTATTGGTTTTCTTTTTATCTCACTGATCTGTTTGTGGTTAGGTGGCCGCAGGCTTGCAGAAGTTACCTGCAGGCTTAGGGAAGTTAAAGCAGAGAGTTGGGATAGGGAAATGGAGATTGAAGAATACCAGGCCAAGATAGAGCGCCTGGTGGACCAGCTTGGTGAGGGCAAAAGTCACACGAGGTACGAATTAGAGTACCTGAAGTGCCTAGTTGCAGAGGCCAAGAGCAATGAGATGAGGGTGTGGGAGCAGAACGCCCGCCTCATACAAGAAGTAAAAGAGCAGGAGGAAAAGGTTAGGGAGGTAAAGGCAGCATATAAGCTGGCCTGCGACCAAGGGTTTGAGGAAGCAGATCATGGCCCCTGTAGGGCAGAGATAGAAAGCTTGAATATGGCTTTAAAGAGGGCAAAAGGGATGATATGTCTTATCAGCCTGAAGACAGGTCAGTCGGATTTTACCGACAACCCTAATAGAACCGTCCCACAGGCAACACCCAGAACAAGGTTGGTCAGGGAATCAGAGGTCCCACGACCGCCACCCACAGTGGCCTTTAGGAACATGAGGTGTATCAAGGCACCCGAACCCAAGGGTAAAGTCCATGAGGTTAAACCTGGGAGCCAGAGTAAGAAAGAGTGGCACCAGGAGGGGAACCATCCCTCCCAGGCTAGGTTAAATTGTTATGGGTGCGGGACAGATGGGCACTGGAGAAAAGACTGTAAGAATCCCTGGAAGGATAACAAGGGAAAGGATCCCACAGCCCCAGCCCAAAAAGCAGGGCCAGATATCCCTTGCGCTGCGATCGAGTCATTTTTACAGTCCCTACGGTCTCTTCTGACTGGCCAGGGGAGAGTAGCAGCCACCACCGGTGCTTTGACCCCATCTGCCCCATCCCACTCCCAGCAATGACTAGAGCCAGCGCAGCCTGTCGACCTGTGTCCCCGCGTAAATGCTGAGGGGAGCAGGCCCTATGATAAGATGGGGGCGAAGAAGGTGCAGGGGAGATATTTGGTGGACACTGGAGCTTCCAGCACAGTGGTCCACTCGGAAGACCTGACCAATTCACCCCGGTCTAACAAGGTCCCATTTAGCTTAATGGGACCCACAGGGAAACAGGCAGCTGGGAGTGAACCTGAGGTCAGAAATCCTCAGCCCGCAGCGGGTACAAGCTCACAGGCTGCACAGGCAGGCACTGTGGCTTGTGCTAAGGGAGGAGCCAATCATGACCAGTGTAAGTTGTTTAAGCAGGGGGACAGGAAAGGAGAGTTCTGGGACCCCTGTAGAGCAGGTCCGGTAGCAGTAATCCAGGACAAGGGAGGCACACGGGGGATAGCTTTGGCCCCGGACCAAAAGTAGGTCCAAGCCCAAGATTCCATCTTTAAGGCCGCCCTGGTAAGGGAAAAGGATTTAGAACAGGGTTACTGGCAAGCTGCCAGTTATATTAAACAATGCAGGTTGTTTAAGCCGGAGGCAGGGAAACGGGCAGCTGGGATTGAACCTGAGAATAGAAATCCTCAGCCTGCAGCGCATACACTCACACAGACTGCGCACGCAGGTGCAGTCGTGTGCGTGAGTGGAGAAGTTCCCCAGCACTTGGCTCGAGCGATTCCCCCTCTCTTGTGGGACTCCGGGGAGGAGCCTGAACCAGGTTTTAGACCTGAAGGGGAAGACTCTCAGCCACCGGCAGCCAGTGGCAAGGGATTGCCTGTCCCCAGCCCAGGTTTGGGAAGGGAGGGACCCGAGGGAGAAGGTTCCCAGCCAGCAAGGATGGTGACCCAAGCTAAGGGTCTGCTTGCCAGGGTAGCCCCACCAGCGACACTCCCTAGGAGGTCTCTTCGGGTACCCCAGCCCAAGAAAGTATGGTCACCAGCTTTCCAGTGGAATAGGGCGGGCTCCCGAGTCAGGGAGAAGCCAAAAGACAGAAGTCCCCAACCAGCAGCCATAAGCTGCGAGGGACTAGAAGTTAGAATCAGTCCAGCTTCGTTGCAGGCAGTAGCCTGCAACAGTCCAAACAGGGATTAGGCTGGCCGCCCGGAGATGGGCGGTGCTTGTATATAGCTTTGTTCAAGTAACGTGTATAGAGGATTAAGTTAGTATGTGTTAATTTTAAAATTTTATATTGCAATTCGGTAGTGTTAATTATTAGAGTATAAGTTTTCAGTATGGTACCGTTCCAGAGTGTTGTATTATGTGAGCCAAGGTTGCGGGACCCGATCACATTCCCCCGAGCCAGGGGACCTGGCTAAATGTTTTTTAAAATTAAAGTCTTTTTCAGAGTTCCGGAAGGTACAGAGAACCATCGTGTCTTTGGATGCTCGAGGAAGGGAGCACCCCTAGCCCACGAAGGGAGGGGTCTGCAGGAGGCAGATGCCCACAGCATTTAAAACTGTTATTGGAAATCCCGATTAAGATTAAGAGTTTACAAAAGGCTTGTTAATTATTTTATATTTTGTATTATGTACTGGTCCCAACTCCAAAGGAAATAATGTGTGAATTGCACTACTTGTTTAGAGTTAATTGAACAAATTGCATATGCCTATGAATTGTTGTGTTTGTAGATTGTGAAAGTTTGAAATACATTTATGGCTGAAGAATGGTGCCATTTATTAAAGTGTCAGGCAATTGCATTATAAAAAAAAAGGAAGCTCGTTTTCTTCCGTTTGTATTTTTAACAGATATGTTTTGGCTTGGTGGTAATCCCATTAAAGATGTTGTATCGTGTTAAAACTATGTCACAAGTGGTGCAGGGGCATTGGACCCCTCCATGCTTGAATTATTGTAAGTACTCAATGGTGCAGGGGCATTGGACCCCCTCCGTGTTTGAATTATTGTAACTAATCATGTTTTTCTGTCAATAGATACCTACCGTGTACTGCGATTCTCTCTGGGTAAAGGGGATGGAGGTGTCGGGGGATCAAAGATAGATATAGATAAGTATAAGGGAAGGTTGTTTGTGGGGGGTCAGAAATTATTGCTCACCTTTGAACATGACACTACAAGCAAGTTTTAGTATCTGATGGGGGACTGTAAGGTTTCCTAAGAATTTTGAAAATTTCTACAGCCCCGAAGATTATTTTTGATTAAAGAAAACCTGGGTGGAATATACCTTAAAAATCCAGGGCATCAAAAATGGCCGTCAGGCCTCGTGGCAGGAGACAAAGACAGCCTGCTTGTATATCTACAAAGGATTTGAAAAAAACACCAGCCTGTGCGAATATGCATGAAGTACTCAAAACTGTCAATCAACTGCAGTTTAGGAAGTTTCACCCACAGGACAAAGGATGTTTGTTTACAGAACTCTACAATGTTGACTCAAAGGCCTAAGTACTTAAAGCTGTCAATCAGTTGCGGTTGGGCGGTGACCGCAGGACAATGGTTTTGTTTACAAACCACTTGAGTGATGTTGACTGAACACTTAAGGATGCCTGAGACATTTGTATTAAGCACAAACCAGTTAAAATGAATGGGTAATACATTCAAACCCATTACAGTCAATGGGGACAGATCGATCCTTTTTTGTATAGCCCAGATATATCCAGATTTGGGCGCGAAGATTGCGGCTCCCAATGGGGTATAAAGATAGCCTCTCAGGAAGCCATTCTCTCTCTCTCTGTCGCCTTGCCTCCGTACCCTGCCTACCAGAGGAACAGCTCAGAAGCCCGCCCAAAGAAGTGGAATACCAGCAGTTACTTTTAAATACTTGGGTATCTCTACTTCGGGGCGGTGAAGAATACAGACCGCAGGGGCACGGAGCAGGCGTTCACTGGTGAGCATAAAACTTTCTGGCCCATTACAAGGCAACCTAGATAGGTATTAGGGGTGGGAATTAAAGGGGAATTTTGTTAAATCATTATTTTAGTCAATTTTCCCTCGATATGTCCGTTTTCTCCTCCCCTACTAAGCAAAAGTGTGCTGCATTAAGTATAAGTGCTGTAATAAGCAAAGGAGTGCTGTATTAAGCAAAAGTGCTGTATTAAGCAAAGGTGTGCTGTATTAAGCAAAAGTGTGCTGCATTAAGTATAAGTGCTGTATTAAGCAAAAGTGTGCTGTATTAAGTAAAAGTGCTGTAGTAAGCAAAGGTGTGCTGTATTAAACAAAAGTGTGCTCTATTCATCATTATTTTCAATTTATTCTTTATTTCAATAAATACTGGTTTTCTTTGCACCCAACCACGAGTCTCGTTTTGTCTATATCGCTACCGAAACAAGTCCGGCGGTCAGAACCAGAAAAAGGGAGCGCTTCGAAACCGCACGGGGCTCTGCAGCAGCTCAGATACTTCTGACTGGCCAGAGACAATAACCCCATTACACCACCCCCCCCCCCCGCTATTTCTACAAAATGATGACCACGGCAGGACCGCAGGCAACAGTATGCGATGTAGCAGACGATGGTCTAGGTCTGGAGAGAGCAGCAGTTATTGGTTTTCTTTTTATCTCACTGATCTGTTTGTGGTTAGGTGGCCGCAGGCTTGCAGAAGTTACCTGCAGGCTTAGGGAAGTTAAAGCAGAGAGTTGGGATAGGGAAATGGAGATTGAAGAATACCAGGCCAAGATAGAGCGCCTGGTGGACCAGCTTGGTGAGGGCAAAAGTCACACGAGGTACGAATTAGAGTACCTGAAGTGCCTAGTTGCAGAGGCCAAGAGCAATGAGATGAGGGTGTGGGAGCAGAACGCCCGCCTCATACAAGAAGTAAAAGAGCAGGAGGAAAAGGTTAGGGAGGTAAAGGCAGCATATAAGCTGGCCTGCGACCAAGGGTTTGAGGAAGCAGATCATGGCCCCTGTAGGGCAGAGATAGAAAGCTTGAATATGGCTTTAAAGAGGGCAAAAGGGATGATATGTCTTATCAGCCTGAAGACAGGTCAGTCGGATTTTACCGACAACCCTAATAGAACCGTCCCACAGGCAACACCCAGAACAAGGTTGGTCAGGGAATCAGAGGTCCCACGACCGCCACCCACAGTGGCCTTTAGGAACATGAGGTGTATCAAGGCACCCGAACCCAAGGGTAAAGTCCATGAGGTTAAACCTGGGAGCCAGAGTAAGAAAGAGTGGCACCAGGAGGGGAACCATCCCTCCCAGGCTAGGTTAAATTGTTATGGGTGCGGGACAGATGGGCACTGGAGAAAAGACTGTAAGAATCCCTGGAAGGATAACAAGGGAAAGGATCCCACAGCCCCAGCCCAAAAAGCAGGGCCAGATATCCCTTGCGCTGCGATCGAGTCATTTTTACAGTCCCTACGGTCTCTTCTGACTGGCCAGGGGAGAGTAGCAGCCACCACCGGTGCTTTGACCCCATCTGCCCCATCCCACTCCCAGCAATGACTAGAGCCAGCGCAGCCTGTCGACCTGTGTCCCCGCGTAAATGCTGAGGGGAGCAGGCCCTATGATAAGATGGGGGCGAAGAAGGTGCAGGGGAGATATTTGGTGGACACTGGAGCTTCCAGCACAGTGGTCCACTCGGAAGACCTGACCAATTCACCCCGGTCTAACAAGGTCCCATTTAGCTTAATGGGACCCACAGGGAAACAGGCAGCTGGGAGTGAACCTGAGGTCAGAAATCCTCAGCCCGCAGCGGGTACAAGCTCACAGGCTACACAGGCAGGCACTGTGGCTTGTGCTAAGGGAGGAGCCAATCATGACCAGTGTAAGTTGTTTAAGCAGGGGGACAGGAAAGGAGAGTTCTGGGACCCCTGTAGAGCAGGTCCGGTAGCAGTAATCCAGGACAAGGGAGGCACACGGGGGATAGCTTTGGCCCCGGACCAAAAGTAGGTCCAAGCCCAAGATTCCATCTTTAAGGCCGCCCTGGTAAGGGAAAAGGATTTAGAACAGGGTTACTGGCAAGCTGCCAGTTATATTAAACAATGCAGGTTGTTTAAGCCGGAGGCAGGGAAACGGGCAGCTGGGATTGAACCTGAGAATAGAAATCCTCAGCCTGCAGCGCATACACTCACACAGACTGCGCACGCAGGTGCAGTCGTGTGCGTGAGTGGAGAAGTTCCCCAGCACTTGGCTCGAGCGATTCCCCCTCTCTTGTGGGACTCCGGGGAGGAGCCTGAACCAGGTTTTAGACCTGAAGGGGAAGACTCTCAGCCACCGGCAGCCAGTGGCAAGGGATTGCCTGTCCCCAGCCCAGGTTTGGGAAGGGAGGGACCCGAGGGAGAAGGTTCCCAGCCAGCAAGGATGGTGACCCAAGCTAAGGGTCTGCTTGCCAGGGTAGCCCCACCAGCGACACTCCCTAGGAGGTCTCTTCGGGTACCCCAGCCCAAGAAAGTATGGTCACCAGCTTTCCAGTGGAATAGGGCGGGCTCCCGAGTCAGGGAGAAGCCAAAAGACAGAAGTCCCCAACCAGCAGCCATAAGCTGCGAGGGACTAGAAGTTAGAATCAGTCCAGCTTCGTTGCAGGCAGTAGCCTGCAACAGTCCAAACAGGGATTAGGCTGGCCGCCCGGAGATGGGCGGTGCTTGTATATAGCTTTGTTCAAGTAACGTGTATAGAGGATTAAGTTAGTATGTGTTAATTTTAAAATTTTATATTGCAATTCGGTAGTGTTAATTATTAGAGTATAAGTTTTCAGTATGGTACCGTTCCAGAGTGTTGTATTATGTGAGCCAAGGTTGCGGGACCCGATCACATTCCCCCGAGCCAGGGGACCTGGCTAAATGTTTTTTAAAATTAAAGTCTTTTTCAGAGTTCCGGAAGGTACAGAGAACCATCGTGTCTTTGGATGCTCGAGGAAGGGAGCACCCCTAGCCCACGAAGGGAGGGGTCTGCAGGAGGCAGATGCCCACAGCATTTAAAACTGTTATTGGAAATCCCGATTAAGATTAAGAGTTTACAAAAGGCTTGTTAATTATTTTATATTTTGTATTATGTACTGGTCCCAACTCCAAAGGAAATAATGTGTGAATTGCACTACTTGTTTAGAGTTAATTGAACAAATTGCATATGCCTATGAATTGTTGTGTTTGTAGATTGTGAAAGTTTGAAATACATTTATGGCTGAAGAATGGTGCCATTTATTAAAGTGTCAGGCAATTGCATTATAAAAAAAAAGGAAGCTCGTTTTCTTCCGTTTGTATTTTTAACAGATATGTTTTGGCTTGGTGGTAATCCCATTAAAGATGTTGTATCGTGTTAAAACTATGTCACAAGTGGTGCAGGGGCATTGGACCCCTCCATGCTTGAATTATTGTAAGTACTCAATGGTGCAGGGGCATTGGACCCCCTCCGTGTTTGAATTATTGTAACTAATCATGTTTTTCTGTCAATAGATACCTACCGTGTACTGCGATTCTCTCTGGGTAAAGGGGATGGAGGTGTCGGGGGATCAAAGATAGATATAGATAAGTATAAGGGAAGGTTGTTTGTGGGGGGTCAGAAATTATTGCTCACCTTTGAACATGACACTACAAGCAAGTTTTAGTATCTGATGGGGGACTGTAAGGTTTCCTAAGAATTTTGAAAATTTCTACAGCCCCGAAGATTATTTTTGATTAAAGAAAACCTGGGTGGAATATACCTTAAAAATCCAGGGCATCAAAAATGGCCGTCAGGCCTCGTGGCAGGAGACAAAGACAGCCTGCTTGTATATCTACAAAGGATTTGAAAAAAACACCAGCCTGTGCGAATATGCATGAAGTACTCAAAACTGTCAATCAACTGCAGTTTAGGAAGTTTCACCCACAGGACAAAGGATGTTTGTTTACAGAACTCTACAATGTTGACTCAAAGGCCTAAGTACTTAAAGCTGTCAATCAGTTGCGGTTGGGCGGTGACCGCAGGACAATGGTTTTGTTTACAAACCACTTGAGTGATGTTGACTGAACACTTAAGGATGCCTGAGACATTTGTATTAAGCACAAACCAGTTAAAATGAATGGGTAATACATTCAAACCCATTACAGTCAATGGGGACAGATCAATCCTTTTTTGTATAGCCCAGATATATCCAGATTTGGGTGCGAAGATTGCGGCTCCCAATGGGGTATAAAGATAGCCTCTCAGGAAGCCATTCTCTCTCTCTCTGTCGCCTTGCCTCCGTACCCTGCCTACCAGAGGAACAGCTCAGAAGCCCGCCCAAAGAAGTGGAATACCAGCAGTTACTTTTAAATACTTGGGTATCTCTACTTCGGGGCGGTGAAGAATACAGACCGCAGGGGCACGGAGCAGGCGTTCACTGGTGAGCATAAAACTTTCTGGCCCATTACAAGGCAACCTAGATAGGTATTAGGGGTGGGAATTAAAGGGGAATTTTGTTAAATCATTATTTTAGTCAATTTTCCCTCGATATGTCCGTTTTCTCCTCCCCTACTAAGCAAAAGTGTGCTGCATTAAGTATAAGTGCTGTAATAAGCAAAGGAGTGCTGTATTAAGAAAAAGTGCTGTATTAAGCAAAGGTGTGCTGTATTAAGCAAAGGTGTGCTGCATTAAGTATAAGTGCTGTAATAAGCAAAGGAGTGCTGTATTAAGCAAAAGTGCTGTATTAAGCAAAGGTGTGCTGTATTAAGCAAAAGTGTGCTGTAATAAGTAAAAGTGCTGCAGTAAGCAAAGGTGTGCTGTGTTAAGCAAAAGTGTGCTCTATTCATCATTATTTTCAATTTATTCTTTATTTCAATAAATACTGGCCTTCTTTGCACCCAACCACGAGTCTCATTTTGCCTATATCGCTACTGAAATAAGTCCGGCGGTCAGAGCCAGAAAAGGGGAGCTATTCGAAACTGCACGGGGCTCTGGAGCAGCTCAGATACATCTGACTGGCCAGAGACAATAACCCCATTACACCCCCCCCTATTTCTACAGCATTGAGGCTTTCAGGGCCCTTTGGCCATAAATTGAGGTGCACATGCAGGGATGAAGAGGCTACTGGAAAGGGTACTCACTCTGACAACCCGAGTGAGGTCGTTGAACTTTTTTCTGCATTGCACAGGAGTCCTGGCAACCATTCTGTTGGAGGTGACCCTGTTTGCCACCTCCCTCCAGGCTTTTCTATACTCGCTGAGCAGCGGCTTTCTGCCACTATCAGGGAAGAGGACAGGTCGCTTGTGCTCCACTGCGCCAACCAGTAGCTTCAGGGCACCCTCGCTGAAGCACTGCGCTCGCTCCCTAGCCTTATCCATAGTCCTAGGCATTGAACTGGTGTAGCAGCTATGTTCAGGCTTTGATTCAGGGCTGCAGTGTGCAGGGCGTCACAGCAAAACAAATCGACCCTCCCCCTTTAAGAGCTGACCGGCGCCAGTGTGTCTGCCTTCAATCAACAACTCGCCGCACCTGCGCTGTGCCCACCCTCAGTGGTAGCGCCCCGGCTTGCCGGCTTAGCGCCTTATGATAGTCATGCACCGCCTGCTTTAGCGCAGCAGCAACCTCTTGGGGCGATGCAACTCAATTTCGGCGAAGGTGGCGCTAAGTTGCGCCGGTCGCTAAATTTAGCGATCGCCCGGCTGCAGCACCCCAAACGTGGCGATACTGAATTTCCAGTACGATTTGGACAGATTGGGTGATTGGGCAGAAACATGGCAAATGCACTATAATGTGGATAAATGTGAGGTTATCCACTTTGGTGGCAAAAACAGGAAGGCAGATTATTATTTGAATGGCAATAGATTGGGAGAAGGGGAAGTGCAAAGAGACCTGGGTGTTCTTGTGCACCAGTCGCTGAAGGTAAGCATGCAGGTGCAGCAGGCGGTTAAGAAGGCAAATGGTATGTTGGCCTTCGTAGCAAGAGGGTTCGAGTACAAGAACAAGGATGTCTTGCTACAGTTGTACAGGGCCTTGGTGAGACCGCACCTTGAGTATTGTGTGCAGTTTTGGTCGCCTTACCTGAGGAAGGACGTTCTTGCCATGGAAGGAGTGCAGCGAAGATTCACCAGGCTGATACCTGGGATGGCAGGAATGACGTATGAGGAGAGATTGTGTCGATTGGGCTTATGTTTAGAAGATTGAGAGGGGATCTCATCGAAACCTATAAAATTCTGTCAGGCCTGGACAGACTAGATGCAGGAAGGATGTTTATGATGGCCGGGGAGTCCAGAACCAGGGATCATAGTCTAAGGATAAGGGGTAAGCCATTTAGGACTGAAATGAGGAGGAATTTCTTCACCCAGAGAGTGGTGAACCTGTGGAATTCTCTGCCACAGAGGGCGGTGGAGGCCAGTTCATTAAATATATTCAAAAAAGAGTTGGATATATTTCTTAAGGCTAAAGGGATCAAGGGATATGGGGAGAAGGCAGGGACAGGGTACTGAGTTTGGATGATCAGCCATGATCTCATTGAATGGCGGAGCAGGCTCGAAGGGCCGAATGGCCTACTCCTGCTCCTATCTTCTATGTTTCTATGTTTCTCTGTTTCTAGGCCAGAATGTTTAAAAATAAGATTGCAACAGAAAATGGGGCCAAAACAAGGAGAAATGGTAAAAAGACAAAGTTAAAAGCTCTATATCTGAATGTACGCAGCATTCGTAACAAGATGGATGAGTTGACGGCACAATTAGATACAAATGGGTATGATCTGATCGCCATTACAGAGATGTGAATGCAAGGTGATCAGGGCTGGGAACTGAATATTCCAGGGTATCGGACAATTCAGAAGGACAGACAGAAAGGAAAGGGAGGTGGCTTTGTTGGTAAAGGATGGGATCAGTGCAGTGGTGAGAAGTGATATTGGATCAGAAGATCAAGATGTAGAATTGATTTGGGTGGAGATAAAAAATAATAAAGAGAAAAAGTCTCTGGTGGGCGTAGTCTACAGGCCCCCAAACAGTAGCAATACTGTTAGACAGAGTACAAATCAACAATTAATGGAGGCCTGTAACAAAAGGTACGGTAATAATCATGGGGGATTTTAATCTCCATATTGATTGGACAAATCAAATTGGCCATGGTAGTCTTGAGGAGGAGTTCATAGAGTGCATCCGGGATGGTTTCCTAGAACAGTATGTAATAGAACCAACCAGGGAGCAGGCTATCTTGGATTTGGTACTGTGTAATAAGACAGAATTAATAAATGATCTCACAGTAAAGGATCCTCTAAGAAAGAGTGATCATAGCATGGTTGAATTTCATATTCATTTGGAGGGTGAGAAAGTTGTATCTCAAACCAGTGTCCTGATCTTAAACAAAGGCAATTACAATGGCATGAGGGCAGAACTGGCTAAAGTGAACTGGAAAAATAAATTAAAGGGTAAGACAGTCGAAATGCAGTGGCGGACATTTAAGGAGATATTTCATAACTCTCAACAAAAATATATTCCAGTGAGAAAGAAATATTTTAAGAGAAGGGAGCACCATCTGTGGCTAACTAAGGAAGTAAAGGATGGTATCAAAATGAAAACGAAGGCATACAATGTTGCCAAGATTGGTGGGAGACCAGAGGATTGGGAAATTTTGAAAAACCTGCAAAGGATGACTAAAAAAATAATAGTGAGAAGATGAATTATGAGAGAAAACTGGCGGGTGCAAGCCCCCGACCTGCACTTACCTAGCGCGCCGGCCGTTGTGCTGTGGGCCCGCATGGGATTCCGATCCTAGGCCGCCTCCAACTGCCGGCATGCAGTGCTTGCGTATCCCAGGGGCGCAGTTAGATCGAAGCGTCCCTTGGGATCACATGGGCCATGGAGAGCCAATGGTAGCAGGGAAATGCCCATTCATAAAATTGACAGGAAGAGCTATCAAAACTATAAAGACTATAAGCCCCAAAACATAACTAAAACTTCAAATAAAATTTTAAAAAAATAACCTTTATAAAATAACTATAAATTACATAAAATAACTATTTTAAACAATAATTTAAACTTTAAAAAAAATTAATTACATTTTCAAACGGGGCTAAAAATAAACTTACCTTTCTTTAAAGTATTTAAAAATAAATCTGTGGAAAAAATGTTTTAATTATAATTAATTCACCACTTACCTTGTTAAAAGCAGGCCTTGCGCCTGTTTTTAAAAGTATAACTGCTGGACACTGACCCTCCCGGAGAAAGTTGGAAAAAAAACGTAAGTTCCAGGCACACGCGCTGCCTCTCCTGTGCACGCGTTCGACCTCTGAACCCGTTCCTTTAAGGGAACGGAAGTTCCAGTTTCCCACGCATGCGCAGTGCATGCACGAAACCGGCACTTTTGTTGGGCCTATGGGTGAGTACCCAGCGCGTACTCACCCTTGGAGTCCCGAATTTCTGGCCCATCATTCTTAACAATGTGGCGGTTCCACCGGGTGTCCCTTACTATGTATTTACATAATAATTCCCTTTAACTTACCTGTTTGGGCCGTTGCCCCTTTAACTTACCTGTTTGGGCCGTTGCCCCTTTAAGGACGCGTCCTAACGCGCTGATGTCACGTCACGTATCACGTGACGCACGTGCGATGGCCGCCGGCACAGCTCGGCCTACCGCGCCTGCGACTTCGGCCGCATCGGCCAGCCACAGTGCCGGGTGGACGCTCCCACGCTCGCGACTTCAGCTGCATCGGCCAGCGGCAGCACTGGGTGCATCTCGCTCCCGTGACTTCGGCTGCAACGGCTAGCCTCAGTGCTGGGTAAACGCGCCGACGTATCGGCGCGGGTAACGTGACCGCCCCAAGCGCGGGCGAATGCGCTGACGTCACGACGCGGTCATGTGGCGCCCAAAGCACGGGAAAACACAGCCAAGCATGATGACGTCATCACGCTATCCACAGGACTGCGGACTCAGTCCTCATGGCGTCCCTGCTGGGGAAAGACCTACTTCACGGTGCTCCTACATCCAGCCGCCTTACCTGCTGTATTTCGTCTGTTCTTGTAAATAAACAACTTCTAGATTGTTCTCCTGAAGTCGAACTCGATTATTTAGTAGTCATTCGCCCAATACCTATCTAGGTGAACACGAACTGCTACATTGGTGACCCAATGACGTGAATACGGGAGCTCATTAACTGCTACATTGGTGACCAACGACGTGAGTGCGGGGGCTCATCAATACCTACATTGGTGACCCCGTATCCGTGAACGTTTTTCACGAACGAAACGCACAGCCTGAACCTTGTCTCCACAGAAGACGATCGACGAACAACCAATGAACAATCGACGAACAACAGCCGACGAACACCAGTTCCTACATTGGCGACCCAGTCTTTGCGAACGTATTCGCAAAGGAAGCGCAGCCAACAACACCTGCATCGGAGATCGATTTTACAGAGGTAGAGCATGACCAACAGCAACTCACAAATGCCAACGCCTACAACGGGTGAGTTTTGTGAACGTCTTTCAAAAAAGAAGCACGCTATGCAAGCATCAGCCGTTCCGCTGTCGCTACTGCCATTCCGGGTGCTGCAACCGCCCTCGTGCTTTCTAAAGGTAGAAGCCCCGTACACCGGGAACATCGATGCGGCACAGACCACGCACGTGCTTACGGTCTCCGCATTCGATATTTCTACCGCCACACGGATCGTCCGCCTCTACGACATCTCCCAGCGCAACAGCAAGCATGAATCCCTCCAAGCGCGGGGTCTGCAGGTTTTCGAGCCCACAAGATCGGAGCGCACTCCCGCGGAGATGCCACGAGGACTCGCTCCTTTCGAAACACGAGGACTCGCTCCTCTCAAAACACGAGGACTCGCTCCTCTCGAAACACGAGGACTTGCTCCTCCCGAAACACGGAGACTCATGCCCCGCCAACGACTCACCAGCCCGTCAGCCTGCTGGTTGTGTTACCTACCACACTTTTCGGCAAGACAAGAAGTGTTGCCGCCCTCCGGGCAGAGTTTACCCCTACCGCAATCAACATCAACCCGGACCGTTGCCGCCCTTTCTCCAGTTTTCCCCTTAACAAACGCAAACATCTACTGATGCTGCAAACATCGAGGACGGGTCCAATGGGCATCTCGCGGCCGCGATCAGCCACGTGAAAGTTGCTGTCCTCACCGATCACTGATCAACGCAGCAACTTTTCACCCTCCGTTGTGTTATCGTCATAGCACTATGGCATGCACTGTTCCATGCGTTCCAGCCTCCTGAAGGTTTCGCTCACCTGTTGGCGAGTTCACCGACCTCGCCTGTCAAGTCCTTCTGGATCGCCCGTTTGGCGTTCCTGCAGAGTTCGTCAGAACAAGGACTTGTTTCAACATCGACGGAGACATCGCTTGCGTCCGCCCAACCTGCCCGTCACTCTGACAGGGCCTGCTGTTTCACACGTCTCCATGGTCCTTCGCCTGATGGATACGTTTTATTCACCACGACGTGCGTAATGATCTGCTTACGACCAGCATCTTTAGACCTGGCCCGCCAAGTCGAGACAGCATGCCCGCCGAGACCACTAGCTCGTCAGACCATCTCATCTTTGGACTCTCGTTAAAGCGAATTCAGGGGGGGCGCATGTGACGGTTCCACCGGGTGTCCCTTACTATGTATATACATAATAATTCCCTTTAACTTACCTGTTTGAGCCGTTGCCCCTTTAACTTACCTGTTTGGGCCATTGCCCCTTTAATGATGCGTCCTAACGTGCTGACGTCACGTCACGCATCACGTGACGCACGCGCGGAGGCCGCCGGCCCGGCTCGGCCTCCCGTGACGGCCGCCGGCACAGCTCGGCCTACCACGCTCGCGACTTCGGCCGCATCGGCCAGCGGCAGCGCCAGGTGCCTCTCGCTCCCGCGACTTTGGCCGCAACAGCCAGCCTCAGTGCCGGGTAAATGCGCCGACGTATCGGCGCGGGTCACGTGACCGCCCCAAGCGCGGGTGAATGCGCTGACATCACGATGCGGTCACGTGACGCCCAAAGCACGGGAAAACACAGCCAAGCGTGATGACGTCATCACGCTATCCACAGGACTGCGGACTCAGTCCTCATCGCGTCCCCACTGGGGAAAGACCTACTTCACGGTGCTCCTGCATCCAGCCGCCTTACCTGCTGTATTTCGTCTGTTCTTGTAAATAAACAACTTCTAGATTGTTTTCCTGAAGTCGAATTCGATTATTTAATAGTCATTCGTCCAATACCTACCTAGGTGAACACGAACTGCTACAACAACACGTTTATCATTTCCTCTGTATCAGAGGGGGGAAGGGGTGGGTTCATTAATAGAGCAATAGACATTCTTTTACAGGATCACTGAATTGATTCAGAGATGACATCAAACTTGGGGGTGTGGCAAACAGTGATGATGATACCAATCGACTGCACAGGACATAGAAAGGCTAGCAGAATGGGCAGACAAGTGGCAGATGGAATTTAATACAGAGAAGTGTGAGGTGATGCATTTTGGCAGAAGGAACAGGGAGAGGCAATATACACTTAATGGCACAGTTGTAAAGAGTGTGCAGGGACAGAGGGACCTGGGAGTTAATGTGCATAGGTCCCTGAAGGTGGCGGGACATATTGAGAGAGTGGTTCGCAAAGCATATGGGATCTTGGGCTTCATAAATAGAGGAATTGAGTACAAAAGTAGAGAAGTTATGCTGAACCTTTATGAAGCACTGGTTAGGCCACAACTGGATTATCGCGTCTAGTTCTGGTCACCACACTTTAGGAAGGATATGAAGGCTCTTGAGAGGGTGCAGAGGAGATTTACCAGAATGGTTCCTGGGATGGGGGATCTTAGCTACAAGGACAGGTTGGAAAAGCTGGATTTGTTTTCATTAGAGCAAAGGAAGTTGAGGGCTGATTTGATAAATGTGTACAAGATAATGCAGGGTTTGGATAGGCTAGACGGGAAAAGGCTGCACTCACTAGTTGATGGTACAAGGACTAGGGGACACAGATTTAAGGTTTTGGGCAAGAGATACAGGGGGGATGTGAGGAAAAACTTTTTTACGCTGTGAGTGGTGAGGACCTGGAATTTGCTGCCTTTCACAACCTCAGAATGGTCCAATGTGTGACACGGCCATGTACTGTTTGAAGTGTAGTCACTGTGGCAATGTAGGGAAATGCGGCAGACTATTTGCACACAGCAAGATCCCACAAACAACACTTCAAAAATTAATCCATTATGCAAAGTGCGATGACTGTTTTGATGTGATAAATTCAACATCACCTACAAGGAGATGCAGGTTCCCTGGGCCGAGGGCCCCTTTCCTTATTCCACACTTTACGTTCCTAGGTACAGGGGGTAAGAACAATGAACACTCATTTGTAACTGATGCCAATTAATGAGGCACACAGACCCACTCCATGATGCTGGGTTGCAACACCCATGGAACTGTACCCCAGCAGGAGGCAATGCCTTCGGGAGGAGGGTCGGGGTCAAAGAATTGAGTGAACTACCCACTCAATTAGCCCACTTGGATTCAAATGGTTAATCAGGATCGGTTATCAACATAAACTTTATTAGTTGGCAGCTTGCTGACATGTATATAGTGAGCATTTAGGACAGTATACCAGAGATATTGAGCATTTAGTACAGAATCACATGGATACATTGAGCATTTAGTACAGTCTCACCTGGGTATATTCAGTGCCTGGTACAGTAACACTGGATTTCATTTTGAATACCACCCTTCCCATCAACTTTAAAAAATATTTTCTTATCCTTCTTGGGATGTGGGCGCCGCTGGCAAGACCAGCATTTATTGCCCATCCCTAGTTGCCCTTGAGAAGGTGGTGGTGAGCCGCCTTCTTGAACCGCTGCAGTCCGTGTGGTGGAGTTGCTCCCACAGTGCTGTTAGGGAGGGAGTTCCAGGATTTTGACCCAGCGACGATGATGGAACTGAGACATATGTCCAGGTCAGGATGGTACGCGAGTCAGAAATGAACTGATATGGTTTGTTTCCAGAGGGCGTTACATTGCCAGCACAAATATCACCTCGAAAATACCTTTATCTTAAACCTCATCAATGTTCATGGACCGAATGAACCTCAAATCTCTCCATCTCCAGTCATCAAGTCCTGATCAATTGTTTCTCACTGAAACACCAGTTTTTGATCTTTCTGCCTTGTCCTTTTCCAATCTCCCTGCTACTCTTTCTACAACAACAGCAACAACTTGTATTTATATAGCACCTTTAACGTAGTAAAACGTCCCAAGGCGCGGCACAGGAGTATTTTAAGACAAAAAATTTGACACCGATCCACATAAGGATAAATTAGGGCAGGTGACCAAAAGCTTGGTCAAAGAGGTAGGTTTTAAGGAGCGCCTTAAAGGAGGAAAGAGAGGTAGAGGGGCGGAGAGGTTTAGGCAGGGAATTCCAGAGCTTAGGGCCCAGGCAACAGAAGGCACGGCCACCAAAGGTGCAGTGGTTATAATCAGGGATGCTCAAGAAGGCAGAATTAGAGGAGCGCAGAGATCTCGGGGTGTGTGGGGCTGGAGGAGATTACAGAGATAGGGAGGGGCGAGGCCAGGGAGAGATTTGAAAAAAAGGATGAGAATTTTGAAATCGAGGCGCTGCTTAACCGGGAGAAAATGTAGGTCACCGAGCACAGAGGTGATGGGCGAACGGGACTTGGTGTGAGTTAGGGCACTAACTTCTGTCCAAAGGAGGTGCACGAGAGAAAGAAGGGACTTCAATTGATAGAGTACCTTTCACATTCTCTGCCAATCTCAATGTACTTCACAACCAATTACATACTCTTAAATTGTAGTCAATTTTACTACATAGGTTAACCCACGGGCCAATTTATACACGGCAAGGTCCCATAGACAACAATGACTTGTTAATCTATGATGGTTAAGGGATAAATCCTGGCCCATGGACACCCTGCTCTACTGCAAATGGTTCTATGCAATCTTTTATATGCACCTGAAATATCATCTGAAGGACAGCCCATCCAACAAAGCAGCACTCTCTCAGTACTGCACTTAACTTTCAGTCTTGATTAAGTTCACATGAGCAGATTTGAATTCCATGAATTTAAATTCTGTCAATAACAACAACAACAACTTGCATTTATACAAAAGCAAAATACTGCGGAAGCTGGAAAACTGAAATAAAATCAGAAAATGCTCGAAATACTCAGCAGGTCAGGCAGCATCTGTGGAGAGAGAAACAGAGTTAACATTTCTGGTCAATGACCCTTTGTCAGAACTGTATTTATATAGCACCTTTAACAGTAAAACGTCCCAAGGCACTTGACAGGAGTGATGATCAAACAAAATTTGACACCGAGCCACATAAAGAAAATTAGGGCAAATGACCAAAATCTTGGTCAAAGAGGTAGGTTTTAAGGAACGTCTTAAAGGAGCAAAGAGAGGTAGAGAGGCGGGGAGGTTTAGGGTGGGAATTCCAGAGCTTAGGGCCCAGGCGGCTAAAGACACGGCTGCCAATGGTTGATCGATTAAAATCAGGGATGCACAAGAGGCCAGAATTGGAGGAGCACAGATATCTCTGTGGGAGGGGGTTGTGGGGCTGAAGGAGATTACAGAGATAGGGAGGGGGATTTGAACACAAGGATGAGAATTTTAACATCAAGGCGTTGCTTAACGGGGAGCCAATATAAGTCAGTGAGCACAGGGGTGCTGGGTGAACGGTGTCACTAAAAGTATCTCTCTTGCACCTCATTAAATTCACCTCCCGCCCCTTTTCCTGTACGGGGCCAGAACTTACTGGGAGGTTCCATCATTAGAATGTAGCATTAACGGCGCTCGCCATTATTAATTTGTAAAATAAATCCAGCAGTTTGCGGAGTAAAAGAGATATAGCATGAGTTCTGACCCTCCGCCAACTGCTGGACGATTTGGATCTGAAGGGATAATTACAAGTCCTAGCCCTTCCCGGGCTATCCCAGATCAGGCGTATTCCCCAGACGTTCACCTTCAGCTTAAGTTGGAGATAGCCGAATTACATAAGACGCTTAAATGGGTCTAAAGGTTCAGGCTATCTCTCCCTAAAGGAAAGGAACGACTGAAGATGTTACCATCCTCCAGATAGCAGTTTTAATAAGTTGATCTAGACTGTAACCTTCTGGATATTATGAGGGTCCGGAATACCCCGCAGAATTCTGCAACTCCTTACAGAAATTGGGTTTGCGAGTTTATACAGAATTACTCTTTGAGACAATTCTAAAAATATATAGTTTTATTTAAGAGCCGACATTCATTTAACATCTGTTGAATCAGTCGCTACATTAACAAGTCAAAATACTAATAGCTTACATTTCTTATTTCTCAGAGATCCTTATTCTCAAATCTTTACTTCGTTACATTTCTACATCTCTTACATATTTCTAAATCCAGATTATCCACCAAAATCAATTACTTTGAGTACCCGAGACTCATAGTTAAAAACTTACAGAGCGTGCCTGTGAAGTTGAGAAATGCTTGGCCTGTTCAGTGAGTTCTGACTTTCTGTTTGAAAAGCTCTTATTTTATACCCTTTTTGCAGTGTTTTCTTCTTTGAAGTTCTCTGCTGATGTCAGCTAATTGTCTTGATTGATACTCTCTTTTGAATGCTTTCTATCTTACTGTCAATTCAACTATTGCATGCATAATTATGTCTCTACCTTTAGGTGTTTCAAAAACCATCATAAAAACAATATGAGAGCTATGGCTTCTGTTTGATGCCATTCTTACAAAATTCTTTCATTCAATTCTTAATATTGGCTTTACTGGTTTTAGCAGACATCGAGTCTCCTAACTGCTCCAAGTTCAATACAAACACAATGTAATTGCATGGTGTATCTATTGAAGTCATATCTTCAAAGTGTTCTTGTTGTTATCATATTTACTATGTATATATTAAAGACACTTTGACCATAGTGTTTCATGCATTTCTAGCTATCTCAATTGGTTGCATATTTAATCGTGTTTCCTGTCTTCCAAGTTTAACATAAAAACTATTTGACCAGCAGGTGTTTCTTTTACTTGATGTCATCATTTCAACGGCACTTGCCTCTTTTAATGTTTGTGTTTCTGTTCAATGTGTTAGCTGGTAACACCTTAAACTGGGCATTTTCATTGTGTTCCCTCCAAACTCTAGGGCCTAGAAATTGAGTTGGCGCCGCGCCAGGGCTTTAGCGCCGGAAATTTAGCGCCGGCGCTAAGTCCCCCTGCGCGCACCAAAAATTCAGTAGCGCCGCGCCCAGACGGCTGCCGGCGCTACTGGAGGGTGTCAGCGCCTCGCAATGGACGCTGACTGCCGCATTGCGGCGCTAATCCGCCGCTGCGGCACCCGATGCGGTGCGGCAGGCTGGGGAAGTGCAGGCCTCCTCCTTCCATTAAGGAGGAGCTGCCTGCACCCGACCGCTGGCCGTTGATCTGTGGAGAAAAATGAGCCCGGCACCTCGGAGAAGTGCCGGGCTCGCGGCCCACACGCATCTGTGCCGCGGGGGGGTGTTGGAGGAGTCCGGGGAGGGAGGTGCGGGCAGGCGGCCGCCGGGAAAGCGGCCGGCCGCCGCGCGACCTTAATGCGCCGGCACTAAGACCCGTAGCGAACTTTTGAAAAATCGTTGGTTGCGGCTGCCACGGGCGAGGCAGCCGCAACTCAATTTCGGCGTTCGGGCGCGTTGCCACGGCAACCGGGACGCTGCGCACACCGATGACGTCATCGGTGCCGGCGCAGCGCAACCAGCTAACGCCGATGGCAGCGCCCAAGTGAATTTCTCAATCGGCTGTACTTGCGGCGCTAGGCCCTCTAGCGCCTCAAAATGGGCGCTAACCCCACTCAATTTCTAGGCCTAGACCTTTCGGAAGCACCAATAGTTTGCTTCAATCTTTCATTATTTTAGTATTTTTAACTCATTCCCATTTCAAAGCTTGTTTACAACTTTGTTATACAACTGATCTTTATCTCAGGAGCCTGTTTTCTGTTTACAGCCTGTGTCCCCAAGGCTTTAGATTTTTAAACCCAGTATATCATGTATTAATAATATCAGTATTCTGTTCATATTATGGTGTATCTTTCTAAAATATGGCTTATTCCCTCACACACCGTTAGCCTCACCAAAGCCGATAAAAGTCGCTTCTCGCTGTGAGGCTCCCCGCTGAACTTAATGGCCATCGTGAAATTGCTGGGTTTATGATAATATTGAAATTATTCCTCCCACAGCCATTTAAAGCTGGTAATTGATATGGTAGAGAACCCTGCTAACGAGGTGATTTATGGTCCTCACTCAAGCATGGTGGCCCATAAAGGGATCAATGAAGCATTGGAGTCTCACTCCAGCAGGTAGTAAATTGCGTGCCTAAATATTTTGTACCTGTCTTGGTAGTCTTTCTGTGCCAGTCTTGCCATCCACACTCCTGTTAGTGTCGGGAGGTAATAAGCTTCAGCAAAGCTGCTACGAAACTCAGAAGAGGATCACTTATACAAATGCAGATTAGTTAGATTTCTTGCAGAAAAACAGTATCTGAGTAATTTGAGACATGACAGGGTAGCGTGCTTGGAAGGAAAAAGGTGCCTTTGGACCTATGGTTCCAAAGTTTTCAATTACAGACTAATTGATAATGATTGATTGTTATGATCAGTCAACAACTCCACTATCATTGTTTCATGTGGCTCCGAGGATGATAGAAGACTAACTAGACGGACCGTGGTCTGTTTTGGTCTCGCAATTCCAATGTTCCTATGAAAGCGGTGCATTGATGTTCCCACTCGATCTTTCACTGTTTCTAATTATGATGGACGGGATCGCTGGTACTTTATGGATCAAGAATGTTTGTACATTTCGCACACCGACCCTGCCATTCACTCATTACCTTCCCAAGGACCAATAGAGCAATTCCCAAACACAACTGGCTTACAATGCCCTCCTCTTCTGCTTGTTCTTTTTAAAAATTTTCTTACTTTTCCTTTATGTCACTTTTCTCTCTCTCTTTCCCTCTCATTATTCCTATCTCAGTCGTTATATTTCCTTTGACTCTGATCGATCCTATTTCCTTCGCTGTCTTTCACGTTGTTTCTTTCTCTATCCTTTTCTTTCATTGGTCAGGGAGATAAGCCATTGGGCGCGATGTTCCCGAGGTCCCAGAGGCGACATTGACATCGCTGCGCCGTTACCGAATCAACGTCACAGCCATTGGCGGTGCAAATATAGCGCCATCTCAGCGGTGATCAAGAAAGTCCAATTAACGCTGTTCACCGCCAAACCTGCCATTGCATCCCGAATCTATCTACTGTAACTTGTCTGCTGTAATCAGCTTCATGGCAACACCAATGTTCAACATGAGCACTGGCTCCATTTCTCTTCCACTGATCAGGCCAGCACTAATGCTGGGCCCTTTGTTAATCTGAATGACTTCAGACAACTCAGCAATCAGCCTACACTATCCTGCAATGTCCCAGTGATTCAGCTGATTGGGGTCTTCTCCTCATCTCCAATCCTCACTCTCATACGGTAGCAGCACCCTCACTGCTGGGCTTTCCTGGCCAATGTGTCGTATCTGTATCTTGCAGTGAACCCTCTGTAATGTGACTGATGTTACTGTAGATGCCTGAATTGTTCAAACCTCACCCTTTCTCCACACCTCTGCTCCAGGAATAAAATTAGTGAAGTCCGTCCTAAAAGTCTTTACTCCCTCCCCTCGTATCGCAGTGTTTGTTAAATCACAGCGTGTCATTCAGGAACTTAATCTGACAAACATAGTTTGCACTTGTTTTTTTCCAGTCTGATTAGATATGTGGAACTGATAACCACAGGCACGATCCTGTATAAAAGCTTGACTGTTACCAGACCCGGAATCATCACCTACAGGCAAGATAAAGACTCTCGTTGTTCTCAGTATCCTGCTCACGGTCGCCAGCGCCAAGATCCTTGAAAGATGTCAGTTTGCTAAAATTGTAAAGGAGTCTAAACTGAGTCAATTCACCGAATACAGCGTGGCCGACTGTGAGTAACACTTTCTCTGTCCTAATTAAGCTGCCGAATGTAGGCGCAGATTGTGGCTGTGGTTTCCTCTTATTAAAAATAATTTATTAAAAATAAATAAATTGCACAATATTTATTTTGTAAACGTGCCAAAGTTGGATGTTTTGAGTATTCCATTCAAGCCTTTTTTAATTTGATGTTGAACTGCCCATAAATCGACAGACCTTTCCATATCCTAAACCCTCTCTCCGTTCCACTCGCTCAGTCAGTGGGTAAATGCATGTTAAGTTGGTGGGGCTAGGGAATGCCTGAGCCTGGTCCGGACTGAGTACAACGATCTTAGCCAAGCGACAATTGGTCTCGAGGACGGAGTGGGGCAGGGAAAATCGTCCAGGGTCCTTACCCTTGATCACTGCCCTCTGAACTCTGCTGTGTTATGTTCATAGAATAATACAGCACAGAAAGAGTCTCTTCAGCCCATCCTGTCTGTGCCGGCTCTTTGAAAAAGCTCTCCAATTAGTCCCACTTCCCCGCGCTTTCCCCATAGCCCTGCAAAATGTCCCCCTTCAAGTATTTCTCCAACTTCCTTTTGAAAGTTACTATTGAATCTGCTTCCACCGCCCTTTCAGGCAGCGCATTCCAAATCACAACAACTCACTGCGTAAAAACATTGTCCTTATTTTGCCTCTGATTCTTTTGCCAATTACCTTAAATCGGTGTCCTTTGGTTACCAGCCCTCTGCCGCTGGAGGCAGTTTCTCCCTATTTATTCGATCAAAACTCTTCGTGATTTTGAACACCTCTATCAAATCTCCTCTTAACCTTCTCTGCTCTAAGGAGAACAACCCCAGCTTCTCCAGTCTCTCCACGCAACTGAAGTCCCTCATCCCTGGTGCCATTCTGGTAAATCTCCTCTGCACCCTCTACAAGGCCTTGACATCCTCTCGCAAGATGAGGTGGCCAGAATTGGATACGACACTCCAGCTGGGGCCTAACCAGTGATTATAAATGTTCATCATTAGTACCTTGCTTTTGCTTCTGTTTATAAAGCTAAGGATCCCATATACTTTCTAACAGCATTCTCAACTTCTGCCACCTTCAAAGATCTGAGTACATACACCCCCCACAGGCCTCTCTGTTCCTGCACCCCCTTTAAAATTGTACCATTTACTTTATATTGCCTCTCGTAATTCTTCCTACCAAAATACATTGGCCCAAAAATTCGGGTCTCCACGGGTGAGTACGCACGGGGTACTCAACCGTAAGCCCGATGGAAGTGTCGGTTTTCTGCATGCACTGCGCACACGCGGGAAACCAGCACTTCCGTTCCTCTGAAAGCAGGGGTTCAGAGTTTGAATGCGTGCGCGGGAGAGGCTGCGCGTGCGCATCAAACTTACGTTTTTTTTGCAGGTTTACACGCGAGGGTAAGCCTGCAGGATTTAGACATTTAAAAAGCAGGCGTAAGGCCTGCTTTTTACGAGGTAAGTGGTGAATTAATTAAAATTAAAACATTTTTTCCACAGGTTTATTATTTTTAAATACTTTAAAGCAAGGTAAGTTTACTTTTAGCCCCGTTAGAATATAAAATTATTTTTTTCAAAAATTTAAATTATTGTTTAAAATAGTTATTTAATGTAATTTATAGTTTATTTAAAAAATGTGATTTAAAAAAAAAAATTCTTTGAAGATTTAGTGCTATTTTGGGGCCGTAGTATTTATAAGTCTTGACAGCACTTCCTGTCAAAACTTATGAATGGAGCATTCGTTGCTCCAATTGGCTGCCCATGGCCCACGTGATCCCAGGGGATGCATCGAACTAACTGCGCCCCTGGGGTACGCAAGCACTGCGCGCCGGCAGCTGGACCAGGCCCCGGATCGGAATTCCACAGGGCCCTGCAGCTCAACGGCCGGCGCGCAAGGTAAGTGCAGATCGGGGGCTTGCACCAGTGGGAAGCCCCCGACCCAAATTTCCGGGCCATTACTTCATACTTCTCTGCATTAAATTGCATCTGCTATCTGTCTGCCCATTTCACCAGCCTGCCCATTACGCACTCCTGAAGTCTGTTATTATCCTCAGCACTGGTTAGTACATTTCCAAATTTTATGTCATCTGCAAACTTTGAAATTCTGCCCTATATACCCAAGTCCAGATCCTTAATATGCATCAAAAAGAGCAATGGTCCTAATACCGACACCACTGTATACTTCCCTCCAGTCTTAAAAACAACCGTTCACCGCGACTCTCTGTTTTCTGTCTCTGAGCCAATTTCGGACCCATGCTGACACTGCCCCTTTAATCTTCAGTTTTGCTAACTACTAAGTCAGTTTTGCAGACTTGTCTTAGACTTTTTGACTGTAGCATCGGAGATCAATATCCCCGTGAGTCACAAGTCCTTATGCCATTGAGAGTGTCTTCACTAGCTTTACAATGTAAAAATGTAATAATGTGCACAGGGCAACTGTTAGAAAGCTCTGTGCAATCAGGTTTTAAGCTACTAGAATTATTTCTAGCTGTTAGTAGATCTATCTACAGTCTTCAATAAGGGATAGAATGTCACACCAGGCCTCTATCCCCTTTTAAATTATTAAATAAATTGAACAATGTAACAGAAATTATGGTAATAATTCTATCATCTATCTCCTTGAAAGGGAAAAAATGTCTGTGATCTGCACCCTACACCTTTCTCTACAAACATCGGTTATAAACACAGCCGGGATCTTTGTCTCCCTAAAATTGGTTTCAGTTTGGTCAATGTTTTCATGCTTCTCAAACCGGGATGTCCCTGGCTTCGACCTCCCTCGAAGACAGTGGACGGCGCTCAATCCAATCCGCACTGGGCACGGACGCTGCGGCCACCTGCTCCACAAGTGGAAGATGAGGGACGACCCGGAGTGGGACTGTGGCCATGAGTCCCAGACCACGGAACACATCACATCAACCTGCCCACTGAGATCTGTTGCAGGAGGCACCTCATTTCTCCACACGGCATCTCAGGAGGCCATCGAATGGACAGCCAAACTAGACATCCCATTATAAGGTTTGCCCATCATACGAAACAACAAGTTTGGTCAATTCCACTCCACTGCACTCAAACAACAGTTCTCAAGTTCATAATTTTTTATACTGTTCAATGTGTGTTGTGAAAGCTTGTTATAAAATCCTAACTGCTAGTCTCATTCAATAAATAGCTGATCCAGTCACAATTTTGACATGGTGTTAGACTTTCTCGCAAGCTTGTTACCAAGAAGACTATAAAATTAAACCTTTGCAACATATGTCACAACATAGGCTAAGGCTGTGGAAATGGATCTTAAACTCTTATGTATTGTGTCTGAATTAGAGGGTCTGTTACTATTTCAGATTTCCAGCATCTGCAGTATTTTGCCTTTAACACGATTGGGATTGGTTTGGCTGTGATGCTCTCTAAGAGAGAATAGCCTTCCATTTCTAACGGTCAGGACTCAATCATGGTAATAGTTACAGAATAGTAATAATAATAATAATAGTAATAATAATAATAATATTTATATAATATAATAATAATAGCCCCAGCGAGACTCAGCACCACCAGGAGAGCAGGAGAGACAATCAGCAAAATGAAGTCCCACCTTGTACACAGCTCCAATTCCCACAATCACTGCCTTCCGCTGAACGGACTGGAGATAAGTGAGTGTCAGTATCCTGTTCTGAGATGCTAGTTCCCTCTTTCATTCTTCCTCTCACTTTGGTCCCCCCGTTTACGTCTAAGTGACGGCGGTGGAGCGTGAGAAGCTCCGAGGAAATTCACCCCGAGGTTGCTGCAAAGACAAACCTCGCTGTAGACTGTCTCCGGTCTGCGGGGCGCAGTGTGAATCACATTTGTGTTGGTCGCGTGTTCTACACTACAGTGTCTTGTCTTCATTTTAATTTTAGGGGTGTGCCTGGCTTGGCACGAGAGTCGATTCAACACCGATGAAATCGGTCATCAGACAAGGAATGGAAACACTTGGTCATCAGACTATGGGATCTTGCAGATCAACAGTAAATGGTGGTGTGACGATGGAAAGACTCCGGGTTCTGTAAATGGCTGTGGGATGAAATGTAGTGGTACGTGAACCAATATAATATTAATCTCATATTTATTTATTTGCAGATGCAACTTAACGCAGAGAAGTATGAAGTGATTGTGAATCACTAACCCAGTTTACAGCTCGCCCGATTTTCTCTGTCATTGAATTAAATAGGAAAAGAAAATCTACGGTGGTGTAATATGAGCCGTTGATTCAATATCACCTGGGTTTTGCCACTCGATAAGAGTGAAAATTCCCCCCCTTGGCGTCTGTAATATACTTGGGTTGAACAGACGAAGGACAGAGACACGATGAGTTGCTAGTCCATGTGCTCGGAGTGTTCAGTAACATGGACTGTGTGCGCTCATCCACCAGTCCACACACAAACTTATCTCACAACACACGATCCAAAAATGTGCCAAAGTTATAATGCAAAAACATGTTCTTAAGGGCTACAATGTACTCACTCAGGTTTTAATTTTTTTTTCATTTTTGGTACCAAACTTATAGCTCTCTGCTATTTCTAATGGCGTTGGGTCGAAATGGTCCTCGAGTTTCTCGACAATGTCTTCAAACGACGCATCCTTTGTTTTCCTTGGCGAGAGTAGGTTTGTTAATTATCTGTAGACATCTGGCCTGTTCACTGTTAGAAAAATTGCTTTCTTCCAGTCACAAATTACTTTATTTTGAGCTTGAACATTCTCATCTGCACCTTCGGTCACAATAATGTTGTTAACCTTAAAAACATCTGCATCTGCTCAATGTAAGAACTGAATGGTTCGCGAGCTTGGTCATACATGCCGAGGCTTCCGATGAATCCTGTAGGCGCGGCCATGATTGTCCCGATCCCGTCGAACAGTGACTCAGCACGTTACCTCTGTACATGTGAGAATCAACACCGCTCTTGCTCTGTATACATACACGCGAAGGTGAAGCACAGATGATTCAGCTTGAGTTTTAACAGTAAAACTTCGCAGAAATTCAGTTTAGGAGTCACAAATTCATCTTAAACTTTTCCACTCAAAGGTTGAACACTGTGTCCTTCCGTGATCACTAAAATGGCTTTGGGATCCCATCCTCGTCGCCAAAAATGTGGGTAGAACAAATGAAGGACAGAGACAGGATGAGTTGCCGGTCCATGTGCTTGCTTTATTAGGCCAAAGCGAACTGAGCATGCTCATACTAAACCATGTGATAATACATCACAGTGTCCTGGCTAATATTCTCCCGTCAACCAATGAGAAATCGACAGATTAACAGGTCTTCATCTCATTGGTGCTTGTGGAACCTTGCTCTATATAAAATGGCTGAGTGCGAGTCATCAAAGAGTGCTGTGAGTTTGGGTAAGTGTGAGTGTTCTTTAATTGTTATTTCTCTTTAAATCATTTGTGATAAGATTACTTAAGCAGTTTAAGTAAAGGGGAAAAGTTAAATATTTGGGATTCTGTTGGTTTATGAAGAGTAAAACAAGGTTACACTGTAGTAGGAGTAAATTGGCACAGCAGGCAGTGGAAACCAGTTTTCTAACCAATCAGCAGGGGTGACTCATTTGGCTGTAAACAAACAAACAGTATAAAAAGACCAGTCCTAGTACGAGCAAGCACTGGGTGCGAGTCATCAAAGAGTGCTGTGAGTTTGGGTAAGTGTGAGAGTTCTTAAATTGTTATTTCTCTTTAAATCATTCTTGATAAGATTACTTAAGCAGTTTAAGTAAAGGGGAAAAGTTAAATATTTGGGATTCTGTTGGTTTAAGAAGAGTAAAACAAGGTTACACTGCAGTAGGAGTAAATTGGCACAGCAGGCAGTGGAAACCAGTTTTCTAACCAATCAGCAGGGGTGACTCATTTGGCTGTAAACAAACAAACAGTATAAAAAGACCAGTCCTAGTGCGAGCAAGCACTGAGTGCGAGTCATCAAAGAGTGCTGTGAGTTTGGGTAAGTGTGAGTTAGGGTAAGTGGGGTCTTAGGTGCTCTTTTCAAACTTTAACTCTGTGAGTTGTAGTTAATAAGGCTTTTCCGGTGCAGAGTGACTGTTGGTAAGCCATTTAACTGGTGTAACTAGAGGGATTGATTTAATTTAAATCCAATTAATTAAAGGGGATACTAGCATCTAAAATCGGGCAAAGGGTGTCCATAACTAACAATAAAAAAATTAATTAATTACATAGAATGGAGCAGGTGATGTGTTACTGTTGCGAGATGTGGGAGCCGGTGAACCCCATTGAGGCTCACGGTGATTACGTCTGTGACAAGTGTCTGCTGCTACAGGAACTCCAGCTCCGTGTTGATGAGCTGGAGTCTGAGCTTCAGACACTGCGACACATCAGGGAGGGGGAGAAGTACCTGGACTCTGTGTATCAGGAGGTGGTCACACCTATGAAGTTAATTAATTCAGATGTAGCCCATGGTCAGGGACAGGACGATGTGACTATGAGTGAGGCAGGTATGGGGATCCAGGAGGTAGAGCTGGAGGAGCCGCAGCCCTTGCTCTTGTCCAACAGGTTCAAGGTTCTTACTCCCTGTGGGGACAGGAGCAGGGACTGCAGGGAGGATGAGCAACCTGGCCACAGCACCGTGGAACGGGGGGCCATTCAAGAGGGGGGAGTAAATAGAAATGTTATAGTGGTAGGGGATAGTATTATTAGGGGGATAGATAGAGTTCTCTGCAGCCGAGAGCGAGAGTCCCGAAGGCTGTGTTGCCTACCCGGTGCCAGGGTTAAGGACATCTCCTCTGGCTGGAAAGAAACTTGCAGTGGGAGGGGGTGGATCCAGTTGTCGTGGTCCATGCTGGTACAAACGAAGTAGATAGGACTAGGAAGCTGGTTCTGTTAAAGGAGTATGAGCAGCTAGGGATCAAATTAAAAAACAGAACCTCAAGGGTAATAATCTCTGGATTATTACCTGAGCCACGAGCGAATTTGGCTAGGACAAATAAAATTAGAGAGTTAAATGCGTGGCTCAAAGACTGGTGTGGGAGAAATGGGTTTTGCTTCCTGGGATACTGGCACCAGTACTGGGGCAGGAGGGAGCTGTTCCGTTGGGACGGGCTTCACTTGGCCAGTGCTGGGACTAGAGTCCTGGCGGATCATATAACTAGGGCTGTAGAGAGGGCTTTAAACTAACTAGTGGGGGGGAGGTTCCTAGAGAGCAAATAATAAAAATGACAACAGAGAAGGTCATAGACTTAGGTAGCAGTGGGGAAATTAAAAACCAGAGCGTGTCAGGAAGGGGCAGAAGGTATGGAGTAAAAGGTAAAGTAATAAAAAGGGCAAAAACAGGAAATAAGTGTCACAAAACATCTTTGAAAGTTCTCTATCTGAATGCACGTAGCATTCGTAACAAAATAGACGAGTTAATGGCACAAATAACTACATATGGGTATGATCTTGTGGCCATTACAAAAACATGGCTGCAGGGTGACAATGCCTGGGAATTAAACATACCAGGTTATTTAACGATCAGGAAGGACAGGCAGGAAGGAAGGGGAGGTGGGGTGGCTATGTTAATAAAGGAAGGAATCACTGTAATACAGAGAAATGATATTGGGTCAAAAGATCAGGATAATGAAACAGTTTGGGTGGAGGTAAGGAATAATAAGGGGAAAAAAACACTAGTGGACAAAGTCTATAGGCCTCCGAACAGTTGCAACTCTGTTGGATGGAGTATCAATCAGGAAATAGTTGAGGCTTGTAATAAGGGAACATCTATAATTTTGGGGGATTTTAACTATCATATTAATTGGACAAATCAAATTGGGCAGGGCTGCCTTGAGGATGAGTTCATTGAGTGTATTAGGGATGAGTTTCTTGAGCAGTATGTAACTGAACCGACCAGGGGGCAAGCAACCTTAGATCTTGTCCTGTGTAACGAGGCAGGATTAATTAAAAATGTCCTAGTAAAGGATCCCCTTGGAATGAGCGACCATAACATGGTTGAATTCCATATTCAATTAGAGGGTGAGAAGGTTGGATCTCAAACAAGCGTGCTAAGCTTGAATAAAGGAGACTATGAAGGTATGAGAGCTGAATTGAGTAGAGTGGATTGGGAAAATAGATTAAAGGGTAAGATGATACATGATCAGTGGTGTACATTTAAGGAGTTATTTTACAACTTCCAAAAAATATATATTCCGCTGAGAAGAAAAGGGTGTAAAAGAAAAGACAGCCATCTGTGGCTAAGTAAAGAAATTAAGGATAGTATTCGACTAAAAACAAGGGCATATAAGGTAGCCAAATCTAGTGGGAGGATAGAGGATTGGGAAAACTTTAAAAGACAGCAAAAAATAACAAAAAGATTGATTAAGAAAGGGAAGATAGATTATGAAAGTAAATTAGCAAAAAATATAAAAACAGATAGTAAGAGGTTTTATAGTTATATAAAAAGAAAAAGGGTGGCTAAAGTAAATGTTGGTCCCTTAGAGGATGAGACCAGGAAATTAATGGTGGGAAATATGGAGATGGCAAAAACACTGAATGAATATTTTGTATCAGTCTTTACAGTAGAGGACACTAAGAATATCCCAACACTGGACAAACAGGGGGCTATGGCGGGGAGGAGCTAAACACGATCAAAATCACTAAGGAAATGGTACTCGGTAAAATAATGGGAATCAAGGCGGATAAATCACCTGGACCTGAATGCTTACATCCTAGGGTCTTGAGGGAAGTGGCGGTAGGGATTGTGGATGCATTGGTAATAATTTTCCAAAACTCCCTGGACTCAGCAAAGGTCCCGGCAGACTGGAAAACTGGTAATGTAACACCCTTATTTAAAAAGGGCAGTAGACAGAAGGCTGGAAACTATAGACCGGTTAGCCTAACATCTGTGGTAGGTAAAATTTTGGAGTCCATTATTAAGGAGACAGTAACAGGACATTTGGATAATCATAATTTAATAGGACAAAGTCAGCATGGTTTTATGAAGGGGAAGTCATGTTTCACAAATTTGCTGGAGTTCTTTGAGTAAGTAACATATAGGGTGGATAAAGGGGAACCAGTGGACGTAGTGTATTTTGACTTCCAAAAGGCATTTGACAAGGTGCCACACAAAAGATTATTGCTCAAGATAAAAAATCACTGGATTGGGGGTAATATTCTGGCATGGATAGAGGATTGGCTATCTAACAGAAGGGAGAGAGTTGGGATAAATGGTTCATTCTCAGACTGGCAATCAGTAACTAGTGGTGTTCCGCAGGGGTCAGTGCTGGGTCCCCAGCTCTTTACAATCTATATTAACGATTTGGAGGAGGGGACCGAGTGTAACATATCAAAGTTTGCAGATGATACTAAGATGGGAGGGAAAGTAGTGAGTGAGGAGGACATAAAAAACCTGCAAGGGGACATAGACAGGCTAAGTAAGTGGGCAGAGATTTGGCAGATGGAATACAATACTGGAAAGTGTGAGGTTATGCACTTTGGCAGGAAAAATCGTAGAGCAAGTTATTATCTTAATGGCAAGAAACTGGAAAGTACTGAAGTACAAAGGGATCTGGGGGTCCTGGTGCACGAAACTCAAAAGGTTAGTATGCAGGTGCAGCAAGTGATTAAGAAGGCCAATGGAATGTTGGCTTTCATTGCTAGGGGGATAGAATATAAAAATAGGGAGCTATTGCTTCAGTTGTACAAGGTATTGGTGAGACCGCACCTGGAATACTGCATGCAGTTTTGGTGTCCATACTTAAGAAAAGACATACTTCCTCTCGAGTCAGTACAAAGAAGGTTCACTCGGTTAATCCCGGGGATGAGGGGATGGACATATGAGGAGAGGTTGAGTAGATTGAGACTCTACTCATTGGAGTTCAGAAGAATGAGAGGCGATCTTATTGAAACATATAAGATTGTGAAGGGGTTGGATCGGGTGGATGCGGGGAGGATGTTCCCGATGATGGGTGAAACTAGAACTAGGGGGCATAGTCTTAGAATAAGGGGCTGCTCTTTCAAAACTGAGATGAGGAGGAACTACTTCACTCAGAGGGTGGTAGGTCCATGGAATATGCTGCACCAAAAAGCTGTAGAAGCTACATCATTACATAAATTTAAAACAGAAATAGACAGTTTCCTAGAAGTAAAGGGAATTAAGGGTTACGGGGAGCGGGCAGGAATTTGGACATGAGTCTAGGTTCGGATCAGACATGGCCCTGTGGGTAGCGGAGCGGGCCCAGGGGCCTTGTAGCCTGATCCTGCTCCTATTTTGTGTGTCTAATTCTGTTAGATTCAGGAGATGGTTCTGTGATAGTAGATTGGCGGTTAGGATGAGATCAGCCATGATCTTATTGAATGGCGGAGCAGGCTCGAGGGGCCGATTGGCCTACTCCTGCTCCTATTTCTTATGTTCTTATGTCACCGACCCGACAAGACTGATTGCATCCCAGAGCAAGCGACTGTGTGTAAAATGACACTGGGATTTCCTGAGAGATGTGATAGGTTGTGTTAGGTTGTGTTAAAGAAAGACAATTATTTTTCTTTCTTTCAGCTGCAAAGCGACTGAGATTGAGAGCGTCAGAGGCGGGGTGACACTGTCTCTCCTTCCCTCTGTGTTGCCCTTTCGGTAACATTTTCCATGGGCATTCACGCCCGCCCCCCGCCCCATACCAACACCCTGCTGAGATGGTGAATTTAGACCCTAATAATATAAAATACCAAGTGCCTTCCATCCTAGGCCCTTCTAACTCTGTGTCGGAACATACCTCACATAGGACAGATTAACGGGCCATGTTCCTCATGGCAGCTGGTGGACCTTGTTGTCCACATGGAAACCTAAATTACAGAGGATTACATAGGATATACGGCACAGAAACCGGCCTTTTGGCCCAACCAGCCCATGCCGGCGTTTATGCTCCACGCGAGCCTCCTCAAGATGAAGACATCTCCTCCAGACGTGTTCGCTCGGGATAGTCTCGCCGGCCCCAAACTCCCACATACTGCAGTCCAGATGCACAACCTACCCTGCCATATCTTAGACTAACCTTATTTGATTTATTTAATTAGTTAAAGCCTTTATTCAATGATTATTTACAGTTATATTAAATAGTTTAAATGGTTAAGCTATAAAACGAATGCAGTACGCTATAGTTTCCCGCACCTAGAGAGAGAAAAAAAACCTTAATACTCACCAACCAATCACCGGCCTGCTGTCCTGTGATGTCATTCTTCGTTTTTTGGGGGGGGAAATCATTGCGGGTTTGTCCGCTGCTGGTGTCTCCAATCAGGTTGGCGCTGTTTTATGCTCCGTCGCAACAGCGACTGCATTTCAAGTGGATTTACTATATGTGACATTCTTCAGGGTCGTCTACATGACGTGATGAGGTGTTGATCCTTTCTTTATGTTGTAGATTTAAATTATGCCTCTCTCCTTCAGTGTTGCTCCCTCATTTTCCACACATATCAATGAACCCCACCCCCCACCCCTCACTCCCCACCCCTCACTCCCCACCCCCAGCTTAGATGAAGAACCCCTGGATTCTAATGCCACAAGCAACAACATTTAAAGCACCCAGTACCCTGCACCCTTGGGACCTTTGTCCTAGACCTTTCAAAGGTCTAATGGATCTAATATCACATTTCTTTTCTCACTGCAGAGTTCCTGGGCGATAACTTGCACCCTGACATGGAATGTGCAGCAAAAATAGTGGCTGAACAAGGAATGGAGGCCTGGTATGTTCAAGCCTCGATCTTTTCCCTCTCTCTGAGAATTTAAGTGTTGAATTTGTAATTGAGTGATGAAGCGCTGCTGGTTTCTATATCGAGGTTACAAATACTGCAATGACACTGTGGACCCGCACAAAGAGCTCAGGATAAACAGGCATTTCAGCGATCAGTCAGGGGTGTGTTATAGTATATTACAGTGAGGGGTGTGTTATACAGTGTATGACAGGGAGAGGGTGTGTTTTACAGTGTATTACAGTGAGGTGTGAGTTATACAGTGTATTACAGTGAGGCGTGTGTTATACTGTTTATTACAGTGAGCGGTGTGTTATAGAGTGTATTACAGTGAGGTGTGAGTTATACAGTGTATTACAGTGAGGGGGGTGTGTTATACTGTTTATTACAGTGAGCGGTGTGTTATACAGTGTATCACAGTGAGGGGTGTGTTATACTGTTTATTACAGTGAGCGGTGTGTTATACAGTGTATTACAGTGAGGGGTGTGTTATACTGTGTATTACAGTGATGGGTGTGTTATACAGTGTATTACAGTGAGGGGTGTGTTATACAGTGTATTACAGTGAAGGGTCTGTTATACCTTGTATTCCAGTGACGAATGTGTCATAGAAATATTTCCAGCTCATCAACTTTCAGAAGAAAATTTACTGGGCTGTGGTGAAAGAGCAGCGTCGTGGAACTAATTGGATAGCTCTAATACTGGGGGCCTCAAACATGTGTTAGACTTCTCAGTTATATATGTAAGTGGCCTAACACTGCTTAAATGTGGTACTGACCGGAGAAATTATCGGTCTAAAAAGTACTAACAGGGAGAGTGTGGCATTTTTTGTTACATTATGTGTTACAAGGAGCACTACACAATAGTGGAAATTTCACTGTAAACATTACTCTATTAATGTATTATACTTAAAATAAATCAGCCTATTGGTTTATAATTGGCCTCGTCTCACAAGAATGTTCATCAGTCCACCTTCTAGAAGACACGAGTTACACATGTGAGATTACAATATCCAGCACACACATTGAGCAGCTTCATTATTATGCACCAATCCCAGGTCACCGCATGGTATGACTAGATATTTGGCAGCACAGGTATACAGTGATAAAGAAGTCATTTTTCACAGTTAACAAAATGTGCAATAGGCTACATAACTCATGGGTGAGGCTGGTGAAGCCCAGTACAGGAGAATTTCTAGTGCAGCCCAAGAATTTGTAACAGGCACACACATGGGGAATGGCCCCTGGGTGGGGTAAGTGGGGACTGCCATATCCTGGTAAGAGTCAGGACCTTCAGGAGAGGAGGGGGGAAAACTTTGAGCGGCAGGGATATGTGACCTCTATACCTCACATCAATAAATAATAAATACATTTGTTACTTGAGCTCTTGTGATTCTCTCTGACTGATCGCCTGTGTCTGACGCTCTGGTTTTGCAGGAACAGCTGGGTCAAGAACTGCAAGTCGAAGTGGATCGATTATTACACGTTCTTTTGCTTCTGATTAAGATGGAGGAAATCCCGTTGATCAGACCCGCTCGCTTCAGACTCATCACAGCATGTGACGCTTTCAGTAGTTAACTCTACCCTTGCTTCACCAGCCTCACCCATGTGTTATGTACCCTATTGCACATTTTGTTAACTGTGGAAAATGACTTCTTCAGTAGCTAGCTCTGCATTGCTGCGACTGTTGGGAACCCAGTAAGGGAAGGAACCAGCTCTCTGTCACTGCTCATTACAAATAAACGCAAGCAAATATCAAACCTCAAGTGTTTCATTCCCATTGAGCAATCGAGATAATTCCGGATGTGAGGAATTTAAGCTATGATGGAATGTTGAGGAAGTTGGGATCCAGTTACAGGAAACTTTGGTTTATCCGGAGGTTATATGTCTGGAATACTCGATCTAACGGCAAAAATCAGAAGCTGTTTTCTATCAGTTTTTTTAGTTCTCGTTGCTTTTCTTTTCCCAGTCAGGCACTGCAAGGTCTGTAGCTATAGCAACAGCTTCAGCTAGAGACGCTTGCAGCTGCAGCCGACTGTTTTGAAGCTGTTGCTATGCAACAGGGTTTGTTGATTCACATGGAGCTTTTCAGTTCCGTATGTTTCAACATTAACGCTGGTATGTCCAGCACTTTTGATGGTACGGCACCAGCTCGGTCCCGTCAGTGCCGGATATCAGAAATTTTCCTGTATCAGAAGGGAAGCAACATTGAGGTGATCTGAAAGTTGAAAGATTATGAAGGAAACTGACAATATGTAATAGGCATTACAGAGCCCTGTAACCTGAGCATGAGCTGAATGTTCCAGACTGCAGGATCTTTAGAAAGGACACAGAAATTGGGAAAGAAGTGGGTGTAGCAATATTGATAAAAGACAGAGTTACCAGCAGCAGAATGAAGGGTTTCACTAAGGGTGGTCGGGCAGTGGAAACAGTAATGGGAGAGTTAAGGCACGCAAAGGGTGCAAGACTGTGGTAGGAGTTACCTACATAAGAACATAAGAAATAGGAGCAGGAGTCGGACATACGGCCCCTTGAGCCTGCTCCGCCATTCAATAAGATCATGGCTGGTCTTCGACCTCAACTGGGGGAGTGCTTCACTGTCGGAGGTGCTGTCTTTCAGATGAGACGTTAAACCGAGGCCCCGTCTGCTCTCTCAGGTGGATGTAAAAAATCCCACGGCCACTATTTGGAAGAAGAGCAGAGGAGTTCTCCCTGGTGTCCTGGGCCAATATTTAACCCACAACCAACATAAACAAAAACGGATGATCTGGTCATTATCACATTGCTGTTTGTGGGAGATCGCTGTGCGCAAATTGGCTGCTGCATTTCCTACATTACAACAGTGACTAGACTTCAAAAATACTTGTATAATTGCAAAATACTGCGGATGCTGGAAATCTCGAGCTCGGCACGATGCTGAGCTCTTCTTCCGTCGCCTTCGTCTCTGTGCCCACTTCTTTGGCCAGGAGTCTTCCCCCCGCACGGCCGATCCTTTCTCCCGCTTTCTAAATTCTCGTTCTACTTGGACCCCTCCCTCTGGCCTTCTACCCTCTCTAGATCTTTTCATTGCTAACTGCCGACGTGACATCGGCCGTCTCCATTTCTCTGCTCCCCTCACTCACTCCAACCTAACTCCCTCTGAACTTGCAGCACTCCATTCTCTCCAGTCCAACCCTAACATTATCATTAAACCTGCTGATAAGGGTGGTGCTGTTGTTGTTTGGCGAACCGACCTCTAACGTGCGGAAGCTGAACGCCAACTCTCCAACACCTCCTCCTACCTCTGCCTGGACCATGACCCCACTAGCAAACATCAAGCCATTGTTTCCAAGTGTGTCACTGACCTCATCTACTCTGGAGATCTTCCCTTCATGGCCGCCAACCTCATAGTCCCCCAACCCCGCACAGCCCGCTACTACCTCCTTCCCAAGATCCACAAACAGGACTGCCCTGGTAGACCCATCGTTTCAGCCTGTTCTTGCCCCACGGAACTTATCTCTTCCTATCTCGACTCTATTTTTTCTCCCCTTGTCCAGTCTCTTCCCACCTACATTCGCGACTCTTCCGACGCCCTCCGTCACTTTAACAGTTTCCAGTTTCCTGGCCCCAACTGTCTCCTTTTCACTATGGGCATCCAATCCCTCTACACCTCCATCCCCCACCAGGACGGCCTTCGGGCGCTCCATTTCTTCCTTGAACAGAGGCCCAACCAGTCCCCATCCACCACCACCCTCCTCCGCCTGGCTGAACTTGTTCTCACATTGAACAACTTCTCCTTTGACTCCACTCACTTCCTCCAAATTAAAGGTGTTGCTATGGGAACCCACATGGGCCCTAGCTATGCCTGCCTGTTCATGGGATATGTGGAACATTCTTTGTTCCAGTCCTACTCAGGTCCCCTCCCTCACCTCTTTTTCCGGTACATTGATGACTGTATTGGTGCCGTTTCCTGCTCTCGCCCTGAACTAGATAAGTTCATTCACTTTACTTCCAATTTCCACCCTTCCCTCACCTTCACATGGTCCATCTCGGACTCTTACCTTCCCTTCCTTGACTTCTCCGTCTCCATTTCTGGCGATCGGCTTTCAACAAACATCCACTACAAGCCCACCGACTCCCACAACTACCTGGACTACACTTCCTCCCACCCGTTTCCTGTAAGGACTCTATTCCATTCTCCCAGTTTCTCCGTTTCCGCCGCGTCTGTTCTGACGATGCCACCTTCCATACTAGTGCTTCTGACATGTCTTCCTTTTTCTTCAACCGAGGATTCCCCTCTACCGTGGTTGACACGGCCCTTGACCGTGTTCGTTCTATTTCCCGCACTTCTGCTCTCACCCCTGCCCCTCCCTCCCAGAACCACGATAGGGTTCCCCTTGTCCTCACCTTTCACCCCACCAGCCTCCACATTCAACGGATCATCCTCCGCCATTTTCGCCACCTCCAACGTGATCCCACCACCAAACACATCTTCCCCTCACCTCCCCTTTCAGCATTCCGAAGGGACCGCTCTCTCCACGACACCCTGGCCCACTGCTCAATCACCCCCAACAGCCCAGCTCCTTCACCTGGCACCTTCCCTTGCAAGCGCAGAAGATGCAACACATGCCCTTTTACCTCCTCCCTTCCCACTGTCCAGCGACCCAAACACCCCTTCCAGGTGAAACAGCGATTTACTTGTACTTCTTGCAATTTAATATACTGTATTCGCTGCTCACGATGCAGTCTCCTCTACATTGGGGAGACCAAACGCAGATTGGGCGACCGCTTTGCGGAACACCTCCGTTCAGTCCGTACGGGTGACCCTGAGCTTCCGGTCGCCTGTCACTTTAATTCACCGCTTCACTCCCTCTCTGGTCTCTCTGTCCTCGGGCTATTGCATTGTTCCAATGAAGCTCAACGTAAGCTCGAGGAACAGCACCTCATCTTTCGATTGGGCACTTTGCAGTCTGCCGGACTCAACATTGAGTTCAACAATTTCAGATAATTATCCCTGCCCCCATTTTTCATGCAGTATGATTTTTGCCATTCCCATTTGCAACATTTTATCTTTCCTGCCTCTTACAAAAGTACAAGATGTTCTTTCAATTCCTTCCTCCCCTCCTAACGCGCCCGCCCCGTCTCTGCACCTGTTTAATATCTGTTACATCTCCAGCTTTTTCCAGTTCTGATGAAGGGTCCCAGACCTGAAACGTTATCTCTGTTTCTCTCTCCACGGATGCTGCCTGGCCTGCTGAGTATTTCCAGCATTTTCTATTGTTATTTCAAAAATACTTCATTGGCTGTAAAGCACTTTGAGACATCTAGTGGTCGTGAAAGACGCTGGAGAAATGCAAGCCTTTCTTTCTTTAACTCCACTTTTCTGCCCGATCTCTATGGGGGAGAAAATCCCCCAGAGGGCCATTTGGGGCGCTAAGTGAAATATGTTTGGAAAGTTAGCGCCAGGCTATTCAAACATTTGTTAAATTCCCTCTTTTTGCTCCAAGAGGGCAGTGGAACATTAAATCAAGCGCTCCAGTTGCCTCTTGGAGCACAAGAGGTGGGAATGTCCCGATTCGGGGCAATGTGCTCAGCAGCACCACGTGTGGCCACGCTTGGCGCTGCCGTGTTGCAGGGGCTCTTCACTGCATTAAAGGGAAGTGCCCCACTTTGCGAGCTCTGCAGGTTTCTGTTGAGTCTGTGTGTCCCAGTTATGCTTATGATCAATCACTGGACACAGACAACAAGAATAACTTTTAACAGGTCTTTACTATTCGGAGGTCAGGGCTGAACTGCCCAGCAAATCCCTACACAACACTTATATACCGGTGTGGTCACCACCGGTATTACAGTATACAGCAGCCAAGAGAAAGTAGTACATCTCTTAAGGTAGTTCTCTTAAGGTGGAACAGGTTACATACACCACAATCCTCCCTTTTTAGCTTAACAGTTATATCCCCATTTATCATAACATAATAACATATATATATATACAACTTCATGCAAAACAGTTCAAAGATTCAGTCTCTGAGGAGGCCTCCTGATTCGAGTTGGATAACGCCTTTCAGGGGTCTCTGATTCTCGTTGCTGGGGTGACTCATCTAGTTGGTCTCTTATGGATTGGACATCATCATCAGGTGCATTCACTTCTGAGGTAGATGCTTCAGGTTCACTAACTTCTTCCACGGTTGTCTCTGCCGTAACCATGGGTTCGACCCTTGTTCTCGATTCTACCAGTTGGTCAGCATGACGCCGTATTACATTTTCACCAATATCTACCGTGTACATCAGGGGTCCATGTCTGGCCCGAATTGTTCCAGATTGCCATTTCTCCTTTTTATAGTCCCGGGCTAACACTGGTTGTCCTATTTTGAAACTCCGAGTGGTCTTGTTATTTATATGCTGGAACTGTTTGTTTTCAACTTCCCTCCGCACATTTGGTTTTAACAAGTCCAACCTGGACCGCAACCTCCTGTTATAGAACATCATGGCAGGACTTTGGTTTGTCACTGCATGAGTGGCGTTTCGATATGCCAGTAGGAATTTGTCCACCTTGTGTTGTAGTGGAATCTGATCTTCGCTCATGGCCTTTATTGCTTTTTTGAACGTTTGTACAAATCTCTCGGCCAACCCGTTTGTAGCCGGATGATATGGGGCAGAGGTATAATGTTTCAACCCATTCTTCTTCATGAATTTCTGGAATTCTTCTGACACAAACTGCGGTCTGTTGTCTGAACATATTTGTTCTGGCAATCCATTTCTTGCAAATATCGTTCTTAGCACCGCGATCGTCTTTTCCGAGGTAGTGGTAGTCATCTTAATCACTTCTGGCCATTTAGAATGTGCGTCCACCGCAATTAAAAACATGGAGTCCATGAATGGACCAGCAAAGTCAATATGCACACGTTGCCATGGGGTTGAAGGCCATTCCCATGGATGCAGCGGTGCAATCGGAGGTGCATTTTGCACTTTTTGGCACCCTGAGCAGCTTTTTGTCAGACCCTCTATCTGTTGGTCGATACCCGGCCACCACACATAAGCCCTAGCAGGGCTTTTCATCTTGACTCCCCCCAGTGACCTTCATGCAGTTCCTTTAGAACTCTCTCTCTTAACTTAGGAGGAATAATCATCCTTGTTCCATACATCAATGTTCCTTGACAGACGGACAGCTGTTCTCGTCTTGCTGAGAATGCCGGTAACAGTGGATCACCATGTGCTGGCCATCCCTTCACTGTCACTTCGTAGACCCGGGACAGTGTCGGGTCATTCCTGGTTTCTCTTTCAATACTTGCATTGGTGACTGGTAAACATTCGATGATGGTCGAGTGAAATAACTCAACAGGGTCAGCCGTCGGTGCCTCCTCCTCTGTAGGTAGTGGCAGGCGCGACAGCCCATCAGCATTACCATGCTGCTTTGTACCTTTGAATTCAATCTGATATTGATGTGCCCCTAGGAAAAGGGACCACCTCTGGGGTCTCTGTGCTGTCATCACCGAAACACCCTTCTTAGGGTTAAAAATGGATACCAACAGCTGGTGGTCTGTCAGAAGCGTAAACTTTTGGCCCTGCAGGTAATGATTAAACTTCTTTACTCCCCACACAAGGCTGAGAGCCTCCCTATCTATCTGAGCATAGTTGCGCTCCGCGGAAGTCAATGATCTGGATGCGAACGCGACTGGCCTCTCCAGGCCATTTGGCAACTTGTGTGAGAGTACTGCCCCAATACCATATGGAGAAGCATCACAAGCCAAACGAATAGGCAGCGTTGGGTTGAAGTGAGCCAACACTTCCTCTGAGGTGATCAATGCCTTGCTTTTGCGAAAGGCCCTCTTACAGTCCTCGCTCCACTTCCATGGCACTCCCTTCTGCAAAAGAGTGTTCAGCGGGTGCAGCACCGTGGATAAATTTGGAAGAAACTTATGGTAATAGTTAATCAACCCTAGGAACGACCTCAACTGGGATACATTATCCAGAGCGGGAGCCTTCACAACAGCTTCGATCTTGTCAGGAGACTTATGAAGCCCCTCCTGATCAATGACATGACCACAGTACGAGATCCGCTTCTGAAAGAACTCACATTTCTGGCGATTAACAGTGATCTTGAAATCTCCACAGATGCGAACCTTCCCTGGTTCCCCCGGCTTGTTGCTCGATGAACGCTTCATGACGGGAACAATGGGCATGGCCCACTCACTCCAATCTACCTTAGACAGTACTCCTGAATGTTCTAGCCCTTCCAGCTCAGCTTCCACAGCAGGTCGTATCGCATAAGGTACCGGTCTGGCTTTGAAAAATTTCGGGTTTGCATGTTCTTCAACCTTGATGTTTGCCGTAATTCCTCTCAGTGTTCCCAGTCCCTGTTGGAACACCTCTTTAGCATCGTCCAATATTCTGGACAATCGTTTAGGTTTGACATCTTTTTTACCGGAATCTACCGTTAGTGCTTTTAAGGAATGCCAGTCCATATTTATTTTCCTAATCCACTCCTGTCCCAGTAGTGGTGGACCTCCCTCAGGTAGCACATATAAGTCCATTCCTCGGCTTTCTTTGCCCTTGTGGACCACCTTTACCTCTATCTTCCCGATGGGGTATACTCTTTGCCCCGTGTATGTTTTCAATACAATCTCCGTATCCCATAGGGGAATATGTGGGAATAACCTTTTGTAATCTTGCTTATTCATGACCGTCAATGCCGATCCAGTGTCCAATTCCATCTTCACTTGGACTCCTGCTATCTGAAGTGTGACCCAAATTGTTTGGAGGTCTGCTTCCTTACCAACATTGTGTACTCTTAGACTACCCAGTTCATTACTGTTGGAGTCTGAATCTGACTTCTGTTCGTTCGAACTGTTCTCTGTCACCTTGTGTACCTTTCTGTACTTTTCCTGCGGTGACTTTTTGTTGCTGGTCTTCTTTCCTGACCGGCATACTTTAGCTACGTGACCAAGCCTGCCACATTTTCTGCATTCCTGATTTTTGAACCAGCACTGCTTCTGATCATGCGTTGTCTTTCCACAACGATAACATTTTACTGTACCCAAGACCATTTGATTGGTGCTGAGTTCCGGTGACCGTAGCTGCATTTCCGCCGTGCCTCTCGCTGCGGCTTCTTGCGATGCTGCAATAGTGACAGCTTTATCAAGCGTAAGATCATTCTCCTCAAGCAGTCGCTTTTGTGTTCCTTCTTTTAACAATCCACACACAAATTTATCTCTCAGCGCATCTGCTAGTCCTGTTCCAAACTGACAGTACTTTGATAGCTTACGCAGTTCAGTTAAAAATTCAGCGTTGCTTTCGTCTTTCAGCTGCGTTCTTCTGTAAAATTTAAATCGTTCCGCTATCATCAGCGGCGTGGGGTTTAAATGATTTTTCAGGACAGTAACAATATTCGCGAAAGTCTGATCCGCCGGTTTATTTGGTGATAGAAGGTGCTTCAATAGCCCGTATGTCTTCGCACCCATTGAGCTTAATAAGGTTAGTGCTTTCTCATCATCTGGTACCTTATTTGCTTTACAATAAACTTCCATGCGTTCTACATACGTGGTCCAATCTTCGATATCGCTATCAAAGGTATTAATGTTCCCATGTTTAGGCATCCTTGCAAGTTTTTAAAATTTTTCTTTTTCTCAAAATGGCGGCTTCCCGAGCTTGTCTTCTTCCCCCGCCTACTAAAATGGCGGCTTCCCGCGCTTGGCGGTCTTTCCCGCGCTCGTCTTCTTCCCCCGCCGACTACAATGGCGGATTCCCGCGTTTGCCTTCTTCCCCCGCTGGCTGCAATGGCGATTGCCGTGCTGCTGCCGTTCTCGCCTCCCCAGCGATTCTCAATTCCCCGACGCTGCTTTGCCTCGCAGCCCCGCTTGCAGCCCGGTCCTTTACACCGGCTGCGTTTGAGTTCTCCGCAGCTCTCGTGCCTTAAGCTGCCCCAGTCGCTGCGCCTCTCGGCCTCGATTGCAGCCCGGCCCTTTTTACCGGCCGTGGTCGCATTCTCCACCCTTATTCCTCCGTTTTCCCTCCCCTACTCCACAGCCAATGCGGCCGACTTTCTGTTCGTGTCGCTGTTCGGCTTACCCACCACCGTGGTAGAAGGGATGATCACTGCCTGTCGCTGATGGAGGGCTTCGTGGTCAGAATTTTTCTTTTTAACCCGGGTTCTCGATGCCTCCCGTGCGATGGTGCTCAGCAGGTTGATGAGGGCGGATGCCTCTTCTCGACGCCCATTCTGAGGACGAAGCTGCCTTGGATGTAAAACTGCCGCAGGGTAAGATCGGACTCGTCGCCACTGTTGAGTCTGTGTGTTCCAGTTATGCTTATGATCAATCACTGGACACAGACAACAAGAATAACTTTTAACAGGTCTTTACTATTTGGAGGTTAGGGCTGAACTGCCCAGCAAATCCCTACACAACACTTATATACCGGTGTGGTCACCACCGGTATTACAGTATACAGCAGCCAAGAGAAAGTAGTACATCTCTTAAGGTAGTTCTCTTAAGGTGGAACAGGTTACATACACCACAGTTTCCTCGTAGATGTATGGGCCACCGGTGAGCGGGAGTGCCGCACGATCAGCCCAGCAATCAAGCAGAGTGCCAGGCTGAGCGATCGCGGCACGGACACTGCGACCGGTGGCCAAAAATTTTAAAAATTTAAATCGGCCTTTTTTTTTTGGCCCACCGGCCTTTAAGTTGCACCCCACCAGCAGCCGGCCTCACTGGTCGCGACCCCTGCAGCTGACGGTAACATCGCCCGGCGCCACCGTGAGGCGCAAGTGTGAATTTTTCTTCCGAGTCACTACCGGGGCGCTGCGTCCGGCGATGTCATCATGATCTCCAGGCGCAGAAGATCGGGGCGATAACTGGTAGCGCCGCCTCTAACCGCCCACGGAATTTCGCAGGAGGCGCAGTTATCGTCTCGGGGGGACGAAAGCCATTTGCATCCTGTTAGCGCCTCCAACCAGGGGCGCAAACGAGGGGAATTTTGCTCCCTATATCCCTTGATTTCCCCTAGAGTCCAAAAATCTATCTTTCTCAGCCTTGAAAATACTCAATGATTCAGCATTCACAGCATAAAGAATTCCAAAGATTCACAACCCTCTGAATGTAGAAATTTATCCTCATAGAAACACAGAAACATAGAAGATAGGAGCAGCAGTAGGCCATTCGGCCCCTCGAACCTGCTCCGCCATTCGATGAGATCATGGCTCATCATCCAAACTCAGTACCCCGTACCTGCCTTCACCCCATATCCCTTGATACCTTTAGCTCTAAGAAATATATCTAACTCCTTCTTGAATATATTTAAAGAGTTGGCCTCAACCGCCTTCTGTGGTAGAGAATTCCACAGGTTCACCACTCTCTGGGTGAAGAAATTCTTCCTCATCTTTGTCCTAAGTGACTTACCCCTTATCCTTAGGCTATGACCCCTGGTTCTGGACTCTCTGACCATCGGGAACATTCTACCTGCATCTAGTTTGTCCAGACTGTAAAGTATGCGCATATACTTGATACAAAAAGGAAGAGACAGCTTGGAAGGGTTTAACTTAGGTCTTTACTTCATACCCACAGGCGGGAACTGAGGGGAGATCAGTACCCGCAGTACTATTTATACCCCTATGGCCAGGAGTGGTACTACGGTATCACTACGCCCTACAAAGTAGTGCTGCCCTGGCCATAGGGTTAAAGTAGCATACATATTACATACACAACATTCCTCCCCTTTTAATTAAAACGTACCCGTGCAATTAAGTCAACAGATGCACCATAACTAGGGCTAATAACATTTGGTAACACAACATACATAACATATTTACATCAGAGTTGTCTACCTATATATATATAAAAAGAAACATGTTATAGATTCAGTCTCTGAGGAGGCCTCCTGTCTCGACTAGGATAACGTCTTTCTCTAGTCGGTCTCGGTGTAGGCGGCGGTACTTCCGTCACCACTTCATCGCTGGAGTCGTCGGTGTCTGATGGCACATCCTGTGCCGTGGAGCTCACTGGAGTGCTGAACTCCTCGCCATCCTGAGACTTCTGTAGCGACGAGCTGGGCCGTGATTCCGCTGGAACAATATGCTGAGACATTTGAGGTAGTGAATCAGTTGGGTTTCTGGACTCCACAAGTTGATCAGCATGTCGTCTGATTATGCCGTCCCCAGTATCCACTGTGTACATCAAAGGTCCCTGGCGGGCCTTTATCGTACCAGACCGCCACTTTTCATTTCTATAATCACGGGCCAACACTTGCTGCCCCACCTCGAAGCTCCGTGTCTGTCTGTCAGGAGCCCTACGAAATACTCGGTTTTCCACATCTCTCCGGATGTTTGGTCTGAGCAATTCGAGGCGAGACCTTAACCTTCTATTAAAGAACATGACGGCGGGGGCCTGGTTGGTCACCGTATGTGCAGCATTACGGTACGCGAATAGGAAATTGTCCACCTTGTGTTGTAGTGGCAACCTTTCCTCCCCCATCGCCTTGATGGCCTTTTTAAAAGTCTGTACAAATCGCTCTGCCAGCCCATTTGTAGCCGGATGATATGGTGCGGACGTATAATGTAGCACTCCATTCCTTTTTAGGAATGCTTGAAATTCTTCTGCCACAAATTGTGGCCCATTGTCCGAACAGACTTGCTCGGGCACCCCGTTTCGGGCAAAAATGGTCCTTAAGGCTGCGACCGTCTTTTCGGCTGTCGTTGATGACATCTTTATGACCTCCGGCCATTTTGAGTGGGCGTCCACTACAATAAGGAACATCGCATCCATGAAGGGCCCAGCGAAGTCCACGTGGATCCTTTGCCACGGCGTTGAGGGCCACTCCCACGGATGTAGTGGGGCTTGGGGTGGTACGTTCTGTACCATCTGGCACCCTTGGCATGCTTTTGCTACTTCCTCGATGTCCCTGTCAATGCCGGGCCACCAGACGTAGGCTCTGGCGAGGCTTTTCATTTTCACACCCCCCAGATGACCTTCGTGTAAGTCCCGCAACACTTTATGTTGTAATTTTTGAGGGACCACCACCCTGGCTCCGCACATCAATGTGCCCCGGCATACGGACAACTGGTCCTTCCTTGCTGAAAACGCCGGCAATGATGCGTCACCCTGCGCCGGCCAGCCTTTCACGGTCAATTCGTAAACCCTTGCCAGTGTCGGGTCATTCTGTGTTTCCCACTCGATACATTGGCTGGTGATGGGCAAGTGTTCCATAACCGCCGTATGATATATTTCCACGGGGTCCTGTACTATCTCTTCGATCTCTGCAGGCAATGGTAGCTGCGACAGGCCATCCGCATTGCCATGCTGTTTGGTACCCTTATATTCGATAAGGTACTGGTGTGCTCCTAAGAACAGTGACCATCTCTGTAGCCTTTGGGCCGTCATCAGGGGCACCCCTTTTGTTGGATTAAATATGGACACCAACGGTTGATGATCCGTCAGTAGTGTGAAACGTTGTCCATGTAGATAGTGGTGGAATTTGTTTACACCCCACACCAGACTGAGGGCCTCCCTGTCGATTTGCGCATAGTTTCTTTCGGCTGTAGTTAACGACCTTGAGGCAAATGCTATTGGCCTCTCCGTCCCATTGGGAAATTTGTGTGACAACACTGCACCTATACCATACGGGGAGGCGTCACATGCCAACCTCATTGGCATTTTTGGGTCAAAGTGTGCGAGCACTTCCTTTGATGCAATGAGTTGTTTACCCTTTTTAAAAGCAGCCTCACACGCTTCGTCCCAATTCCAGGAGACTCCCTTTTGCAGCAAGGAATTTAGTGGATGTAAAATGGACGATAAGTTCGGGAGGAACTTATGGTAATAGTTTATAAGGCCTAAGAATGATCGTAACTGAGATACATTCTCAGGGGGCGGGGCCTTCACTACTGCCTCGATCTTTTCTGGGGACTTATGCAGGCCTTCCTTATCTATAATGTGACCACAGTATGAGATACGTTCCTGGAAAAACTCACATTTCTGCTTGTTCGCCCTGAGTCCGTATTGTTGCAACCGCAGAAGTACTCGCTCCAGGTTAGCGAGGTGGTCGTTATCCGTTTGTCCTGTCACCAGGATGTCATCCAGGTAGCACTGCGTTCTTGGAATGCCCTGTAGGACCTGTTCCATGGTCCTCTGCCATATTGCTGGGGCGGACGCCACACCAAATACCAGGCGATTGTACTGGTACAATCCCTTGTGTGTGTTAATCGTTAGGAGCTTTTTCGAGTCCTGTTCCACCTCCATCTGTAAATAAGCTTGACAAAGGTCAATCTTCGTAAAGTGTCTACCCCCAGCTAACGATGCGAATATGTCCTCTATCCGCGGCAGCGGATACTGTACCGTGTGCAGGACTGGGTTAATAGTTATTTTAAAATCCCCGCAAATGCGAACCTTCTTTGGTTCCCCCGGCGTGTTATTTGCAGATTTCTTTATAACTGGGACGATGGGCGTGGCCCACTCGCTCCACTCAATCTTTGTAAGGACACCTGCACTCTCTAAGGCATCCAGTTCTGCTTCCACAGCTGGCCGGATGGCGTAAGGCACCGGTCTGGCCTTACAAAACTTGGGGTTTGCGTCTTGAGCAATAGTTATTTTTGCTCTAATGTCCTTTAAGGTCCCCAGCCCTTGTTGGAACACCTCTGGCGTTTTTGCCAATAGTTTCGACAGCCTGCTTGTAATGGTTGTATCATCCTTGGTGGTCTCTACTTTTATCTCGTGTATCGACTTCCAGTCGAAATGGATTTTTCTTATCCATTCCCTACCCAAAAGTGGTGGTCCGCCGTTTGGTAGGACGTATAAATAAAGTCCTGGCACTTTTCTGCCATTGTATTTAACTGTTACTTGCATTTTTCCCTTTGGGTAAACTTTTTGTCCCGTATATGTTTTTAATTTGATTTCGGTATCCTTTAAGGGAATGCGTTTGAACAGCCTGTTATAATCTTGTTCATTAATTACTGATAGGGCTGAACCCGTGTCCAGCTCCATATTAACTTCGACGCCTGCTACCTTCATTTTAACCCACATTGTGCTGTGGTCCTCCGTTTTGTCTACACCATATAACTTGAGACATCCCAGACCTTTAGGCTCTGCTTTTGTGCCTTCCTGTGACTCGTCTGAGCTACTGTCAGATATCTTATGTATTTTTGTCCTTGCCTTGGTACTGCTCGGATTGCCCCCACTATTGGGTTTCGTACCCGACCGACAAACTTTCGCTATATGCCCCTTTTTCCCACACTGCCGGCATATTTTATCACAAAACCAACAATTACTTTGGTCGTGGGTGGTTTTGCCACAACGGTAGCATTTACCTTTGTGAAATGTCACCTCATGGGTGTCATAGCCGGTTGTATTTTGTCGTATTTGGGCAGCACCCTGTGCTGCTGCTTCATGTGCCAATGCTATTTCTATCGCCTGATCTATGCTGAGCTGTTTCTTGGCCAGCAACCATTTTCGTGTACTCTCATTTAACATGCCACAGACATTTGTCTCTGATCGCTTCCGCCAAAAAGGCTCCAAACTGGCAATGTTTGGACAACCGTCTGAGCTCAGCCAAATAGGCTGCCTGCGACTCATCATTCCTTTGGTCGCGTCTGTAGAAGCGGTACCTTTCCGCTATAAATGGTGGCTTAGGGTTTAAATGTTCCTTTAACGTATCAACAATTTGGGCATACGTTTTGTCTGCTGGCTTTTCTGGAGTAAGAAGATTCCTCAGCAGACCGTATGTTTTTGCCCCCATAGAATTTAATAAGGTTGCTGCCTTTTCGTCATCTTTCACCTTGTTTACTATGCAATAAAGTTCATGCCTTTCTACATATGCGTCCCAATCTTCTATGTCGGCAACAAATTCTGACAACCGAGCTTCTTTAGCCATTTTTAAAACTACTGAAGAGGTTTTCCCGCCTTTTTCCACTAGATGGCGCTGTTATTTTTTTTTCTAAGAGAAAAACTTTCCCCCTTTTGTCCACTAGATGGCGCTGTTCATTTTAAACTGCTGAAGAGAAAAACTTTTCCCCTTTGTCCACTAGATGGCGCTGTTATTTTTTTTCCAAGAGAAAAACTTTTCCCCTTTGTCCACTAGATGGCGCTGTTCATTTTAAACTGCTGAAGAGAAAAACTTTTCCTTTTTGTCCACTAGATGGCGCTTTTCCCGCCTTTTCTCCCTCTGCTGTCAACGACGTCTCTCCAGGTTCGTTATTTTTTTTTCTTGCAGCTCCCGTTATTGCCACCGCCGCTATTACAACGACCTTCCCCTCTCGTGGCCCGCCAGTCCTCGTGGCTCCGTTTGTTCCCCAGATCGCCTGCCCGTTCTGGCCCTTGCAGCTCGCGTTCCCCGGGAAGGATTACAGTTTACCTGACCCTGAGTGGACTTTTGCCCCGTGGCTGGAACGCCCGTTCAGCCTCTTCTCTCAGCTGCCGCAGCCTTCGCTGGAACCTCTCTCTCTCGCTCCGTTGCTGCCGCTCCTCCTGAACTGGGCGGCCTCCTTCGGTCGACGCTGGACTCTGCAGGCTGGTAAGAAGCTTCTCTCCCCGTACTGCTACCGATCCTTTGTTGCACCTTGTACTGGTGAGTTCGAACGTTCCTAGTCGCCAGTGTAAAGTATGCGCATATACTTGATACAAAAAGGAAGAGACAGCTTGGAAGGGTTTAACTTAGGTCTTTACTTCATACCCACAGGCGGGAACTGAGGGGAGATCAGTACCCGCAGTACTATTTATACCCCTATGGCCAGGAGTGGTACTACGGTATCACTACGCCCTACAAAGTAGTGCTGCCCTGGCCATAGGGTTAAAGTAGCATACATATTACATACACAACACAGACCAGTCAGAATTTTATAAGTTTCGATGAGATCCCCTCTCATTCTTCTAAACTCCAGCGAATATAAGCTCAATCGACCCAATCTCTCCTCATACGTCATTCCTGCCATCCCAGGGATCAGCCTTGTGAATCTTCGCTGAACTCCTTCCATGGCAAGAACATCCTTCCTCAGATAAGGCAACCAAAACTGCACACAGTACTCAAGGTGCGGTCTCACCAAGGCCCTGTACAACTGCAGCAGGACATCCTTGCTCCTGTACTCAAACCCTTTCGCTATGAAGGCCAACATACCATTTGCCTTCTTCACCACCTGCTGCACCTGCATGCTTACCTTCAGCGACTGGTGCACAAGGACACCCAGGTCTCTTTGCACATCCCCTTCTCCCAATCTATTGCCATTCAGATAATAGTCTGCATTTCTGTTTTTGACACCAAAGTGGATAACCTCGCATTTATCCACATTATATTGCATCTGCCATGTTTCTGCCCAATCACCCAACCTGTCCAAATCATCCTGGAGTTTCTCGGTATCCTCCTCGCAGCACACACGCCCACCCAGCTTTGTGTCGTCTGCAAACTTGGAGATATTACATCTAGTTCCCTTATCTAGATCATTAATGTATATTGTGAATAGCTGGGGTCCAAGGACCGATCCCTGCGGTACCCCACTAGTCACTGCCTGCCACTCGGAAAAAGGCCCGTTAATTCCTACTCTCTGCTTTCTGTCTGCCAACCAGTTCTCTATCCAAGTCAATACCTTGCCCCCAATCCCATGTGCCTTAACTTTACACGCTAATCTCTTAGCGGGACCTTATCGAAAGCCTTCTGAAAGTCCAAATACACCACATCTACTGGTTCTCCCACATCTATTTTACGAGTTACATCCTCAAAAAATTCCAGTAGATTAGTCAAGCACGATTTACCTTTTGTAAATCCATGTTGACTTTGTCCGATCCTGTCACTGTTTTCCAAGTGCTCAGCTATTACATCCTTTATAATGGACTCTAGCATTTTCCCCACTACCGCTGTCAGGCTTACCAGTCTGTAATTCCCCGCTTTCTCTCTACCACCCTTTTTGAATAGTGGGGTAACATTAGCTACCCTCCAATCCATGGGTACAGTTCCAGATTCCAGCGAATTTTGGAGGATGATCAGCAATGCATCTACTATTTCTAGGGCCACCTCCTTAAGTACCCTAGGATGTAGATTATCAGGCCCTGGGGATTTATCGGCCTTCAATCCCGTCAATTTCCCTAACACCATTTCCCTACAAATAATGATTTATTTCAGTTCCTCCCTCTCATCAGACCCTGGGGGAAAAATTGGGTGAGTAGCGCCACCTGTTAGCGCCTAAAGAGGCAGTCAGTGGCTGTAGCGCCACTGGCTGCGCCTCCCGCAATATTCAGCAGGGGCACTAATGGTGGCATTAGCCTTTTGCGCTGCGCCGCCACCGATGACGTCATCGGTGTGCGCAGCGCCCCATTCGCGCCCCGATCGCGATATTTGGTAGCGAACGCCGCTGTTGCGCCGTTCGCTACCCGTGCCCGGTTCACGGGGCCTTGCTGCGCTGGCAGAGGCGCAAGTTAAGGTGGAGGTGCGGGGCGGCTGCCTTTTCGGCGGCCGCCTGCCAGCACCTCCGTCCCCGGCCTCCTGGTCCACCCCCCCCACCCCACGGCATTGCCGGCTGTTTCCCGAGAGCCCGGCACTTCTCCTTGGTGCCGGGCTCTTTTGCCGGCACTCGTGATCGGGGCTCGCGCTGTTGCAGGCCCCTCTCCCTTAACAGTAGGAGGAAGGCCTGCAGTACCGCAGTGTGCCGTGCCGCAGCGTGTGGCACGTAGCGCTGCGAAATTCACTTTCAGCGCCCTAAGAGGGACGTGGAGCGCCTCGAGCTGTGCCCTGTCTCCCTCTAGGGGCACTTCAACTGAATTTGCGGCGATCGCTAATGCGGCGATCACGGTGCAAATTCCAGCGCCCAGGTGAACTTTGAGCCGCTTGGGCGCCTCAGGCCAATTTCTAGGCTCCTATGTTCTCCAACATCTCTGGGAGGTTATTTGTGTCCTCCTTTGTGAAGACAGAACCAAAATATGCATTTAATTGGTCAGCCATTTCTTTGTTCCCCATTATAACTTCCCCTGCTTCTGACTGCAAGGGACCTACACTTGATTTCACTAATCTTTTTCTCTTCACATATCTATAAAAGCTCTTACAGTCAGTTTTTATGTTCCCTGTGAGCTTACATTCATATTCTATTTCCCCCTTCTTAATTAATCCCTTTGTCCTCCTTTGTTGAATCCTAAACTGCTCCCAATCCTCAGGGTTGCCGCTTTTTCTGGCCAATTTATATGCCCTCTCCTTGGATTTTATGCTATCCCTAATTTCCCTTGTTAGCCACGGTTGAGTCACCCTTTTTGTTTTATTCTTATCCCAAACTGGGATGAACAACTTCTGCAGTTCATCCATGCGTTCTTTGAATGTTTGCCATTGCCTACCCACCGTCAACCCTTTGAGTGACATTCCCCAATCAATCCTACCCAATTCGCGCCTCATACCATCGTAGTTTCCTTTATTTAAATTCAGGACCCTAGTCTCCGAGTCAACTACTTCACTCTCCATCTTAATGAAGAATTCTATCATATTATGATCACTCTGACCCAAGGGGCCTCGTACAACAAGATTGCTAATTAATCCTCTCTCATTACATAATACCCAGTCTAAGATGGCCTGATCTCTGGTTGGTTCCTCAACATATTGTTCCAGAAAACCATCCCGTAAACATTCTAGGAATTCCTCCTCCACGGTATTTTTACTAATTTGGTTAGCCCAATCTATATGTAAATTAAAGTCACCCATGATGACTACTGTGCCCTTACTGCATGTTTCTCTAATTTCCCTTTTAATGCCATCCCCAGCCTCCATATTACTGTTTGGAGGTCTATATACCACTCCCACTAATGTTTTCTGCCCCTTGATATTTCTCAGTTCTACCCATACAGATTCCGCAGCATCAGAGTTAATATCCTTCCTTTCAATTGTGTTAATCCCCTCTTTAACCAGCAATGCTACCTCACCTCCCTTTCTTTTTTGCCTATCCTTCTTAAATATTGAATACCCCTGGATGTTGAGTTCCCAGCCTTGGCCACCCTGGAGCCATGTTTCTGTAATCCCAATCAAATCATATTCGTTTACCTCTATTTGCGCAGCTAATTCATCCACCTTGTTCCGAATGCTCCTTCCATTAAGACACAAAGCCTTCAGGCTTGTTTTTTTAATGCTCTCAGACCTATATGAATGAATTATTATTTACTGTGACCATGTTTGATTTAAACCGTTGAGTTCTTTGCCTTCTAATTTTGTTTTTCTCCTTCCTGTCTTTTGCTTTTTTCCTTGTTTCCCTTTCCTCTGTCTCCCTGCTCAGGTTCCCAACCCCCTGCCACTTTAGTTTAAACCCTCCCCAACAGCACTAGCAAACACTCCCCCTAGGACATCGGTTCCGGTCCCGCCCAGGTGCAAACCGTCCCGTTTGTACTGGACCCACCTCTCCTAGAACCGGTTCCAATGTCCAAGGAATTTGAATCCCTCCTCCTTGCACCATTCCTCTAGCCACGTATTCATTTGAAATATCCTCCTATTTCTACTCTGACTAGCACGTGGCACTGGTAGCAATCCTGAGATTACTACCTTTGAGGTCCTATTTTATAATTTACCTCCTAACTCCCTATATTCTGCTTTTAGGACCTCATCCCGTTTTTTACCCATATCGTTGGTGCCTATGTGCACCATGACAACTGGCTGTTCGCCCTCCCCCTCCAAAATGTTCTGCAGCCGCTCCGAGACGTCCTTGACCCTTGCACCAGGGAGGCAACACACCATCCTGGAGTCTCGATTGCAGCCGCAAAAACGCTTACCTATTCCCCTTACAATTGAACCCTCTATCACTATAGCTCTTCCACTCTTTTTCCTCCCGTCCTGTGCAGCAGAGCCACCCATGGTGCCAGGAAGTTGGCTGCTGCTGCCTTCCCCTGATGAGTCATCCCCCCCCAACAGTATTCAAAGTGGTATATCTGTTTCAGAGGGGGATGGCCACAGGGGATTCCTGCACTACCTGCCTGTGCCTCTTACTCTGCCTGCTGGTCACCCATTCCCTTCCTGCCTGTACACCCTTTACCTGCGGTGTGACCAACTCGCTAAATGTGATATTCACGATGTCCTCAGCATCGCGAATGCTCCGAAATGAATCTATCCGCAGCTCCAGTGCCGCAATGCGGTCTGTCAGTAGCTGCAGCTGGACACACTTCCCGCACACATGGTCATCAGGGATGCAGGAAGCATCCCTGATTTCCCACATAGAGCAGGAGGAGCATACTACGGGGCTGGGCTGTCCTGCCATGACTTACCCTTTAATTAATTAATTAAAATTAAATGAATCCCACCAATTTCACTTCAATTAAATGATATACTCAAGGGCCCTTGCTTAATAGTAGTCCCCGCTACACAACAGAGACCTTAGAAACCACAAAATTTAAGTTTAGAAAAATTTAGAAAGAAAATACTCACCAACCAATCACTTACCTGCTTCTTGGTAATGTCACACTTCGATTACTTTTTGCTTCCCTCTCCCTGAACCTGGATTGGTAAGCCACCTCTGGTGATCCCTCGCAGTTCTGCTGCCTCTCTGGTCTCGGGGCTCTGGGCCTCGCTGTCTCGGGCTGCTCCTTTTATCCTCCGCCGCCTCTGGTGCTCCCTCGCAGGTCTGCCGTCTCTCCGCTCTCGGGGCTCTGGGCCTCGCTGTCTCGGGCTGCTCCTTTTATCCTCCACTGCCTCTGGTGCTCCCTCGCAGGTCCGCCGCCTCTCCGCTCTCGGGGCTCTGGGCCTCGCTGCCTCGGGCTGCTCCTTTTATCCTCCGCCGCCTCTAGTGCTCCCTCGCAGGTCCGCCGCCTCTCCGCTCTCGGGGCTCTGGCTAAAAGTAGAGCGATTTCAGCTTTCATGACCGAAGTGTTGAGTTTAACTAAATGCGGCGGGCCTCGCCAGGGATTTGAACCCGGCACCTCTCGCATTTTAAGCCGCAAAATTCCCTAAGCGAGAATCATACCCCTAGACCAACAAGCCGCCAAAAATGTTACCCACTTAATTAAACTACCATGGCAGGAATCGAGCCTGCAATCTTCTGATTACTGAAGAGTTCGCTATCGAAGTTCAGACGCCTTATTCATTAGGCCACACGGCGGCTCATCTCAGTCTTAAATGGCCGACCCCTTATCCTGAGATTCTGCCCCCTGGTTCTAGACTCTCCAGCCATGGGGGAAACAACCTCTCAGCATCTATACTGTCAATCTCCCTCAGAATCATATATGTTTCAATGAGATTACCTCTTACTCTTCAAAACTCCAGAGAGTATAGGCCCATTCTACACAATCTCTCCTCATAGGACATTCCCCCCATCCCAGGAATCAGTCTAGTGAACCTTCGTTGCACCGCCTCCAAGGCAAGTACAGTATATCCTTCCTCAGATAAGGAGACCAAAACTGTACACCGTACTCCAGGTGTGGTCACCAGACTTCCTGATAGTACTTACTAGTAAAAGGAAATGGCTTCACTTGTGTAGTTAAGTGTTTTGGTCAACATTACTCCCTCACAAAGCAAACAGATCGAGTGAACCATTCCTTTGCTACGTGTGGGGTGTTGCTGGGGTAGAAAGATCTGTTTACCGACATAATAACAGTCACCACAGTTAAAGAAAGGAAGACGTGCATTTATATAATGCTTTTCACAACCTCAGAATGGCCCAATGCGTGATACGGCCATGTGCATTTTGAAGTGTAATCACTGTTGCAATGTAGGGAAACGTGGCAAACTGTTTGCACACAGCAAGATCCCACAAACAGCCCTTCAAAAATTAATCCATTGTGCAAAGTGCTATGACTGTTTTGATGTGATAAATTCAACATCACCTACAAGGAGAGGCAGGTTCCCTGGGCCGACGGCCCCTTTCCTTATTCCACACTTTATGTTCCTAGGTGCAGGGGGTAGGAACAATGAACATTCATTTGTAACTGATGCCAATTAATGAGGCACACAGACCCACTCCATGATGCTGGGTTCCAACACCCATGGAACTGTACCCCAGCAGGAGGCAATGCCTTCGGGAGGAGGGTCGGGGGCAAAGAATTGAGTGAACTACCCACTCAATTAGCCCACTTGGATTCAAATGGTTAATCGGGATCGGTTCTCAACATAAACTTTATTAGATGGCAACTTGCTGACATGTATATAGTCAGCATTTAGGACAGTATACCAGAGATATTGAGCATTTAGTACAGAATCGCATGGATACATTGAGCATTTAGTACAGTCACACCTGGGTATATTCAGTGCCTGGTACAGTAACACTGGATTTCACTTTGAATACCACCCTTCCTCATCAACTTTAAAACATATTTTCTTATCCTTCTTGGGATGTGGGCATCGCTGGCAAGACCAGTGTAGTGTATGTAACCTGTACCACCTTAAGAGGATACCTTAAGATGATGGACTACTTTTTGATGGCTCCTGTACATTGTAGTACCGGTGGTGACCACACTGCGTCATAAACCCTGCGGAGCAAAGCGTATCCCAGTTCAGCCCTGACCCTCAATCACTAAAGACCTGTTTAATTACTTCTGTAGTCTGTGTCCTGTTATTCAGCATAACTACATTTAAAAACACAGACTCAACAGTGGCGACGAGTCTGATCTTACCTAGCGGCAGTTGCATCAAAGGAAGCTTCGCCTCTGAAACGGGCGGAGAACAAGGACATCCACCCTCAACATCCTGCTGGGCACTGCATAGCATGGGAGGCCATCGGGAACCCGGGTTGGTTTCTGGCCACGAAGTCAAACATCGGTGAACATCCCTTCGAAGACAGCGGCGGGTAAGCCCAATCGAGCGGCACGGGGGGGGGAAGTCGGCCGAGTTGTCAGTAAGAGAAGGGGAGGGAAACGACGAAAAGGGCGGAGAACACGACCGCAGCCGGTGTCAGGGGCCGGGCTGCAATCGGGGCAGAGACGCGCAGCAGCCAGAAAAGCGTTTATGACCACAAGGACCGCGGGAGCGGCGGGGAACAAGAGCAGCAGCGTAGGGGAAAATAAAGGACCGCTGGGAGGCGAGAATGGCAACAGCGCAGTAATTGCCATTTTGAGTCAGCGGGGGAAGAAGACAAGCGCGGGAAATGCCGCCATTTTGAAAAAATAAATAAATAAATAAAATAAAATAATAATCATATCCGAAGGAAAGGAAACTCAACAAGGATGCCAAAAACGGGTAACATCACTGCTTTTGATAGCGATGTGGAAGATTGGGCCACTTATGTGGAACGCATCGAAGTTTACTGTACAATGAATGAGGTACCGGAGGATAAGAAAGCACTAACCCTATTAAACTCGATGGGTGCGATGATGTACGGGTTATTAAGGAACCTTGTAACACCAGATAAACCGGTAGGAAAGAGTTTTGCGGATATTGTTACTATCCTGCAAGAGCATTTAAACCCCACGCCGCTGCTGATAGCGGAACGATTTAAATTTTACAAAAGAATTCAGCTTAAAGAAGAAAGCAACGCTGAATTCTTAACCGACTGCGCAAGTTATCAAAGTACTGTCAGTTCGGTACAGGACTAGCAGACGCACTGAGACATAAGTTGGTGTGTGGGCTCCTAAGGGAAGGAACCCAGAAGCGACTGCTAGAGGAAAAGGATCTTATGCTGGACAAAGCTTTCAGCATTGCAGCATCGCACGAGGCAGCAGCACGAGGCACTGCAGAGATACAGCAAAGGCCATTGGAATTCAGCACCAATGAAATGGCATTGGGTGTAGTAAAGTGCTATCGTTGCGGAAGGACAACGCATGACCAGAACCAGTGCTGGTTCAAAGATAAAGAATGCAGGCAATGTGGCAAACTTGGTCACATAGCAAGAGTATGCCGGTCAGGAAAGAAGACCAGCAGCAAAAAGTCGCCGCAGGAGAAGTACAAAAAAGTACACAAGATGACGGAGAACAGTTCGGATGAACAGAAGATGGATTCAGACTCCAGCAGTAAGGAACTGGGTTGTCTAAAAATACATAATGTGGGTAACACAGCAGACCACCAAACTATCTGGGTCATGCTTCGGATAGCAGGAGTCCAAGTGAAGATGGAATTGGACACTAGATCGGCATTAACAGTCATGAATAAGCAAGATTACAAAAGGTTATTCTCGCACATTCCCCTGAGGGACACAGAGATTGTATTGAAAACATACACGGGGCAAATAGTATACCCCAAAGGAAAGATAAAAGTAAATGTGGTCTACAATGGTAAAGAAAGTCAAAAAATGGACTTGTATGTGTTACCTGATGGAGGTCCGCCATTACTGGGACGGGAATGGATCCGGAGAATAAATGTGGACTGGCATTCCATACAAGCACTGACTGTAGATGCCTGTAAAGAGGACGACGTCAAACCTAAACGACTGTCCAAAATATTGGACGATGCTAAGGAGGTGTTCCAACAGGGACTGGGAACACTAAAAGGAATTACGGCAAACATCAAGGTTGAAGAACATGCAAACCCAAAATTTTTCAAAGCCAGACCGGTACCTTATGCGATACGACCTGCTGTGGAAGCAGAGCTGGAAGGGCTAGAACGTTCAGGAGTACTGTCCAAGGTGGACTGGAGCAAAGGGGCCACACCCATTGTTCCTGTCATGAAGCGTTCATTGAGCAACAAGCCGGGGGAACCGGGGAAGGTTCGCATCTGTGGCGATTTCAAGATCACTGTTAATCCGGTTCTTCACACGGTGCAATATCCGCTTCCGCGGATTGAAGATATCTTTGCTTCGCTGTCTGGCGGGAAACACTTCACCAAGATAGACCTGGCGCAGGCGTACCTACAGATGGAAGTTGATGAAGCGTCACGCCAGTATCTCACGATCAACACACATAAGGGCTTATATCGGTATAATAGACTGGTTTTTGGAGTGGCATCGGCTCCAGCAATTTGGCAAAGGGCCATGGAGCAGGTATTGCAGGGAATTCCAGGCACACAATGCTACCTGGACGACATCCTGATTACAGGAGATGATGATAAATATCACCTCGCAAATTTGGAGCAGGTGCTCACCAGATTGAAAGAATATGGGCTCAGAGTTAATCACCAGAAATGTGAGTTCTTTCAAAAATGAATCTCGTACTGCAGCCACGTCATTGACCAGGAGGGGCTTCATAAGTCACCTGACAAGATCGAAGCTGTTGTGAAAGCTCCTGCTCCGGAAAATGTATCCCAGTTGAGGTCATTCCTTGGGTTGGTTAACTATTACCACAAGTTTCTTACAAATTTATCCACGGTGTTACACCCGCTGAACACTCTTTTGTAAATGGGAATACCATGGAAGTGGAGCGATGATTGTAAGCGGGCTTTTCAAAAGAGCAAGGCACTGATCACCTCTAAGGAAGTGTTGGCTCACTTTAACCCAACGCTGCCTATTCGCTTAGCTTGTGATGCTTCTCCATATGGTATCGGGGCAGTGCTCTCACATAAGTTTCCAAATGGCTCAGAAAGGTCAGTCGCGTTCGCACCCAGGTAATTGACCTCCGCAGAGCGCAACCATGCTCAGATAGATAGGGAGGCTCTCAGCCTCGTGTGGGGAGTTAAGAAATTTAACCATTACCTGCAAGGCCAAAAGTTTACGCTGCTGACAGATCACCAGCCGTTGGTTTCCATTTTCAACCCTAAGAAGGGTGTTCCGGTAATGATGGCGCAGAGGCTTCAGAGATGGTCCCTTTTCCTAGGGGCACATCAATATGATATCAAATTCAAAGGTACAAAGCAACATGGTAATGCTGATGGGCTGTCGCGCCTGCCACTACCTACAGCGGAAGAGGCACCGGCAGTTGACCCTGTCGAGATATTTCACTCGACCATCATCGAATGCTTACCAGTCACCAATGCGGGTATTGAGAGAGAGACCCGAAACGACCCGACACTGCCTCGGGTCTACGACTTGACAGTGAAGGGATGGCCAGCACATGGCAACCCACTGTTACCAGCATTCTCAGCCAGACGAGAACAGCTGTCCGTATGTCAAGGAACATTGATGAATGGAACAAGGGTGATTATTCCTCCTAAATTAAGAGAGCGAGTTCTGAAGGAATTGCATGAAGGTCATCTGGGGGGAGTCAAGATGAAAAGCCTTGCTAGGGCTTATGTGTGGTGGCCAGGTATCGACAAACAAATCGAGGATCTGACTAAAAGCTGCTCAGGGTGCCAAAATGTTCAAAATGCACCTCCAATTGCACCGCTGCATCCGTGGGAATGGCCTTCAACCCCATGGCAATGTGTGCATATCAACTTTGCAGATCCATTCATGGATTCCATGTTTTTGATAGCAGTAGACGCACATTCTAAATGGCCAGAAGTGATTAAGATGTCGACCACTACCTCTGAGAAGACGATCGCAGTTCTAAGAACCATCTTTGCAAGGAATGGGTTGCTAGAACAAATATGTTCAGACAACGGACCACAGTTCGTGTCAGAAGAATTCCAGAAATTCATGAAAAAGAATGGGGTGAAACACTATACATCTACCCCATATCATCCAGCTACAAATGGGTTGGCCGAGAGATTTGTACAAATGTTCAAAAAGGCGATAAAGGCCATGAGCGAAGACAATATTCCACTACAACACAAGGTGGACAATTTCCTGATGGCATATTGAAACGCCACGCATGCAGTGACAAATCAAAGCCCTGCCATAATGTTCTATAACAGGAGGTTGCGGTCCCGGTTGGATTTGTTAAAACCCAATGTGCGAAGGGAAGTCGAAAACAAGCAATTCCAGCACGTAAATAACAAGGCCACTCGGAGTTTTGAAATAGGACAACCAGTGTTGGCCAGGGACTATAGGGATGATAAATGGCAATCCGGAACAATTCGTGCCCGACAAGGACCCTTGATGTACACAGTAAACATTGGAGAGAACGTAATACGACGTCATGCTGACCAACTTGTGGAATCGAGAACAAGGGTCGACCCCATGTCTATGGCAGAGACACCAGTTGAAGAAGTTATTGAGCCTGTAGCATCTACCTCAGACTCGAACGTACATGATGATGTTCAATCCATAGGAGATCAAATGGATGAGTCACCCCAGCAACGAGAACCAGAGACCCCTGAAAGGCGTTATCCGGCCCGGATCAGGAGGCCTCCTCAGAGACTGAATCTTTGAACAGTTTTGTGTGAAAATTGTATATATGTTATCCATGTAATGTTTAAATTGGGGTGTATACTGTTAAGCTAAAAGGGGAGGAATTGTAGTGTATGTAACCTGTATCACCTTAAGAGCATACCTTAAGGTGATGGACTACTTTTTGATGGCTCCTGTACATTGTAGTACCGGTGGTGACCACACCGGTATATAAACCCTGCGGAGCAAAGTGTATCCCAGTTCAGCCCTGACCCTCAATCACTAAAGACCTGTTTAATTACTTCTGTAGTCTGTGTCCTGCTATTCAGCATAACTACATTTAAAAACACAGACTCAACAGCCAGCATTTATTGACCATCCCTAATTGCCCTTGAGAAGGTGGTGGTGAGCCGCCTTCTTGAACCGCTGCAGTCCGTGTGGTGAAGGTGCTCCCACAGTGCTGTTAGGGAGGGAGTTCCAGGATTTTGACCCAGCAACGATGATGGAACTGCAACATATGTCCAGGTCAGGAATGTACGTGAGTCAGAAATGAACTGATATGGTTTGTTTCCAGAAGGCGTTGCATTGCCAGCACAAATATCACCTTGAAAATACCTTTTGTATTAAACACAGTGGCCTAGAAATTCAGTGGCCTGCGCCACCAGTTTGCGCCCAAAGAGGGCTTTTGCGCCACTGTGCAAACCTACCGTGATATTTAGCGGGGCGCATATGGCGGCGTTAGCCAGTAGCGCTGTGCCGCCACCGATGACGTCATCAGTGTGCGCAGCGCCCCGCTATCGCCCCGCTGGCCATATTTGGGTGCTGCCGCCTCCCCCGCGCCGGCCGCAAACAGCGACCGGTACACGGGGCCTACCTGTGCCGGTAGTGGGGCGATTTAAGGTGGAGGTGCGGCCGGCCGCTTTTTCGGCCTGCCTGCCCGCACCTCCTTCCCCGGCCTCCTACCCCACCCCCCTGCGGGGATCGCGCTGTTGCAGGCACCTCCCCCTTAAGAATTAGAGGAAGGCCTGCAGTACCGCAGGCTGCCGTGCCGCAGCGGGTGGCACTGCGGCACTTTACACGCCGATATTCAGTTTCAGCGCCCCAAGCGGGGCACCGAAACCCTTGTTTAGTGGCCGGCTTCAACTTGGGGTGCTGAAACTGAATTTCCTGCTGGCGCAAGTGGCTCCGCGCGCAGCGGTAATTCCGGCGCCCAGGCGAGCTGGGCGCCCCGAACTGAATTTCTAGGCCATTGGATTGCATACAAACAAAAATACATTTAATGTTTTGTTTGTTATGAGGGTGTGAAGAAACCACAGGGAACAGTTACAAACAGCCTTACATCCAGTATCTAAATCACACATCATCAGGGAGTTAAATGACCTTTGGACACACGGGACAAGTTTAAATAATGATGCAAAGTCTTACAGACTTGTTCAAATTCAGTTGTCACCTGTCATTCCTCGCTGGGGCTTGGGTACTCTTGGTCAGGGGTCACCACCCATCTAATACCCACTCATCATCTGAGCAACAGGAGTCACTGGATTATAGTCAGCACCAATAACCCTGGCTGGTGTAAGGGGTTTTCTCTCTCCGAGGTCGCAGAGGTTTCTCTCGCCAGAGGCCTCTCTCTCTCTTTTGCACAGTAAAACCTTGAGTGGTTCGACCCACTCACCCCTTAGGTTCTAGACACTGGACTTAGGTGCAGGAACTACAATGCAGAGAATACTCTTATAGACCAAGTTTAATGAAACGAAATGAAATTTTATTGCATAAGGAAAAACAAATCAAATGCAAGCACATAAGAGGGTACATGGGAGGGAAAAACAAATCATAACAATACAGTACTAGCTAAAATAGATACAGGCATATTATACTTTACAAAAGTCATCATGAAATGGGGAAACACACGGAACATCGAGGGACAACTCATGTTAATTATACCCAAAATGCCCACCCCCTTTAACCTATCTAGATCCGATTATGAAGGGCCAGAAACATGCTCACCAATCCAGTTGGAAAATTATAGAGTTTTGAAACACGTCTGTGTTTTGATCCCCTCAGGCGTCCTGTTTCCGCGTGGTCAGTGGAGCCACAGCGAGCTGCGCCACACTTCTCTCTCTCTCTCTCTCTCTCTCTCTCGAGGTGAAGGCCACGGGCAGGCTGGACACTGGCAGGCCTGGACGTCGGCGGGGACGGAGACCATCTGTTTGACCACGGTTGGAGAGGTCTCTAGCTGGTTACCATTTTCACATGGGTTTCTTCTGTAGGGCTGTTGCCCTTTTATCTCGTCAGCGGCCCGGGGTTTGTCAACGATCTCCTGATGGTTACCCCGGGGTGGGATGCAGACTTGAATCACCTTCTTGATGGCTGCCTCATTCTTCTTCTTCTTCAATCCTTCCGAGCTGGTGATCTGTGAAGGGGGATGATGAGCCTCCTGATCGCTTCCTGATAGCTACCGATGGCTACCCCGGGACTCCAGTTATACGTCTCAAAGAAGCCGTTATCTCCCGCCAAATCAAGGTTAGTCTTTGTTTAACTTTTGGCGGGCTTGTATCACAACGGGGTAGTTATTATATTTAAACTGCTTTCGGGATGGCCGGTGATGGGCATCTCTGGTCTGAAATGACCCTGCATTGTTTTGAATGTCTTCTTAATGTCTTTAATGGGTCTTTGACGCTCCCCTTATGAATATTAAACTGTTTCCCTTTGTCTGGGTAAACATTTAGATGGCCTTTATCTACAGGCCGATCTGACTGGATCTGCATCCAATCCATATGTATGGGGTTCGTGTCTGGTTTCGTTTACTCAGAAACAGCTTCCAGAACTTACTGTGGGTTGAATCCGCAAAGGCTGTCTGGGGACTGCAGGAACCATTTTAAAGTGTCCAAAAGCTAGTCACGGGGTCTGGTGGCCATTTTATGTGTCCCTTTTCTGGGCTTCTTTTAAAACAGTCTTTAAAAGTAAAGGCCTCTTCTGCCACAGGACCCTTATAGTACAATATTAATTTTGCGGATCCTACAGTAGTTTACCTCTCCCTACCTCGGGGTTACGAAAGATAACCACTGCACGCAAACCGCTGCACTGGCTTAAAGCAGGAAACTCAGGAGACTTATTTTAATTGAAAGGGAACTGCAGTATTAATGGCGAGGACCGCATGTCTCTGATTTGTCACACTGTTTGTCCGACATCCAGTATTGGATGAGCAAAAATTTCCTCCAATTGAGTATTGGATAGACCGAAGCCATTGTCTTCGGTCCCCACGACAAACTCCGTTCCCTAGCCACTGACTCCATTCCCTTCCCTGGCCATTGTCTGAGGCTGAACCAGACCACTCGCAGCCTTGGTGCCCTGAGTTGATCCTGAGTTGAACGTTCGACCCCATCACCAAGACTGCCTACTTTCACCTCTGTAATGTCACCCATCTCAGTCCCTGCTTTAGTAGTCAAAGAGGTAGGTTTTAAGGAGCATCTTGAAGGAGGAAAGAGAGCTAGAGAAGCATTAAGAGATATTCAAGGCGAAAGGAGATGGTAACGGGACAGGTTAAGAAACAAAGGATGGCTCCAGATGAAGTGTAAATTGCGCTGGCAGAATGAAAGTCAGCTGCCCTGTGGGGGAGAAGAAAAGACACATAGAGGATAGGAGCAGGAGCAGGCCATTCGGCCCCTTGAGCCTGCTCCGCCATTCAATGAGATCATGGCTGATCATCCAAATTCAGTACCCTGTCCCTGCCTTCTCCCCATATCCCTTGATCCCTTTAGCCTTAAGAAATATATCTAACTCCTTCTTGAATATATTAATGAACTGGCCTCCACCGCCCTCTGTGGCAGAGAATTCCACAGGTTCACCACTCTCTGGGTGAAGAAATTCCTCCTCATCTCAGTCCTAAATGGCTTACCCCTTATCCTTAGACTATGACCCCTGGTTCAGGACTCCCCTGCCATCAGAAACATCCTTCTTGCATCTAGTCTGTCCAGGCCTGTCAGAATTTTATAGGTTTCGATGAGATCCCCTCTCAATCTTCTAAACTCCAGTGAGTATAAGCCCAATCAACACAATCTCTCCTCATACGTCATTCCTGCCATCCCAGGTATCAGCCTGGTGAATCTTCGCTGCACTCCCTCCATGGCAAGAATGTCCTTCCTCAGATAAGGCGATCAAAACTGCACACAATACTCAAGGTGCGGTCTCACCAAGGCCCTGTAGAACTGCCGCAAGACATCCTTGTTCCTGTACTCGAACCCTCTTGTTACGAAGGCCAACATACCATTTGCCTTCTTAACCGCCTGCTGCACCTGCATGCTTACCTTCAGCGACTGGTGCACAGGAACACCCAGGTCTCTTTGCACTTCCCCTTCTCTCAAACTATTGCCATTCAAATAATAATCTGACTTCCTGTTTTTGCCACCAACATGGATAAACTCACATTTATCCACATTATAGTGCATTTGCCATGTTTCTGCCCAATCACCCAACCTGTCCAAATCGTACTGGAGTTTCACGACATCCTCCTCAGAGCATACCCTCACACCCAGCTATGTGTCGTCTGCAAACTTGGAGATATTACATCCAATTCCCTCGTCCAGATCATTAATATATATTGTGAACAGCTGGGGTCCTAGGACCGGTCCTTGCGGTACCCCACTAGTCACTGCCTGCCACTCGGAAAATGACCCATTTATTCCAACTCTTTGCTTTCTATCTGCCAACCAGTCCTCTATACAAGTCAATACCTTGCCCCCAATCCCATGTGCCTTAATTTTGCATGCTAATCTCTTATGCGGGACCTTATCGAAAGCCTTCTGAAAGTCCAAATACACCACATCCACTGGTTCTCCCTTATCTACTTTACCAGTTACATCCTCAAAAAATTCCAGTAGATTAGTCAAGCACGATTTACCTTTTGTAAATCCATGTTGACTTTGTCCGATCCTGTCACTGCTTTCCAAGTGCTCTGCTATTACATCTTTTATAATGGACTCTAGCATTTTCCCCACTACCGATGTCAGGCTTACCGGTCTATAATTCCCCGCTTTTTCGCTGCCACCTTTTTTGAATAGTTGGGTAACATTAGCTACCCTCCAATCCATGGGTACTGTTCCAGAGTCTATCGAGTTCTGGAAGATGACCAGCAATGCATCTACTATTTCTAGGGCCACTTCCTTAAGTACCCTAGGATGTAGATTATCAGGCCCTGGGGATTTATCGGCCTTCAGTTCCATCAATTTTCCTAACACCATTTCCCTACAAATACTGATTTATTTCAGTTCCTCCCTTTCATCAGACCCTATGTTCCCCGGCATCTCTGGGAGGTTATTTGTGTCCTCCTTTGTGAAGACAGAACCAAAATATGTATTTAGTTGGTCTGCCATTTCTTTGTTCCCCATTATAAATTCCCCTGATTCTGACTGCAAGGGACCTACGCTTGACTTCACCAATCTTTTTCTCTTCACATATCTATAAAAGCTTTTACAGTTAGTTTTTATGTTCCTTGCAAGCTTACTCTCATATTCCATTTTCCCCTTCTTAACTAATCCCTTTGTCCTCCTTTGTTGAATCCTAAACTGCTTCCAATCCTCAGGATTATTGCTTTTTCTGGCCAATTCATATGTCCTCTCCTTGGATCTTATGCTATCCTTAATTTCCCTTGTTAGCCACGGTTGAGTCACCTTTTTTGTTTTATTTTTATGCCAAACTGGGATGAAGAAATTCTGTAGTTCATCCATTCGGTCTTTGAATGTTTGCCATTGCCTATCCACTGTCAACCCTTTGAGTGACATTCCCCAATCAATCCTACCCAACTCACGCCTCAGACCATCGTAGTTTCCTTTATTTAAATTTAGGACCCTAGTCTCTGAGTCAACTACTTCATTCTCCATCTTAATGAAGAATTCGATCATATTATGATCGCTCCGACCCAAGGGGCCTCGTACAACAAGATTGCTAATTAATCCTTTCTCGTTACATAACACCCAGTCTAAGATGGCCTGATCTCTGGTTGGTTCCTCGACATATTGGTCCAGGAAACCATCCCGTAAACACTCCAGGAATTCCTCCTCCACAGTATTGTTAATAATTTGGTTAGCCCAATCTATATGTAGATTAAAGTCACCCATGATGACTGCTGTGCCCTTATTGCACGCTTCTTTAATTTCCCTTTTAATGCCATCCCCAACCTCCGCCTTACTGTTTGGAGGTCTATATACCACTCCCACTAACGTTTTCTGCCCCTTAGTATTTCTCAATTCTACCCATACAGATTCCACATCGTCAAAGCTAATATCCTTCCTTACAATTGTGTTAATCCCTTCTTTAACCAGTAATGCTACCCCACCTCCCTTTCCTTTTTGCCTATCTTTCCTGAATATCAAATACCCCTGGATGTTGAGTTCCCAGCCTTGGCCATCCTTGAGCCACGTTTCCGTAATCCCAACCAAATCATATTCGTTCACCTCTATTTGCGCAGCCAATTCATCCACCTTATTACAAATGCTCCTCGCATTAAGACACAAAGCCTTCAGGCTTGTTTTTTTAACGTTCTTAGACCTATTAGAATTATTATTTACTGTGGCCACATTTGATTTAACCCGTTGATTTCTCTGACTTCCACTTTTGTTTTTCTCCTTCCTATCTTTTGCTTTTATCCTTGTTTCCCTTTCCTCTGTCTCCCTGCTCAGGTTCCCAACCCCCTGCCATTTTAGTTTAAACCCTCCCCCTGAGCACTAGCAAACATTCCCCCTAGGACATCGGTTCCAGCCCTGCCCAGGTGCAAACCGTTCGGTTTGAACTGGTCCCACCTCCCCCAGAACCGGTTCCAATGTCCCAGGAACTTGAATCCCTCCCCGTTGCAACATTCCTCTAGCCACGTATTCAGCTGAAATATCCTTCTATTTCTACTCTGACTAGCACGTGGCACTGGTAGCAATCCTGAGATTACTACCTTTGAGGTCCTATTTTTTAATTTACCTCCTAACTCCCTATATTCCGCTTTTAGGACCTCATCCCGCTTTTTACCTATATCGTTGGTGCCTATATGCACCATGACAACTGGCTGTTCACCCTCCCCTTCCAAGATGTTCTGCAGCCGCTCTGAGACATCCTTGGCCCTTGCACCAGGGAGGCAACACACCATCCTGGAGTCTCGTTTGCGGCCGCAGAAATGCCTATCTATTCCCCTTACAATAGAATCCCCTATCACTATAGCTCTACCCCCCCTGGTGCCAGGAAGTTGGCTGCTGCTGCTTTCCTCTGGTAAGCCATCCCCCCCAACAGCACTCAAAGTGGTGTATCTGTTTGAGAGGGGGATGTCCACAGGGCATCCATGCACTACCTGCCTGCGCCTAGTACTCTGCCTGTTGGTCACCCATTCCCTTTCTGCCTGTTCAACCTCTATCTGCGGTGTGTCCAACTCCGTAAACGTGCTATTCACAACATCCCGAGCATCGCGAACGCTCCAGTATGCATCCAATTGCAGCTCCAGCGCCGCAATGCGGTCTGTCAGTAGCTGCAGCTGGATGCACTTCCTGCACACGTAGTTGTCAGGGACACAGGAAGGGTCCCTGAGTTCCCACATATCGCAGGAGGAGCATACCACGTGGCCGGGCTGTCCTGCCATGACTTACCCTTTAATTAATTGAATTTAAATTAAATCAATCAATCCGACTATTTACACTACAGTTAAATGGTTTACCAACAGTCCCCGCTACACCAGAGAGCCCTTAGTAACTATAAACCACAGAGCTAAAGTTTAAAAAGAGAGAAATACTTACCAACCAATCACTTACCTGCTTTCTGGTGATGTCACACTTTGATTACTTTTTACCTCTCTCTCCCGCTGCTGAATTGGTAAGCCTCGCTCACTGCCACTGCTTTTATCCTCCGCCGCGCTCCTCAATCCACTCCCAGGTCCGCCGCTGTGGTCGGGCCTCGCTCACTGCCGCCGCTTTTATCCTCCACCGCGCTCCTCAATCCACTCCCAGGTCCGCCGCTGTGGTCGGGCCTCGCTCACTGCCACCACTTTTATCCTCCGCCGCGCTCCTCAATCCACTCCCAGGTCCGCCGCTGTGGTTGGGCCTCGCTCACTGCCACCGCTTTTATCCTCCGCCGCGCTCCTCAATCCACTCCCAGGTCCGCCGCTGTGGTCGGGCCTCGCTCACTGACACCGCTTTTATCCTCCGCCGCGCTCCTCAATCCACTCCCAGGTCCGCCACTGTCAAACAGAAACAAATGACACAAACAGAAGGCGTGGATAAAAAATACATATAGGATAGGGGCCGAGGTTATGATCTGAAATTGTTGAACTCGATGTTGAGTCCAGAAGGCTGCAAAGTGCCTAATCGAAAGATGAGGTGCTGTTCCTCGAGCTTACGCTGAGCTTCAGTAGAACAATGCAAGAGGCCGAGGACGGTGAGGTCTGAGTGGGAGTGGAGCGGAGAATTAAAGTGACAGGCGACCGGAAGTTCAGGGTCCCCCTTACAGACTGAACGGAGGTGTTCCGCAAAGCGGTCACCCAATCTGCTTTTGATCTCCCCAATGTAGAGGAGACCACATCGTGAGCAGCGAATACAGTATAATAAATTGCAAGAAGTACAAGTAAATCACTGTTTCACCTGGAAGGGGTGTTTGGGGCCCTGGACAGTGGGAAGTGGGGAGGTATAAGGGCATGTGTTACATCTCCTGCGCTTGCATGGGAAGATGCCAGGCAAAGGGGAAGGGGTATTGGGGGTGATAGAGGAGTGGACCAGGGTGTCGCGGAGGGAGCGGTCCCTTCGGAATGCTAAAAGGGGAGTTGAGGGGTAGATGTGTTTGGTGGTGGGATCTCGCTGGAGGTGGCAGAAATGGCGGAGGATGATCCGTTGAATGTGGAGGTTGGTGGGGTGAAAGGTGAAGACAAGGGGAACTCTATCGTGGTTCCAGGAGGGAGGGGCAGGGGTGAGGGCAGAAGTGCGGGAGATAGAACAGACACAGTCGAGGGCCGTGTCAACCACAGTAGAGGGGAATCCTTGGTTGAGGAAAAAGGAAGACATGTCAGAAGCACTGGTATGGAAGGTGGCATCGTCAGAGCAGATGCGGCGGAGACAGAGAAACTGGGAGAATGGAATAGAGTCCTTACAGGAGGTGTGGTGGGACGAACTGTAGTCCAGGTAGCTGTGGGAGTCAGTGAGTTTGTAGTGAATGTTTGTCAATAACCTATCCCCAGAGATGGAGACGGAGAAGTCGAGGAAGGGAAGGGAAGAGTCGGAGATGGACCTTGTGAAGGTCAGGGAAGGGTGGAAATTGGAAGTAAAGTGAATGAAATTTTCTAGTTCAGGGCGAGAGCAGGAAACGGCACCGATACAGTCATCAATGTACCGGAAAAGGAGATGAGGGAGGGGACCTGAGTAGGACTGGAACAAAGAGTGTTCCACATATCCCATGAAAAGGCAGGCATAGCTAGGGCCATGCGGGTTCCCATAGCAACACCTTTGATATGGAGTAAATGAGTGGAGTCAAAGGAGAAGTTGTTCAATGTGAGAACAAGTTCAGCCAGGCGGAGGAGGGTGGTGGTGGATGGGGATTGGTTGGGCCTCTGTTCAAGGGAGAAGCGGAGCGCCCTCAGGCCATCCTGGTGGGGGATGGAGGTTTAGAGGGATTGTACGTCCATAGTGAAAAGGAGGCGGTTGGGGCCTGGAAACTGGAAACTGTTAACGTGGCAGAGGGTGTCGGAAGAGTCACGGATGCAGGTGGGAAGAGACTGGACAAGGGGAGAAAAAATAGAGTCGAGATAGGAAGAGATAAGTTCCGTGGGGCAAGAACAGGCTGAAACGATGGACCTACCAGGGCAATCCTGTTTGTGGATCTTGGGAAGGAGGTAGAAGCGGGCTGTGCGGGGTTGGGGAACTATGAGGTTGGCGTATGTGGGGGGAAGATCGGTTATCATTTCCTCTGTATCAGAGGGGGGAAGGGTTGGGTTCATTGATAGAGCGATAGATTTTCTTTTACAGGATCACTGAATCGATTCAGAGATGACACCAAACTTGGGGGAGTGGCAATCAATGAGGATGATACCAATCAACTGCAAAGGACATAGAAAGGCTAGCAGAACGGGCAGACAAGTGGCAGATGGAATTTAATACAGAGAAGTGTGAGGTGATGCATTTTGGCAGAAGGAACAGGGAGAGGCAATATACACTTAATGGCACAGTTTTAAAGAGTGTGCAGGGACAGAGGGACATGGGAGTTAATGTGCATAGGTCCCTGAAGGTGGCAGGACATATTGAGAGAGTGGTTAGCAAAGCATATGGGATCTTGGGCTTCATAAATAGAGGTATTGAGTACAAAAATAGAGAATTTATGCTGAACCTTTATAAAGCACTGGTTAGGCCACAACTGGAGTATTGCATCTAGTTCTGGTCACCACACTTTAGGAAGGATGTGAAGGTCCTTGAGAGGGTGCAGAGGAGATATACCAGAATGGTTCCGGGGATGGGGTATCTTAGCTATAAGGACAGGTTGGAGAAGCTGGATTTGTTTTCATTAGAGCAAAGGAGGTTGAGGGGTGATTTTATAGAAGTGTATAAGATTATGATGGTTTTGGATAGGCTAGATGGGGAAAGGCTGTTCCCACTAGTTGATGGTATAAGGGCTAGGGGACACAGATTTAAGGTTGTAAGGGTTTTTTTAGATCACAGAGGTTTCTCCCCCTAGAGGCCTCTCTCTCTTGCACTGTAAAACCTTGAGTGGTTCGACCCACTCGCCCCTTAGGTTCTATACACTGGACTTTGAGGCAGGAACTACAATGTAGAGAATACTCTATAGATCAGGTTTAATGAAAACGAAATGAAATTTTATTGCATAAAGGAACAAATTGAATGTAAGCCAATAAGGTACATGGGAGGGAAAAACAAATCATAATACAGGACTAACCAACATATATACAGGCATGTTATACTTTACAAAAATCATCTCAAAATGGGGAAACACACGGATCATCGAGGGATAACAACTCATAATTCATTATACCCAAAATGTCCACCCCCTAAGCCTAGCTAGATCAGATTATGAGGGGCCAGAAACATGCTCACCAATCCAATGAGAAAGTATAAGATTTTGAAAAGTCTGCGTTTTGATCCTTTCAGGCGTCCTGTCTCCACGTGGTCAACGCTGCGGGCTGCGACTCTCTCTCTTTTTCCTCGAGGTGAAGGTCACGGACAGGCTGGATGCTGGCAGGCCTGGACAGCGGCGTGGACGGAGACCACCTATTTCATCATGGTCAAATAGGTTTCTTCACAGAACCCAGCTGGTTTACCATTTTCAGATAGGTTTTCTGAAGGGCTGCTGTCCTTTGTCTCGTCAACGGCCCGGGGTTTGTCGATGATCTCCCGATGGTTACCCCGGGCGGGACACAGACTCGAATCACCTTCTTGGCTGTTCTCCGGATCGACGTTCCTCTACGGTTCTCAAAAAACAAGCTAGCTCAAAAGCTACCGATAAAGCTGCAAAAGCTCCAAGCTACAAGCTACCGATGGCTACCCCGGGACTCCAGTTATACTTTTCCGTGGAGGCCCTTATCTGCCGCCAAATCAAGGTTAGTCTTTGTTTAACTTTTGGCGGGCTTGTAGCACGGCGGGGTAGTCTTTGTTTTTAAAGTATCTTCGGATGGCCGGTAACTGCCATCTCAGGTCTGCAACGACCCTGTATTGTCTTTAATGTCCTTCTGATGTCTTAAATGGTGCTTGATGTTCCCCCTATGAATATGAAACTGTTTCCATTTGTCTGGGTAAACATTTTGATGGCCTTTATCTACAGGCCGATCTGATCGGATCTGCATCCAATCTATATGTATGGGGCTCTGTCTGGTTTCGTTTTCCCTGAAACTGCCTTCCAGAACCTACTGGCTGAATCCACAAAAAGCTGTCTGGGGACTGCAGGAACCATTTTAAAGTGTCCCAAAAGCTGGTCACGGGTCTGGTGGCCATATTGTGTGTCCCTTTTTCTGGGCTTCTTTTAAAACAGTTTTTAAAAGTTAAGGCCTTTTCTGCCAATAGACCCTTATAGGACAATGTTCAATTTTGCGAATTCTACAAGGTTTTGGGCAAGCGATACGGGGGGGATGTGAGAAAAACTTTTTAACGCAGCGAGTGGTGAGGACCTGGATGTGCTGCCGACGGAAGTGGTGAAGCGGAGACACTCAATGTTTTCAATGGGAGACTGGATAGGCACTTGAGGGAAATAAACTTGCAGGGCTACAGGGATAGAGCGGGGGAATGGGACTGACTGGATTGCTCTACAGAGAGCTGGCACAAACTCAATGGGCCGAATGGCCTCCTTCTGTGCCGTATGACTCTATGACTGTATGACTCTATAAAGAAAACCTTCCAGAATCCCAACCCTATCGTCTTTCCATTATAGCTGCAGTTTTTCTTAAATTGAGTCGGGCGTCCTGGGTTCAGCCACATGACCACCTTCCAATTCTCTCATGCGTCCTGTGCCCTGGGCAGAGGTGTGAAACCGAGGCCCTATCTGCCTATTCCAGCGGCTCAGGTGAAGGCTGAAGATCCTGTGGTCGTGTTCAATGAAGAGGAGGAAGTTCTCCCAGTCTTCTGGTCAACATTCCTCCTCACAAAGGAAACAGATTGAGCGAACCATTCCTTTGCTACGTGTGGGATGTTGCTGGGATAGAAAGATCTGTTTACCAACATAATAACAGTCACCACAGTTAAAGAAAGGAAGACATGCATTTATATAATGCCTTTCACAACCTCAGAATGGCCCAATGTCTGATACGGCTATGTACTGTTTGAAGTGTAGTCACTGTGGCAATGTAGGGAAATGCGGCAGACTATTTGCACACAGCAAGATCCCACAAGCAGCACTTCAAAAATTAATCCATTGTGCAAAGTGCGATCACTGTTTTGATGTGAGAAATTCAACGTTACCTACAAGGAGAGGCAGGTTCCCTGGGCCGACGGCCCCTTTCCTTATTCCACACTTTATGTTCCTAGGTGCAGGGGGTAGGAACAATGAACATTCATTTGTAACTGATGCCAATTAATGAGGCACACAGACCCACTCCATGATGCTGGGTTCCAACACCCATGGAACTGTACCCCAGCAGGAGGCAATGTCTTCGGGAGGAGGGTCGGGGGCAAAGAATTGAGTGAACTACCCACTCAATTAGCCCACTTGGATTCAAATGGTTAATCAGGATCGGTTCTCAACATAAACTTTATTAGATGGCAGCTTGCTGACATGTATATAGTGAGCATTTTGGACAGTATACCAGAGATATTGAGCATTTAGTACAGAATCACATGGATACATTGAGCATTTAGTACAGTCTCACCTGGGTATATTCAGAGCCTGGTACAGTAACACTGGATTTCACTTTGAATACCACCCTTCCTCATCAACTTTAAAAAATATTTTCTTATCCTTCTTGGGATGTGGGCGTCGATGGCAAGGCCAGCATTTAATGACCATCACTAATTGCCCTTGAGAAGGTGGTGGTGAGCCGCCTTCTTGAACCGCTGCAGTCCGTGTGGTGAAGGTGCTCCCACAGTGCTGTTACGGAGGGAGTTCCAGGACTTTTGACCCAGCGACGATGATGGAACTGCGACATACATCCAAGTCAGGATGGTACGTGAATCAGAAATGAACTGATATGGTTTGTTTCCAGAGGGCGTTGCATTGCCAGCACAAATATCACCTCAAAAATACCTTTTGTATTAAACACATTGGATTGCTTGCAAACAAAAATACATTTAATGTTTTGTTTGTTATGAGGGTGTGAAGAAACCGCAGGGAACAGTTACAAATAGCCTAACATCCAGTATCTAAATCACACATCATCAGGGAGTTAAATGACCTTTGGACACACGGGACAAGTTTAAATAATGATGCAAAGTCTTACAGACTTGTTCAAATTCAGTTGCCACCTGTCATTCCTCACTGGGGCTTGGGTGCTCTTGGTCAGGGGTCAGCGCTCATTACCTTCCCAAGGACCAATAGAGCAATTCTCAAACACAACTGGCTTACAATGCCCTCCTCTTCTGCTTGTTGTTAATTTTTTCTTACTTTTCCTTTATGTCACTTTCCTCTCTCTCTTTCCCTCTCATTATTCCTATCTCAGTCGCTATATTTTGTTTGACTCTGATTGGTCCTATTTCCTTCACCGTCTTTCGCATTGTTTCTTTCTCTATCCTTTTCTTTCATTGGTCAGGGAGATAAGCCATTGGGCGCGATGTTCTCGAGGTCCCAGAGGCGACATTGACATCGCTGCGCCGTTACCGAATCAACGTCACAGCCATTGGCGGTGCAAATATAGCGCCATGTCAGCGGTGATCAAGAAAGTCCAATTAACGCTGTTCGCCACCAAATCTGCCATTGCAGCCTGAATCTATCTACTGTAACTTGTCTGCTGCAATCAGCTTCATGGAAACACCAATGTTCAACATGAGCACTGGCTCCATTTCTCTTCCACTGATCAGGCCAGCACTAATGCTGGGCCCTTTGTTTATCTGAATGACTTCAGACAACTCAGCAATCAGCCTACACTATCCTGCAATGTCCCAGTGATTCAGCTGATTGGGATCTTCTCCTCATCTCCAATCCTCACTCTCACACGGTATCAGCACCCTCACTGCTAGGCTTTCCTGGCCAATGTGTCGTATCTGTATCTTGCAGAGAACCCTCTGTAATGTGACTGATGTTACTGTAGATGCCTGAATTGTTCAAACCTCACCCTTTCTCCACACCTCTACTCCAGGAGTAAAATTAGTGAAGTCCGTCCTAAAAGTCTTTACTCCCTCCCCTCGTATCGCAGTGTTTGTTAAATCACAGCGTGTCATTCAGGAACTTAATCTGACAAACATAGTTTGCACTTGTTTTTTTCCAGTCTGATTAGATATGTGGAACTGATACCCACAGGCACGATCCTGTATAAAAGCTTGACTGTTACCAGACCCGGAATCATCGCCTACAGGCAAGATGAAGACTCTCGTTGTTCTCAGTATCCTGCTCACGGTCGCCAGCGCCTGTAAAGTCTGTGGGTTATATGGTGAATTAATACACAGACTACAAGAGTAAATTTAACAGGACTTTACTATTCGAAGGTCAGGGCGAATCTGCCCAATAAATCCTTACACAGCACTTATATACCGGTGTGGTCACTCCCGGTATTACAGTATACAGCAGCCAAGATAAAGTAGTGCAACACCTAAAATAGTTCTCTTAAAGGTGGACGGTTACATACAATAGTTCTCTTAAAGGTAGAACGGTTACATACACTACAATCCTCCCTTTTTAGCTTACAACATACTTATTCCCCATTAAACATAACATATATCCAGCTTCATGTAAAAACAGTTCACAGATGTAGTCTCTGCGGAAACAGTTCACAGATTCAGTCTCTGCGGGAAACAGTTCACAGATTCAGTCTCTGCGGGAAACAGTTCACAGATTCAGTCTCGGTGTAGTCGGTTCACGTTGCTGGAGTGACTCATCCAATAGTCCTTCACTGGACTTAACAGCTTGAACTTCCGTCAGTTCTGAACCAGCGTTGTTGACTTTTAAAAGCTTGAGTACCTTGGGAAGTTTTTCTACTTCCAAACTGATTTGGCTCCATACGGAGAGACCACGTGCGTGACCTGGTAGAGGTGATAATGGTTCAGATGGTCATCATCTTCTGCTTCGTCTTTTCCTTTTCTGCTTCTTGGAGACTCTCTGGGCTCCACTGTCAGCTGCCAGCTGCATGCACCGTTCCTCCTTCTCGTCCTCCTTTTTCCGTAGTAGCGCCACCATCTCCCGATGTTCCTTAGACTTTAGGTGATTCTTCATGGTTTCTGCACTTTGGGAGTTTTCATCACAAGCTGGGCAGAGCAGGTCATCGTAATATTCGGTGTCGTCCAACAAGTCATGGTACTATTCGGTGTCGTCCTGAGCTAGGCCAGCGAGAGGGTCTTCTATTTCTTCCATACCCAGCTGGACATTAGCCAGCTTTTGTTCCAAATCCAGACATCTTTCCTGAAGAGACTTCTTCATGCGTTCAGTTTCATCCAGCTTTTTCTGGGCTTCCTGCAAGTCTTTTACTAATGACCTCATTCATGATTTCAATACTTCAACTTCATTGGGAGATGGATTGATTGTATTATTCAATCCCTCTACTGGAGCAGCTGTTTCAGCATTCTGTTGTTCAACATTGACATGAATCAGCGTACTTTTGGCATCCAAGGTTTGCTCTGCTGCCATCTTCTCAGTCTGTGTTGCAACCTCAGCTATTCCAATAACTTTTGGGAGCTCCAAACCCCTCTCCTTTGAAGATTTAGACTCCTGTCCAAATTGTTCCCATTTCAGAGTCTTGTCCCTCAGCATATGAAGGAGTTGGCTGACCGTTGGCTCTTCTGACCTCATCCGTTTCCCAGTAGCTGCAGGGCTGTTTATAACCTTGCCCTGGGGCTCCTTTGTTGTTTCTACTTCGCCATCATCCGCAGCCTCCACCATTCGAATTTCCCCACTTGAATCGTCCGGTGATGCTGCACCCAACTTCAGTAGGAGCTCGGAATTCATGGCGACCAAATCAGCCTTTTCTGCCTGCAATCTGCTAACAAGCGCCTTCAGTTGCTGAACATCTTGCTCCACCAGATTAGAGCACGCACCTTCAGAAACCGAATCAGCTTTGATTCGTTTGGCCTCCTTGCGCAGACGGTTTGTGTGCTCCTGCTCCCTTTTCTCCCTCAGCTGTTTCTGTTGTCTTTCCAGATTCTCCCACTCTGTGTCAAAGAACGTTTTCATTGCTTTTATCTCTTGCTCGAGACGGCAACTCAATTGTTCTAATTGCTGTTGTAATTTGAAATGGAGTTGAGTTCAAGCTCGGTGTTCCTCAGACTTGTGCATATCTGTAAACTGGACAGACTCAGAATTCTCTGCCAAACTATGTTGTTTTTGTTCAGTGGAATTCTGTTCTGAAACTTTGTTCTCCTTTGAAGCATCAGTATTTATGCACTCCTTCGTTTTTCCAACCTTAGTCAGCAAGTCCATTTTAGACTTGTCTTTCGCACCTGGGCTGGTCTTGTCGTCATCCGTTTCAGAGTCTGAGCTGATTGTCTTCACCGAGTTCTCACTCGTTATTGCCTTTAGGTAGTGCCATTCCATGTTTATTTCCCTGATCCACTCCCGTCCCAGAAGTGGTGGACCTCCCTCAGGTAGCACATATAAGTCCATTCCTTGGTGTTCTTTGCCCCTGTCTCTCACCTTGACTTGTATCTTTCCCATGGGGTATACTTTATGCCCCGTGTATGTCTGCAATACGATCTTGGTATCTCTCAAGTGTATATGTGAAAATAGCCGGTTGTAATCCTTTCGATTTATGACTGATAGGGCTGATCCTGTGTCCAATTCCATTTTCACTTGGACTCCGGCTACTTTTAGTGTGACCCAGATAGTTTGTAGGTCAGCTTCCTTACTCACATTGTAAATTCTCAGACTACCCAGTTCCTGGCCGTTCGGGTCTGAATCCGAATTCTGTTCATCTGAACTCTTCTCAGCCACCTTGTGTACCTTGTAGTACCGGTGGTGACCACACCGGTATATAAACCCTGCGGAGCAAAGTGTATCCCAGTTCAGCCCTGACCCTCAATCACTAAAGACCTGTTTAATTACTTCTGTAGTCTGTGTCCTGCTATTCAGCATAACTACATTTAAAAACACAGACTCAACAGTCAGCATTTATTGAGCATCCCTAATTGCCCTTGAGAAGGTGGTGGTGAGCCGCCTTCTTGAACTGCTGCAGTCCGTGTGGTGAAGGTGCTCCCACAGTGCTGTTAGGGAGGGAGTTCCAGGATTTTGACCCAGCGACGATGATGGAACTGCAACATATGTCCAGGTCAGGATGGTACGTGAGTCAGAAATGAACTGATATGGTTTGTTTCCAGAAGGCGTTGCATTGCCAGCACAAATATCACCTTGAAAATACCTTTTGTATTAAACACAGTGGCCTAGAAATTCAGTGGCCTGCGCCACCAGTTTGCGCCCAAAGAGGGCTTTTGCGCCACTTTGCAAACCTACCGCGATATTTAGCGGGGCGCTAATGGCGGCATTAGCCAGTAGCGCTGCGCCGCCACCGATGACGTCATCGGTGCGCGCAGCACCCCGCTATCGCCCCGCTGGCCACATTTGGTTGCTGCCGCCTCCCCCGCGCCGGCCGCAAACAGCGACTGGTACACAGGGGCCTTCCTGTGCCGGTAGTGGGGCGAGTTAAGGTGGAGGTGCGGCCGGCCGCTTTTTCGGCGGCCGCCTGCCCGCACCTCCTTCCCCGGCCTCCTACACCCCCCCCCCCCCGCCCGCGGCATTGCCGGCTGTTTCCAGAGAGCCCGGCACTTCTCCTTGGTGCCGGGCTCATTTGCCGGCACTCGCGAGCGGGGATCGCGCTGTTGCAGGCACCTCCCCCTTAAGTGTGAGAGGAAGGCCTGCAGTACCGCAGGCTGCCGTACCGCAGCGGGTGACGCTGCGGCACTTTACACGCCGATATTCAGTTTCAGCGCCTCAAGCGGGGCACCAAAACCCTTGTTTAGCGGCCGGCTTCAACTTGGGGCGCTGAAACTGAATTTCCCGCTGGCGCAAGTGGCTCCGCGCGCAGCGGTAATTCCGGCGCCCAGGCGAGCTGGGCGCCCCGAACTGAATTTCTAGGCCATTGGATTGCATACAAACAAAAATACATTTAATGTTTTGTTTGTTATGAGGGTGTGAAGAAACCACAGGGAACAGCCTTACATCCAGTATCTAAATCACACATCATCAGGGAGTTAAATGACCTTTGGACACACGGGACAAGTTTAAATAATGATGCAAAGTCTTACAGACTTGTTCAAATTCAGTTGTCACCTGTCATTCCTCACTGGGGCTTGGGTACTCTTGGTCAGGGGTCAGCGCCCATCTAATACCCACTCATCATCTGAGCAACAGGAGTCACTGGATTATAGTCAGCACCAATAACCCTGGCTGGTGTAAGGGGTTTTCTCTCTCCGAGGTCGCAGAGGTTTCTCTCGCCAGAGGCCTCTCTCTCTCTTTTGCACAGTAAAACCTTGAGTGGTTCGACCCACTCACCCCTTAGGTTCTAGACACTGGACTTAGGTGCAGGAACTACAATGCAGAGAATACTCTTATAGACCAAGTTTAATGAAAAGAAATGAAATGTTATTGCATAAGGAAAAACAAATCAAATGCAAGCACATAACAGGGTACATGGGAGGGAAAAACAAATCATAACAATACAGTACTAGCTAAAATAGATACAGGCATATTATACTTTACAAAAGTCATCATGAAATGGGGAAACACACGGAACATCGAGGGACAACTCATGTTAATTATACCCAAAATGCCCACCCCCTTTAACCTATCTAGATCCGATTATGAAGGGCCAGAAACATGCTCACCAATCCAGTTGGAAAATTATAGAGTTTTGAAACACGTCTGTGTTTTGATCCCCTCAGGCGTCCTGTTTCCGCGTGGTCAGTGGAGCCACAGCGAGCTGCGCCACACTTCTCTCTCTCTCTCTCTCTCTCTCTCGAGGTGAAGGCCACGGGCAGGCTGGACACTGGCAGGCCTGGACGTCGGCGGGGACGGAGACCATCTGTTTGACCACGGTTGGAGAGGTCTCTAGCTGGTTACCATTTTCACATGGGTTTCTTCTGTAGGGCTGTTGCCCTTTTATCTCGTCAGCGGCCCGGGGTTTGTCAACGATCTCCTGATGGTTACCCCGGGGTGGGATGCAGACTTGAATCACCTTCTTGATGGCTGCCTCATTCTTCTTCTTCTTCAATCCTTCCGAGCTGGTGATCTGTGAAGGAGAATGATGAGCCTCCTGATCGCTTCCTGATAGCTACCGATGGCTACCCCGGGACTCCAGTTATACATCTCAAAGAAGCCGCTATCTCCCGCCAAATCAAGGTTAGTCTTTGTTTAACTTTTGGCGGGCTTGTATCACAACGGGGTAGTTATTATATTTAAACTGCTTTCGGGATGGCCGGTGATGGGCATCTCTGGTCTGAAATGACCCTGCATTGTTTTGAATGTCTTCTTAATGTCTTTAATGGGTCTTTGACGCTCCCCTTATGAATATTAAACTGTTTCCCTTTGTCTGGGTAAACATTTAGATGGCCTTTATCTACAGGCCGATCTGACTGGATCTGCATCCAATCCATATGTATGGGGTTCGTGTCTGGTTTCGTTTACTCAGAAACAGCTTCCAGAACTTACTGTGGGTTGAATCCACAAAGGCTGTCTGGGGACTGCAGGAACCATTTTAAAGTGTCCAAAAGCTAGTCACGGGGTCTGGTGGCCATTTTATGTGTCCCTTTTCTGGGCTTCTTTTAAAACAGTCTTTAAAAGTAAAGGCCTCTTCTGCCACAGGACCCTTATAGTACAATATTAATTTTGCGGATCCTACAGTAGTTTACCTCTCCCTACCTCGGGGTTACTAAAGATAACCACTGCACGCAAACCGCTGCACTGGCTTAAAGCAGGAAACTCAGGAGACTTATTTTAATTGAAAGGGAACTGCAGTATTAATGGCGAGGACCGCATGTCTCTGATTTGTCACACTGTTTGTCCGACATCCAGTATTGGATGAGCAAAAATTTCCTCCAATTGAGTATTGGATAGACCGAAGCCATTGTCTTCGGTCCCCACGACAAACTCCGTTCCCTAGCCACTGACTCCATTCCCTTCCCTGGCCATTGTCTGAGGCTGAACCAGACCACTCGCAGCCTTGGTGCCCTGAGTTGATCCTGAGTTGAACGTTCGACCCCATCACCAAGACTGCCTACTTTCACCTCCGTAACATCACCCATCTCAGTCCCTGCTTTAGTAGTCAAAGAGGTAGGTTTTAAGGAGCATCTTGAAGGAGGAAAGAGAGCTAGAGAAGCATTAAGAGATATTCAAGGCGAAAGGAGATGGTAATGGGACAGGTTAAGAAACAAAGGATGGCTCCAGATGAAGTGTAAATTGCGCTGGCAGAATGAAAGACAGCTGCCATGTGGGGGAGAAGAAAAGACACATAGAAGATAGGAGCTGGAGTAGGCCATTCGGCCCCTTGAGCCTGCTCCGCCATTCAATGAGATCATGGCTGATCATCCAAATTCAGTACCCTGTCCCTGCCTTCTCCCCATATCCCTTGATCCCTTTAGCCTTAAGAAATATATCTAACTCCTTCTTGAATATATTAATGAACTGGCCTCCACCGCCCTCTGTGGCAGAGAATTCCACAGGTTCACCACTCTCTGGGTGAAGAAATTCCTCCTCATCTCAGTCCTAAATGGCTTACCCCTTATCCTTAGACTATGACCCCTGGTTCAGGACTCCCCTGCCGTCAGAAACATCCTTCTTGCATCTAGTCTGTCCAGGCCTGTCAGAATTTTATAGGTTTCGATGAGATCCCCTCTCAATCTTCTAAACTCCAGTGAGTATAAGCCCAATCAACACAACCTCTCCTCATACGTCATTCCTGCCATCCCAGGTATCAGCCTGGTGAATCTTCGCTGCACTCCCTCCATGGCAAGAATGTCCTTCCTCAGATAAGGCGATCAAAACTGCACACAATACTCAAGGTGCGGTCTCACCAAGGCCCTGTACAACTGCAGCAAGACATCCTTGTTCCTGTACTCGAACCCTCTTGCTACGAAGGCCAACATACCATTTGCCTTCTTAACCGCCTGCTGCACCTGCATGCTTACCTTCAGTGACTGGTGCACAGGAACACCCAGGTCTCTTTGCACTTCCCCTTCTCCCAAACTATTGCCATTCAAATAATAATCTGACTTCCTGTTTTTGCCACCAACATGGATAAACTCACATTTATCCACATTATAGTGCATTTGCCATGTTTCTGCCCAATCACCCAACCTGTCCAAATCGTACTGGAGTTTCACGACATCCTCCTCACAGCATACCCTCCCACCCAGCTATGTGTCGTCTGCAAACTTGGAGATATTACATCCAATTCCCTCGTCCAGATCATTAATATATATTGTGAACAGCTGGGGTCCTAGGACCGATCCTTGCGGTACCCCACTAGTCACTGCCTGCCACTCAGAAAATGACCCATTTACTCCAACTCTTTGCTTTCTATCTGCCAACCAGTCCTCTATACAAGTCAATACCTTGCCCCCAATCCCATGTGCCTTAATTTTGCATTCTAATCTCTTATGCAGGACCTTATCGAAAGCCTTCTGAAAGTCCAAATACACCACATCCACTGGTTCTCCCTTATCTACTTTACCAGTTACACCCTCAAAAAATTCCAGTAGATTAGTCAAGCACGATTTACCTTTTGTAAATCCATGTTGACTTTGTCCGATCCTGTCACTGCTTTCCAAGTGCTCTGCTATTACATCTTTTATAATGGACTCTAGCATTTTCCCCACTACCGATGTCAGGCTTACCGGTCTATAATTCCCCGCTTTTTCGCTACCACCTTTTTTGAAAAGTGGGGTAACATTAGCTACCCTCCAATCCATGGGTACTGTTCCAGAGTCTATCGAGTTCTGGAAGATGACCAGCAATGCATCTACTATTTCTAGGGCCACTTCCTTAAGTACCCTAGGATGTAGATTATCAGGCCCTGGGGATTTATCAGCCTTCAGTCCCATCAATTCTCCTAACACCATTTCCCTACAAATGCTGATTTCTTTCAGTTCCACTCAGTTCCACCCTTCAGACCCTATGTTCCCCGGCATCTCTGGGAGGTTATTTGTGTCCTCCTTTGTGAAGACAGAACCAAAATATGTATTTAGTTGGTCTGCCATTTCTTTGTTCCCCATTATAAATTCCCCTGATTCTGACTGCAAGGGACCTACGCTTGACTTCACCAATCTTTTTCTCTTCACACATCTATAAAAGCTTTTACAGTTAGTTTTTATGTTCCTTGCAAGCTTACTCTCATATTCTATTTTCCCCTTCTTAACTAATCCGTTTGTCCTCCTTTGTTGAATCCTAAACTGCTTCCAATCCTCAGGATTATTGCTTTTGCTGGCCAATTCATATGTCCTCTCCTTGGACCTTATGCTATCCTTAATTTCCCTTGTTAGCCACGGTTGAGTCACCTTTTTTGTTTTATTTTTATGCCAAACTGGGATGAAGAAATTCTGTAGTTCATCCATTCGTCTTTGAATGTTTGCCATTGCCTATCCACTGTCAACCCTTTGAGTGACATTCCCCAATCAATCCTACCCAACTCACACCTCAGACCACCGTAGTTTCCTTTATTTAAATTTAGGACCCTAGTCTCTGAGTCAACTACTTCACTCTCCATCTTAATGAAGAATTCGATCATATTATGATCGCTCCGACCCAAGGGGCCTCGTACAACAAGATTGCTAATTAATCCTTTCTCGTTACATAATACCCAGTCTAAGATGACCTGATCTCTGGTTGGTTCCTCGACATATTGGTCCAGGAAACCATCCCGTAAACACTCCAGGAATTCCTCCTCCACAGTATTGTTAATAATTTGGTTAGCCCAATCTATATGTAGATTAAAGTCACCCATGATGACTGCTGTGCCCTTATTGCACGCTTCTTTAATTTCCCTTTTAATGCCATCCCCAACCTCCGCCTTACTGTTTGGAGGTCTATATACCACTCCCACTAACGTTTTCTGCCCCTTAGTATTTCTCAATTCTACCCATACAGATTCCACATCATCAGAGCTAATATCCTTCCTTACAATTGTGTTAATCCCTTCTTTAACCAGTAATGCTACCCCACCTCCCTTTCCTTTTTGCCTATCTTTCCTGAATATCGAATACCCCTGGATGTTGAGTTCCCAGCCTTGGCCATCCTTGAGCCACGTTTCCGTAATCCCAACCAAATCATATTCGTTTACCTCTATTTGCGCAGCCAATTCATCCACCTTATTACAAATGCTCCTCGCAGTAAGACACAAAGCCTTCAGGCTTGCTTTTTTAATGTTCTTAGACCTATTAGAATTATTATTTACTGTGGCCATGTTTGATTTAACCCGTTGATTTCTCTGACTTCCACTTTTGTTTTTCTCCTTCCTATCTCTTGCTTTTATCCTTGTTTCCCTTTCCTCTGTCTCCCTGCTCAGGTTCCCAACCCCCTGCCATTTTAGTTTAAACCCTCCCCCAGAGCACTAGCAAACATTCCCCCTAGGACATCGGTTCCAGCCCTGCCCAGGTGCAAACCGTTCGGTTTGAACTGGTCCCACCTCCCCCAGAACCGGTTCCAATGTCCCAGGAACTTGAATCCCTCCCCGTTGCAACATTCCTCTAGCCACGTATTCAGCTGAAATATCCTTCTATTTCTACTCTGACTAGCACGTGGCACTGGTAGCAATCCTGAGATTACTACCTTTGAGGTCCTATTTTTTAATTTACCTCCTAACTCCCTATATTCCGCTTTTAGGACCTCATCCCGCTTTTTACCTATATCGTTGGTGCCTATATGCACCACGACAACTGGCTGTTCACCCTCCCCTTCCAAGATGTTCTGCAGCAACTCTGAGACATCCTTGGCCCTTGCACCAGGGAGGCAACACACCATCCTGGAGTCTCGTTTGCGGCCGCAGAAATGCCTATCTATTCCCCTTACAATAGAATCCCCTATTACTATAGCTCTACCCCCCCCTGGTGCCAGGAAGTTGGCTGCTGCTGCTTTCCTCTGGTAAGCCATCCCCCCCAACAGCACTCAAAGTGGTGTATCTGTTTGAGAGGGGGATGTCCACAGGGGATCCCTGCACTACCTGCCTGCGCCTAGTACTCTGCCTGTTGGTCACCCATTCCCTTTTCGCCTGTTCAACCTCTATCTGCGGTGTGTCCAACTCCGTAAATGTGCTATTCACGACGTCCTGAGCATTGTGAACACTCCAGTATGCATCCAATCACAGCTCCAGCGCCGCAATGCGGTCTGTCAGTAGCTGCAGCTGGATGCACTTCCTGCACACATAGTTGTCAGGGATATAGGAAGTGTCCCTGAGTTCCCACATATCGCAGGAGGAGCATACCACATGGTCGGGCTGTCCTGCCATGACTTACCCTTTAATTAATTGAATTTAAATTAAATCAATCAATCCGACTAATTACACTACAGTTAAATGGTTTAGAAACAGTCCCCGCTAAACCAGAGAGACCTTAGTAACTATAAACCACAGAGTCAAAGTTTAAAAAGAGAGAAATACTCATCAACTAATCACTTACCTGCTTTCTGGTGATGTCACACTTTGATTACTTTTTACCTCTCTCTCCCGCTGCTGAATTGGTCGGGCCTCGCTCACTGCCGCCGCTTTTATCCCCCGCCGCGCTCCTCAATCCACTCCCAGGTCCGCCGCTGTGGTCGGGCCTCGCTCACTGCCACCGCTTTTATCCTCCGCCGCGCTCCTCAATCCACTCCCAGGTCCGCCGCTGTGGTCGGGCCTCCCTCACTGCCACCGCTTTTATCCTCCGCCGCGCTGCTCAATCCACTCCCAGGTCCGCCGCTGTGGTCGGGCCTCGCTCACTGCCGCCGCTTTTATCCTCCGCCGCGCTCCTCAATCCACTCCCAGGTCTGCCGCTGTGGTCGGGCCTCGCTCACTGCCGCCGCTTTTATCCTCCGCTGCGCTCCTCAATCCACTCCCAGGTCCGCCGCTGTGGTCGGGCCTCGCTCACTGACACCGCTTTTATCCTCCGCTGCGCTCCTCAATCCACTCCCAGGTCTGCCGCTGTGGTCGGGTCTTGCTCACTGCCGCCGCTTTTATCCTCCGCCGTGCCCCTCAATCCACTCCCAGGTCCGCCGCTGTGGTCAGGCCTCGCTCACTGCCGCCGCTTTTATCCTCCTCCGCGCTCCTCAATCCACTCCCAGATCCGCCACTGTGGTCGGGTCTTGCTCACTGCCGCCGCTTTTATCCTCCGCCGCGCTCCTCAATCCACTCCCAGGTCCGCCGCTGTCAAACAGAAACAAATGACACAAACAGAAGGCGTGGATAAAAAATACATATAGGATAGGGGCCGAGGTTATGATCTGAAATTGTTGAACTCGATGTTGAGTCCAGAAGGCTGCAAAGTGCCTGATCGAAAGATGAGGTGCTGTTCCTCGAGCTTACGCTGAGCTTCAGTAGAACAATGCAAGAGGCCGAGGACGGTGAGGTCTGAGTGGGAGTGGAGCGGAGAATTAAAGTGACAGGCGACCGGAAGTTCAGGGTCCCCCTTACAGACTGAACGGAGGTGTTCCGCAAAGCGGTCACCCAATCTGCTTTTGATCTCCCCAATGTAGAGGAGACCACATCGTGAGCAGCGAATACAGTATACTAAATTGCAAGAAGTACAAGTAAATCACTGTTTCACCTGGAAGGGGTGTTTGGGGCCCTGGACAGTGGGAAGAGGGGAGGTATAAGGGCATGTGTTGCATCTCCTGCGCTTGCATGGGAAGATGCCAGGCAAAGGGGAAGGGGTATTGGGGGTGATAGAGGAGTGGACCAGGGTGTCGCGAAGGGAGCGGTCCCTTCGGAATGCTAAAAGGGGAGTTGAGGGGTAGATGTGTTTGGTGGTGGGATCTCGCTGGAGGTGGCAGAAATGGCGGAGGATGATCCGTTGAATGTGGAGGCTGGTGGGGTGAAAGGTGAAGACAAGGGGAACTCTATCGTGGTTCCAGGAGGGAGGGGCAGGGGTGAGGGCAGAAGTGCGGGAGATAGAACGGACACAGTCGAGGGCCGTGTCAACCACAGTAGAGGGGAATCCTTGGTTGAGGAAAAAGGAAGACATGTCAGAAGCACTGGTATGGAAGGTGGCATCGTCAGAGCAGATGCGGCGGAGACAGAGAAACTGGGAGAATGGAATAGAGTCCTTACAGGAGGTGTGGTGGGACGAACTGTAGTCCAGGTAGCTGTGGGAGTCAGTGAGTTTGTAGTGAATGTTTGTCAATAACCTACCCCAGAGATGGAGACGGAGAAGTCGAGGAAGGGAAGGGAAGAGTCGGAGATGGACCTTGTGAAGGTCAGGGAAGGGTGGAAATTGGAAGTAAAGTGAATGAAATTATCTAGTTCAGGGCGAGAGCAGGAAACGGCACCGATACAATCATCAATGTACCGGAAAAAGAGATGAGGGAGGGGACCTGAGTAGGACTGGAACAAAGAGTGTTCCACATATCCCATGAAAAGGCAGGCATAGCTAGGACCATGCGGGTTCCCATAGCAACACCTTTAATTTGGAGGAAGTGAGTGGAGTCAAAGGAGAAGTTCAATGTGAGAACAAATTCAGCCAGGCGGAGGAGGGTGGTGGTGGATGGGGATTGGTTGGGCCTCTGTTCAAGGGAGAAGCGGAGCGCCCTCAGGCCATCCTGGTGGGGGATGGAGGTTTAGAGGGATTGTACGTCCATAGTGAAAAGGAGGCGGTTGGGGCCTGGAAACTGGAAACTGTTAAAGTGGCAGAGGGTGTCGGAAGAGTCACGGATGCAGGTGGGAAGAGACTGGACAAGGGGAGAAAAAATAGAGTCGAGATAGGAAGAGATAAGTTCCGTGGGGCAAGAACAGGCTGAAACGATGGACCTACCAGGGCAATCCTGTTTGTGGATCTTGGGAAGGAGGTAGAAGCAGGCTGTGCGGGGTTGGGGAACTATGAGGTTGGCGTATGTGGGGGGAAGATCGGTTATCATTTCCTCTGTATCAGAGGGGGGAAGGGTTGGGTTCATTGATAGAGCAATAGATTTTCTTTTACAGGATCACTGAATCGATTCAGAGATGACACCAAACTTGGGGGAGTGGCAATCAATGAGGATGATACCAATCGACTGCAAAGGACATAGAAAGGCTAGCAGAACGGGCAGACAAGTGGCAGATGGAATTTAATACAGAGAAGTGTGAGGTGATGCATTTTGGCAGAAGGAACAGGGAGAGGCAATATACACTTAATGGCACCGTTTTAAAGAGTGTGCAGGGACAGAGGGACATGGGAGTTAATGTGCATAGGTCCCTGAAGGTGGCAGGACATATTGAGAGAGTGGTTAGCAAAGCATATGGGATCTTGGGCTTCATAAATAGAGGTATTGAGTACAAAAATAGAGAAGTTATGCTGAACCTTTATAAAGCACTGGTTAGGCCACAACTGGAGTATTGCATCTAGTTCTGGTCACCACACTTTAGGAAGGATGTGAAGGTCCTTGAGAGGGTGCAGAGGAGATATACCAGAATGGTTCCGGGGATGGGGTATCTTAGCTATAAGGACAGGTTGGAGAAGCTGGATTTGTTTTCATTAGAGCAAAGGAGGTTGAGGGGTGATTTGATAGAAGTGTATAAGATTATGATGGTTTTGGATAGGCTAGATGGGGAAAGGCTGTTCCCACTAGTTGATGGTATAAGGGCTAGGGGACACAGATTTAAGGTTGTAAGGGTTTTTTTTAGATCACAGAGGTTTCTCTCCCTAGAGGCCTCTCTCTCTTGCACTGTAAAACCTTGAGTGGTTCGACCCACTCGCCCCTTAGGTTCTATACACTGGACTTTGAGGCAGGAACTACAATGTAGAGAATACTCTATAGATCAGGTTTAATGAAAACGAAATGAAATTTTATTGCATAAAGGAACAAATTGAATGTAAGCCAATAAGGTACATGGGAGGGAAAAACAAATCATAATACAGGACTAACCAACATATATACAGGCATGTTATACTTTACAAAAATCATCTCAAAATGGGGAAACACACGGATCATCGAGGTATAACAACTCATAATTCATTATACCCAAAATGTCCACCCCCTAAGCCTAGCTAGATCAGATTATGAGGGGCCAGAAACATACTCACCAATCCAATGAGAAAGTATAAGATTTTGAAAAGTCTGCGTTTTGATCCTTTCAGGCGTCCTGTCTCCACGTGGTCAACGCTGCGGGCTGCGACTCTCTCTCTTTTTCCTCGAGGTGACGGTCACGGACAGGCTGGATGCTGGCAGGCCTGGACAGTGGCGTGGACGGAGACCACCTATTTCATCATGGTCAAATAGGTTTCTTCGCAGAGCCTAGCTGGTTTACCATTTTCAGATAGGTTTTCTGAAGGGCTGCTGTCCTTTGTCTCGTCAACGGCCCGGGGTTTGTCAATGATCTCCCGATGGTTACCCCGGGGCGGGACACAGACTCGAATCACCTTCTTGGCTGGTCTCCGGATCGACGTCCTCCACGGTTCTCAAAAAAACAAGCTAGCTCAAAAGCTACCGATAAAGCTGCAAAAGCTCCAAGCTACAAGCTACCGATGGCTACCCTGGGACTCCAGTTATACTTTTCCGTGGAGGCCCTTATCTCCCGCCAAATCAAGGTTGGTCTTTGTTTAACTTTTGGCGGGCTTGTAGCACGGCGGGGTTGTCTTTGTTTTTGAAGTATCTTCGGATGGCCGGTAACTGCCATCTCAGGTCTGCAACGACCCTGTATTGTCTTTAATGTCCTTCTGATGTCTTAAATGGTGCTTGATGTTCCCCCTATGAATATGAAACTGTTTCCATTTGTCTGGGTAAACATTTTGATGGCCTTTATCTACAGGCCGATCTGATCGGATCTGCATCCAATCTATATGTATGGGGCTCTGTCTGGTTTCATTTTCCCTGAAACTGCCTTCCAGAACCTACTGGCTGAATCCACAAAAAGCTGTCTGGGGACTGCAGGAACCATTTTAAAGTGTCCCAAAAGCTGGTCACGGGGTCTGGTGGCCATTTTGTGTGTCCCTTTTTCTGGGCTTCTTTTAAAACAGTCTTTAAAAGTTAAGGCCTTTTCTGCCAATAGACCCTTATAGGACAATGTTCAATTTTGCGAATTCTACAAGGTTTTGGGCAAGCGATACGGGGGGGATGTGAGAAAAACTTTTTAACGCAGCGAGTGGTGAGGACCTGGATGTGCTGCCGACGGAAGTGGTGGAAGCGGAGACACTCAATGTTTTCAATGGGAGACTGGATAGGCACTTGAGGGAAATAAACTTGCAGGGCTACAGGGATAGAGCGGGGGAATGGGACTGACTGGATTGCTCTACAGAGAGCTGGCACAAACTCAATGGGCCGAATGGCCTCCTTCTGTGCCGTATGACTCTATGACTGTATGACTCTATAAAGAAAACCTTCCAGAATCCCAACCCTATCGTCTTTCCATTATAGCTGCAGTTTTTCTTAAATTGAGTCGGGCGTCCTGGGTTCAGCCACATGACCACCTTCCAATTCCCTCTTGCGTCCTGTGCCCTGGGCAGAGGTGTGAAACCGAGGCCCTATCTGCCTATTCCAGCGGCTCAGGTGAAGGCTGAAGATCCTGTGGTCGTGTTCAATGAAGAGGAGGAAGTTCTCCCAGTCTTCTGGTCAACATTCCTCCCTCACAAAGGAAACAGATTGAGCGAACCATTCCTTTGCTACGTGTGGGATGTTGCTGGGATAGAAAGATCTGTTTACCAACATAATAACAGTCACCACAGTTAAAGAAAGGAAGACATGCATTTATATAATGCTTGTCACAACCTCAGAATGGCCCAATGTCTGATACGGCCATGTACTGTTTGAAGTGTAGTCACTGTGGCAATGTAGGGAAATGCGGCAGACTATTTGCACACAGCAAGATCCCACAAGCAGCACTTCAAAAATTAATCCATTGTGCAAAGTGCGATCACTGTTTTAATGTGAGAAATTCAACGTTACCTACAAGGAGAGGCAGGTTCCCTGGGCCGAGGGCCCCTTTCCTTATTCCACACTTTATGTTCCTAGGTGCAGGGGGTAGGAACAATGAACATTCATTTGTAACTGATGCCAATTAATGAGGCACACAGACCCACTCCATGATGCTGGGTTCCAACACCCATGGAACTGTACCCCGGCAGGAGGCAATGTCTTTGGGAGGAGGGTCAGGGGCAAAGAATTGAGTGAACTACCCACTCAATTAGCCCACTTGGATTCAAATGGTTAATCAGGATCGGTTCTCAACATAAACTTTATTAGATGGCAGCTTGCTGACATGTATAAAGTCAGCATTTAGGACAGTATACCAGAGATATTGAGCATTTAGTACAGAATCACATGGATACATTGAGCATTTAGTACAGTCTCACCTGGGTATATTCAGTGCCTGGTACAGTAACACTGGATTTCACTTTGAATACCACCCTTCCTCATCAACTTTAAAAAATATTTTCTTATCCTTCTTGGGATGTGGGCGTCGATGGCAAGGCCAGCATTTAATGACCATCACTAATTGCCCTTGAGAAGGTGGTGGTGAGCCGCCTTCTTGAACCGCTGCAGTCCGTGTGGTGAAGGTGCTCCCACAGTGCTGTTACGGAGGGAGTTCCAGGACTTTTGACCCAGCGACGATGATGGAACTGCGACATACATCCAAGTCAGGATGGTACGTGAATCAGAAATGAACTGATATGGTTTGTTTCCAGAGGGCGTTGCATTGCCAGCACAAATATCACCTCAAAAATACCTTTTGTATTAAACACATTGGATTGCTTGCAAACAAAAATACATTTAATGTTTTGTTTGTTATGAGGGTGTGAAGAAACCGCAGGGAACAGTTACAAATAGCCTAACATCCAGTATCTAAATCACACATCATCAGGGAGTTAAATGACCTTTGGACACACGGGACAAGTTTAAATAATGATGCAAAGTCTTACAGACTTGTTCAAATTCAGTTGCCACCTGTCATTCCTCACTGGGGCTTGGGTGCTCTTGGTCAGGGGTCAGCGCTCATTACCTTCCCAAGGACCAATAGAGCAATTCTCAAACACAACTGGCTTACAATGCCCTCCTCTTCTGCTTGTTGTTAATTTTTTCTTACTTTTCCTTTATGTCACTTTCCTCTCTCTCTTTCCCTCTCATTATTCCTATCTCAGTCGCTATATTTTGTTTGACTCTGATTGGTCCTATTTCCTTCACCGTCTTTCGCATTGTTTCTTTCTCTATCCTTTTCTTTCATTGGTCAGGGAGATAAGCCATTGGGCGCGATGTTCTCGAGGTCCCAGAGGCGACATTGACATCGCTGCGCCGTTACCGAATCAACGTCACAGCCATTGGCGGTGCAAATATAGCGCCATGTCAGCGGTGATCAAGAAAGTCCAATTAACGCTGTTCGCCACCAAACCTGCCATTGCAGCCTGAATCTATCTACTGTAACTTGTCTGCTGCAATCAGCTTCATGGAAACACCAATGTTCAACATGAGCACTGGCTCCATTTCTCTTCCACTGATCAGGCCAGCACTAATGCTGGGCCCTTTGTTTATCTGAATGACTTCAGACAACTCAGCAATCAGCCTACACTATCCTGCAATGTCCCAGTGATTCAGCTGATTGGGATCTTCTCCTCATCTCCAATCCTCACTCTCACACGGTATCAGCACCCTCACTGCTGGGCTTTCCTGGCCAATGTGTCGTATCTGTATCTTGCAGAGAACCCTCTGTAATGTGACTGATGTTACTGTAGATGCCTGAATTGTTCAAACCTCACCCTTTCTCCACACCTCTACTCCAGGAGTAAAATTAGTGAAGTCCGTCCTAAAAGTCTTTACTCCCTCCCCTCGTATCGCAGTGTTTGTTAAATCACAGCGTGTCATTCAGGAACTTAATCTGACAAACATAGTTTGCACTTGTTTTTTTCCAGTCTGATTAGATATGTGGAACTGATACCCACAGGCACGATCCTGTATAAAAGCTTGACTGTTACCAGACCCGGAATCATCGCCTACAGGCAAGATGAAGACTCTCGTTGTTCTCAGTATCCTGCTCACGGTCGCCAGCGCCTGTAAAGTCTGTGGGTTATATGGTGAATTAATACACAGACTACAAGAGTAACTTTAACAGGACTTTACTATTCGAAGGTCAGGGCGAATCTGCCCAATAAATCCTTACACAGCACTTATATACCGGTGTGGTCACTCCCGGTATTACAGTATACAGCAGCCAAGATAAAGTAGTGCAACACCTAAAATAGTTCTCTTAAAGGTGGACGGTTACATACAATAGTTCTCTTAAAGGTAGAACGGTTACATACACTACAATCCTCCCTTTTTAGCTTACAACATACTTATTCCCCATTAAACATAACATATATCCAACTTCATGTAAAAACAGTTCACAGATGTAGTCTCTGCGGAAACAGTTCACAGATTCAGTCTCTGCGGGAAACAGTTCACAGATTCAGTCTCTGCGGGAAACAGTTCACAGATTCAGTCTCGGTGTAGTCGGTTCACGTTGCTGGAGTGACTCATCCAATAGTCCTTCACTGGACTTAACAGCTTGAACTTCCGTCAGTTCTGAACCAGCGTTGTTGACTTTTAAAAGCTTGAGTACCTTGGGAAGTTTTTCTACTTCCAAACTGATTTGGCTCCGTACGGAGAGACCACGTGCGTGACCTGGTAGAGGTGATAATGGTTCAGATGGTCATCATCTTCTGCTTCGTCTTTTCCTTTTCTGCTTCTTGGAGACTCTCTGGGCTCCACTGTCAGCTGCCAGCTGCATGCACCGTTCCTCCTTCTCGTCCTCCTTTTTCCGTAGTAGCGCCACCATCTCCCGATGTTCCTTAGACTTTAGGTGATTCTTCATGGTTTCTGCACTTTGGGAGTTTTCATCACAAGCTGGGCAGAGCAGGTCATCGTAATATTCGGTGTCGTCCAACAGGTCATGGTACTATTCGGTGTCGTCCTGAGCTAGGCCAGCGAGAGGGTCTTCTATTTCTTCCATACCCAGCTGGACGTTAGCCAGCTTTTGTTCCAAATCCAGACATCTTTCCTGAAGAGACTTCTTCATGCGTTCAGTTTCATCCAGCTTTTTCTGGGCTTCCTGCAAGTCTTTTACTAATGACCTCATTCGTGATTTCAATACTTCAACTTCATTGGGAGATTGATTGATTGTATTATTCAATCCCTCTACTAGAGCAGCTGTTTCAGCATTCTGTTGTTCAACATTGACGTGAATCAGCGTACTTTTGGCATCCAAGGTTTGCTCTGCTGCCATCTTCTCAGTCTGTGTTGCAACCTCAGCTATTCCAATAACTTTTGGGAGCTCCAAACCCCTCTCCTTTGAAGATTTAGACTCCTGTCCAAATTGTTCCCATTTCAGAGTCTTGTCCCTCAGCATATGAAGGAGTTGGCTGACCGTTGACTCTTCTGACCTCATCCGTTTCCCAGTAGCTGCAGGGCTGTTTATAACCTTGCCCTGGGGCTCCTTTGTTGTTTCTACTTCGCCATCATCCGCAGCCTCCACCATTCGAATTTCCACAAATGAATCGTCCGGTGATGCTGCACCCAACTTCAGTAGGAGCTTGGAATTCATGGCGACCAACTCAGCCTTTTCTGCCTGCAATCTGCTAACAAGCGCCTTCAGTTGCTGAACATCTTGCTCCACCAGATTAGAGCACGCACCTTCAGAAACCGAATCAGCTTTGATTCGTTTGGCCTCCTTGCGCAGACGGTTTGTGTGCTCCTGCTCCCTTTTCTCCCTCAGCTGTTTCTGTTGTCTTTCCAGATTCTCCCACTCTGTGTCAAAGAACGTTTTCATTGCTTTTATCTCTTGCTCGAGACGGCAACTCAATTGTTCTAATTGCTGTTGTAATTTGAAATGGAGTTGAGTTCGAGCCTGGTGTTCCTCAGACTTGTGCATGTCTGTAAACTGGACAGACTCAGAATTCTCTGCCAAACTATGTTGTTTTTGTTCAGTGGAATTCTGTTCTGAAACTTTGTTCTCCTTTGAAGCATCAGTATTTATGCACTCCTTCGTTTTTCCAACCTTAGTCAGCAAGTCCATTTTAGACTTGTCTTTCGCACCTGGGCTGGTCTTGTCGTCATCCGTTTCAGAGTCTGAGCTGATTGTCTTCACCGAGTTCTCACTCGTTATTGCCTTTAGGTAGTGCCATTCCATGTTTATTTCCCTGATCCACTCCCGTCCCAGAAGTGGTGGACCTCCCTCAGGTAGCACATATAAGTCCATTCCTTGGTGTTCTTTGCCCCTGTCTCTCACCTTGACTTGTATCTTTGCCATGGGGTATACTTTATGCCCCGTGTATGTCTGCAATACGATCTTGGTATCTCTCAAGGGTATATGTGAAAATAGCCGGTTGTAATCCTTTCGATTTATGACTGATAGGGCTGATCCTGTGTCCAATTCCATTTTCACTTGGACTCCGGCTACTTTTAGTGTGACCCAGATAGTTTGTAGGTCAGCTTCCTTACTCACATTGTAAATTCTCAGACTACCCAGTTCCTGGCCGTTTGGGTCTGAATCCGAATTCTGTTCATCTGAACTCTTCTCAGCCACCTTGTGTACCTTGCTGTACTTTTCCTGCGGTGACTTTTTCCTGTTGGTCTTCTTTCCTGACCGGCATACTTTAGCTATGTGACCAAGCTTGCCACATTTTCTACATTCCTGGTTTTTAAACCAGCATTGGTTCTGGTCGTGTGTTGTCTTCCCACAACGATAACATTTTGTTGTACCCGAAGTCATTTGATCCATGCTGAGTACCGCTGCCTTCAGCTGCATTTCCGCAGTGCCTCTCGCGGCTGCTTCGTGTGATGCTGCAATAAGGACAGCCTTGTCAAGTGTAAGATCGTTCTCTTCGAGCAGTCGCTTTTGTGTCCCTTCCTTCGACAACCCGCACACGAACTTGTCTCTCAATGCCTCTGTCAGATTTTCCCCAAACTGGCAGTATTTCGCTAGTCTACGCAGTTCGACCAAGTATTCCGCATTGCTTTCCTCTTTCCGTTGCGTACTCGCATAAAATTTGAATCGTTCCGCCAACATCAGCGGTGTGGGGTTCAAATGATCCTTCAGGACAGCAACAATATCAGCGAAAGTCTGATCCGCCGGTTTAGCTGGTGATAGAAGATGCTTCAATAGCCCGTATGTCTTCGCCCCCATTGCGTTTAATAAGGTGAGAGCTTTATCATCATCTGCTATTTTATTGGCCTCACAATATATCTCGATGCGTTCTACGTACGTGGCCCAATCTTCCACCTCGGAATCGAAGTTGTTGATGTTACCATGCTTAGGCATCTTCGCTATCTTTTTGAGAAACCACAACGAATTTGTTCGTTACTTTTTTTTTTTCAAAATGGCGGTTTCCCGCGCTTGGCTTCTTCCCCGCCCACTTTCAAAATGGCGGTTTCCCATTTCTGTCTTCTCCCCCGCCTACTGGCGGCTTCCCGCGTTTCTTCCCCTGGCGGGAGGGGTAAGCTTTCCTTCGGGCGACGACCGCTGGCTTTCGGAGTTCGCAGCCTGCGCGCCGGCTTCAGTGCGTTCCTTGTTCCCTTTTCTCGGCCGGCAACCGGCGCTGGGGACAACCCGTTGGCGGCGAACAGTTCCAGCCACTGGGCGGAATCTCGCTCGGTCTCCCTCGCTCGGTCCCGTTCCCCCTTCACTCGGGCTCTGTCTCTCCCTCAGCGGCTTCCAATCGCGCCTCCCAGCCCTCTCGCAGTCCGGTCCTTTCCTCCCCCGGCTGCGGCTGAGTTCTCCGCTGTTTTATTTATTTTTATATCTTCCCGCGCCTTACGATCCCGGTCGCAGCGCCTCGTGGCCTCGGTAGCTGCCCGGCCTTTTTCGCCAGTCGCGGTCTAGCTGTCTCCCGACGCTGTTGCGTCTCCCAGCCCGCTTGTAGCCCGGTCTCTCACACCGGCTGCGTTCCCGCTTGTAGCCCGGTCTCTCACACCGGCTGCGTTCCCGCTTGTACCGCGGCTTCCGTGCCCTACGCTGCCCCCGTCTCAGCACCTCTGGGCCCGACTTCTGTCCGGCTCCTTTCCCCCCGACCGTGGTCGAGTTCACCGCCCTTATCCTCCGTTTCTTTTTATTTCTCCCCCTACTCACAGTCAACGTGGCCGACTTGCTTCTCTTGGCTGATCGGCTCACTCACCGCCGTGGCAGAAGGGACAATAACAGCCTGTTGCTGATGGAAGGCTTCGTGTCTGAATCCTTCCTTCTTCCTTGCTCTGCAGACTCGAGTCTTCTCTCAGCAGAACGACGAGGGCGGGTGCCTCTTCTCGACGCTCGTTAACTGCTTCGGGTGTGTCGCTGCCGCAGGGTAAGATCCCATCCTCGTCACCACTGTAAAGTCTGTGGGTTATATGGTGAATTAATACACAGACTACAAGAGTAACTTTAACAGGACTTTACTATTCGAAGGTCAGGGCGAATCTGCCCAATAAATCCTTACACAGCACTTATATACCAGTGTGGTCACTCCCGGTATTACAGTATACAGCAGCCAAGATAAAGTAGTGCAACACCTAAAATAGTTCTCTTAAAGGTGGACGGTTACATACAATAGTTCTCTTAAAGGTAGAACGGTTACATACACTACAATCCTCCCTTTTTAGCTTACAACATACTTATTCCCCATTAAACATAACATATATCCAACTTCATGTAAAAACAGTTCACAGATGTAGTCTCTGCGGAAACAGTTCACAGATTCAGTCTCTGCGGGAAACAGTTCACAGATTCAGTCTCTGCGGGAAACAGTTCACAGATTCAGTCTCGGTGTAGTCGGTTCACGTTGCTGGAGTGACTCATCCAATAGTCCTTCACTGGACTTAACAGCTTGAACTTCCGTCAGTTCTGAACCAGCGTTGTTGACTTTTAAAAGCTTGAGTACCTTGGGAAGTTTTTCTACTTCCAAACTGATTTGGCTCCATACGGAGAGACCACGTGCGTGACCTGGTAGAGGTGATAATGGTTCAGATGGTCATCATCTTCTGCTTCGTCTTTTCCTTTTCTGCTTCTTGGAGACTCTCTGGGCTCCACTGTCAGCTGCCAGCTGCATGCACCGTTCCTCCTTCTCGTCCTCCTTTTTCCGTAGTAGCGCCACCATCTCCCGATGTTCCTTAGACTTTAGGTGATTCTTCATGGTTTCTGCACTTTGGGAGTTTTCATCACAAGCTGGGCAGAGCAGGTCATCGTAATATTCGGTGTCGTCCAACAGGTCATGGTACTATTCGGTGTCGTCCTGAGCTAGGCCAGCGAGAGGGTCTTCTATTTCTTCCATACCCAGCTGGACATTAGCCAGCTTTTGTTCCAAATCCAGACATCTTTCCTGAAGAGACTTCTTCATGCGTTCAGTTTCATCCAGCTTTTTCTGGGCTTCCTGCAAGTCTTTTACTAATGACCTCATTCATGATTTCAATACTTCAACTTCATTGGGAGATGGATTGATTGTATTATTCAATCCCTCTACTGGAGCAGCTGTTTCAGCATTCTGTTCAACATTGACGTGAATCAGCGTACTTTTGGCATCCAAGGTTTGCTCTGCTGCCATCTTCTCAGTCTGTGTTGCAACCTCAGCTATTCCAATAACTTTTGGGAGCTCCAAACCCCTCTCCTTTGAAGATTTAGACTCCTGTCCAAATTGTTCCCATTTCAGAGTCTTGTCCCTCAGCATATGAAGGAGTTGGCTGACCGTTGGCTCTTCTGACCTCATCCGTTTCCCAGTAGCTGCAGGGCTGTTTATAACCTTGCCCTGGGGCTCCTTTGTTGTTTCTACTTCGCCATCATCCGCAGCCTCCACCATTCGAATTTCCCCACTTGAATCGTCCGGTGATGCTGCACCCAACTTCAGTAGGAGCTCGGAATTCATGGCGACCAAATCAGCCTTTTCTGCCTGCAATCTGCTAACAAGCGCCTTCAGTTGCTGAACATCTTGCTCCACCAGATTAGAGCACGCACCTTCAGAAACCGAATCAGCTTTGATTCGTTTGGCCTCCTTGCGCAGACGGTTTGTGTGCTCCTGCTCCCTTTTCTCCCTCAGCTGTTTCTGTTGTCTTTCCAGATTCTCCCACTCTGTGTCAAAGAATGTTTTCATTGCTTTTATCTCTTGCTCGAGACGGCAACTCAATTGTTCTAATTGCTGTTGTAATTTGAAATGGAGTTGAGTTCGAGCCCGGTGTTCCTCAGACTTGTGCATATCTGTAAACTGGACAGACTCAGAATTCTCTGCCAAACTATGTTGTTTTTGTTCAGTGGAATTCTGTTCTGAAACTTTGTTCTCCTTTGAAGCATCAGTATTTATGCACTCCTTCGTTTTTCCAACCTTAGTCAGCAAGTCCATTTTAGACTTGTCTTTCGCACCTGGGCTGGTCTTGTCGTCATCCGTTTCAGAGTCTGAGCTGATTGTCTTCACCGAGTTCTCACTCGTTATTGCCTTTGGGTAGTGCCATTCCATGTTTATTTCCCTGATCCACTCCCGTCCCAGAAGTGGTGGACCTCCCTCAGGTAGTACATATAAGTCCATTCCTTGGTGTTCTTTGCCCCTGTCTCTCACCTTGACTTGTATCTTTCCCATGGGGTATACTTTATGCCCCGTGTATGTCTGCAATACGATCTTGGTATCTCTCAAGGGTATATGTGAAAATAGCCGGTTGTAATCCTTTCGATTTATGACTGATAGGGCTGATCCTGTGTCCAATTCCATTTTCACTTGGACTCCGGCTACTTTTAGTGTGACCCAGATAGTTTGTAGGTCAGCTTCCTTACTCACATTGTAAATTCTCAGACTACCCAGTTCCTGGCCGTTCGGGTCTGAATCCGAATTCTGTTCATCTGAACTCTTCTCAGCCACCTTGTGTACCTTGTAGTACCGGTGGTGACCACACCGGTATATAAACCCTGCGGAGCAAAGTGTATCCCAGTTCAGCCCTGACCCTCAATCACTAAAGACCTGTTTAATTACTTCTGTAGTCTGTGTCCTGCTATTCAGCATAACTACATTTAAAAACACAGACTCAACAGTCAGCATTTATTGACCATCCCTAATTGCCCTTGAGAAGGTGGTGGTGAGCCGCCTTCTTGAACCGCTGCAGTCCGTGTGGTGAAGGTGCTCCCACAGTGCTGTTAGGGAGGGAGTTCCAGGATTTTGACCCAGCGACGATGATGGAACTGCAACATATGTCCAGGTCAGGATGGTACGTGAGTCAGAAATGAACTGATATGGTTTGTTTCCAGAAGGCGTTGCATTGCCAGCACAAATATCACCTTGAAAATACCTTTTGTATTAAACACAGTGGCCTAGAAATTCAGTGGCCTGCGCCACCAGTTTGCGCCCAAAGAGGGCTTTTGCGCCACTTTGCAAACCTACCACGATATTTAGCGGGGCGCTAATGGCGGCATTAGCCAGTAGCGCTGCGCCGCCACCGATGACGTCATCGGTGTGCGCAGCGCCCCGCTATCGCCCCGCTGGCCATATTTGGTTGCTGCCGCCTCCCCCGCGCCGGCCGCAAACAGCGACCGGTACACGGGGCCTACCTGTGCCGGTAGTGGGGCGATTTAAGGTGGAGGTGCGGCCGGCCGCTTTTTCGGCGGCCGCCTGCCCGCACCTCCTTCCCCGGCCTCCTACACCCCCCCCCCGCGGCATTGCCGGCTGTTTCCAGAGAGCCCGGCACTTCTCCTTGGTGCCGGGCTCATTTGCCGGCACTCGCGAACGGGGATCGCGCTGTTGCAGGCACCTCCCCCTTAAGAATTAGAGGAAGGCCTGCAGTACCGCAGGCTGCCGTGCCGCAGCGGGTGACGCTGCGGCACTTTACACGCCGATATTCAGTTTCAGCGCCCCAAGCGGGGCACCAAAACCCTTGTTTAGCGGCCGGCTTCAACTTGGGGCGCTGAAACTGAATTTCCCGCTGGCGCAAGTGGCTCCGCGCGCAGCGGTAATTCCGGCGCCCAGGCGAGCTGGGCGCCCCGAACTGAATTTCTAGGCCATTGGATTGCATACAAACAAAAATACATTTAATGTTTTGTTTGTTATGAGGGTGTGAAGAAACCACAGGGAACAGCCTTACATCCAGTATCTAAATCACACATCATCAGGGAGTTAAATGACCTTTGGACACACGGGACAAGTTTAAATAATGATGCAAAGTCTTACAGACTTGTTCAAATTCAGTTGTCACCTGTCATTCCTCACTGGGGCTTGGGTACTCTTGGTCAGGGGTCAGCGCCCATCTAATACCCACTCATCATCTGAGCAACAGGAGTCACTGGATTATAGTCAGCACCAATAACCCTGGCTGGTGTAAGGGGTTTTCTCTCTCCGAGGTCGCAGAGGTTTCTCTCGCCAGAGGCCTCTCTCTCTCTTTTGCACAGTAAAACCTTGAGTGGTTCGACCCACTCACCCCTTAGGTTCTAGACACTGGACTTAGGTGCAGGAACTACAATGCAGAGAATACTCTTATAGACCAAGTTTAATGAAACGAAATGAAATGTTATTGCATAAGGAAAAACAAATCAAATGCAAGCACATAAGAGGGTACATGGGAGGGAAAAACAAATCATAACAATACAGTACTAGCTAAAATAGATACAGGCATATTATACTTTACAAAAGTCATCATGAAATGGGGAAACACACGGAACATCGAGGGACAACTCATGTTAATTATACCCAAAATGCCCACCCCCTTTAACCTATCTAGATCCGATTATGAAGGGCCAGAAACATGCTCACCAATCCAGTTGGAAAATTATAGAGTTTTGAAACACGTCTGCGTTTTGATCCCCTCAGGCGTCCTGTTTCCGCGTGGTCAGTGGAGCCACAGCGAGCTGCGCCACACTTCTCTCTCTCTCTCTCTCTCTCGAGGTGAAGGTCACGGGCAGGCTGGACACTGGCAGGCCTGGACGTCGGCGGGGACGGAGACCATCTGTTTGACCACGGTTGGAGAGGTCTCTAGCTGGTTACCATTTTCACATGGGTTTCTTCTGTAGGGCTGTTGCCCTTTTATCTCGTCAGCGGCCCGGGGTTTGTCAACGATCTCCTGATGGTTACCCCGGGGTGGGATGCAGACTTGAATCACCTTCTTGATGGCTGCCTCATTCTTCTTCTTCTTCAATCCTTCCGAGCTGGTGATCTGTGAAGGAGGATGATGAGCCTCCTGATCGCTTCCTGATAGCTACCGATGGCTACCCCGGGACTCCAGTTATACGTCTCAAAGAAGCCGTTATCTCCCGCCAAATCAAGGTTAGTCTTTGTTTAACTTTTGGCGGGCTTGTATCACAACGGGGTAGTTATTATATTTAAACTGCTTTCGGGATGGCCGGTGATGGGCATCTCTGGTCTGAAATGACCCTGCATTGTTTTGAATGTCTTCTTAATGTCTTTAATGGGTCTTTGACGCTCCCCTTATGAATATTAAACTGTTTCCCTTTGTCTGGGTAAACATTTAGATGGCCTTTATCTACAGGCCGATCTGACTGGATCTGCATCCAATCCATATGTATGGGGTTCGTGTCTGGTTTCGTTTACTCAGAAACAGCTTCCAGAACTTACTGTGGGTTGAATCCACAAAGGCTGTCTGGGGACTGCAGGAACCATTTTAAAGTGTCCAAAAGCTACTCACGGGGTCTGGTAGCCATTTTATGTGTCCCTTTTCTGGGCTTCTTTTAAAACAGTCTTTAAAAGTAAAGGCCTCTTCTGCCACAGGACCCTTATAGTACAATATTAATTTTGCGGATCCTACAGTAGTTTACCTCTCCCTACCTCGGGGTTACTAAAGATAACCACTGCACGCAAACCGCTGCACTGGCTTAAAGCAGGAAACTCAGGAGACTTATTTTAATTGAAAGGGAACTGCAGTATTAATGGCGAGGACCGCATGTCTCTGATTTGTCACACTGTTTGTCCGACATCCAGTATTGGATGAGCAAAAATTTCCTCCAATTGAGTATTGGATAGACCGAAGCCATTGTCTTCGGTCCCCACGACAAACTCCGTTCCCTAGCCACTGACTCCATTCCCTTCCCTGGCCATTGTCTGAGGCTGAACCAGACCACTCGCAGCCTTGGTGCCCTGAGTTGATCCTGAGTTGAACGTTCGACCCCATCACCAAGACTGCCTACTTTCACCTCCGTAATATCACCCATCTCAGTCCCTGCTTTACTAGTCAAAGAGGTAGGTTTTAAGGAGCATCTTGAAGGAGGAAAGAGAGCTAGAGAAGCATTAAGAGATATTCAAGGCGAAAGGAGATGGTAATGGGACAGGTTAAGAAACAAAGGATGGCTCCAGATGAAGTGTAAATTGCGCTGGCAGAATGAAAGACAGCTGCCATGTGGGGGAGAAGAAAAGACACATAGAAGATAGGAGCAGGAGTAGGCCATTCGGCCCCTTGAGCCTGCTCCACCATTCAATGAGATCATGGCTGATCATCCAAATTCAGTACCCTGTCCCTGCCTTCTCCCCATATCCCTTGATCCCTTTAGCCTTAAGAAATATATCTAACTCCTTCTTGAATATATTAATGAACTGGCCTCCACCGCCCTCTGTGGCAGAGAATTCCACAGGTTCACCACTCTCTGGGTGAAGAAATTCCTCCTCATCTCAGTCCTAAATGGCTTACCCCTTATCCTTAGACTATGACCCCTGGTTCAGGACTCCCCTGCCGTCAGAAACATCCTTCTTGCATCTAGTCTGTCCAGGCCTGTCAGAATTTTATAGGTTTCGATGAGATCCCCTCTCAATCTTCTAAACTCCAGTGAGTATAAGCCCAATCAACACAATCTCTCCTCATACGTCATTCCTGCCATCCCAGGTATCAGCCTGGTGAATCTTCGCTGCACTCCCTCCATGGCAAGAATGTCCTTCCTCAGATAAGGCGATCAAAACTGCACACAATACTCAAGGTGCGGTCTCACCAAGGCCCTGTACAACTGCAGCAAGACATCCTTGTTCCTGTACTCGAACCCTCTTGCTACGAAGGCCAACATACCATTTGCCTTCTTAACCGCCTGCTGCACCTGCATGCTTACCTTCAGCGACTGGTGCACAGGAACACCCAGGTCTCTTTGCACTTCCCCTTCTCCCAAACTATTGCCATTCAAATAATAATCTGACTTCCTGTTTTTGCCACCAACATGGATAAACTCACATTTATCCACATTATAGTGCATTTGCCATGTTTCTGCCCAATCACCCAACCTGTCCAAATCGTACTGGAGTTTCACGACATCCTCCTCACAGCATACCCTCCCACCCAGCTATGTGTCGTCTGCAAACTTGGAGATATTACATCCAATTCCCTCGTCCAGATCATTAATATATATTGTGAACAGCTGGGGTCCTAGGACCGATCCTTGCGGTACCCCACTAGTCACTGCCTGCCACTCAGAAAATGACCCATTTACTCCAACTCTTTGCTTTCTATCTGCCAACCAGTCCTCTATACAAGTCAATACCTTGCCCCCAATCCCATGTGCCTTAATTTTGCATGCTAATCTCTTATGCGGGACCTTATCGAAAGCCTTCTGAAAGTCCAAATACACCACATCCACTGGTTCTCCCTTATCTACTTTACCAGTTACACCCTCAAAAAATTCCAGTAGATTAGTCAAGCACGATTTACCTTTTGTAAATCCATGTTGACTTTGTCCGATCCTGTCACTGCTTTCCAAGTGCTCTGCTATTACATCTTTTATAATGGACTCTAGCATTTTCCCCACTACCGATGTCAGGCTTACCGGTCTATAATTCCCCGCTTTTGCGCTACCACCTTTTTTGAATAGTTGGGTAACATTAGCTACCCTCCAATCCATGGGTACTGTTCCAGAGTCTATCGAGTTCTGGAAGATGACCAGCAATGCATCTACTATTTCTAGGGCCACTTCCTTAAGTACCCTAGGATGTAGATTATCAGGCCCTGGGGATTTATCGGCCTTCAGTCCCATCAATTCTCCTAACACCATTTCCCTACAAATGCTGATTTCTTTCAGTTCCACTCAGTTCCACCCTTCAGACCCTATGTTCCCCGGCATCTCTGGGAGGTTATTTGTGTCCTCCTTTGTGAAGACAGAACCAAAATATGTATTTAGTTGGTCTGCCATTTCTTTGTTCCCCATTATAAATTCCCCTGATTCTGACTGCAAGGGACCTACGCTTGACTTCACCAATCTTTTTCTCTTCACATATCTATAAAAGCTTTTACAGTTAGTTTTTATGTTCCTTGCAAGCTTACTCTCATATTCTATTTTCCCCTTCTTAACTAATCCCTTTGTCCTCCTTTGTTGAATCCTAAACTGCTTCCAATCCTCAGGATTATTGCTTTTGCTGGCCAATTCATATGTCCTCTCCTTGGATCTTATGCTATCCTTAATTTCCCTTGTTAGCCACGGTTGAGTCACCTTTTTTGTTTTATTTTTATGCCAAACTGGGATGAAGAAATTCTGTAGTTCATCCATTCGGTCTTTGAATGTTTGCCATTGCCTATCCACTGTCAACCCTTTGAGTGACATTCCCCAATCAATCCTACCCAACTCATGCCTCAGACCATCGTAGTTTCCTTTATTTAAATTTAGGACCCTAGTCTCTGAGTCAACTACTTCATTCTCCATCTTAATGAAGAATTCGATCATATTATGATCGCTCCGACCCAAGGGGCCTCGTACAACAAGATTGCTAATTAATCCTTTCTCGTTACATAATACCCAGTCTAAGATGGCCTGATCTCTGGTTGGTTCCTCGACATATTGGTCCAGGAAACCATCCCGTAAACACTCTCGGAATTCCTCCTCCACAGTATTGTTAATAATTTGGTTAGCCCAATCTATATGTAGATTAAAGTCACCCATGATGACTGCTGTGCCCTTATTGCACGCTTCTTTAATTTCCCTTTTAATGCCATCCCCAACCTCCGCCTTACTGTTTGGAGGTCTATATACCACTCCCACTAACGTTTTCTGCCCCTTAGTATTTCTCAATTCTACCCATACAGATTCCACATCATCAGAGCTAATATCCTTCCTTACAATTGTGTTAATCCCTTCTTTAACCAGTAATGCTACCCCACCCCCCTTTCCTTTTTGCCTATCTTTCCTGAATATCGAATACCCCTGGATGTTGAGTTCCCAGCCTTGGCCATCCTTGAGCCACGTTTCCGTAATCCCAACCAAATCATATTCGTTTACCTCTATTTGCGCAGCCAATTCATCCACCTTATTACAAATGCTCCTCGCATTAAGACACAAAGCCTTCAGGCTTGCTTTTTTAATGTTCTTAGACCTATTAGAATTATTATTTACTGTGGCCACATTTGATTTAACCCGTTGATTTCTCTGACTGCCACTTTTGTTTTTCTCCTTCCTATCTCTTGCTTTTATCCTCGTTTCCCTTTCCTCTGTCTCCCTGCTCAGGTTCCCAACCCCCTGCCATTTTAGTTTAAACCCTCCCCCTGAGCACTAGCAAACACTCCCCCTAGGACATCGGTTCCAGCCCTGCCCAGGTGCAAACCGTTCGGTTTGAACTGGTCCCACCTCCCACAGAACCGGTTCCAATGTCCCAGGAACTTGAATCCCTCCCCGTTGCAACATTCCTCTAGCCACGTATTCAGCTGAAATATCCTTCTATTTCTACTCTGACTAGCACGTGGCACAGGTAGCAATCCTGAGATTACTACCTTTGAGGTCCTATTTTTTAATTTACCTCCTAACTCCCTATATTCCGCTTTTAGGACCTCATCCTGCTTTTTACCTATATCGTTGGTGCGTATATGCACCATGACAACTGGCTGTTCACCCTCCCCTTCCAAGATGTTCTGCAGCAACTCTGAGACATCCTTGGCCCTTGCACCAGGGAGGCAACACACCATCCTGGAGTCTCGTTTGCGGCCGCAGAAATGCCTATCTATTCCCCTTACAATAGAATCCCCTATTACTATAGCTCTACCCGCCCTGGTGCCAGGAATTTGGCTGCTGCTGCTTTCCTCTGGTAAGCCATCCCCCCCCAACAGCACTCAAAGTGGTGTATCTGTTTGAGAGGGGGATGTCCACAGGGGATCCCTGCACTACCTGCCTGCGCCTAGTACTCTGCCTGTTGGTCACCCATTCCCTTTTCGCCTGTTCAACCTCTATCTGCGGTGTGTCCAACTCCGTAAACGTGCTATTCACGATGTCCTGAGCATTGCGAACACTCCAGTATGCATCCAATCACAGCTCCAGCGCCGCAATGCGGTCTGTCAGTAGCTGCAGCTGGATGCACTTCCTGCACACATAGTTGTCAGGGATATAGGAAGTGTCCCTGAGTTCCCACATATCGCAGGAGGAGCATACCACATGGTCGGGCTGTCCTGCCATGACTTACCCTTTAATTAGTTGAATGTAAATTAAATCAATCAATCCGACTAATTACACTACAGTTAAATGGTTTACCAACAGTCCCTGCTAAACCAGAGAAACCTTAGTAACTATAAACCACAGAGTTAAAGTTTAAAAGGAGAGAAATACTCATCAACTAATCACTTACCTGCTTTCTGGTGATGTCACACATTGATTACTTTTTACCTCTTTTATCCTCCGCCGCGCTCCTCAATCCACTCCCAGGTCCGCCGCTGTGGTCGGGCCTCGCTCACTGCCGCCGCTTTTATCCTCCGCCACGCTCCTCAATCCACTCCCATGTCCGCCGCTGTGGTCGGGCCTCGCTCACTGACACCGCTTTTATCCTCCGCTGTGCTCCTCAATCCACTCCCAGGTCTGCCGCTGTGGTCAGGCCTCACTCACTGACACCACTTTTATCCTCCGCCGTGCTCCTCAATCCACTCCCAGGTCCGCCACTGTGGTCGGGTCTTGCTCACTGCCACCGCTTTTATCCTCCGCCACGCTCCTCAATCCACTCCCAGGTCCGCCACTGTCAAACAGAAACAAATGACACAAACAGAAGGCGTGGATAAAAAATACATATAGGACAGGGGCCGAGGTTATGATCTGAAATTGTTGAACTCGATGTTGAGTCCAGAAGGCTGCAAAGTGCCTAATCGAAAGATGAGGTGCTGTTCCTCGAGCTTACGCTGAGCTTCAGTAGAACAATGCAAGAGGCCGAGGACGGTGAGGTCTGAGTGGGAGTGGAGCGGAGAATTAAAGTGACAGGCGACCGGAAGTTCAGGGTCCCCCTTACAGACTGAACGGAGGTGTTCCGCAAAGCGGTCACCCAATCTGCTTTTGATCTCCCCAATGTAGAGGAGACAACATCGTGAGCAGCGAATACAGTATACTAAATTGCAAGAAGTACAAGTAAATCACTGTTTCACCTGGAAGGGGTGTTTGGGGCCCTGGACAGTGGGAAGGGGGGAGGTATAAGGGCATGTGTTGCATCTCCTGCGCCTGCATGGGAAGATGCCAGGCAAAGGGGAAGGGGTATTGGGGGTGATAGAGGAGTGCACCAGGGTGTCGCGGAGGGAGCGGTCCCTTCGGAATGCTAAAAGGGGAGTTGAGGGGTAGATGTGTTTGGTGGTGGGATCTCGCTGGAGGTGGCAGAAATGGCGGAGGATGATCCGTTGAATGTGGGGCTGGTAGGGGTGAAAGGTGAAGACAAGGGGAACTCTATCGTGGTTCCAGGAGGGAGGGGCAGGGGTGAGGGCAGAAGTGCGGGAGATAGAACAGACACAGTCGAGGGCCGTGTCAACCACAGTAGATGGGAATCCATGGTTGAGGAAAAAGGAAGACATGTCAGAAGCACTGGTATGGAAGGTGGCATCGTCAGAGCAGATGCGGCGGAGACAGAGAAACTGGGAGAATGGAATAGAGTCCTTACAGGAGGTGTGGTGGGACGAACTGTAGTCCAGGTAGCTGTGGGAGTCAGTGAGTTTGTAGTGAATGTTTGTCAATAACCTATCCCCAGAGATGGAGACGGAGAAGTCGAGGAAGGGAAGGGAAGAGTCGGAGATGGACCTTGTGAAGGTCAGGGAAGGGTGGAAATTGGAAGTAAAGTGAATGAAATTATCTAGTTCAGGGCGAGAGCAGGAAACGGCACCGATACAGTCATCAATGTACCGGAAAAAGAGATGAGGGAGGGGACCTGAGTAGGACTGGAACAAAGAGTGTTCCACATATCCCATGAAAAGGCAGGCATAGCTAGGACCATGCGGGTTCCCATAGCAACACCTTTGATATGGAGTAAATGAGTGGAGTTAAAGGAGAAGTTGTTCAATGTGAGAACAAATTCAGCCAGGCGGAGGAGGGTGGTGGTGGATGGGGATTGGTTGGGCCTCTGTTCAAGGGAGAAGCGGAGCGCCCTCAGGCCATCCTGGTGGGGGATGGAGGTTTAGAGGGATTGTACGTCCATAGTGAAAAGGAGGCGGTTGGGGCCTGGAAACTGGAAACTGTTAAAGTGGCAGAGGGTGTCGGAAGAGTCACGGATGCAGGTGGGAAGAGACTGGACAAGGGGAGAAAAAATAGAGTCGAGATAGGAAGAGATAAGTTCCGTGGGGCAAGAACAGGCTGAAACGATGGACCTACCAGGGCAATCCTGTTTGTGGATCTTGGGAAGGAGGTAGAAGCGGGCTGTGCGGGGTTGGGGAACTATGAGGTTGGCGTATGTGGGGGGAAGATCGGTTATCATTTCCTCTGTATCAGAGGGGGGAAGGGTTGGGTTCATTGATAGAGCAATAGATTTTCTTTTACAGGATCACTGAATCGATTCAGAGATGACACCAAACTTGGGGGAGTGGCAATCAATGAGGATGATACCAATCCACTGCAAAGGACATAGAAAGGCTAGCAGAACGGGCAGACAAGTGGCAGATGGAATTTAATACAGAGAAGTGTGAGGTGATGCATTTTGGCAGAAGGAACAGGGAGAGGCAATATACACTTAATGGCACAGTTTTAAAGAGTGTGCAGGGACAGAGGGACATGGGAGTTAATGTGCATAGGTCCCTGAAGGTGGCAGGACATATTGAGAGAGTGGTTAGCAAAGCATATGGGATCTTGGGCTTCATAAATAGAGGTATTGAGTACAAAAATAGAGAAGTTATGCTGAACCTTTATAAAGCACTGGTTAGGCCACAACTGGAGTATTGCATCTAGTTCTGGTCACCACACTTTAGGAAGGATGTGAAGGTCCTTGAGAGGGTGCAGAGGAGATATACCAGAATGGTTCCGGGGATGGGGTATCTTAGCTATAAGGACAGGTTGGAGAAGCTGGATTTGTTTTCATTAGAGCAAAGGAGGTTGAGGGGTGATTTGATAGAAGTGTATAAGATTATGATGGTTTTGGATAGGCTAGATGGGGAAAGGCTGTTCCCACTAGTTGATGGTATAAGGGCTAGGGGACACAGATTTAAGGTTGTAAGGGTTTTTTTTAGATCACAGAGGTTTCTCTCCCTAGAGGCCTCTCTCTCTTGCACTGTAAAACCTTGAGTGGTTCGACCCACTCGCCCCTTAGGTTCTATACACTGGACTTTGAGGCAGGAACTACAATGTAGAGAATACTCTATAGATCAGGTTTAATGAAAACGAAATGAAATTTTATTGCATAAAGGAACAAATTGAATGTAAGCCAATAAGGTACATGGGAGGGAAAAACAAATCATAATACAGGACTAACCAACATATATACAGGCATGTTATACTTTACAAAAATCATCTCAAAATGGGGAAACACACGGATCATCGAGGGATAACAACTCATAATTCATTATACCCAAAATGTCCACCCCCTAAGCCTAGCTAGATCAGATTATGAGGGGCCAGAAACATGCTCACCAATCCAATGAGAAAGTATAAGATTTTGAAAAGTCTGCGTTTTGATCCTTTCAGGCGTCCTGTCTCCACGTGGTCAACGCTGCGGGCTGCGACTCTCTCTCTTTTTCCTCGAGGTGAAGGTCACGGACAGGCTGGATGCTGGCAGGCCTGGACAGCGGCGTGGACGGAGACCACCTATTTCATCATGGTCAAATAGGTTTCTTCGCAGAGCCCAGCTGGTTTACCATTTTCAGATAGGTTTTCTGAAGGGCTGCTGTCCTTTGTCTCGTCAACGGCCCGGGGTTTGTCGATGATCTCCCGATGGTTACCCCGGGGCGGGACACAGACTCGAATCACCTTCTTGGCTGGTCTCCGGATCGACGTCCTCCACGGTTCTCAAAAAAACAAGCTAGCTCAAAAGCTACCGATAAAGCTGCAAAAGCTCCAAGCTACAAGCTACCGATGGCTACCCCGGGACTCCAGTTATACTTTTCCATGGAGGCCCTTATCTCCCGCCAAATCAAGGTTAGTCTTTGTTTAACTTTTGGCGGGCTTGTAGCACGGCGGGGTAGTCTTTGTTTTTAAAGTATCTTCGGATGGCCGGTAACTGCCATCTCAGGTCTGCAACGACCCTGTATTGTCTTTAATGTCCTTCTGATGTCTTAAATGGTGCTTGATGTTCCCCCTATGAATATGAAACTGTTTCCATTTGTCTGGGTAAACATTTTGATGGCCTTTATCTACAGGCCGATCTGATCGGATCTGCATCCAATCTATATGTATGGGGCTCTGTCTGGTTTCGTTTTCCCTGAAACTGCCTTCCAGAACCTACTGGCTGAATCCACAAAAAGCTGTCTGGGGACTGCAGGAACCATTTTAAAGTGTCCCAAAAGCTGGTCACGGGGTCTGGTGGCCATATTGTGTGTCCCTTTTTCTGGGCTTCTTTTAAAACAGTTTTTAAAAGTTAAGGCCTTTTCTGCCAATAGACCCTTATAGGACAATGTTCAATTTTGCGAATTCTACAAGGTTTTGGGCAAGAAATACGGGGGGGATGTGAGAAAAACTTTTTAATGCAGCGAGTGGTGAGGACCTGGATGTGCTGCCGACGGAAGTGGTGGAAGCGGAGACACTCAATGTTTTCAATGGGAGACTGGATAGGCACTTGAGGGAAGTAAACTTGCAGGGCTACAGGGATAGAGCGGGGGAATGGGACTGACTGGATTGCTCTACAGAGAGCTGGCACAAACTCAATGGGCCGAATGGCCTCCTTCTGTGCCGTATGACTCTATGACAAAAAGTGGATAAATCCCCAGGCCCGGACGAGATGTATCCCAGGCTGCTGTGGGAGGCAAGGGAGAAGATTGCAGGGGCTCTGACACTAATTTTCAGAACCTCTCTGGCCACAGGGGATGTACCAGAGGACTGGAGAACAGCTAACGTAGTACCATTATTCAAGAAGGGTAGCAGGGATAAACCAGGGAATTACAGGCCAGTGAGTCTAACATCTGTGGTGGGGAAATTATTGGAAAAAATTCTGAGGGACAAAATTAATCTCCACTTGGAGAGGCAAGGATTAATCGGGGATAGTCAGCATGGCTTTGTTAAGGGTAAATCATGTCTAACAAATCTGATCGAATATTTCGAGGGGGTGACTAGTGGGGTGGATGAGGGAAATGCTGTGGATGTGGTGTACATGGACTTCAGTAAAGCTTTTGACAAAGTCCCGCATAGGAGACTGGTCAAGAAGGTAAGAGCCCATGGGATCCAGGGTGCCTTGGCGCGTTGGATCCTAAACTGGCTGAGTGGCAGGAGGCAGAGGGTGATGGTCGAAGGTTGCTTTTGTGACTGGAAGCTTGTGTCCAGCGGGGTACCTCAGGGATCGGTGCTGGGTCCCTTATTGTTTGTGATCTACATAAATGATTTGGATGAAAATGTAAAAGGTATGATCAGTAAGTTCGCAGATGACACGAAAATTGGTGGGGTGGTAAATTGCGAGGAGGAAAGCCTCCGGCTACAGGAAGATATAAACGGGTTGGTCAGATGGGCGGAAAAGTGGCAAAGGGAATTTAACCCTGAAAAGTGCGAGGTGATGCATTTTGGACGGACAAATAAGGCAAGGGAATACACAATGAGTGGTAGGACCCTAGGAAGTACAGAGGGACCTTGGTGTACATGTACATAGATCCCTGAAGGCAGCGGAGCAGGTAGATAAGGTGGTTAAAAAGGCATATGGGATACTTGCCTTCATTAGCCGAGGCATAGAATATAAGAGCAGGGAGGTTATGATGGAGCTGTACAAAACGCTGGTGAGGCCACAGCTGGAGTACTGTGTGCAGTTCTGGTCGCCTCACTATAGGAAGGATGTGATTGCTTTGGAGAGGGTGCAGAGAAGATTCACCAGGATGTTACCTGGGATGGAGCGCCTCAGCTATGAAGAGAGGCTGGACAGGCTGGAGTTGTTTTCCTTGGAGCAGAGAAGGCTGAGGGGGGACCTGATTGAGGTGTACAAAATAATGAGGGGCATAGATAGGGTAGATAAAGAGGAACTTTTCCCCTTAGTGGGGGGGTCAATAACAAGGGGGCATAGATTCAGGGTAAGGGGCAGGAGATTTAGAGGGGATTTGAGGAGGAACTTTTTCACCCAGAGGGTGGTTGGAATGTGGAACTCAATGCCTGAAAGGGTGGTGGAGGCAGGAACCCTCACAACATTCAAGAAGCATTTGGATGAGCACTTGAAATGCCATTGCATACAAGGCTATGGACCAAATGCTGGAAAATGGGATTAGACTGGACAGGGATGGATGGGCAGCGCAGACACGATGGGCCGAAGGGCCTCTTTCTGTGCTGTAAAACTCTATGACTCTATGACTGTATGACTCTATAAAGAAAACCTTCCAGAATCCCAACCCTATCGTCTTTCCATTATAGCTGCAGTTTTTCTTAAATTGAGTCGGGCGTCCTGGGTTCAGCCACATGACCACCTTCCAATTCTCTCATGCATCCTGTGCCCTGGGCAGAGGTGTGAAACCGAGGCCCTATCTGCCTATTCCAGCGGCTCAGCTGAAGGCTGAAGATCCTGTGGTCGTGTTCAATGAAGAGGAGGAAGTTCTCCCAGTCTTCTGGTCAACATTCCTCCCTCACAAAGGAAACAGATTGAGCGAACCATTCCTTTGCTACGTGTGGGATGTTGCTGGGATAGAAAGATCTGTTTACCAACATAATAACAGTCACCACAGTTAAAGAAAGGAAGACATGCATTTATATAATGCCTTTCACAACCTCAGAATGGCCCAATGTCTGATACGGCCATGTACTGTTTGAAGTGTAGTCACTGTGGCAATGTAGGGAAATGCGGCAGACTATTTGCACACAGCAAGATCCCACAAGCAGCACTTCAAAAATTAATCCATTGTGCAAAGTGCGATCACTGTTTTGATGTGAGAAATTCAACGTTACCTACAAGGAGAGGCAGGTTACCTGGGCCGACGGCCCCTTTCCTTATTCCACACTTTATGTTCCTAGGTGCAGGGGGTAGGAACAATGAACATTCATTTGTAACTGATGCCAATTAATGAGGCACACAGACCCACTCCATGATGCTGGGTTCCAACACCCATGGAACTGTACCCCAGCAGGAGGCAATGTCTTCGGGAGGAGGGTCGGGGGCAAAGAATTGAGTGAACTACCCACTCAATTAGCCCACTTGGATTCAAATGGTTAATCAGGATTGGTTCTCAACATAAACTTTATTAGATGGCAGCTTGCTGACATGTATATAGTGAGCATTTAGGACAGTATACCAGAGATATTGAGCATTTAGTACAGAATCACATGGATACATTGAGCATTTAGTACAGTCTCACCTGGGTATATTCAGTGCCTGGTACAGTAACACTGGATTTCACTTTGAATACCACCCTTCCTCATCAACTTTAAAAAATATTTTCTTATCCTTCTTGGGATGTGGGTGTCGATGGCAAGGCCAGCATTTAATGACCATCACTAATTGCCCTTGAGAAGGTGGTGGTGAGCCGCCTTCTTGAACCGCTGCAGTCCGTGTGGTGAAGGTGCTCCCACAGTGCTGTTACGGAGGGAGTTCCAGGACTTTTGACCCAGCGACGATGATGGAACTGCGACATACATCCAAGTCAGGATGGTACGTGAATCAGAAATGAACTGATATGGTTTGTTTCCAGAGGGCGTTGCATTGCCAGCACAAATATCACCTCAAAAATACCTTTTGTATTAAACACATTGGATTGCTTGCAAACAAAAATACATTTAATGTTTTGTTTGTTATGAGGGTGTGAAGAAACCGCAGGGAACAGTTACAAATAGCCTAACATCCAGTATCTAAATCACACATCATCAGGGAGTTAAATGACCTTTGGACACACGGGACAAGTTTAAATAATGATGCAAAGTCTTACAGACTTGTTCAAATTCAGTTGCCACCTGTCATTCCTCACTGGGGCTTGGGTGCTCTTGGTCAGGGGTCAGCGCTCATTACCTTCCCAAGGACCAATAGAGCAATTCTCAAACACAACTGGCTTACAATGCCCTCCTCTTCTGCTTGTTGTTAATTTTTTCTTACTTTTCCTTTATGTCACTTTTCTCTCTCTCTTTCCCTCTCATTATTCCTATCTCAGTCGCTATATTTTGTTTGACTCTGATTGGTCCTATTTCCTTCACCGTCTTTCGCATTGTTTCTTTCTCTATCCTTTTCTTTCATTGGTCAGGGAGATAAGCCATTGGGCGCGATGTTCTCGAGGTCCCAGAGGCGACATTGACATCGCTGCGCCGTTACCGAATCAACGTCACAGCCATTGGCGGTGCAAATATAGCGCCATGTCAGCGGTGATCAAGAAAGTCCAATTAACGCTGTTCGCCACCAAACCTGCCATTGCAGCCTGAATCTATCTACTGTAACTTGTCTGCTGCAATCAGCTTCTTGGAAACACCAATGTTCAACATGAGCACTGGCTCCATTTCTCTTCCACTGATCAGGCCAGCACTAATGCTGGGCCCTTTGTTTATCTGAATGACTTCAGACAACTCAGCAATCAGCCTACACTATCCTGCAATGTCCCAGTGATTCAGCTGATTGGGATCTTCTCCTCATCTCCAATCCTCACTCTCACACGGTATCAGCACCCTCACTGCTGGGCTTTCCTGGCCAATGTGTCGTATCTGTATCTTGCAGAGAACCCTCTGTAATGTGACTGATGTTACTGTAGATGCCTGAATTGTTCAAACCTCACCCTTTCTCCACACCTCTACTCCAGGAGTAAAATTAGTGAAGTCCGTCCTAAAAGTCTTTACTCCCTCCCCTCGTATCGCAGTGTTTGTTAAATCACAGCGTGTCATTCAGGAACTTAATCTGACAAACATAGTTTGCACTTGTTTTTTTCCAGTCTGATTAGATATGTGGAACTGATACCCACAGGCACGATCCTGTATAAAAGCTTGACTGTTACCAGACCCGGAATCATCGCCTACAGGCAAGATGAAGACTCTCGTTGTTCTCAGTATCCTGCTCACGGTCGCCAGCGCCTGTAAAGTCTGTGGGTTATATGGTGAATTAATACACAGACTACAAGAGTAACTTTAACAGGACTTTACTATTCGAAGGTCAGGGCGAATCTGCCCAATAAATCCTTACACAGCACTTATATACCGGTGTGGTCACTCCCGGTATTACAGTATACAGCAGCCAAGATAAAGTAGTGCAACACCTAAAATAGTTCTCTTAAAGGTGGACGGTTACATACAATAGTTCTCTTAAAGGTAGAACGGTTACATACACTACAATCCTCCCTTTTTAGCTTACAACATACTTATTCCCCATTAAACATAACATATATCCAACTTCATGTAAAAACAGTTCACAGATGTAGTCTCTGCGGAAACAGTTCACAGATTCAGTCTCTGCGGGAAACAGTTCACAGATTCAGTCTCTGCGGGAAACAGTTCACAGATTCAGTCTCGGTGTAGTCGGTTCACGTTGCTGGAGTGACTCATCCAATAGTCCTTCACTGGACTTAACAGCTTGAACTTCCGTCAGTTCTGAACCAGCGTTGTTGACTTTTAAAAGCTTGAGTACCTTGGGAAGTTTTTCTACTTCCAAACTGATTTGGCTCCGTACGGAGAGACCACGTGCGTGACCTGGTAGAGGTGATAATGGTTCAGATGGTCATCATCTTCTGCTTCGTCTTTTCCTTTTCTGCTTCTTGGAGACTCTCTGGGCTCCACTGTCAGCTGCCAGCTGCATGCACCGTTCCTCCTTCTCGTCCTCCTTTTTCCGTAGTAGCGCCACCATCTCCCGATGTTCCTTAGACTTTAGGTGATTCTTCATGGTTTCTGCACTTTGGGAGTTTTCATCACAAGCTGGGCAGAGCAGGTCATCGTAATATTCGGTGTCGTCCAACAGGTCATGGTACTATTCGGTGTCGTCCTGAGCTAGGCCAGCGAGAGGGTCTTCTATTTCCTCCCTACCCAGCTGGACGTTAGCCAGCTTTTGTTCCAAATCCAGACATCTTTCCTGAAGAGACTTCTTCATGCGTTCAGTTTCATCCAGCTTTTTCTGGGCTTCCTGCAAGTCTTTTACTAATGACCTCATTCGTGATTTCAATACTTCAACTTCATTGGGAGATTGATTGATTGTATTATTCAATCCCTCTACTAGAGCAGCTGTTTCAGCATTCTGTTGTTCAACATTGACGTGAATCAGCGTACTTTTGGCATCCAAGGTTTGCTCTGCTGCCATCTTCTCAGTCTGTGTTGCAACCTCAGCTATTCCAATAACTTTTGGGAGCTCCAAACCCCTCTCCTTTGAAGATTTAGACTCCTGTCCAAATTGTTCCCATTTCAGAGTCTTGTCCCTCAGCATATGAAGGAGTTGGCTGACCGTTGACTCTTCTGACCTCATCCGTTTCCCAGTAGCTGCAGGGCTGTTTATAACCTTGCCCTGGGGCTCCTTTGTTGTTTCTACTTCGCCATCATCCGCAGCCTCCACCATTCGAATTTCCACAAATGAATCGTCCGGTGATGCTGCACCCAACTTCAGTAGGAACTTGGAATTCATGGCGACCAACTCAGCCTTTTCTGCCTGCAATCTGCTAACAAGCGCCTTCAGTTGCTGAACATCTTGCTCCACCAGATTAGAGCACGCACCTTCAGAAACCGAATCAGCTTTGATTCGTTTGGCCTCCTTGCGCAGACGGTTTGTGTGCTCCTGCTCCCTTTTCTCCCTCAGCTGTTTCTGTTGTCTTTCCAGATTCTCCCACTCTGTGTCAAAGAACGTTTTCATTGCTTTTATCTCTTGCTCGAGACGGCAACTCAATTGTTCTAATTGCTGTTGTAATTTGAAATGGAGTTGAGTTCGAGCCCGGTGTTCCTCAGACTTGTGCATGTCTGTAAACTGGACAGACTCAGAATTCTCTGCCAAACTATGTTGTTTTTGTTCAGTGGAATTCTGTTCTGAAACTTTGTTCTCCTTTGAAGCATCAGTATTTATGCACTCCTTCGTTTTTCCAACCTTAGTCAGCAAGTCCATTTTAGACTTGTCTTTCGCACCTGGACTGGTCTTGTCGTCATCCGTTTCAGAGTCTGAGCTGATTGTCTTCACCGAGTTCTCACTCGTTATTGCCTTTAGGTAGTGCCATTCCATGTTTATTTCCCTGATCCACTCCCGTCCCAGAAGTGGTGGACCTCCCTCAGGTAGCACATATAAGTCCATTCCTTGGTGTTCTTTGCCCCTGTCTCTCACCTTGACTTGTATCTTTGCCATGGGGTATACTTTATGCCCCGTGTATGTCTGCAATACGATCTTGGTATCTCTCAAGGGTATATGTGAAAATAGCCGGTTGTAATCCTTTCGATTTATGACTGATAGGGCTGATCCTGTGTCCAATTCCATTTTCACTTGGACTCCGGCTACTTTTAGTGTGACCCAGATAGTTTGTAGGTCAGCTTCCTTACTCACATTGTAAATTCTCAGACTACCCAGTTCCTGGCCGTTTGGGTCTGAATCCGAATTCTGTTCATCTGAACTCTTCTCAGCCACCTTGTGTACCTTGCTGTACTTTTCCTGCGGTGACTTTTTCCTGTTGGTCTTCTTTCCTGACCGGCATACTTTAGCTATGTGACCAAGCTTGCCACATTTTCTACATTCCTGGTTTTTAAACCAGCATTGGTTCTGGTCGTGTGTTGTCTTCCCACAACGATAACATTTTGTTGTACCCGAAGTCATTTGATCCATGCTGAGTACCGCTGCCTTCAGCTGCATTTCCGCAGTGCCTCTCGCGGCTGCTTCGTGTGATGCTGCAATAAGGACAGCCTTGTCAAGTGTAAGATCGTTCTCTTCGAGCAGTCGCTTTTGTGTCCCTTCCTTCGACAACCCGCACACGAACTTGTCTCTCAATGCCTCTGTCAGATTTTCCCCAAACTGGCAGTATTTCGCTAGTCTACGCAGTTCGACCAAGTATTCCGCATTGCTTTCCTCTTTCCGTTGCGTACTCGCATAAAATTTGAATCGTTCCGCCAACATCAGCGGTGTGGGGTTCAAATGATCCTTCAGGACAGCAACAATATCAGCGAAAGTCTGATCCGCCGGTTTAGCTGGTGATAGAAGATGCTTCAATAGCCCGTATGTCTTCGCCCCCATTGCGTTTAATAAGGTGAGAGCTTTATCATCATCTGCTATTTTATTGGCCTCACAATATATCTCGATGCGTTCTACGTACGTGGCCCAATCTTCCACCTCGGAATCGAAGTTGTTGATGTTACCATGCTTAGGCATCTTCGCTATCTTTTTGAGAAACCACAACGAATTTGTTCGTTACTTTTTTTTTTTCAAAATGGCGGTTTCCCGCGCTTGGCTTCTTCCCCGCCCACTTTCAAAATGGCGGTTTCCCATTTCTGTCTTCTCCCCCGCCTACTGGCGGCTTCCCGCGTTTCTTCCCCTGGCGGGAGGGGTAAGCTTTCCTTCGGGCGACGACCGCTGGCTTTCGGAGTTCGCAGCCTGCGCGCCGGCTTCAGTGCGTTCCTTGTTCCCTTTTCTCGGCCGGCAACCGGCGCTGGGGACAACCCGTTGGCGGCGAACAGTTCCAGCCACTGGGCGGAATCTCGCTCGGTCTCCCTCGCTCGGTCCCGTTCCCCCTTCACTCGGGCTCTGTCTCTCCCTCAGCGGCTTCCAATCGCGCCTCCCAGCCCTCTCGCAGTCCGGTCCTTTCCTCCCCCGGCTGCGGCTGAGTTCTCCGCTGTTTTATTTATTTTTATATCTTCCCGCGCCTTACGATCCCGGTCGCAGCGCCTCGTGGCCTCGGTAGCTGCCCGGCCTTTTTCGCCAGTCGCGGTCTAGCTGTCTCCCGACGCTGTTGCGTCTCCCAGCCCGCTTGTAGCCCGGTCTCTCACACCGGCTGCGTTCCCGCTTGTAGCCCGGTCTCTCACACCGGCTGCGTTCCCGCTTGTACCGCGGCTTCCGTGCCCTACGCTGCCCCCGTCTCAGCAGCTCTGGGCCCGACTTCTGTCCGGCTCCTTTCCCCCCGACCGTGGTCGAGTTCACCGCCCTTATCCTCCGTTTCTTTTTATTTCTGCCCCTACTCACAGTCAACGTGGCCGACTTGCTTCTCTTGGCTGATCGGCTCACTCACCGCCGTGGCAGAAGGGACAATAACAGCCTGTTGCTGATGGAAGGCTTCGTGTCTGAATCCTTCCTTCTTCCTTGCTCTGCAGACTCGAGTCTTCTCTCAGCAGAACGACGAGGGCGGGTGCCTCTTCTCAACGCTCGTTAACTGCTTCGGGTGTGTCGCTGCCGCAGGGTAAGATCCCATCCTCGTCACCACTGTAAAGTCTGTGGGTTATATGGTGAATTAATACACAGACTACAAGAGTAACTTTAACAGGACTTTACTATTCGAAGGTCAGGGCGAATCTGCCCAATAAATCCTTACACAGCACTTATATACCAGTGTGGTCACTCCCGGTATTACAGTATACAGCAGCCAAGATAAAGTAGTGCAACACCTAAAATAGTTCTCTTAAAGGTGGACGGTTACATACAATAGTTCTCTTAAAGGTAGAACGGTTACATACACTACAATCCTCCCTTTTTAGCTTACAACATACTTATTCCCCATTAAACATAACATATATCCAACTTCATGTAAAAACAGTTCACAGATGTAGTCTCTGCGGAAACAGTTCACAGATTCAGTCTCTGCGGGAAACAGTTCACAGATTCAGTCTCTGCGGGAAACAGTTCACAGATTCAGTCTCGGTGTAGTCGGTTCACGTTGCTGGAGTGACTCATCCAATAGTCCTTCACTGGACTTAACAGCTTGAACTTCCGTCAGTTCTGAACCAGCGTTGTTGACTTTTAAAAGCTTGAGTACCTTGGGAAGTTTTTCTACTTCCAAACTGATTTGGCTCCATACGGAGAGACCACATGCGTGACCTGGTAGAGGTGATAATGGTTCAGATGGTCATCATCTTCTGCTTCGTCTTTTCCTTTTCTGCTTCTTGGAGACTCTCTGGGCTCCACTGTCAGCTGCCAGCTGCATGCACCGTTCCTCCTTCTCGTCCTCCTTTTTCCGTAGTAGCGCCACCATCTCCCGATGTTCCTTAGACTTTAGGTGATTCTTCATGGTTTCTGCACTTTGGGAGTTTTCATCACAAGCTGGGCAGAGCAGGTCATCGTAATATTCGGTGTCGTCCAACAGGTCATGGTACTATTCGGTGTCGTCCTGAGCTAGGCCAGCGAGAGGGTCTTCTATTTCTTCCATACCCAGCTGGACATTAGCCAGCTTTTGTTCCAAATCCAGACATCTTTCCTGAAGAGACTTCTTCATGCGTTCAGTTTCATCCAGCTTTTTCTGGGCTTCCTGCAAGTCTTTTACTAATGACCTCATTCATGATTTCAATACTTCAACTTCATTGGGAGATGGATTGATTGTATTATTCAATCCCTCTACTGGAGCAGCTGTTTCAGCATTCTGTTGTTCAACATTGACGTGAATCAGCGTACTTTTGGCATCCAAGGTTTGCTCTGCTGCCATCTTCTCAGTCTGTGTTGCAACCTCAGCTATTCCAATAACTTTTGGGAGCTCCAAACCCCTCTCCTTTGAAGATTTAGACTCCTGTCCAAATTGTTCCCATTTCAGAGTCTTGTCCCTCAGCATATGAAGGAGTTGGCTGACCGTTGGCTCTTCTGACCTCATCCGTTTCCCAGTAGCTGCAGGGCTGTTTATAACCTTGCCCTGGGGCTCCTTTGTTGTTTCTACTTCGCCATCATCCGCAGCCTCCACCATTCGAATTTCCCCACTTGAATCGTCCGGTGATGCTGCACCCAACTTCAGTAGGAGCTCGGAATTCATGGCGACCAAATCAGCCTTTTCTGCCTGCAATCTGCTAACAAGCGCCTTCAGTTGCTGAACATCTTGCTCCACCAGATTAGAGCACGCACCTTCAGAAACCGAATCAGCTTTGATTCGTTTGGCCTCCTTGCGCAGACGGTTTGTGTGCTCCTGCTCCCTTTTCTCCCTCAGCTGTTTCTGTTGTCTTTCCAGATTCTCCCACTCTGTGTCAAAGAACGTTTTCATTGCTTTTATCTCTTGCTCGAGACGGCAACTCAATTGTTCTAATTGCTGTTGTAATTTGAAATGGAGTTGAGTTCGAGCCCGGTGTTCCTCAGACTTGTGCATATCTGTAAACTGGACAGACTCAGAATTCTCTGCCAAACTATGTTGTTTTTGTTCAGTGGAATTCTGTTCTGAAACTTTGTTCTCCTTTGAAGCATCAGTATTTATGCACTCCTTCGTTTTTCCAACCTTAGTCAGCAAGTCCATTTTAGACTTGTCTTTCGCACCTGGGCTGGTCTTGTCGTCATCCGTTTCAGAGTCTGAGCTGATTGTCTTCACCGAGTTCTCACTCGTTATTGCCTTTGGGTAGTGCCATTCCATGTTTATTTCCCTGATCCACTCCCGTCCCAGAAGTGGTGGACCTCCCTCAGGTAGTACATATAAGTCCATTCCTTGGTGTTCTTTGCCCCTGTCTCTCACCTTGACTTGTATCTTTCCCATGGGGTATACTTTATGCCCCGTGTATGTCTGCAATACGATCTTGGTATCTCTCAAGGGTATATGTGAAAATAGCCGGTTGTAATCCTTTCGATTTATGACTGATAGGGCTGATCCTGTGTCCAATTCCATTTTCACTTGGACTCCGGCTACTTTTAGTGTGACCCAGATAGTTTGTAGGTCAGCTTCCTTACTCACATTGTAAATTCTCAGACTACCCAGTTCCTGGCCGTTCGGGTCTGAATCCGAATTCTGTTCATCTGAACTCTTCTCAGCCACCTTGTGTACCTTGTAGTACCGGTGGTGACCACACCGGTATATAAACCCTGCGGAGCAAAGTGTATCCCAGTTCAGCCCTGACCCTCAATCACTAAAGACCTGTTTAATTACTTCTGTAGTCTGTGTCCTGCTATTCAGCATAACTACATTTAAAAACACAGACTCAACAGTCAGCATTTATTGACCATCCCTAATTGCCCTTGAGAAGGTGGTGGTGAGCCGCCTTCTTGAACTGCTGCAGTCCGTGTGGTGAAGGTGCTCCCACAGTGCTGTTAGGGAGGGAGTTCCAGGATTTTGACCCAGCGACGATGATGGAACTGCAACATATGTCCAGGTCAGGATGGTACGTGAGTCAGAAATGAACTGATATGGTTTGTTTCCAGAAGGCGTTGCATTGCCAGCACAAATATCACCTTGAAAATACCTTTTGTATTAAACACAGTGGCCTAGAAATTCAGTGGCCTGCGCCACCAGTTTGCGCCCAAAGAGGGCTTTTGCGCCACTGTGCAAACCTACCACGATATTTAGCGGGGTGCTAATGGCGGCATTAGCCAGTAGCGCTGCGCCGCCACCGATGACGTCATCGGTTTGCGCAGCGCCCCGCTATCGCCCCGCTGGCCATATTTGGTTGCTGCCGCCTCCCCCGCGCCGGCCGCAAACAGCGACCGGTACACGGGGCCTACCTGTGCCGGTAGTGGGGCGATTTAAGGTGGAGGTGCGGCCGGCCGCTTTTTCGGCGGCCGCCTGCCCGCACCTCCTTCCCCGGCCTCCTACACCCCCCCCCCGCGGCATTGCCGGCTGTTTCCAGAGAGCCCGGCACTTCTCCTTGGTGCCGGGCTCATTTGCCGGCACTCGCGAGCGGGGATCGCGCTGTTGCAGGCACCTCCCCCTTAAGAATTAGAGGAAGGCCTGCAGTACCGCAGGCTGCCGTGCCGCAGCGGGTGGCGCTGCGGCACTTTACACGCCGATATTCAGTTTCAGCGCCCCAAGCGGGGCACCGAAACCCTTGTTTAGCGGCCGGCTTCAACTTGGGGCGCTGAAACTGAATTTCCCGCTGGCGCAAGTGGCTCCGCGCGCAGCGGTAATTCCGGCGCCCAGGCGAGCTGGGCGCCCCGAACTGAATTTCTAGGCCATTGGATTGCATACAAACAAAAATACATTTAATGTTTTGTTTGTTATGAGGGTGTGAAGAAACCACAGGGAACAGCCTTACATCCAGTATCTAAATCACACATCATCAGGGAGTTAAATGACCTTTGGACACACGGGACAAGTTTAAATAATGATGCAAAGTCTTACAGACTTGTTCAAATTCAGTTGTCACCTGTCATTCCTCACTGGGGCTTGGGTGCTCTTGGTCAGGGGTCAGCACCCATCTAATACCCACTCATCATCTGAGCAACAGGAGTCACTGGATTATAGTCAGCACCAATAACCCTGGCTGGTGTAAGGGGTTTTCTCTCTCCGAGGTCGCAGAGGTTTCTCTCGCCAGAGGCCTCTCTCTCTCTTTTGCACAGTAAAACCTTGAGTGGTTCGACCCACTCACCCCTTAGGTTCTAGACACTGGACTTAGGTGCAGGAACTACAATGCAGAGAATACTCTTATAGACCAAGTTTAATGAAAAGAAATGAAATGTTATTGCATAAGGAAAAACAAATCAAATGCAAGCACATAAGAGGGTACATGGGAGGGAAAAACAAATCATAACAATACAGTACTAGCTAAAATAGATACAGGCATATTATACTTTACAAAAGTCATCATGAAATGGGGAAACACACGGAACATCGAGGGACAACTCATGTTAATTATACCCAAAATGCCCACCCCCTTTAACCTATCTAGATCCGATTATGAAGGGCCAGAAACATGCTCACCAATCCAGTTGGAAAATTATAGAGTTTTGAAACACGTCTGCGTTTTGATCCCCTCAGGCGTCCTGTTTCCGCGTGGTCAGTGGAGCCACAGCGAGCTGCGCCACACTTCTCTCTCTCTCTCTCTCTCTCTCGAGGTGAAGGTCACGGGCAGGCTGGACACTGGCAGGCCTGGACGTCGGCGGGGACGGAGACCATCTGTTTGACCACGGTTGGAGAGGTCTCTAGCTGGTTACCATTTTCACATGGGTTTCTTCTGTAGGGCTGTTGCCCTTTTATCTCGTCAGCGGCCCGGGGTTTGTCAACGATCTCCTGATGGTTACCCCGGGGTGGGATGCAGACTTGAATCACCTTCTTGATGGCTGCCTCATTCTTCTTCTTCTTCAATCCTTCCGAGCTGGTGATCTGTGAAGGAGAATGATGAGCCTCCTGATCGCTTCCTGATAGCTACCGATGGCTACCCCGGGTCTCCAGTTATACGTCGCAAAGAAGCCGCTATCTCCCGCCAAATCAAGGTTAGTCTTTGTTTAACTTTTGGCGGGCTTGTATCACAACGGGGTAGTTATTATATTTAAACTGCTTTCGGGATGGCCGGTGATGGGCATCTCTGGTCTGAAATGACCCTGCATTGTTTTGAATGTCTTCTTAATGTCTTTAATGGGTCTTTGACGCTCCCCTTATGAATATTAAACTGTTTCCCTTTGTCTGGGTAAACATTTAGATGGCCTTTATCTACAGGCCGATCTGACTGGATCTGCATCCAATCCATATGTATGGGGTTCGTGTCTGGTTTCGTTTACTCAGAAACAGCTTCCAGAACTTACTGTGGGTTGAATCCACAAAGGCTGTCTGGGGACTGCAGGAACCATTTTAAAGTGTCCAAAAGCTAGTCACGGGGTCTGGTGGCCATTTTATGTGTCCCTTTTCTGGGCTTCTTTTAAAACAGTCTTTAAAAGTAAAGGCCTCTTCTGCCACAGGACCCTTATAGTACAATATTAATTTTGCGGATCCTACAGTAGTTTACCTCTCCCTACCTCGGGGTTACGAAAGATAACCACTGCACGCAAACCGCTGCACTGGCTTAAAGCAGGAAACTCAGGAGACTTATTTTAATTGAAAGGGAACTGCAGTATTAATGGCGAGGACCGCATGTCTCTGATTTGTCACACTGTTTGTCCGACATCCAGTATTGGATGAGCAAAAATTTCCTCCAATTGAGTATTGGATAGACCGAAGCCATTGTCTTCGGTCCCCACGACAAACTCCGTTCCCTAGCCACTGACTCCATTCCCTTCCCTGGCCATTGTCTGAGGCTGAACCAGACCACTCGCAGCCTTGGTGCCCTGAGTTGATCCTGAGTTGAACGTTCGACCCCATCACCAAGACTGCCTACTTTCACCTCCGTAATATCACCCATCTCAGTCCCTGCTTTAGTAGTCAAAGAGGTAGGTTTTAAGGAGCATCTTGAAGGAGGAAAGAGAGCTAGAGAAGCATTAAGAGATATTCAAGGCGAAAGGAGATGGTAATGGGACAGGTTAAGAAACAAAGGATGGCTCCAGATGAAGTGTAAATTGCGCTGGCAGAATGAAAGACAGCTGCCATGTGGGGGAGAAGAAAAGACACATAGAAGATAGGAGCAGGAGTAGGCCATTCGGCCCCTTGAGCCTGCTCCGCCATTCAATGAGATCATGGCTGATCATCCAAATTCAGTACCCTGTCCCTGCCTTCTCCCCATATCCCTTGATCCCTTTAGCCTTAAGAAATATATCTAACTCCTTCTTGAATATATTAATGAACTGGCCTCCACCGCCCTCTGTGGCAGAGAATTCCACAGGTTCACCACTCTCTGGGTGAAGAAATTCCTCCTCATCTCAGTCCTAAATGGCTTACCCCTTATCCTTAGACTATGACCCCTGGTTCAGGACTCCCCTGCCGTCAGAAACATCCTTCTTGCATCTAGTCTGTCCAGGCCTGTCAGAATTTTATAGGTTTCGATGAGATCCCCTCTCAATCTTCTAAACTCCAGTGAGTATAAGCCCAATCAACACAACCTCTCCTCATACGTCATTCCTGCCATCCCAGGTATCAGCCTGGTGAATCTTCGCTGCACTCCCTCCATGGCAAGAATGTCCTTCCTCAGATAAGGCGATCAAAACTGCACACAATACTCAAGGTGCGGTCTCACCAAGGCCCTGTACAACTGCAGCAAGACATCCTTGTTCCTGTACTCGAACCCTCTTGCTACGAAGGCCAACATACCATTTGCCTTCTTAACCGCCTGCTGCACCTGCATGCTTACCTTCAGTGACTGGTGCACAGGAACACCCAGGTCTCTTTGCACTTCCCCTTCTCCCAAACTATTGCCATTCAAATAATAATCTGACTTCCTGTTTTTGCCACCAACATGGATAAACTCACATTTATCCACATTATAGTGCATTTGCCATGTTTCTGCCCAATCACCCAACCTGTCCAAATCGCACTGGAGTTTCACGACATCCTCCTCACAGCATACCCTCCCACCCAGCTATGTGTCGTCTGCAAACTTGGAGATATTACATCCAATTCCCTCGTCCAGATCATTAATATATATTGTGAACAGCTGGGGTCCTAGGACCGATCCTTGCGGTACCCCACTAGTCACTGCCTGCCACTCAGAAAATGACCCATTTATTCCAACTCTTTGCTTTCTATCTGCCAACCAGTCCTCTATACAAGTCAATACCTTGCCCCCAATCCCATGTGCCTTAATTTTGCATGCTAATCTCTTATGCGGGACCTTATCGAAAGCCTTCTGAAAGTCCAAATACACCACATCCACTGGTTCTCCCTTATCTACTTTACCAGTTACACCCTCAAAAAATTCCAGTAGATTAGTCAAGCACGATTTACCTTTTGTAAATCCATGTTGACTTTGTCCGATCCTGTCACTGCTTTCCAAGTGCTCTGCTATTACATCTTTTATAATGGACTCTAGCATTTTCCCCACTACCGATGTCAGGCTTACCGGTCTATAATTCCCCGCTTTTTCGCTACCACCTTTTTTGAATAGTGGGGTAACATTAGCTACCCTCCAATCCATGGGTACTGTTCCAGAGTCTATCGAGTTCTGGAAGATGACCAGCAATGCATCTACTATTTCTAGGGCCACTTCCTTAAGTACCCTAGGATGTAGATTATCAGGCCCTGGGGATTTATCGGCCTTCAGTCCCATCAATTCTCCTAACACCATTTCCCTACAAATGCTGATTTCTTTCAGTTCCACTCAGTTCCACCCTTCAGACCCTATGTTCCCCGGCATCTCTGGGAGGTTATTTGTGTCCTCCTTTGTGAAGACAGAACCAAAATATGTATTTAGTTGGTCTGCCATTTCTTTGTTCCCCATTATAAATTCCCCTGATTCTGACTGCAAGGGAGCTACGCTTGACTTCACCAATCTTTTTCTCTTCACATATCTATAAAAGCTTTTACAGTTAGTTTTTATGTTCCTTGCAAGTTTACTCTCATATTCTATTTTCCCCTTCTTAACTAATCCCTTTGTCCTCCTTTGTTGAATCCTAAACTGCTTCCAATCCTCAGGATTATTGCTTTTGCTGGCCAATTCATATGTCCTCTCCTTGGATCTTATGCTATCCTTAATTTCCCTTGTTAGCCACGGTTGAGTCACCTTTTTTGTTTTATTTTTATGCCAAACTGGGATGAAGAAATTCTGTAGTTCATCCATTCGTCTTTGAATGTTTGCCATTGCCTATCCACTGTCAACCCTTTGAGTGACATTCCCCAATCAATCCTACCCAACTCACACCTCAGACCACCGTAGTTTCCTTTATTTAAATTTAGGACCCTAGTCTCTGAGTCAACTACTTCACTCTCCATCTTAATGAAGAATTCGATCATATTATGATCGCTCCGACCCAAGGGGCCTCGTACAACAAGATTGCTAATTAATCCTTTCTCGTTACATAATACCCAGTCTAAGATGACCTGATCTCTGGTTGGTTCCTCGACATATTGGTCCAGGAAACCATCCCGTAAACACTCCAGGAATTCCTCCTCCACAGTATTGTTAATAATTTGGTTAGCCCAATCTATATGTAGATTAAAGTCACCCATGATGACTGCTGTGCCCTTATTGCACGCTTCTTTAATTTCCCTTTTAATGCCATCCCCAACCTCCGCCTTACTGTTTGGAGGTCTATATACCACTCCCACTAACGTTTTCTGCCCCTTAGTATTTCTCAATTCTACCCATACAGATTCCACATCATCAGAGCTAATATCCTTCCGTACAATTGTATTAATCCCTTCTTTAACCAGTAATGCTACCCCACCTCCCTTTCCTTTTTGCCTATCTTTCCTGAATATCGAATACCCCTGGATGTTGAGTTCCCAGCCTTGGCCATCCTTGAGCCACGTTTCCGTAATCCCAACCAAATCATATTCGTTTACCTCTATTTGCGCAGCCAATTCATCCACCTTATTACAAATGCTCCTCGCAGTAAGACACAAAGCCTTCAGGCTTGTTTTTGTAACGTTCTTAGACCTATTAGAATTATTATTTACTGTGGCCACGTTTGATTTAACCCGTTGATTTCTCTGACTTCCACTTTTGTTTTTCTCCTTCCTATCTCTTGCTTTTATCCTTGTTTCCCTTTCCTCTGTCTCCCTGCTCAGGTTCCCAACCCCCTGCCATTTTAGTTTAAACCCTCCCCCTGAGCACTAGCAAACATTCCCCCTAGGACATCGGTTCCAGCCCTGCCCAGGTGCAAACCGTTCGGTTTGAACTGGTCCCACCTCCCACAGAACCGGTTCCAATGTCCCAGGAACTTGAATCCCTCCCAGTTGCAACATTCCTCTAGCCACGTATTCAGCTGAAATATCCTTCTATTTCTACTCTGACTAGCACATGGCACAGGTAGCAATCCTGAGATTACTACCTTTGAGGTCCTATTTTTTAATTTACCTCCTAACTCCCTATATTCCGCTTTTAGGACCTCATCCCGCTTTTTACCTATATCGTTGGTGCCTATATGCACCATGACAACTGGCTGTTCACCCTCCCCTTCCAAGATGTTCTGCAGCAACTCTGAGACATCCTTGGCCCTTGCACCAGGGAGGCAACACACCATCCTGGAGTCTCGTTTGCGGCCGCAGAAATGCCTATCTATTCCCCTTACAATAGAATCCCCTATTACTATAGCTCTACCCCCCCCTGGTGCCAGGAAGTTGGCTGCTGCTGCTTTCCTCTGGTAAGCCATCCCCCCCAACAGCACTCAAAGTGGTGTATCTGTTTGAGAGGGGGATGTCCACAGGGGATCCCTGCACTACCTGCCTGCGCCTAGTACTCTGCCTGTTGGTCACCCATTCCCTTTTCGCCTGTTCAACCTCTATCTGCGGTGTGTCCAACTCCGTAAACGTGCTATTCACGACGTCCTGAGCATTGCAAACACTCCAGTATGCATCCAATCACAGCTCCAGCGCCGCAATGCGGTCTGTCAGTAGCTGCAGCTGGATGCACTTCCTGCACACATAGTTGTCAGGGATATAGGAAGTGTCCCTGAGTTCCCACATTTCGCAGGAGGAGCATACCACATGATCGGGCTGTCCTGCCATGACTTACCCTTTAATTAATTGAATTTAAATTAAATCAATCAATCCGACTAATTACATTACAGTTAAATGGTTTACCAACAGTCCCCGCTAAACCAGAGAGACCTTAGTAACTATAAACCACAGAGTTAAAGTTTAAAAAGAGAGAAATACTCATCAACTAATCACTTACCTGCTTTCTGGTGATGTCACACTTTGATTACTTTTTACCTCTCTCTCCCGCTGCTGAATTGGTCAGGCCTCGCTCACTGCCACCGCTTTTATCCTCCGCCGCGCTCCTCAATCCACTCCCAGGTCCGCCGCTGTGGTCGGGCCTCGCTCACTGCCGCCGCTTTTATCCTCCGCCACGCTCCTCAATCCACTCCCACGTCCGCCACTGTGGTCGGGTCTTGCTCACTATCATCGCTTTTATCCTCCGCCGCGCTCCTCAATCCACTCCCAGGTCCGCCGCTGTCAAACAGAAACAAATGACACAAACAGAAGGCGTGGATAAAAAATACATATAGGATAGGGGCCGAGGTTATGATCTGAAATTGCTGAACTCGATGTTGAGTCCAGAAGGCTGCAAAGTGCCTAATCGAAAGATGAGGTGCTGTTCCTCGAGCTTACGCTGAGCTTCAGTAGAACAATGCAAGAGGCCGAGGACGGTGAGGTCTGAGTGGGAGTGGAGCGGAGAATTAAAGTGACAGGCGACCGGAAGTTCAGGGTCCCCCTTACAGACTGAACGGAGGTGTTCCGCAAAGCGGTCACCCAATCTGCTTTTGATCTCCCCAATGTAGAGGAGACAACATCGTGAGCAGCGAATACAGTATACTAAATTGCAAGAAGTACAAGTAAATCACTGTTTCACCTGGAAGGGGTGTTTGGGGCCCTGGACAGTGGGAAGGGGGAGGTATAAGGGCATGTGTTGCATCTCCTGTGCTTGCATGGGAAGATGCCAGGCAAAGGGGAAGGGGCATTGGGGGTGATAGAGGAGAGGACCAAGGTGTCGCGGAGGGAGCGGTCCCTTCGGAATGCTAAAAGGGGAGTTGAGGGGTAGATGTGTTTGGTGGTGGGATCTCGCTGGAGGTGGCAGAAATGGCGGAGGATGATCCGTTGAATGTGGAGGCTGGTGGGGTGAAAGGTGAAGACAAGGGGAACTCTATCGTGGTTCCAGGAGGGAGGGGCAGGGGTGAGGGCAGAAGTGCGGGAGATAGAACAGACACAGTCGAGGGCCGTGTCAACCACAGTAGAGGGGAATCCTTGGTTGAGGAAAAAGGAAGACATGTCAGAAGCACTGGTATGGAAGGTGGCATCGTCAGAGCAGATGCGGCGGAGACAGAGAAACTGGGAGAATGGAATAGAGTCCTTACAGGAGGTGTGGTGGGACGAACTGTAGTCCAGGTAGCTGTGGGAGTCAGTGAGTTTGTAGTGAATGTTTGTCAATAACCTATCCCCAGAGATGGAGACGGAGAAGTCGAGGAAGGGAAGGGAAGAGTCGGAGATGGACCTTGTGAAGGTCAGGGAAGGGTGGAAATTGGAAGTAAAGTGAATGAAATTATCTAGTTCAGGGCGAGAGCAGGAAACGGCACCGATACAGTCATCAATGTACCGGAAAAAGAGATGAGGGAGGAGACCTGAGTAGGACTGGAACAAAGAGTGTTCCACATATCCCATGAAAAGGCAGGCATAGCTAGGACCATGCGGGTTCCCATAGCAACACCTTTGATATGGAGTAAATGAGTGGAGTCAAAGGAGAAGTTGTTCAATGTGAGAACAAATTCAGCCAGGCGGAGGAGGGTGGTGGTGGATGGGGACTGTTTGGGCCTCTGTTCAAGGGAGAAGCGGAGCGCCCTCAGGCCATCCTGGTGGGGGATGGAGGTTTAGAGGGATTGTACGTCCATAGTGAAAAGGAGGCGGTTGGGGCCTGGAAACTGGAAACTGTTAACGTGGCAGAGGGTGTCGGAAGAGTCACGGATGCAGGTGGGAAGAGACTGGACAAGGGGAGAAAAAATAGAGTCGAGATAGGAAGAGATAAGTTCCGTGGGGCAAGAACAGGCTGAAACGATGGACCTACCAGGGCAATCCTGTTTGTGGATCTTGGGAAGGAGGTAGAAGCGGGCTGTGCGGGGTTGGGGAACTATGAGGTTGGCGTATGTGGGGGGAAGATCGGTTATCATTTCCTCTGTATCAGAGGGGGGAAGGGTTGGGTTCATTGATAGAGCAATAGATTTTCTTTTACAGGATCACTGAATCGATTCAGAGATGACACCAAACTTGGGGGAGTGGCAATCAATGAGGATGATACCAATCGACTGCAAAGGACATAGAAAGGCTAGCAGAACGGGCAGACAAGTGGCAGATGGAATTTAATACAGAGAAGTGTGAGGTGATGCATTTTGGCAGAAGGAACAGGGAGAGGCAATATACACTTAATGGCACAGTTTTAAAGAGTGTGCAGGGACAGAGGGACCTGGGAGTTAATGTGCATAGGTCCCTGAAGGTGGCAGGACATATTGAGAGAGTGGTTAGCAAAGCATATGGGATCTTGGGCTTCATAAATAGAGGTATTGAGTACAAAAATAGAGAAGTTATACTGAACCTTTATAAAGCACTGGTTAGGCCACAACTGGAGTATTGCATCTAGTTCTGGTCACCACACTTTAGGAAGGATGTGAAGGTCCTTGAGAGGGTGCAGAGGAGATATACCAGAATGGTTCCGGGGATGGGGTATCTTAGCTATAAGGGCAGGTTGGAGAAGCTGGATTTGTTTTCATTAGAGCAAAGGAGGTTGAGGGGTGATTTGATAGAAGTGTATAAGATTATGATGGTTTTGGATAGGCTAGATGGGGAAAGGCTGTTCCCACTAGTTGATGGTATAAGGGCTAGGGGACACAGATTTAAGGTTGTAAGGGTTTTTTTTAGATCACAGAGGTTTCTCTCCCTAGAGGCCTCTCTCTCTTGCACTGTAAAACCTTGAGTGGTTCGACCCACTCGCCCCTTAGGTTCTATACACTGGACTTTGAGGCAGGAACTACAATGTAGAGAATACTCTATAGATCAGGTTTAATGAAAACGAAATGAAATTTTATTGCATAAAGGAACAAATTGAATGTAAGCCAATAAGGTACATGGGAGGGAAAAACAAATCATAATACAGGACTAACCAACATATATACAGGCATGTTATACTTTACAAAAATCATCTCAAAATGGGGAAACACATGGATCATCAAGGGATAACAACTCATAATTCATTATACCCAAAATGTCCACCCCCTAAGCCTAGCTAGATCAGATTATGAGGGGCCAGAAACATGCTCACCAATCCAATGAGAAAGTATAAGATTTTGAAAAGTCTGCGTTTTGATCCTTTCAGGCGTCCTGTCTCCACGTGGTCAACGCTGCGGGCTGCGACTCTCTCTCTTTTTCCTCGAGGTGAAGGTCACGGACAGGCTGGATGCTGGCAGGCCTGGACAGCGGCGTGGACGGAGACCACCTATTTCATCATGGTCAAATAGGTTTCTTCGCAGAGCCCAGCTGGTTTACCATTTTCAGATAGGTTTTCTGAAGGGCTGCTGTCCTTTGTCTCGTCAACGGCCCGGGGTTTGTCGATGATCTCCCGATGGTTACCCCGGGGCGGGACACAGACTCGAATCACCTTCTTGGCTGGTCTCCGGATCGACGTTCCTCCACGGTTCTCAAAAAAACAAGCTAGCTCAAAAGCTACCGATAAAGCTGCAAAAGCTCCAAGCTACAAGCTACCGATGGCTACCCCGGGACTCCAGTTATACTTTTCCATGGAGGCCCTTATCTCCCGCCAAATCAAGGTTAGTCTTTGTTTAACTTTTGGCGGGCTTGTAGCACGGCGGGGTAGTCTTTGTTTTTAAAGTATCTTCGGATGGCCGGTAACTGCCATCTCAGGTCTGCAACGACCCTGTATTGTCTTTAATGTCCTTCTGATGTCTTAAATGGTGCTTGATGTTCCCCCTATGAATATGAAACTGTTTCCATTTGTCTGGGTAAACATTTTGATGGCCTTTATCTACAGGCCGATCTGATCGGATCTGCATCCAATCTATATGTATGGGGCTCTGTCTGGTTTCGTTTTCCCTGAAACTGCCTTCCAGAACCTACTGCTGAATCCACAAAAAGCTGTCTGGGGACTGCAGGAACCATTTTAAAGTGTCCCAAAAGCTGGTCACGGGGTCTGGTGGCCATATTGTGTGTCCCTTTTTCTGGGCTTCTTTTAAAACAGTTTTTAAAAGTTAAGGCCTTTTCTGCCAATAGACCCTTATAGGACAATGTTCAATTTTGCGAATTCTACAAGGTTTTGGGCAAGAAATACGGGGGAGATGTGAGAAAAACTTTTTAACGCAGCGAGTGGTGAGGACCTGGATGTGCTGCCGACGGAAGTGGTGGAAGCGGAGACACTCAATGTTTTCAATGGGAGACTGGATAGGCACTTGAGGGAAATAAACTTGCAGGGCTACAGGGATAGAGCGGGGGAATGGGACTGACTGGATTGCTCTACAGAGAGCTGGCACAAACTCAATGGGCCGAATGGCCTCCTTCTGTGCCGTATGACTCTATGACTGTATGACTCTATAAAGAAAACCTTCCAGAATCCCAACCCTATCGTCTTTCCATTATAGCTGCAGTTTTTCTTAAATTGAGTCGGGCGTCCTGGGTTCAGCCACATGACCACCTTCCAATTCTCTCATGCGTCCTGTGCCCTGGGCAGAGGTGTGAAACCGAGGCCCTATCTGCCTATTCCAGCGGCTCAGGTGAAGGCTGAAGATCCTGTGGTCGTGTTCAATGAAGAGGAGGAAGTTCTCCCAGTCTTCTGGTCAACATTCCTCCCTCACAAAGGAAACAGATTGAGCGAACCATTCCTTTGCTACGTGTGGGATGTTGCTGGGATAGAAAGATCTGTTTACCAACATAATAACAGTCACCACAGTTAAAGAAAGGAAGACATGCATTTATATAATGCCTTTCACAACCTCAGAATGGCCCAATGTCTGATACGGCCATGTACTGTTTGAAGTGTAGTCACTGTGGCAATGTAGGGAAATGCGGCAGACTATTTGCACACAGCAAGATCCCACAAGCAGCACTTCAAAAATTAATCCATTGTGCAAAGTGCGATCACTGTTTTGATGTGAGAAATTCAACGTTACCTACAAGGAGAGGCAGGTTCCCTGGGCCGACGGCCCCTTTCCTTATTCCACACTTTATGTTCCTAGGTGCAGGGGGTAGGAACAATGAACATTCATTTGTAACTGATGCCAATTAATGAGGCACACAGACCCACTCCATGATGCTGGGCTCCAACACCCATGGAACTGTACCCCAGCAGGAGGCAATGTCTTCGGGAGGAGGGTCGGGGGCAAAGAATTGAGTGAACTACCCACTCAATTAGCCCACTTGGATTCAAATGGTTAATCAGGATTGGTTCTCAACATAAACTTTATTAGATGGCAGCTTGCTGACATGTATATAGTGAGCATTTTGGACAGTATACCAGAGATATTGAGCATTTAGTACAGAATCACATGGATACATTGAGCATTTAGTACAGTCTCACCTGGGTATATTCAGTGCCTGGTACAGTAACACTGGATTTCACTTTGAATACCACCCTTCCTCATCAACTTTAAAAAATATTTTCTTATCCTTCTTGGGATGTGGGCGTCGATGGCAAGGCCAGCATTTAATGACCATCACTAATTGCCCTTGAGAAGGTGGTGGTGAGCCGCCTTCTTGAACCGCTGCAGTCCGTGCGGTGAAGGTGCTCCCACAGTGCTGTTACGGAGGGAGTTCCAGGACTTTTGACCCAGCGACGATGATGGAACTGCGACATACATCCAAGTCAGGATGGTACGTGAATCAGAAATGAACTGATATGGTTTGTTTCCAGAGGGCGTTGCATTGCCAGCACAAATATCACCTCAAAAATACCTTTTGTATTAAACACATCGGATTGCTTGCAAACAAAAATACATTTAATGTTTTGTTTGTTATGAGGGTGTGAAGAAACCGCAGGGAACAGTTACAAATAGCCTAACATCCAGTATCTAAATCACACATCATCAGGGAGTTAAATGACCTTTGGACACACGGGACAAGTTTAAATAATGATGCAAAGTCTTACAGACTTGTTCAAATTCAGTTGCCACCTGTCATTCCTCACTGGGGCTTGGGTGCTCTTGGTCAGGGGTCAGCGCTCATTACCTTCCCAAGGACCAATAGAGCAATTCTCAAACACAACTGGCTTACAATGCCCTCCTCTTCTGCTTGTTGTTAATTTTTTCTTACTTTTCCTTTATGTCACTTTTCTCTCTCTCTTTCCCTCTCATTATTCCTATCTCAGTCGCTATATTTTGTTTGACTCTGATTGGTCCTATTTCCTTCACCGTCTTTCGCATTGTTTCTTTCTCTATCCTTTTCTTTCATTGGTCAGGGAGATAAGCCATTGGGCGCGATGTTCTCGAGGTCCCAGAGGCGACATTGACATCGCTGCGCCGTTACCGAATCAACGTCACAGCCATTGGCGGTGCAAATATAGCGCCATGTCAGCGGTGATCAAGAAAGTCCAATTAACGCTGTTCGCCACCAAACCTGCCATTGCAGCCTGAATCTACCTACTGTAACTTGTCTGCTGCAATCAGCTTCATGGAAACACCAATGTTCAACATGAGCACTGGCTCCATTTCTCTTCCACTGATCAGGCCAGCACTAATGCTGGGCCCTTTGTTTATCTGAATGACTTCAGACAACTCAGCAATCAGCCTACACTATCCTGCAATGTCCCAGTGATTCAGCTGATTGGGATCTTCTCCTCATCTCCAATCCTCACTCTCACACGGTATCAGCACCCTCACTGCTAGGCTTTCCTGGCCAATGTGTCGTATCTGTATCTTGCAGAGAACCCTCTGTAATGTGACTGATGTTACTGTAGATGCCTGAATTGTTCAAACCTCACCCTTTCTCCACACCTCTACTCCAGGAGTAAAATTAGTGAAGTCCGTCCTAAAAGTCTTTACTCCCTCCCCTCGTATCGCAGTGTTTGTTAAATCACAGCGTGTCATTCAGGAACTTAATCTGACAAACATAGTTTGCACTTGTTTTTTTCCAGTCTGATTAGATATGTGGAACTGATACCCACAGGCACGATCCTGTATAAAAGCTTGACTGTTACCAGACCCGGAATCATCGCCTACAGGCAAGATGAAGACTCTCGTTGTTCTCAGTATCCTGCTCACGGTCGCCAGCGCCTGTAAAGTCTGTGGGTTATATGGTGAATTAATACACAGACTACAAGAGTAAATTTAACAGGACTTTACTATTCGAAGGTCAGGGCGAATCTGCCCAATAAATCCTTACACAGCACTTATATACCGGTGTGGTCACTCCCGGTATTACAGTATACAGCAGCCAAGATAAAGTAGTGCAACACCTAAAATAGTTCTCTTAAAGGTGGACGGTTACATACAATAGTTCTCTTAAAGGTAGAACGGTTACATACACTACAATCCTCCCTTTTTAGCTTACAACATACTTATTCCCCATTAAACATAACATATATCCAGCTTCATGTAAAAACAGTTCACAGATGTAGTCTCTGCGGAAACAGTTCACAGATTCAGTCTCTGCGGGAAACAGTTCACAGATTCAGTCTCTGCGGGAAACAGTTCACAGATTCAGTCTCGGTGTAGTCGGTTCACGTTGCTGGAGTGACTCATCCAATAGTCCTTCACTGGACTTAACAGCTTGAACTTCCGTCAGTTCTGAACCAGCGTTGTTGACTTTTAAAAGCTTGAGTACCTTGGGAAGTTTTTCTACTTCCAAACTGATTTGGCTCCATACGGAGAGACCACGTGCGTGACCTGGTAGAGGTGATAATGGTTCAGATGGTCATCATCTTCTGCTTCGTCTTTTCCTTTTCTGCTTCTTGGAGACTCTCTGGGCTCCACTGTCAGCTGCCAGCTGCATGCACCGTTCCTCCTTCTCGTCCTCCTTTTTCCGTAGTAGCGCCACCATCTCCCGATGTTCCTTAGACTTTAGGTGATTCTTCATGGTTTCTGCACTTTGGGAGTTTTCATCACAAGCTGGGCAGAGCAGGTCATCGTAATATTCGGTGTCGTCCAACAAGTCATGGTACTATTCGGTGTCGTCCTGAGCTAGGCCAGCGAGAGGGTCTTCTATTTCTTCCATACCCAGCTGGACATTAGCCAGCTTTTGTTCCAAATCCAGACATCTTTCCTGAAGAGACTTCTTCATGCGTTCAGTTTCATCCAGCTTTTTCTGGGCTTCCTGCAAGTCTTTTACTAATGACCTCATTCATGATTTCAATACTTCAACTTCATTGGGAGATGGATTGATTGTATTATTCAATCCCTCTACTGGAGCAGCTGTTTCAGCATTCTGTTGTTCAACATTGACGTGAATCAGCGTACTTTTGGCATCCAAGGTTTGCTCTGCTGCCATCTTCTCAGTCTGTGTTGCAACCTCAGCTATTCCAATAACTTTTGGGAGCTCCAAACCCCTCTCCTTTGAAGATTTAGACTCCTGTCCAAATTGTTCCCATTTCAGAGTCTTGTCCCTCAGCATATGAAGGAGTTGGCTGACCGTTGGCTCTTCTGACCTCATCCGTTTCCCAGTAGCTGCAGGGCTGTTTATAACCTTGCCCTGGGGCTCCTTTGTTGTTTCTACTTCGCCATCATCCGCAGCCTCCACCATTCGAATTTCCCCACTTGAATCGTCCGGTGATGCTGCACCCAACTTCAGTAGGAGCTCGGAATTCATGGCGACCAAATCAGCCTTTTCTGCCTGCAATCTGCTAACAAGCGCCTTCAGTTGCTGAACATCTTGCTCCACCAGATTAGAGCACGCACCTTCAGAAACCGAATCAGCTTTGATTCGTTTGGCCTCCTTGCGCAGACGGTTTGTGTGCTCCTGCTCCCTTTTCTCCCTCAGCTGTTTCTGTTGTCTTTCCAGATTCTCCCACTCTGTGTCAAAGAACGTTTTCATTGCTTTTATCTCTTGCTCGAGACGGCAACTCAATTGTTCTAATTGCTGTTGTAATTTGAAATGGAGTTGAGTTCAAGCTCGGTGTTCCTCAGACTTGTGCATATCTGTAAACTGGACAGACTCAGAATTCTCTGCCAAACTATGTTGTTTTTGTTCAGTGGAATTCTGTTCTGAAACTTTGTTCTCCTTTGAAGCATCAGTATTTATGCACTCCTTCGTTTTTCCAACCTTAGTCAGCAAGTCCATTTTAGACTTGTCTTTCGCACCTGGGCTGGTCTTGTCGTCATCCGTTTCAGAGTCTGAGCTGATTGTCTTCACCGAGTTCTCACTCGTTATTGCCTTTAGGTAGTGCCATTCCATGTTTATTTCCCTGATCCACTCCCGTCCCAGAAGTGGTGGACCTCCCTCAGGTAGCACATATAAGTCCATTCCTTGGTGTTCTTTGCCCCTGTCTCTCACCTTGACTTGTATCTTTCCCATGGGGTATACTTTATGCCCCGTGTATGTCTGCAATACGATCTTGGTATCTCTCAAGTGTATATGTGAAAATAGCCGGTTGTAATCCTTTCGATTTATGACTGATAGGGCTGATCCTGTGTCCAATTCCATTTTCACTTGGACTCCGGCTACTTTTAGTGTGACCCAGATAGTTTGTAGGTCAGCTTCCTTACTCACATTGTAAATTCTCAGACTACCCAGTTCCTGGCCGTTCGGGTCTGAATCCGAATTCTGTTCATCTGAACTCTTCTCAGCCACCTTGTGTACCTTGTAGTACCGGTGGTGACCACACCGGTATATAAACCCTGCGGAGCAAAGTGTATCCCAGTTCAGCCCTGACCCTCAATCACTAAAGACCTGTTTAATTACTTCTGTAGTCTGTGTCCTGCTATTCAGCATAACTACATTTAAAAACACAGACTCAACAGTCAGCATTTATTGACCATCCCTAATTGCCCTTGAGAAGGTGGTGGTGAGCCGCCTTCTTGAACTGCTGCAGTCCGTGTGGTGAAGGTGCTCCCACAGTGCTGTTAGGGAGGGAGTTCCAGGATTTTGACCCAGCGACGATGATGGAACTGCAACATATGTCCAGGTCAGGATGGTACGTGAGTCAGAAATGAACTGATATGGTTTGTTTCCAGAAGGCGTTGCATTGCCAGCACAAATATCACCTTGAAAATACCTTTTGTATTAAACACAGTGGCCTAGAAATTCAGTGGCCTGCACCACCAGTTTGCGCCCAAAGAGGGCTTTTGCGCCACTTTGCAAACCTACCGCGATATTTAGCGGGGCGCTAATGGCGGCATTAGCCAGTAGCGCTGCGCCGCCACCGATGACGTCATCGGTGCGCGCAGCACCCCGCTATCGCCCCGCTGGCCACATTTGGTTGCTGCCGCCTCCCCCGCGCCGGCCGCAAACAGCGACCGGTACACGGGGCCTACCTGTGCCGGTAGTGGGGCGATTTAAGGTGGAGGTGCGGCCGGCCGCTTTTTCGGCGGCCGCCTGCCCGCACCTCCTTCCCCGGCCTCCTACACCCCCCCCCCCCCGCCCGCGGCATTGCCGGCTGTTTCCAGAGAGCCCGGCACTTCTCCTTGGTGCCGGGCTCATTTGCCGGCACTCGCGAGCGGGGATCGCGCTGTTGCAGGCACCTCCCCCTTAAGAATTAGAGGAAGGCCTGCAGTACCGCAGGCTGCCGTACCGCAGCGGGTGGCGCTGCGGCACTTTACACGCCGATATTCAGTTTCAGCGCTCCAAGCGGGGCACCGAAACCCTTGTTTAGCGGCCGGCTTCAACTTGGGGCGCTGAAACTGAATTTCCCGCTGGCGCAAGTGGCTCCGCGCGCAGCGGTAATTCCGGCGCCCAGGCGAGCTGGGCGCCCCGAACTGAATTTCTAGGCCATTGGATTGCATACAAACAAAAATACATTTAATGTTTTGTTTGTTATGAGGGTGTGAAGAAACCACAGGGAACAGCCTTACATCCAGTATCTAAATCACACATCATCAGGGAGTTAAATGACCTTTGGACACACGGGACAAGTTTAAATAATGATGCAAAGTCTTACAGACTTGTTCAAATTCAGTTGTCACCTGTCATTCCTCGCTGGGGCTTGGGTACTCTTGGTCAGGGGTCAGCACCCATCTAATACCCACTCATCATCTGAGCAACAGGAGTCACTGGATTATAGTCAGCACCAATAACCCTGGCTGGTGTAAGGGGTTTTCTCTCTCCGAGGTCGCAGAGGTTTCTCTCGCCAGAGGCCTCTCTCTCTCTTTTGCACAGTAAAACCTTGAGTGGTTCGACCCACTCACCCCTTAGGTTCTAGACACTGGACTTAGGTGCAGGAACTACAATGCAGAGAATACTCTTATAGACCAAGTTTAGTGAAACGAAATGAAATTTTATTGCATAAGGAAAAACAAATCAAATGCAAGCACATAAGAGGGTACATGGGAGGGAAAAACAAATCATAACAATACAGTACTAGCTAAAATAGATACAGGCATATTATACTTTACAAAAGTCATCATGAAATGGGGAAACACACGGAACATCGAGGGACAACTCATGTTAATTATACCCAAAATGCCCACCCCCTTTAACCTATCTAGATCCGATTATGAAGGGCCAGAAACATGCTCACCAATCCAGTTGGAAAATTATAGAGTTTTGAAACACGTCTGTGTTTTGATCCCCTCAGGCGTCCTGTTTCCGCGTGGTCAGTGGAGCCACAGCGAGCTGCGCCACACTTCTCTCTCTCTCTCTCTCTCTCTCGAGGTGAAGGCCACGGGCAGGCTGGACACTGGCAGGCCTGGACGTCGGCGGGGACGGAGACCATCTGTTTGACCACGGTTGGAGAGGTCTCTAGCTGGTTACCATTTTCACATGGGTTTCTTCTGTAGGGCTGTTGCCCTTTTATCTCGTCAGCGGCCCGGGGTTTGTCAACGATCTCCTGATGGTTACCCCGGGGTGGGATGCAGACTTGAATCACCTTCTTGATGGCTGCCTCATTCTTCTTCTTCTTCAATCCTTCCGAGCTGGTGATCTGTGAAGGGGGATGATGAGCCTCCTGATCGCTTCCTGATAGCTACCGATGGCTACCCCGGGACTCCAGTTATACGTCTCAAAGAAGCCGCTATCTCCCGCCAAATCAAGGTTAGTCTTTGTTTAACTTTTGGCGGGCTTGTATCACAACGGGGTAGTTATTATATTTAAACTGCTTTCGGGATGGCCGGTGATGGGCATCTCTGGTCTGAAATGACCCTGCATTGTTTTGAATGTCTTCTTAATGTCTTTAATGGGTCTTTGACGCTCCCCTTATGAATATTAAACTGTTTCCCTTTGTCTGGGTAAACATTTAGATGGCCTTTATCTACAGGCCGATCTGACTGGATCTGCATCCAATCCATATGTATGGGGTTCGTGTCTGGTTTCGTTTACTCAGAAACAGCTTCCAGAACATACTGTGGGTTGAATCCACAAAGGCTGTCTGGGGACTGCAGGAACCATTTTAAAGTGTCCAAAAGCTAGTCACGGGGTCTGGTGGCCATTTTATGTGTCCCTTTTCTGGGCTTCTTTTAAAACAGTCTTTAAAAGTAAAGGCCTCTTCTGCCACAGGACCCTTATAGTACAATATTAATTTTGCGGATCCTACAGTAGTTTACCTCTCCCTACCTCGGGGTTACGAAAGATAACCACTGCACGCAAACCGCTGCACTGGCTTAAAGCAGGAAACTCAGGAGACTTATTTTAATTGAAAGGGAACTGCAGTATTAATGGCGAGGACCGCATGTCTCTGATTTGTCACACTGTTTGTCCGACATCCAGTATTGGATGAGCAAAAATTTCCTCCAATTGAGTATTGGATAGACCGAAGCCATTGTCTTCGGTCCCCACGACAAACTCCGTTCCCTAGCCACTGACTCCATTCCCTTCCCTGGCCATTGTCTGAGGCTGAACCAGACCACTCGCAGCCTTGGTGCCCTGAGTTGATCCTGAGTTGAACGTTCGACCCCATCACCAAGACTGCCTACTTTCACCTCCGTAATATCACCCATCTCAGTCCCTGCTTTAGTAGTCAAAGAGGTAGGTTTTAAGGAGCATCTTGAAGGAGGAAAGAGAGCTAGAGAAGCATTAAGAGATATTCAAGGCGAAAGGAGATGGTAATGGGACAGGTTAAGAAACAAAGGATGGCTCCAGATGAAGTGTAAATTGCGCTGGCAGAATGAAAGACAGCTGCCATGTGGGGGAGAAGAAAAGACACATAGAAGATAGGAGCAGGAGTAGGCCATTCGGCCCCTTGAGCCTGCTCCGCCATTCAATGAGATCATGGCTGATCATCCAAATTCAGTACCCTGTCCCTGCCTTCTCCCCATATCCCTTGATCCCTTTAGCCTTAAGAAATATATCTAACTCCTTCTTGAATATATTAATGAACTGGCCTCCACCGCCCTCTGTGGCAGAGAATTCCACAGGTTCACCACTCTCTGGGTGAAGAAATTCCTCCTCATCTCAGTCCTAAATGGCTTACCCCTTATCCTTAGACTATGACCCCTGGTTCAGGACTCCCCTGCCGTCAGAAACATCCTTCTTGCATCTAGTCTGTCCAGGCCTGTCAGAATTTTATAGGTTTCGATGAGATCCCCTCTCAATCTTCTAAACTCCAGTGAGTATAAGCCCAATCAACACAACCTCTCCTCATACGTCATTCCTGCCATCCCAGGTATCAGCCTGGTGAATCTTCGCTGCACTCCCTCCATGGCAAGAATGTCCTTCCTCAGATAAGGCGATCAAAACTGCACACAATACTCAAGGTGCGGTCTCACCAAGGCCCTGTACAACTGCAGCAAGACATCCTTGTTCCTGTACTCGAACCCTCTTGCTACGAAGGCCAACATACCATTTGCCTTCTTAACCGCCTGCTGCACCTGCATGCTTACCTTCAGTGACTGGTGCACAGGAACACCTAGGTCTCTTTGCACTTCCCCTTCTCCCAAACTATTGCCATTCAAATAATAATCTGACTTCCTGTTTTTGCCACCAACATGGATAAACTCACATTTATCCACATTATAGTGCATTTGCCATGTTTCTGCCCAATCACCCAACCTGTCCAAATCGTACTGGAGTTTCACGACATCCTCCTCACAGCATACCCTCCCACCCAGCTATGTGTCGTCTGCAAACTTGGAGATATTACATCCAATTCCCTCGTCCAGATCATTAATATATATTGTGAACAGCTGGGGTCCTAGGACCGATCCTTGCGGTACCCCACTAGTCACTGCCTGCCACTCAGAAAATGACCCATTTATTCCAACTCTTTGCTTTCTATCTGCCAACCAGTCCTCTATACAAGTCAATACCTTGCCCCCAATCCCATGTGCCTTAATTTTGCATGCTAATCTCTTATGCGGGACCTTATCGAAAGCCTTCTGAAAGTCCAAATACACCACATCCACTGGTTCTCCCTTATCTACTTTACCAGTTACATCCTCAAAAAATTCCAGTAGATTAGTCAAGCACGAGTTACCTTTTGTAAATCCATGTTGACTTTGTCCGATCCTGTCACTGCTTTCCAAGTGCTCTGCTATTACATCTTTTATAATAGACTCTAGCATTTTCCCCACTACCGATGTCAGGCTTACCGGTCTATAATTCCCCGCTTTTGCACTACCACCTTTTTTGAATAGTTGGGTAACATTAGCTACCCTCCAATCCATGGGTACTGTTCCAGAGTCTATCGAGTTCTGGAAGATGACCAGCAATGCATCTACTATTTCTAGGGCCACTTCCTTAAGTACCCTAGGATGTAGATTATCAGGCCCTGGGGATTTATCGGCCTTCAGTCCCATCAATTCTCCTAACACCATTTCCCTACAAATGCTGATTTCTTTCAGTTCCACTCAGTTCCACCCTTCAGACCCTATGTTCCCCGGCATCTCTGGGAGGTTATTTGTGTCCTCCTTTGTGAAGACAGAACCAAAATATGTATTTAGTTGGTCTGCCATTTCTTTGTTCCCCATTATAAATTCCCCTGATTCTGACTGCAAGGGACCTATGCTTGACTTCACCAATCTTTTTCTCTTCACATATCTATAAAAGCTTTTACAGTTAGTTTTTATGTTCCTTGCAAGCTTACTCTCATATTCTATTTTCCCCTTCTTAACTAATCCCTTTGTCCTCCTTTGTTGAATCCTAAACTGCTTCCAATCCTCAGGATTATTGCTTTTGCTGGCCAATTCATATGTCCTCTCCTTGGATCTTATGCTATCCTTAATTTCCCTTGTTAGCCACGGTTGAGTCACCTTTTTTGTTTTATTTTTATGCCAAACTGGGATGAAGAAATTCTGTAGTTCATCCATTCGGTCTTTGAATGTTTGCCATTGCCTATCCACTGTCAACCCTTTGAGTGACATTCCCCAATCAATCCTACCCAACTCATGCCTCAGACCATCGTAGTTTCCTTTATTTAAATTTAGGACCCTAGTCTCTGAGTCAACTACTTCACTCTCCATCTTAATGAAGAATTCGATCATATTATGATCGCTCCGACCCAAGGGGCCTCGTACAACAAGATTGCTAATTAATCCTTTCTCGTTACATAATACCCAGTCTAAGATGGCCTGATCTCTGGTTGGTTCCTCGACATATTGGTCCAGGAAACCATCCCGTAAACACTCTAGGAATTCCTCCTCCACAGTATTGTTAATAATTTGGTTAGCCCAATCTATATGTAGATTAAAGTCACCCATGATGACTGCTGTGCCCTTATTGCACGCTTCTTTAATTTCCCTTTTAATGCCATCCCCAACCTCCGCCTTACTGTTTGGAGGTCTATATACCACTCCCACTAACGTTTTCTGCCCCTTAGTATTTCTCAATTCTACCCATACAGATTCCACATCATCAGAGCTAATATCCTTCCTTACAATTGTGTTAATCCCTTCTTTAACCAGTAATGCTACCCCACCCCCCTTTCCTTTTTGCCTATCTTTCCTGAATATCGAATACCCCTGGATGTTGAGTTCCCAGCCTTGGCCATCCTTGAGCCACGTTTCCGTAATCCCAACCAAATCATATTCGTTTACCTCTATTTGCGCAGCCAATTCATCCACCTTATTACAAATGCTCCTCGCAGTAAGACACAAAGCCTTCAGGCTTGCTTTTTTAATGTTCTTAGACCTATTAGAATTATTATTTACTGTGGCCACATTTGATTTAACCCGTTGATTTCTCTGACTTCCACTTTTGTTTTTCTCCTTCCTATCTCTTGCTTTTATCCTTGTTTCCCTTTCCTCTGTCTCCCTGCTCAGGTTCCCAACCCCCTGCCATTTTAGTTTAAACTCTCCCCCTGAGCACTAGCAAACATTCCCCCTAGGACATCGGTTCCAGCCCTGCCCAGGTGCAAACCGTTCGGTTTGAACTGGTCCCACCTCCCCCAGAACCGGTTCCAATGTCCCAGGAACTTGAATCCCTCCCCGTTGCACCATTCCTCTAGCCACGTATTCATCTGAAATATCCTTCTATTTCTACTCTGACTAGCACGTGGCACTGGTAGCAATCCTGAGATTACTAACTTTGAGGTCCTATTTTTTAATTTACCTCCTAACTCCCTATACTCCGCTTTTAGGACCTCATCCCGCTTTTTACCTATATCGTTGGTGCCTATATGCACCATGACAACTGGCTGTTCACCCTCCCCTTCCAAGATGTTCTGCAGCAACTCTGAGACATCCTTGGCCCTTGCACCAGGGAGGCAACACACCATCCTGGAGTCTCGTTTGCGGCCGCAGAAATGCCTATCTATTCCCCTTACAATAGAATCCCCTATTACTATAGCTCTACCCCCCCCTGGTGCCAGGAAGTTGGCTGCTGCTGCTTTCCTCTGGTAAGCCATCCCCCCCAACAGCACTCAAAGTGGTGTATCTGTTTGAGAGGGGGATGTCCACAGGGGATCCCTGCACTACCTGCCTGCGCCTAGTACTCTGCCTGTTGGTCACCCATTCCCTTTTCGCCTGTTCAACCTCTATCTGCGGTGTGTCCAACTCCGTAAATGTGCTATTCACGACGTCCTGAGCATTGCGAACACTCCAGTATGCATCCAATCACAGCTCCAGCGCCGCAATGCGGTCTGTCAGTAGCTGCAGCTGGATGCACTTCCTGCACACATAGTTGTCAGGGATATAGGAAGTGTCCCTGAGTTCCCACATATCGCAGGAGGAGCATACCACATGGTCGGGCTGTCCTGCCATGACTTACCCTTTAATTAATTGAATTTAAATTAAATCAATCAATCCGACTAATTACACTACAGTTAAATGGTTTAGAAACAGTCCCCGCTAAACCAGAGAGACCTTAGTAACTATAAACCACAGAGTCAAAGTTTAAAAAGAGAGAAATACTCATCAACTAATCACTTACCTGCTTTCTGGTGATGTCACACTTTGATTACTTTTTACCTCTCTCTCCCGCTGCTGAATTGGTCGGGCCTCGCTCACTGCCGCCGCTTTTATCCCCCGCCGCGCTCCTCAATCCACTCCTAGGTCCGCCGCTGTGGTCGGGCCTCGCTCACTGCCACCGCTTTTATCCTCCGCCGCGCTCCTCAATCCACTCCCAGGTCCGCCGCTGTGGTCAGGCCTCCCTCACTGCCACCGCTTTTATCCTCCGCCGCGCTCCTCAATCCACTCCCAGGTCCGCCGTTGTGGTCGGGCCTCGCTCACTGCCGCCGCTTTTATCCTCCGCCGCGCTCCTCAATCCACTCCCAGGTCTGCCGCTGTGGTCGGGCCTCGCTCACTGCCACCGCTTTTATCCTCCGCTGCGCTCCTCAATCCACTCCCAGGTCCACCGCTGTGGTCGGGCCTCGCTCACTGACACCGCTTTTATCCTCCGCTGCGCTCCTCAATCCACTCCCAGGTCTGCCGCTGTGGTCGGGTTTTGCTCACTGCCGCCGCTTTTATCCTCCGCCGCGCCCCTCAATCCACTCCCAGGTCCGCCGCTGTGGTCAGGCCTCGCTCACTGCCGCCGCTTTTATCCTCCTCCGCGCTCCTCAATCCACTCCCAGGTCCGCCACTGTGGTCGGGTCTTGCTCACTGCCGCCGCTTTTATCCTCCGCCGCGCTCCTCAATCCACTCCCAGGTCCGCCGCTGTCAAACAGAAACAAATGACACAAACAGAAGGCGTGGATAAAAAATACATATAGGATAGGGGCCGAGGTTATGATCTGAAATTGTTGAACTCGATGTTGAGTCCAGAAGGCTGCAAAGTGCCTCATCGAAAGATGAGGTGCTGTTCCTCGAGCTTACGCTGAGCTTCAGTAGAACAATGCAAGAGGCCGAGGACGGTGAGGTCTGAGTGGGAGTGGAGCGGAGAAGTAAAGTGACAGGCGACCGGAAGTTCAGGGTCCCCCTTACAGACTGAACGGAGGTGTTCCGCAAAGCGGTCACCCAATCTGCTTTTGATCTCCCCAATGTAGAGGAGACCACATCGTGAGCAGCGAATACAGTATACTAAATTGCAAGAAGTACAAGTAAATCACTGTTTCACCTGGAAGGGGTGTTTGGGGCCCTGGACAGTGGGAAGGGGGGAGGTATAAGGGCATGTGTTGCATCTCCTGCGCTTGCATGGGAAGATGCCAGGCAAAGGGGAAGGGGTATTGGGGGTGATAGAGGAGTGGACCAGGGTGTCGCGAAGGGAGCGGTCCCTTCGGAATGCTAAAAGGGGAGTTGAGGGGTAGATGTGTTTGGTGGTGGGATCTCGCTGGAGGTGGCAGAAATGGCGGAGGATGATCCGTTGAATGTGGAGGCTGGTGGGGTGAAAGGTGAAGACAAGGGGAACTCTATCGTGGTTCCAGGAGGGAGGGGCAGGGGTGAGGGCAGAAGTGCGGGAGATAGAACAGACACAGTCGAGGGCCGTGTCAACCACAGTAGAGGGGAATCCTTGGTTGAGGAAAAAGGAAGACATGTCAGAAGCACTGGTATGGAAGGTGGCATCGTCAGAGCAGATGCGGCGGAGACAGAGAAACTGGGAGAATGGAATAGAGTCCTTACAGGAGGTGTGGTGGGACGAACTGTAGTCCAGGTAGCTGTGGGAGTCAGTGAGTTTGTAGTGAATGTTTGTCAATAACCTATCCCCAGAGATGGAGACGGAGAAGTCGAGGAAGGGAAGGGAAGAGTCGGAGATGGACCTTGTGAAGGTCAGGGAAGGGTGGAAATTGGAAGTAAAGTGAATGAAATTATCTAGTTCAGGGCGAGAGCAGGAAACGGCACCGATACAGTCATCAATGTACCGGAAAAAGAGATGAGGGAGGGGACCTGAGTAGGACTGGAACAAAGAGTGTTCCACATATCCCATGAAAAGGTAGGCATAGCTAGGACCATGCGGGTTCCCATAGCAACACCTTTGATATGGAGTAAATGAGTGGTGTCAAAGGAGAAGTTGTTCAATGTGAGAACAAATTCAGCCAGGCGGAGGAGGGTGGTGGTGGATGGGGATTGGTTGGGCCTCTGTTCAAGGGAGAAGCGGAGCGCCCTCAGGCCATCCTGGTGGGGGATGGAGGTTTAGAGGGATTGTACGTCCATAGTGAAAAGGAGGCGGTTGGGGCCTGGAAACTGGAAACTGTTAAAGTGGCAGAGGGTGTCGGAAGAGTCACGGATGCAGGTGGGAAGAGACTGGACAAGGGGAGAAAAAATAGAGTCGAGATAGGAAGAGATAAGTTCCGTGGGGCAAGAACAGGCTGAAACGATGGACCTACCAGGGCAATCCTGTTTGTGGATCTTGGGAAGGAGGTAGAAGCGGGCTGTGCGGGGTTGGGGAACTATGAGGTTGGCGTATGTGGGGGGAAGATCGGTTATCATTTCCTCTGTATCAGAGGGGGGAAGGGTTGGGTTCATTGATAGAGCAATAGATTTTCTTTTACAGGATCACTGAATCGATTCAGAGATGACACCAAACTTGGGGGAGTGGCAATCAATGAGGATGATACCAATCGACTGCAAAGGACATAGAAAGGCTAGCAGAACGGGCAGACAAGTGGCAGATGGAATTTAATACAGAGAAGTGTGAGGTGATGCATTTTGGCAGAAGGAACAGGGAGAGGCAATATACACTTAATGGCACAGTTTTAAAGAGTGTGCAGGGACAGAGGGACATGGGAGTTAATGTGCATAGGTCCCTGAAGGTGGCAGGACATATTGAGAGAGTGGTTAGCAAAGCATATGGGATCTTGGGCTTCATAAATAGAGGTATTGAGTACAAAAATAGAGAAGTTATGCTGAACCTTTATAAAGCACTGGTTAGGCCACAACTGGAGTATTGCATCTAGTTCTGGTCACCACACTTTAGGAAGGATGTGAAGGTCCTTGAGAGGGTGCAGAGGAGATATACCAGAATGGTTCCAGGGACAGGTTGGAGAAGCTGGATTTGTTTTCATTAGAGCAAAGGAGGTTGAGGGGTGATTTTATAGAAGTGTATAAGATTATGATGGTTTTGGATAGGCTAGATGGGGAAAGGCTGTTCCCACTAGTTGATGGTATAAGGGCTAGGGGACACAGATTTAAGGTTGTAAGGGTTTTTTTTAGATCACAGAGGTTTCTCTCCCTAGAGGCCTCTCTCTCTTGCACTGTAAAACCTTGAGTGGTTCGACCCACTCGCCCCTTAGGTTCTATACACTGGACTTTGAGGCAGGAACTACAATGTAGAGAATACTCTATAGATCAGGTTTAATGAAAACGAAATGAAATTTTATTGCATAAAGGAACAAATTGAATGTAAGCCAATAAGGTACATGGGAGGGAAAAACAAATCATAATACAGGACTAACCAACATATATACAGGCATGTTATACTTTACAAAAATCATCTCAAAATGGGGAAACACACGGATCATCAAGGGATAACAACTCATAATTCATTATACCCAAAATGTCCACCCCCTAAGCCTAGCTAGATCAGATTATGAGGGGCCAGAAACATGCTCACCAATCCAATGAGAAAGTATAAGATTTTGAAAAGTCTGCGTTTTGATCCTTTCAGGCGTCCTGTCTCCACGTGGTCAACGCTGCGGGCTGCGACTCTCTCTCTTTTTCCTCGAGGTGAAGGTCACGGACAGGCTGGATGCTGGCAGGCCTGGACAGCGGCGTGGACGGAGACCACCTATTTCATCATGGTCAAATAGGTTTCTTCGCAGAGCCCAGCTGGTTTACCATTTTCAGATAGGTTTTCTGAAGGGCTGCTGTCCTTTGTCTCGTCAACGGCCCGGGGTTTGTCGATGATCTCCCGATGGTTACCCCGGGGCGGGACACAGACTCGAATCACCTTCTTGGCTGGTCTCCGGATCGACGTTCCTCCACGGTTCTCAAAAAAACAAGCTAGCTCAAAAGCTACCGATAAAGCTGCAAAAGCTCCAAGCTACAAGCTACCGATGGCTACCCCGGGACTCCAGTTATACTTTTCCATGGAGGCCCTTATCTCCCGCCAAATCAAGGTTAGTCTTTGTTTAACTTTTGGCGGGCTTGTAGCACGGCGGGGTAGTCTTTGTTTTTAAAGTATCTTCGGATGGCCGGTAACTGCCATCTCAGGTCTGCAACGACCCTGTATTGTCTTTAATGTCCTTCTGATGTCTTAAATGGTGCTTGATGTTCCCCCTATGAATATGAAACTGTTTCCATTTGTCTGGGTAAACATTTTGATGGCCTTTATCTACAGGCCGATCTGATCGGATCTGCATCCAATCTATATGTATGGGGCTCTGTCTGGTTTCGTTTTCCCTGAAACTGCCTTCCAGAACCTACTGGCTGAATCCACAAAAAGCTGTCTGGGGACTGCAGGAACCATTTTAAAGTGTCCCAAAAGCTGGTCACGGGGTCTGGTGGCCATATTGTGTGTCCCTTTTTCTGGGCTTCTTTTAAAACAGTTTTTAAAAGTTAAGGCCTTTTCTGCCAATAGACCCTTATAGGACAATGTTCAATTTTGCGAATTCTACAAGGTTTTGGGCAAGAAATACGGGGGGGATGTGAGAAAAACTTTTTAACGCAGCGAGTGGTGAGGACCTGGATGTGCTGCCGACGGAAGTGGTGGAAGCGGAGACACTCAATGTTTTCAATGGGAGACTGGATAGGCACTTGAGGGAAATAAACTTGCAGGGCTACAGGGATAGAGCGGGAGAATGGGACTGACTGGATTGCTCTACAGAGAGCTGGCACAAACTCAATGGGCCGAATGGCCTCCTTCTGTGCCGTATGACTCTATGACTGTATGACTCTATAAAGAAAACCTTCCAGAATCCCAACCCTATCGTCTTTCCATTATAGCTGCAGTTTTTCTTAAATTGAGTCGGGCGTCCTGGGTTCAGCCACATGACCACCTTCCAATTCTCTCATGCGTCCTGTGCCCTGGGCAGAGGTGTGAAACCGAGGCCCTATCTGCCTATTCCAGCGGCTCAGGTGAAGGCTGAAGATCCTGTGGTCGTGTTCAATGAAGAGGAGGAAGTTCTCCCAGTCTTCTGGTCAACATTCCTCCCTCACAAAGGAAACAGATTGAGCGAACCATTCCTTTGCTACGTGTGGGATGTTGCTGGGATAGAAAGATCTGTTTACCAACATAATAACAGTCACCACAGTTAAAGAAAGGAAGACATGCATTTATATAATGCCTTTCACAACCTCAGAATGGCCCAATGTCTGATACGGCCATGTACTGTTTGAAGTGTAGTCACTGTGGCAATGTAGGGAAATGCGGCAGACTATTTGCACACAGCAAGATCCCACAAGCAGCACTTCAAAAATTAATCCATTGTGCAAAGTGCGATCACTGTTTTGATGTGAGAAATTCAACGTTACCTACAAGGAGAGGCAGGTTCCCTGGGCCGACGGCCCCTTTCCTTATTCCACACTTTATGTTCCTAGGTGCAGGGGGTAGGAACAATGAACATTCATTTGTAACTGATGCCAATTAATGAGGCACACAGACCCACTCCATGATGCTGGGTTCCAACACCCATGGAACTGTACCCCAGCAGGAGGCAATGTCTTCGGGAGGAGGGTCGGGGGCAAAGAATTGAGTGAACTACCCACTCAATTAGCCCACTTGGATTCAAATGGTTAATCAGGATTGGTTCTCAACATAAACTTTATTAGATGGCAGCTTGCTGACATGTATATAGTGAGCATTTAGGACAGTATACCAGAGATATTGAGCATTTAGTACAGAATCACATGGATACATTGAGCATTTAGTACAGTCTCACCTGGGTATATTCAGTGCCTGGTACAGTAACACTGGATTTCACTTTGAATACCACCCTTCCTCATCAACTTTAAAAAATATTTTCTTATCCTTCTTGGGATGTGGGTGTCGATGGCAAGGCCAGCATTTAATGACCATCACTAATTGCCCTTGAGAAGGTGGTGGTGAGCCGCCTTCTTGAACCGCTGCAGTCCGTGTGGTGAAGGTGCTCCCACAGTGCTGTTACGGAGGGAGTTCCAGGACTTTTGACCCAGCGACGATGATGGAACTGCGACATACATCCAAGTCAGGATGGTACGTGAATCAGAAATGAACTGATATGGTTTGTTTCCAGAGGGCGTTGCATTGCCAGCACAAATATCACCTCAAAAATACCTTTTGTATTAAACACATTGGATTGCTTGCAAACAAAAATACATTTAATGTTTTGTTTGTTATGAGGGTGTGAAGAAACCGCAGGGAACAGTTACAAATAGCCTAACATCCAGTATCTAAATCACACATCATCAGGGAGTTAAATGACCTTTGGACACACGGGACAAGTTTAAATAATGATGCAAAGTCTTACAGACTTGTTCAAATTCAGTTGCCACCTGTCATTCCTCACTGGGGCTTGGGTGCTCTTGGTCAGGGGTCAGCGCTCATTACCTTCCCAAGGACCAATAGAGCAATTCCCAAACACAACTGGCTTACAATGCCCTCCTCTTCTGCTTGTTGTTAATTTTTTCTTACTTTTCCTTTGTCACTTTTCTCTCTCTCTTTCCCTCTCATTATTCCTATCTCAGTCGCTATATTTTGTTTGACTCTGATTGGTCCTATTTCCTTCACCGTCTTTCGCATTGTTTCTTTCTCTATCCTTTTCTTTCATTGGTCAGGGAGATAAGCCATTGGGCGCGATGTTCTCGAGGTCCCAGAGGCGACATTGACATCGCTGCGCCGTTACCGAATCAACGTCACAGCCATTGGCGGTGCAAATATAGCGCCATGTCAGCGGTGATCAAGAAAGTCCAATTAACGCTGTTCGCCACCAAACCTGCCATTGCAGCCTGAATCTACCTACTGTAACTTGTCTGCTGCAATCAGCTTCATGGAAACACCAATGTTCAACATGAGCACTGGCTCCATTTCTCTTCCACTGATCAGGCCAGCACTAATGCTGGGCCCTTTGTTAATCTGAATGACTTCAGACAACTCAGCAATCAGCCTACACTACCCTGCAATGTCCCAGTGATTCAGCTGATTGGGGTCTTCTCCTCATCTCCAATCCTCACTCTCACACGGTATCAGCACCCTCACTGCTGGGCTTTCCTGGCCAATGTGTCGTATCTGTATCTTGCAGAGAACCCTCTGTAATGTGACTGATGTTACTGTAGATGCCTGAATTGTTCAAACCTCACCCTTTCTCCACACCTCTACTCCAGGAGTAAAATTAGTGAAGTCCGTCCTAAAAGTCTTTACTCCCTCCCCTCGTATCGCAGTGTTTGTTAAATCACAGCATGTCATTCAGGAACTTAATCTGACAAACATAGTTTGCACTTGTTTTTTTCCAGTCTGATTAGATATGTGGAACTGATAACCACAGGCACGATCCTGTATAAAAGCTTGACTGTTACCAGACCCGGAATCATCGCCTACAGGCAAGATGAAGACTCTCGTTGTTCTCAGTATCCTGCTCACGGTCGCCAGCGCCAAGATCTTTGGAAGATGTCAGTTTGCTAAAATTGTAAAGCAGTCTAAACTGAGTCAATTCACCGAATACAGCGTGGCCGACTGTGAGTAACACTTTCCCTGTCCTAATTAAGCTGCCGAATGTAGGTGCAGATTGTGGCTGTGTTTTCCTCTTATTAAAAATAATTTATTAAAAATAAATAAATTGCACAATATTTATTTTGTAAACGTGCCAAAGTTGGATGTTTTGAGCATTCCATTCAAACCTTTTTTAATTTGAAGATACAATTGCCCATAAATCGACAGACCTTTCCATATCCTAAACCCTCTCTCTGCTCCACTCGCTCAGTCAGTGGGTAAATGCATGTTAAGTTGGTGGGGCTAGGGAATGCCTGAGCCTGGTCCGGACTGAGTACAACGATCTTAGCCAAGCGACAATTGGTCTCGAGGACGGAGTGGGGCAGGGAAAATCGTCCAGGGTCCTTACCCTTGATCACTGCCCTCTGAACTCTGCTGTGTTATGTTCATAGAATAATACAGCACAGAAAGAGTCTCTTCAGCCCATCGTGTCTGTGCCGGCTCTTTGAAAAAGCTCTCCAATTAGTCCCACTTCCCCGCGCTTTCCCCATAGCCCTGCGAGTATAACCAGTGATTATAAAGGTTCCTCATTAGTACCTTGCTTTTGCTTCTGTTTATAAAGCCAAGGATCCCATATACTTTCTAACCGCATTCTCAACTTCTGCCACCTTCAAAGATCTGAGTACATACACCCCCCACAGGTCTCTCTGTTCCTGCACCCCCTATAAAATTGTACCATTTACTTTATATTGCCTCTTGTCATTCTTCCTACCAAAATACATTACTTCATACTTCTCTGCATTAAACTGCATCTGCTATCTGTCTGCCCATTTCACCAGCCTGCCCATTACGCCCTCCTGAAGTCTGTTATTATCCTCAGCACTGGTTAGTACATTTCCAAATTTTATGTCCTCTGCAAACTTTGAAATTCTGCCCTATATACCCAAGTCCAGATCCTTAATATGCATCAAAAAGAGCAATGGTCCTAATACCGACACCACTGTATACTTCCCTCCAGTCTTAAAAACAACCGTTCACCGCGACTCTCTGTTTTCTGTCTCTGAGCCAATTTCGGACCCATGCTGACACTGTCCCTTTAATCTTCAGTTTTGCTAACTACTAAGTCAGTTTTGCGGACTTGTCTTAGAATTTTTGACTGTAGCATCGGAGATCAATATCCCCGTGAGTCACAAGTCCTTATGCCACTGAGAGTGTCTTCACTAGCTTTACAATGTAAAAATGTAATAATGTGCACAGGACAACTATTAGAAAGCTCTGTGCAATCAGGTTTTAAGCTACCAGAATTATTTCTAGCTGTTAGTAGATCTATCTACAGTCTTCAATAAGGGATAGAATGTCACACCAGGCCTCTATCCCCTTTTAAATTATTAAATAAATTGAACAATGTAGCAGAAATTATGGTAATAATTCTATCATCTATTTGAAAGGGAAAAAATGTCTGTGATCTACACCCTACACCTTTCTCTACAAACATCTGTTATAAACACAGCCCGGCTCTTTGTCTCCTTAAAATTGGTTTCAGTTTGGTCAATGTTTTCATGCTTCTCAAACCGGGATGTCTCTGGCTTCGACCTCCCTCGAAGACAGTGGACGGCGCACAATCCAATCCGCACTGGTCATGGACACTGCGGCCACCTGCTCCACAAGTGGAAGATGAGGGACGACCCGGAGTGGGACTGTGGCCATGAGTCCCAGACCATGGAACACATCACATCAACCTGCCCACTGAGATCTGTTGCAGGAGGCACCTCATTTCTCCACACGGCATCTCAGGAGGCCAGCGAATGGAGAGCCAAACCAGACATCCCATTATAAGCTTTGCCCATCATACGAAATAACAAGTTTGGTCAATTCCAATCCACTGCACTCAAACAACAGTTCTCACGTTCATTATTTTTTACACTAGAAACATAGAAACATAGAAGATTGGAGCAGGAGTAGGCCATTCGGCCCCTCGAGCCTGCTCCACCATTCAATGTGATCATGGCTGATCATCCAAACTCATTACCCCGTCCCTGCCTTCTCTCCAAATCCCTTGATCTCTTTAGCCTTAAGAAATATATCCAACTCCTTCTTGAATACATTTAATGAATTGGCCTCTACTGCCTTCTCTGGTAGAGAATTCCACAGGTTCACCACTCTCTGGGTGAAGAAATTCCTCCTCATCTCAGTCCTAAATGGCTCACCCCTTATCCTTAGACTGTGACCCCTGGTTCTGGACTCCCTGGCCATCGGGAACATCCTTCCTGCATCTAGTCTGTCTAGTCCTGTTAGTGTTTTATAAGTTTCAATGAGATCCCCTCTCATTCTTCTAAACTCCAGCGAGTATAAGCCCAATCGACCCAATCCCTCCTCATACGTCATTCCTGCCAGCCCAGGTGAATCTTTGCTGAACTCCCTCCATGGCAAGAACATCCTTCCTCAGATAAGGTGACCAAAACTGCACACAATACTCCAGGTGTGGTCGCACCAAGGCCCTGTACAACTGCATCAAGACATCCTTGTTCCTGTACTCGAACCCTCTTGCTACGAAGGCCAACATACCATTTGCCTTCTTAACCGCCTGCTGCACCTGCATGCTTACATTCAGCGACTGGTGCACAAGGACACCCAGGTCTTGTTGCATTTCCCCTTCTCCCAATCTATTGCCATTCAGATAATAATCTGCCTTCCTGTTTTTGATACCAAAGTGGATAACCTCGCATTTATCCACATTATATTGTATCTGCCATGCTTCTGCCCAATCACCCAACCTGTCCAAATCATACTGGAGTTTCTCGGCACCCTCATAACAGCACACACTCCCACCCAGCTTTGTGTCATCTGCAAACTTGGAGATATTACATCCAATTCCCTCGTCTAGATCATTAATATATATTGTGAATAGCTGGGGTCCCAGGACCGATCCCTGCGGTACCCCAGTAGTCACTGCCCGCCACTCGGAAAAAGACCCGTTTATTCCAACTCTTTGCTTTCTGTTTGCCAACCAGTTCTCTATCCAAGTCAATACCATGCCCCCAATCCCATGTGCCTTAACTTTACACGCTAATGTCTTATGCGGGACCTTATCGAAAGCCTTCTGAAAGTCCAAATACACCACATCCAGTGGTTCTCCCTTATCAATTGTATCAGTTATGTCCTCAAAAATTCCAGTAGATTAGTCAAGTACGATTTACCTTTTGTAAATCCATGTTGAATTTGTCCGATCCTGTCACTGTTTTCCAAGTGCTCTGCTGTTACATCTTTTATAATGGACTCTAGCATTTTCCCCACTACCGATGTCAGGCTTACCGGTCTATAATTCCCCGTTTTCTCTCTACCACCTTTTTTGAATAGTGGAGTAACATTAGCTAACCTCCAATCCATGGGTACAGTTCCAGAGTCTATCGAATTTTGGAAGATGACCAGCAATTCATCTACTATTTCTAGGGCCACTTCCTTAAGTACCCTAGGATGTAGATTATCAGGCCCTGGGGATTTATCGGCCTTCAATCCCGTCAATTTCCCTAACACCATTTCCCTGTTCAATGTGTGTTGTGAAAGCTTGTTATAAAATCCTAACTGCTAGTCTCATTCAAAAAATAGCTGAACCAGTCACAATTTTGACATGGTGTTAGACTTTCTCGCAAGCTTGTTACCAAGAAGACTATAAAATTAAACCTTTGCAACATATGTCACAACATAGGCTAAGGCTGTGGAGATGGATCTTAAACTCTTATGTATTGTGTCTGAATTAGAGGGTCTGTTACTAAACGAAAACCAGACTGAACAGCTTCATCTTTATCACAGATGCATGTGTTAACAAGGGTGGAATATAAACAGAAAATGCTGGAAATACTCAGCAGATGCTGATATATTTCAGATTTCCAGCATCTGCAGTATTTTGTCTTTAACACGGGTGGGATTGGTTTGGCTGTGATGCTCTCTAAGAGAGAATAGTCTTCCATCTCTAACAGTCTGGACTCAATCACGGTAATAGTTACAGGTGCCCATGAACTGAGCCCCAGCGAGACTCAGCACCACCAGGAGAGCAGGAGGGACAATCAGCAAAATGAAGTCCCACCTTGTACACAGCTCCAATTCCCACAATCACTGCCTTCCGCTGAACGGACTGGAGATAAGTGAGTGTCAGTATCCTGTTCTGTGCTGCTAGTTCCCTCTTTCATTCTTCCTCTCACTTTGGTCCCCCCGTTTACGTCTAAGTGACGGCGGTGGAGCGTGAGAAGCTCCGAGGAAATTCACCCCGAGGTTGCTGCAAAGACAAACCTCGCTGTAGACTGTCTCCGGTCTGCGGGGCGCAGTGTGAATCACATTTGTGTTGGTCGTGTGTTACAAACTACAGTGTCTTGTCTTCATTTTAATTTTAGGGGTGTGCCTGGCTTGGCACGAGAGTCGATTCAACACCGATGAAATCGGTCATCAGACAAGGAATGGAAACACTTGGTCATCAGACTATGGGATCTTGCAGATCAACAGTAAATGGTGGTGTGACGATGGAAAGACTCCGGGCTCTGTAAATGGCTGTGGGATGAAATGTAGTGGTACGTGAACCAATATAATATTAATCTCATATTTATTTATTTGCAGATGCAACTTAACGCAGAGAAGTATGAAGTGATTGTGAATCACTAACCCAGTTTACAGCTCGCCCGATTTTCTCTGTCATTGAATTAAATAGGAAAAGAAAATCTACGGTGGTGTAATATGAGCCGTTGATTCAATATCACCTGGGTTTTGCCACTCGATAAGAGTGAAAATTCCCCCCCTTGGCGTCTGTAATATACTTGGGTTGAACAGACGAAGGACAGAGACACGATGAGTTGGTAGTCCATGTGCTCGGAGTGTTCAGTAACATGGACTGTGTGCGCTCATCCACCAGTCCACACACAAACTTATCTCACAACACACGATCCAAAAATGTGCCAAAGTTATAATGCAAAAACATGTTCTTAAGGGCTACAATGTACTCACTCAGGTTTTATTTTTTTTTTCATTTTTGGTACCAAACTTATAGCTCTCTGCTATTTCTAATGGCGTTGGGTCGAAATGGTCCTCGAGTTTCTCGACAATGTTTTCAAACGACGCATCCTTTATTTTCCTTGGCGAGAGTAGGTTTGTTAATTATCTGTAGACATCTGGCCTGTTCACTGTTAGAAAAATTGCTTTCTTCCGTTCACAAATTACTTTATTTTGAGCTTGAACATTCTCATCTGCACCTTCGGTCTCAATAATGTTATTAACCTTAAAAACATCGCCATCTGCTCAATGTAAGAACTGAATGGCTCACAAGCTCGGTCATACATGCCGAGTCTTCCAATAAATCCTGTAGGCGCGGCCATGATTGTTCCGATCCCGTCGAACAGTAACTCAACACGGTACCTCTGCACATGTGAGAATCCACACTGCTATTGCTGTGTATACATACACGCGAAGGTGAAGCACAGACGATTCAGCTTGAGTTTTAACAGTAAAACATCGCAGAAATTCAGTTTAGGAGTCACAAATTCATCTTAAACGTTTCCACTCGAAGGTTGAACACTGTGTCCTCCCATGATCCCTAAAAATGGCTTTGGGATCCCATCTGTGGTGTATGTAACCTGTTCCACCTTGAGAGAACTACCTTAAGAGATGTACTACTTTCTCTTGGCTGCTGTATACTGTAATACCGGTGGTGACCACACCGGTATATAAGTGTTGTGTAGGGATTTGCTGGGCAGTTCAGCCCTGACCTCCGAATAGTAAAGACCTGTTAAAGTTATTCTTGTGGTCTGTGACCAGTGATTTATAATAAGCATAACTGGGACACACAGACTTAACAGTGGCGACGAGTCCGATCTTACCCTGCGGCAGTTTTACATCCAAGGCAGCTTCGTCCTCAGAACGGGCGTCGAGAAGAGGCATCCGCCCTCATCATCCTGCTGAGCACCATCGCACGGGAGGCATCGAGAACCCGGGTTAAAAAAGAAAAATTCTGACCACGAAGCCCTCCATCAGCGACAGGCAGTGATCATCCCTTCTACCACGGTGGTGGGTAAGCCGATCAGCGACACGAGCAGAAAGTCGGCCGTGTTGACTGTGGAGTGGGGGAGGGAAAATGGAGGAAAAAGGGCGGAGAACTCGACCACGGCCGGTGAAAAGGGCCGGGCTGCAATCGAGGCCGAGAGGTGCAGCGACTGGGGCAGCTTAAGGCACGAGAGCCGCGGAGAACTCAAACGCAGCCGGTGTAAAGGACCGGGCTGCATGCGGGGCTGAGAGGCGCAACAGCAGGGGAAGCGTGAATGCCCACAGGAACCGCGGGGGAGTAAAAGCAGCGTCGGGAAAGACCGCCAAGCGCGGGAAGCCGCCATTTTAGTAGGTGGGGGAAGAAGACAAGCGCGGGAAGCCGCCATTTTGAGAAAAAGAAAAATTTAAAAAACTTGCAAGGATGCCTAAACATGGGAACATTAATACCTTTGATAGCGATATCGAAGATTGGACCACGTATATAGAACGCATGGAAGTTTATTGTAAAGCAAATAAGGTACCAGATGATGAGAAAGCACTAACCTTATTAAGCTCAATGGGTGCGAAGACATACGGGCTATTGAAGCACCTTCTGTCACCAGATAAACCGGCGGATCAGACTTTCGCGAATATTGTTACTGTCCTGAAAAATCATTTAAACCCCACGCCGCTGATGATAGCGGAATGATTTAAATTTTACAGAAGAACGCAGCTGAAAGACGAAAGCAACGCTGAATTTTTAATTGAACTGCGTAAGCTATCAAAGTACTGTCAGTTTGGAACAGGACTAGCAGATGCGCTGAGAGATAAATTTGTGTGTGGATTGTTAAAAGAAGGAACACAAAAGCAACTGCTTGAGGAGAATGATCTTACGCTTGATAAAGCTGTCACTATTGCAGCATCGCACGAAGCCGCAGTGAGAGGCACTGCGGAAATGCAGCTACGGTCACTGGAACTCAGCACCAATCAAATGGTCTTGGGTACAGTAAAATGTTATCGTTGTGGAAAGACAACGCACGATCAGAACCAGTGCTGGTTCAAAAATCAGGAATGCAGAAAATGTGGCAGGCTTGGTCACATAGCTAAAGTATGCCGGTCAGGAAAGAAGACCAGCAACAAAAAGTCACCGCAGGAAAAGTACAGAAAGGTACACAAGGTGACAGAGAACAGTTCGAACGAACAGAAGTCAAATTCAGACTCCAGCAGTAATGAACTGGGTAGTCTAAGAGTACACAATGTTGGTAATGAAGCAGACCTCCAAACAATCTGGGTCACACTTCAGATAGCAGGAGTCCAAGTGAAGATGGAACTGGATACTGGATCGGCATTGACGGTCATGAATAAGCAAGATTACAAAAGGTTATTCCCACATATTCCCCTACGGGATACGGAGATTGTATTGAAAACATACACGGGGCAAAGAGTATACCCCATCGGGAAGATAGAGGTAAAGGTGGTCCACAAGGGCAAAGAAAGCCAAGGAATGGACTTATATGTGCTACCTGAGGGAGGTCCACCACTACTGGGACGGGAGTGGATTAGGAAAATAAATATGGACTGGCATTCCTTAAAAGCACTAACGGTAGATTCCGGTAAAAAAGATGTCAAACCTAAACGATTATCTAGAATATTGGACGATGCTAAAGAGGTGTTCCAACAGGGACTGGGAACACTGAGAGGAATTACGGCAAACATCAAGGTTGAAGAACATGCAAACCCGAAATTTTTCAAAGCCAGACCGGTACCTTATGCGATACGACCTGCTGTGCAAGCTGAGCTGGAAGGGCTAGAACGTTCAGGAGTACTGTCTAAGGTAGACTGGAGTGAGTGGGCCATGCCCATTGTCCCCGTCATGAAGCGTTCATTGAGCAACAAGCCGGGGGAACCGGGGAAGGTTCGCATCTGTGGAGATTTCAAGATCACTGTTAATCCGGTGCTTCACACGGTGCAGTATCCGCTTCCGCGGATTGAGGATATCTTCGCTTTGTTGTCTGGCGGGAAACACTTCACCAAGATAGACCTGGCGCAGGCGTACTTACAGATGGAAGTTGAGGAAGAGTCACGCCAGTATCTCACGATTAACACGCATAGAGGCTTGTACCGGTATAATAGACTGGTTTTTGGAGTGGCATCGGCTCCAGCAATTTGGCAGAGGGCCATGGAGCAGGTATTACAGGGAATTCCAGGCACACAATGTTACCTGGACGATATTCTGATTACAGGAGATGATGACGAGGAACACCTTGCAAATTTGGAACTGGTGCTCACCAGATTGAAAGAATATGGACTTCGAGTTAATCGCCAGAAATGTGAGTTCTTTCAGAAGTGGATCTCGTACTGTGGTCATGTCATTGACCAGGAGGGGCTTCATAAGTCTCCTGACAAGATCGAAGCTGTTGTGAAGGCTCCCGCTCCGGATAATGTATCCCAGTTGAGGTTGTTCCTAGGGTTGATTAACTATTAGCATAAGTTTCTGCCAAATTTATCCACGGTGCTGCACCCGCTGAACGCTCTTTTGCAGAAGGGAGTACCATGGAAGTGGAGCGAGGACTGTAAGAGGGCCTTTCGCAAAAGCAAGGCATTGATCACCTCAGAGGAAGTGTTGGCTCACTTCAACCCAACGCTGCCTATTCGTTTGGCTTGTGATGCTTCTCCATATGGTATTGGGGCAGTACTCTCACACAAGTTGCCAAATGGCCTGGAGAGGCCAGTCGCGTTCGCATCCAGATCATTGACCTCCGCTGAGCGCAACTATGCTCAGATAGATAGGGAGGCTCTCAGCCTTGTGTGGGGAGTAAAGAAGTTTAATCATTACCTGCAGGGCCAAAAGTTTACGCTTCTGACAGACCACCAGCCGTTGGTATCCATTTTTAACCCTAAGAAGGGTGTTTCGGTGATGACAGCACAGAGACTCCAGAGATGGTCCCTTTTCCTAGGGGCACATCAATATCAGATCGAATTCAAAGGTACAAAGCAGCATGGTAATGCTGATGGGCTGTCGCGCCTGCCACTACCTACAGAGGAGGAGGCACCGACGGTTGACCCTGTTGAGTTATTTCACTCGACCATCATCGAATGTTTACCAGTCACCAATGCAAGTATTGAAAGAGAAACCAGGAACGACCCGACACTGTCCCGGGTCTACGAAGTGACAGTGAAGGGATGGCCAGCACATGGTGATCCACTGTTACCGGCATTCTCAGCAAGACGAGACCAGCTGTCCGTCTGTCAAGGAACATTGTTGTATGGAACAAGGGTGATTATTCCTCCTAAGTTAAGAGAGAGAGTTCTAAAGGAACTGCATGAAGGTCATCTGGGGGGAGTCAAGATGAAAAGCCTTGCTAGGGCTTATGTGTGGTGGCCGGGTATCGACCAACAGATAGAGGATCTGACGAAAAGCTGCTCAGGGTGCCAAAAAGTGCAAAATGCACCTCCGATTGCACCGCTGCATCCATGGGAATGGCCTTCAACCCCATGGCAACATGTACATATTGACTTTGCTGGTCCATTCATGGACTCCATGTTTTTAATTGCGGTGGACGCACATTCTAAATGGCCAGAAGTGATTAAGATGACTACCACTACCTCGGAAAAGACGATCGCGGTGCTAAGAACGATATTTGCAAGAAATGGATTGCCAGAACAAATATGTTCAGACAACGGACCGCAGTTCGTGTCAGAAGAATTCCAGAAATTCATGAAGAAGAATGGGGTGAAACATTATACCTCTGCCCCATATCATCTGGCTACAAACGGGTTGGCCGAGAGATTTGTACAAACATTCAAAAAAGCAATAAAGGCCATGAGCGAAGATCAGATTCCACTACAACACAAGGTGGACAAATTCCTACTGGCATATCGAAACGCCACTCATGCAGTGACAAACCAAAGTCCTGCCATGATGTTCTATAACAGGAGGTTGCGGTCCAGGTTGGACTTGTTAAAACCAAATGTGCGGAGGGAAGTTGAAAACAAACAGTTCCAGCATATAAACAACAAGACCACTCGGAGTTTCGAAATAGGACAACCAGTGTTAGCCCGGGACTATAAAAACGAGAAGTGGCAATCTGGAACAATTCGGGCCAGACAAGGACCCCTGACGTACACGGTAGATATTGGTGAAAATGTAATACGGCGTCATGCTGACCAACTGGTAGAATCGAGAACAAGGGCCGAACCCATGGTTACGGCAGAGACAACCGTGGAAGAAGTTAGTGAACCTGAAGCATCTACCTCAGAAGTGAATGTACCTGATGATGATGTCCAATCCATAAGAGACCAACTAGATGAGTCACCCCAGCAACGAGAATCAGAGACCCCTGAAAGGCGTTATCCAACTCGAATCAGGAGGCCTCCTCATAGACTGAATCTTTGAACTGTTTTGCATGAAGTTGTATATATATATGTTATTATGTTATGTTAAATGGGGATATAACTGTTAAGCTAAAAAGGGAGGATTGTGGTGTATGTAACCTGTTCCACCTTAAGAGAACTACCTTAAGAGATGTACTACTTTCTCTTGGCTGCTGTATACTGTAATACCGGTGGTGACCACACCGGTATATAAGTGTTGTGTAGGGATTTGCTGGGCAGTTCCGCCCTGACCTCCGAATAGTAAAGACCTGTTAAAGTTATTCTTGTGGTCTGTGTCCAGTGATTTATAATAAGCATAACTGGGACACACAGACTTAACACCATCCTCGTCACCAAAAATGTGGGTAGAACGAATGGAAGGACAGAGACAGGATGAGTTGCCAGTCCAGGTGCTTGCTTTATTAGGCCAAAGCAAACTGAGCATGCTCATACTAAACCATGTGATAATTCATCACAGTGGCCTGGCTAACATTCTCCTGTCAACCAATGAGAAATAGACAGATTAACAGGTCTTCATCTCATTGGTGCTTGTGGAACCTTGCTCTATGTAAAATGGCTGACATGGTCACCGACCCGACAAGACTGATTGCATCCCAGAGCAAGCGACTGTGTGTAAAATGACATTGGGATTTCCTGAGAGATGTGATAAGTTGTGTTAAAGAAAGACAATTATTTTTCTTTCTTTCAGCTGCAAAGCGACTGAGATTGAGAGCGTCTGAGGCGGGGTGACACTGTCTCTTCTTCCCTCTGTGTTACCCTTTCGGTAACATTTTCCATGTACATTCACGCCTGCCCCCCGCCCCACACCAACACCCTGCTGAGATGGTGAATTTAGACCCTAATAATATAAATTACCAAGCGCCTTCCATCCTAGGCCCTTCTAACTCTGTGTCGGAACATACCACACATAGGACAGATTAACGGGCCATGTTCCTCATGGCAGCTTGTGGACCTTGTTGTCCATGTGGAAACCTAAATTACAGAGGATTACAGAGGATTACATAGGATATACGGCACAGAAACCCTGGATTTTAATGCCACAAGCAACAACATTTAAAGCACCCAGTACCCTGCACCCTTGGGACCTTTGTCCTAGAACTTTCAAAGGTCTAACTGATCTAATATCACATTTCTTTTCTCACTGCAGAGTTATTGGGCGATAATTTGCAACCTGACATGGATTGTGCAGCAAAAATAGTGGGCGAACAAGGAATGGAGGCCTGGTATGTTGAAGCCTCGATCTTTTCGATCTCTCTGAGAATTTGAGTGCTGAATTTGTAATTGAGTGATGAAGGGCTGCTGGTTTCTATATCGAGGTTACAAATACTGCAATGACACTGTGGACCCACACAAACAGCTCGCGATAAACAGGCATTTCAGCGATCAGTCAGGGTGTGTTATAGTGTATTACAGCAAGGGGTGTGTTATACAGTGTATTACAGTAAGGGCTGTGATATACAGTGTATTACAGTGAGGGGTGTGTTATACAGTGTATTACAGTGAGGGGTGTGTTATAGTGTATTACAGTGAGGGGTGTGTTATACAGTGTATTACAGTGAAGGGTGTGTTATACAGTGTATTACAGTAAGGACTGTGTTATACAGTGTATTACAGTGAGGGGTGTGTTATACAGTGTATTACAGTAAGGACTGTGTTATACAGTGTATTACAGTGAGGAGTGTGTTATACAGTGTATTACAGTGAGGGGTGTGTTATAGTGTATTACAGTGAGGGGTGTGTTATACAGTGTATTACAGTGAGGAGTGTGTTATACAGTGTATTACAGTGAGGGGTGTGTTATAGTGTATTACAGTGAGGGGTGTGTTATACAGTGTATTACAGTGAGGGGTGTGTTATACAGTGTATTACAGTGAAGGGTGTGTTATACAGTGTGTTACAGTGAGGGGTGTGTTATACAGTGTATTACAGTGAGGGGTGTGTTATACAGTGTGTTACAGTGAGGGGTGTGTTATACAGTGTATTACAGTGAGGGGTGTGTTATACAGTTTATTACAGTGAAGGGCTGTGTTGTACAGTGTATTACAGTGAGGGGTGTGTTATAGAGTGTGTTACAGTGAGGGGTGTGTTATACAGTGTATTACAGTGAGGGCTGTGTTATACAGTGTATTACAGCGAGGGGTGTGTTATACAGTGTATTACAGTAAGGTCTGTGATATACAGTGTATTACAGTGAGGGGTGTGTTATAGTGTATTACAGTGAGGGGTGTGTTATAGTGTATTACAGTGAGGGGTGTGTTATACAGTGTATTACAGTGAGGGGTGTGTTATACAGTGTATTACAGTAAGGACTGTGTTATACAGTGTATTACAGTGAGGAGTGTGTTATACAGTGTATTACAGTGAGGGGTGTGTTATACAGTGTATTACAGTGAGGGGTGTGTTATACAGTGTGTTACAGTGAGGGGTGTGTTATACATTGTGTTACAGTGAGGGGTGTGTTATACAGTTTATTACAGTGAAGGGCTGTGTTATACAGTGTATTACAGTGAGGGGTGTGTTACACAGTGTATTACAGTGAGGGGTGTGTTATACAGTGTATTACAGTGAGGGCTGTGTTATACAGTGTATTACAGTGAGGGGTGTGTTATACAGTGTATTACAGTGAGGGGTGTGTTATACAGTGTATTACAGTGAGGGGTGTGTTATACAGTGTATTACAGTGAGGGGTGTGTTATACAGTGTATTACAGTGAGGGGTGTGTTATACAGTGTATTACAGTGAAGGGTGTGTTATACAGTGTATTACAGTGAGGGGTGTGTTATACAGTGTATTACAGTGAGGGGTGTGTTATACAGTGTATTACAGTGAAGGGGTGTGTTATACCTTGTATTCCAGTGATGAATGTGTCATAGAAATTTTTCCAGCTCATCAACTTTCAGAAGAAAAAAGTAAAAATTTACTGGGCTGTGGTGAAAGAGCAGGGTCGTGGAACTAATTGGATAGCTCTAATACTGGGGGCCTCAAACATGCGTTAGACTTCTCAGTTATATATGTAAGTGACCTAACACTGCTTAAATGTGGTACTGACCGGAGAAATTATCGGTCTAAAAAGTACTAACAGGGAGAGTGTGGCATATTTTGTTACATTATGTGTTACAAGGAGCACTACACAATAGTGGAAATTTCACTGTAAACATTACTCTATTAATGTATTATAATTAAAATAAATCAGCCTACTGGTTTATAATTGGCCTCGTCTCACTAGCATGTTCATCAGTCCACCTTCTAGAAGACACGAGTTACACATGTGAGATTACAATATCCAGCACACACATTGAGCAGCTTCATTATTATGCACCAATCCCAGGTCACCGCATGGTATGACTAGATATTTGGCAGCACAGGTATACAGTGATAAAGAAGTCATTTTTCACAGTTAACAAAACGTGCAATAGGCTACATAACTCATGGGTGAGGCTGCTGAAGCCCAGTACAGGAGAATTTCTAGTGCAGTCCAAGAATTTGTAACAGGCACACACATGGGGAATGGCCCCTGGGTGGGGTAAGTGGGAGCGGCCGTATACTAGTAAGAGTCAGGACCTTCAGGAGAGGAGGGGGGGAAACTTTGAGGTGCAGGGATATGTGACCTCTGTACCTCACGTCAATAAATAATAAATACATTTATTACTTGAGCTCTTGTGATTCTCTCTGACTGATCGCCTGTGTCTGACGCTCTGGTTTTGCAGGAACAGCTGGGTCGAGAACTGCAAAGGGAAGTGGATCGAATATTACACGTTCTTATGCTTCTGGTAAAGATGGAGGAGATCCTGTTGCTCAGGCCCGCTCGCTTCAGACTCATCACAGCATGTGACGCTTTCAGTAGTTAGCTCTACCCTTGCTTCACCAGCCTCACCCATGTGTTATGTACCCTATTGCACATTTTGTTAACTGTGGAAAATGACTTCTTCAGTAGCTAGCTCTGCATTGCTGCGACTGCTGGGAACCCAGTAAGGAAAGGAACCAAAAATAACAACAGAAAATGCTGGAAAAACTCAGCAAGTCAGGCAACATCCGTGGAGAGAAATTTGAGTTGACGTTTCGGGTTTGACCCTTCTTCAAAACTGGAGAGAAAAGGAACTAGATCGAAGGCAGGGCCAGCTCTCTGTCACTGCTCATTACAAATAAACGCAAGCAAATATCAAACCTCTCAAGTGTTTCATTCCCATTGAGCAATCGAGATAATTCCGAATGTGAGGAATTTAAGCTATGATGAAATGTTGTGGATGTTGGGATCCAGTTACAGGAAACTTTGGTTTATCCGGAGGTTATATGTCTGGAATACTCGATCTAACGGCAAAAATCAGAAGCCGTTTTCTATCAGTTTTTTTAGTTCTCGTTGCTTTTTTTTTCCCAGTCAGGCACTGCAAGGTCTGTAGCTATAGCAACAGCTTCAGCTAGAGACGCTTGCAGCTGCAGCCGACTGTTTTGAAGCTGTTGCTATGCAACAGGGTTTGTTGATTCACACGGAGCTTTTCAGTTCCGTATGTTTCAACATTAACGCTGGTATGTCCAGCACTTTTGATGGTACGGCACCAGCTCGGTCCCGTCAGTGCCGGATATCAGAAAGTTTCCTGTATTAGAAGGGAAGCAACATTGAGGTGATCTGAAAGTTGAAAGATTATGAAGGAAACTGACAATATGTAATAGGCATTACAGAGCCCTGTAACCTGAGCATGAGCTGAATGTTCCAGACTGCAGGATCTTTAGAAAGGACACAGAAATTGGGAAAGAAGTGGGTGTAGCAATATTGATAAAAGACAGAGTTACCAGCAGCAGAATGAAGGGTTTCACTAAGGGTGGTCGGGCAGTGGAAACAGTAATGGGAGAGTTAAGGCACGCAAAGGGTGCAAGACTGTGGTAGGAGTTACCTACATAAGAACATAAGAAATAGGAGCAGGAGTCGGACATACGGCCCCTCAAGCCTGCTCCGCCATTCAATAAGATCATGGCTGGTCTTCGACCTCAACTGGGGGAGTGCTGCGCTGTCGGAGGTGCCGTCTTTCGGATGAGACGTTAAACCGAGGCACCGTCTGCTCTCTCAGGTGGATGTAAAAAGTCCCACGGCCACTATTTGGAAGAAGAGCAGAGGAGTTCTCCCTGGTGTCCTGGGCCAATATTTATCCCTCAACCAACATAAACAAAAACGGATGATCTGGTCATTATCACATTGCTGTTTGTGGGAGATCGCTGTGCGCAAATTGGCTGCTGCATTTCCTACATTACAACAGTGACTGCACTTCAAAAATACTTCATTGGCTGTAAAGCGCTTTGAGACATCTAGTGGTCATGAAAGGCGCTGTATAAATGCAAGCCTTTCTTTCTTTAACTCCAATCTTCAGCTCTGTGGGAGCACCTTCGCCACACGGACTGCAGCGGTTCAAGAAGGCGGCTCACCACCACCTTCTCAAGGTCAATTAGGGATGGGCAATAAATGCTGGCCTTGCCAGCGATGCCCACATCCCATAAAAACAATTTTTTAAAAAAAAATATGTTTCTGGAATGTCCGAGTTCTCTCAATTATAGCCTTTAAAGCCAGAGACAGGGGAGGTATATAGTGTCCCATATGTGGAATGGCTCGAATGGCTTCATCTTTCAGAGGCAGTTTCCTTTGCAGATAATGGTGTTATGGTGATTTGGCACCGACACAAGTGTTTCTTGTTGGAGTCAAAAAAAACTGGCATTCTAGTATGGGACAGCAGGTTGAACCCACAGTCATATAAGTGGCAGTAGTAGTCACACAATATTGTCCTTTTCCTTTGTACACAGTATTAGTTTGGTCTTCACCCCATTTACTTATTCATAGAAACATAGAAACATAGAAGATAGGAGCAGGAGTAGGTCATTTGGCCCCTCGAGCCTGCTCCGCCATTCAATGAGATCATGGCTGATCATTCAAATTCAGTACCCTGTCCCTGCTTTCTCCCCATATCCCTTGATCCCTTTAGCCTTAAGAAATATATCTAACTCCTTTTTGAATATATTTAATGATTTGGCCTCTACTGCCTTCTGTGGTAGAGAATTCCACAGGTTCACCACTCTCTGGGTGAAGAAATTCATAGAGTCATAGGGCTAGATTTTCAGTTGCTTGCGCCAGCAGTTAGCGCCTTAAGAGAAGTGATTTTCGGGCGCTATGCGTGTAGTGCCCGGGCGCAGCGCAGCTTGCGCCCCGCCCCAAATTAAGTTGCCCGTTAGCGCCGGCGCAAAGTTTGGCGGCCGCCCGGATGCGCGCGCAGAAAATGACATCACATCCTCGTGCAACGCCCTTTGGCCGCCCCGAATCCAAACTTCAGTCGGACCGCCCCATTGTGCGGCTGGCGTCCAGAGCGTTTGTAAAATGGAACGCAACAGACCCTGGGGAGCGCAAATTAAAGGGCACTCCTCATGCACTATAAACGGCAGACTGCATGTGTTGTGTGGAAGGATCCAGTGTGTTGTTGTGAACGGTGTATTTATGTTTCCGGGCTCCGGGCTCCTCCTCCTCCTCCTCCTCCTCCTCCTCCTCTTCCTCTTCCTCCTCCTCCTCCTCCTCCTCTCATCATCATCATCATCATCATCATTTCCCCCCCAGACTCTGCTTTTGAAAAGAACACATGCACCCTTCCCCTTTAAGAGCTCACTGGCACCAGAGTGTCTGCCGTGCGCTGCGCCCGAGCTCGGGCGTTGCGCTCTGAACCGCCGGCTTAGCGCCTAAAGATAGTAGTGGAACGCCTCTTTTAGCGCTCCACCAACCTCTTAGGGCGAAGCCACTGAATTTTTGGCAACGGGGCGCTACTTTGGGGCGGGCGCTAACTTCGGGCGGGCGCTAAGGTTAGCGCCCCAAAACTGTCTATACTGAAAATCTAGCCCATAGAGTTTTACAGCACAGAAAGAGGCCCTTCGGCCCATCGTGTCTGCGCCGCCCATCCATCCCTGTCCAGTCTAATCCCATTTTCCAGCATTTGGTCCATAGCCCTGTATGCAATGGCATTTCAAGTGCTCATCCAAATGCTTCTTGAATGTTGTGAGGGTTCCTTCCTCTACCACCCTTTTAGGCATTGAGTTCCACATTCCAACCACCCTCTGGGTGAAAAAGTTCCTCCTCAAATCCCCTCTAAATCTCCTGCCCCTTACCCTGAATCTATGCCCCCTTGTTATTGACCCCCCTACTAAGGGGAAAAGTTCCTCTTTGTCTACCCTATCTATGCCCCTCATCATTTTGTACACCTCAATCAGGTCCCCCCTCAGCCTTCTTTGCTCCAAGGAAAACAACCCCAGCCTGTTTAGTCTTTCTTCATAGCTGAGGCGCTCCATCCCAGGTAACATCCTGGTGAATCTTCTCTGTACCCTCTCCAAAGCAATCACATCCTTCCTATAGTGAGGCGACCAGAACTGCACACAGTACTCCAGCTGTGGCCTCACCAGCGTTTTGTACAGCTCCATCATAACCTCCCTGCTCTTATATTCTATGCCTCGGCTAATGAAGGCAAGTATCCCATATGCCTTTTTAACCACCTTATCTACCTGTTCCGCTGCCTTCAGAGATCTATGTACATGTACACCAAGGTCCCTTTGACCCTCTGTACTTCCTAGGGTCCTACCACTCATTGTGTATTCCCTTGCCTTATTTGTCCGTCCAAAATGCATCACCTCGCACTTTTCAGGGTTAAATTCCATTTGCCACTTTTGCGCCCAACTGACCAACCCGTCTATATCGTCCTGTAGCCTGAGGCTTTCCTCCTCGCAATTTACCACCCCACCAATTTTCGTGTCATCTGCAAACTTACTGATCATCCCTTTTACATTCTCATCCAAATCATTTATGTAGATCACAAACAACAAGGGACCCAGCACCGATCCCTGAGGTACCCCACTGGACACAGGCTTCCAGTCACAAAAGCAACCTTCGACCATCACCCTCTGCCTCCTGCCACTCAGCCAGTTTAGGATCCAACGCGCCAAGGCACCCTGGATCCCATGGGCTCTTACCTTCTTGACCAGTCTCCTATGCGGGACTTTGTCAAAAGCTTTACTGAAGTCCATGTAAACCACATCCACAGCATTTCCCTCATCCACCTCCCTAGTCACCCCCTCGAAAAATTCAATCAGATTTGTCAGACATGATTTACCCTTGACAAAGCCATGCTGACTATCCCCGATTAATCCTTGCCTCTCCAAGTGGAGACTAATTTTGTCCCTCAGAATTTTTTCCAATAATTTCCCTACCACAGATGTTAGGCTCACTGGCCTGTAATTCCCTGGTTTATCCCTGCTACCCTTCTTGTATAATGGTACTACATTAGCTGTCCTCCAGTCCTCTGGTACATCCCCTGTGGCCAGAGAGGTTCTGAAAATTTGTGTCAGAGCCCCTGCAATCTCCTCCTTTGCCTCCCACAGCAGCCTGGGATACATCTCGTCCGGGCCTGGGGATTTATCCACTTTATGGCCTGCTAAAACCGCTAGCACCTCCTCCCTCTCGATGCTAATATGTTCAAGTATGTCACAGTCCCCTTGCCCGATTTCTATGTCTGCATCGTCTTTCTCCATAGTGAACACAGATGCAAAAAATTCATTTAAAACCCCGCCTACATCATCTGGCTCTACACACAGATTGCCACTTTGGTCCCTAATGGGCCCTACCCTTTCCCTGGTTATCCTCTTGCCCTTAATATACTTATAAAACATCTTAGGATTTTCCTTTATTTTGCTCGCCAGTATTATTTCATGGCCCCTCCTCGCCCTCCTAATTTCTTTTTTAAGTATGCCCCTGCACTTTTTATACTCCTCTAGGGCTTCTTCCGTCTTTAGTCTTTTGTAACTGCCAAAAGCCCCCCTTTTATTTCTAATGCATTTTTGTATCTCCCTTGTCATCCAAGGTTCCCTTTGCTTGTTGGTCCCACCCTTGACCTTTACAGGAACATGTTGGCGCTGTACTCTCTCTATTTCCCTTCTGAAAGTCTCCCACTGTTTTGATGTGGATTTTCCTATAAGTAGCTGCTCCCAGTCCACTTTGGCCAGATCCTGCCTTATCATATTAAAATCGGCCTTCCCCCAATTTAGAACCCTTATTTCCGGGCCGTCTTTGTCTTTTTCCATGACCACCTTAAATTTCACCGAATTATGGTCACTGTCGCCAAAATGCTCTCCTACTGATACTTCCACCACTTGCCCGGCTACATTCCCCAGAATTAGGTCCAGTACCACCCCCTCTCTTGTAGGACTTTCTACATGTTGGCTCAAAAAGCTCTCCTGGATGCACTTTAAGAATTCTGCACCCTCTAAGCCTTTCACACTCTGACTATCCCAATTTATATTGGGGAAGTTGAAATCCCCCACTATTATTTTCACACTTCTCTGAGATTTGCCTACATATCTGTTCCTCTATCTCCCCCTGACTGTTTGGGGGCCGATAGTACACTCCCAGCAAAGTGCTTGCCCCCTTTTTGTTTTTAAGTTCTACCCATATGGCCTCATTTGAGGAACCCGCTAATATATCATCCCTCCTTACAGCAGCAATTGACTCCTTAATTAATATTGCAACACCCCCTCCCCTTTTACACCCCCCTCTGTCTCGCCTGAAGATTCTATACCCCGGAATATTGAGCTGCCAGTCCTGACCCTCCCTCAACCATGTCTCCGTGATGGCAACAATATCGTACTCCCATGTGTTCAACAACAACTTCAGTTCATCCACCTTATTTGCAAGACTCCTTGCATTAAAATAAATGCCTTCCAGCCCTGCCATACTCCCTTTTGCCTTCACATATTTGCTCTGCCTTCCCAGCTGACTTGTTTTTTCCTCTGTATTTGGCTGTAAATCACCCCCTACTATAGCTCCACTCTGTACCCCATCCCCCTGCCAAGTTAGTTTAAACCTCCCCCAGCAGTGCTAGCAAACCTCCCCGCAAGGATATTGGTTCCCCTCTGGTTCAGGTGTAAACCGTCCGACTTGTACAAGTCCCACCTTTCCCAGAAGCAGACCCAGTGATCCAGGAAACTAAAGCCCTCCCTCCTGCACCATCCCTTTAGCCATGCATTCATCTGTTCTATCTTCCTATTTCTATACTCACTAGCACGTGGCACCGGGAGTAATCCAGAGATTACAACCTTTGAGGTCCTGCTCTTTAATCCTTCACCTAGCTCCCTAAATTCTTGCTGCAGGACCTCATCCCTCTTTTTACCTATGTCGTTGGTACCAATGTGGACCACGACCTCTGGCTGTTCACCCTCCCCCTCCAGAATGCCCTGCAGCCGCTCAGTGATATCCTTGACCCTGGCACCAGGGAGGCAACAAACCATCCTGGATTCACGTCTACGGCCACAGAAACGCCTGTCTGTTCCCCTTACTATAGAATCCCCTACCACTATTGCTCTCCCACTCTTTTTCCCCCCTTCCTGGGCAGCAGGAGCACCCCCAGTGCCAGGAAGTTGGCTGCTGCTGCCTTCCCCTGGTGAGTCATCCCCCTCAACAGTATCCAAAGCGGTATACTTGTTTGAGAGGGGAATGGTCACAGGGGTCTCCTGCACTACCTGCCTGCTTCTATTGCTCCACCTGGTGGTCACCCATTTCCTGTCTTCCTGTGCAGCCCTTCCCTGCGGTGTGACCAACTCACTAAACGTGCTATCCACGACCCTCTCAGCATCGTGAATGCTCAACAACCCATCCACCCGCAGCTCCAGCGCCTCAATGCGGTCTGCTAGTAGCTGCAGATGGATGCATCTCTGGCACACCTCTGGCTCATCTCAGTCCTAAATGGCTTACCCCTTATCCTTAGACTGTGATCCCTGGTTCTGGACTCCCCCGCCATCAGGAACAGCCTTCCTGCATCTAGTCTGTCTAGTCCTGTTAGAATTTTATAAGTTTCAATGAGATCCCCTCTCATTCTTCTAAACTCCAGCGAGTATAAGCCCAATCGACCCAATCTCTCTTCATACGTCATTCCTGCCATCCCAGGTATCAGTCTGGTGAATCTTCGCTGCACTCCCTTCATGGCAAGAACATCCTTCCTCAGATAAGGCGACCAAAACTGCACACAATACTCAAGGTGTGGTCGCACCAAGGCCCTGTACAACTGCAGCAAGACATCCTTGCTCCTGTGCTCAAATCCTCTCGCTATGAAGGCCAACATACCATTTGCCTTCTTAACCGCCTGCTGCACCTGCATGCTCACCTTCAGCGACTGGTGCACAAGGACGTCCAGGTCTCGTTGCACTTCCCCTTCTCCCAATCTATTGCCGTTCAGATAATAATCTGTCTTCCTGTTTTTGCCACCAACCTGGCATTTTGGTAATTCCTTGTCGAGGGTGAACCCACAAGCTGGAACAGTACGTTGATGGATTACGTCACATCTACAAACCCATGTTATCCCTTTCAGAGTACAACACTGCATATCTGACATTATCCAAGTCCCTCCCTTCTTAATCAGATATCACGGATATTCCTCCTACTGTTTATGGATCGGACCCAACTCAGAGTCTTCCAACATTCCAATCGATTCGACCCTATACACCCTCCAAAGTTTCGTTTCATTTCCATTTTTCTTTAACAAGGGTAAAACCAAAATCACCGGTCGGATATCTTCATTGTTTTCCCCTTCCCCAGGGGCCAGAAACGCCACTCCCATTTGTTGCATCATACCACAGTCTAATTCATCCTCTGAATTCTTGTTGTTAAAGCACCTTTTCAATTGTTTCTCATGAATAAACAGGGGCACCTCACATCTCCTTATTTGGTCCATTCCTTTCTGGATTAAGTTCATCACAAAAGCCGCACACAGGCTACACATAATACCTCTCGTTGTCTCCTGCTTTTCATTGGCCTCTATTATTATCTATTCATTCATTAATTCTCTTCTGTACGGTGCCCAATTCTCTCACTAACTCCTCAGTAGATAATCAGGTGCCTTGTTGTTTAACTAAATCATCTCTCTCTTGGTTCATTTTGGATAAAATGTCTTTCAATTGCTTTCTCATCACCTCATCATGTTCCCACATTCCCTCTATATTGGCTCGGTTCCTCCCAGACAAAGTTGCTGTTGCCCCGATGCCCATCCATTCCATTAGCCCCCTCTTCCTTCGTTTCTTATCCTCCTTGTGCCGACCTTCCCACCAATCTGACTCTTCTAATCCCTTGCGCTCCTCTCCCTCCTTCTCCACTAAGGCTTGCAACATTCTATGCAACGTATGTGAATAACTACAATGACAGAGCTTTTTGGCTATGTCCAATTTCATATTCAATAACACTGGTACAGGAAACGCTTTGGTATCCGGCAGCGACGGGACCGGGATGGTGCCGGTTGATTAAAAATTCCGGATGACGGAGAGGGTTATCTACTGAGGCTATTTTTAACAAACAAAAATAAAAAAATCAAGAAATGTGCCATATACAGTAATTGGGTACTCACCTACAGAATGTTGTGTTAAATGGATGGTGGATGATGCTTGATTAAGTACAGTACTGCCAGTTGAGGGTAATCCATAACTCTTTAATTACTTAACAGTAAAACAAAACTTATACAGTAAAGGACTGTATACAGCGCGGGAGAGTCAGACTCCTGTTATTGAGGCGTTTGGACTTCCGACAGCGCCAAGAAGCCGAGTAGTGGCAGTTTGGAGAACTACCCCCACTGACTAACTGGACCACCGCAGGAGTCGGACTCAGCAACATTTCCGGTTATTGAGGTGTTGTTTTCGGAGTATGAATTTTGCCGGTTAATAGAGAATTCCGTTTAAATGAGAATTTCCTGTACAATCTCAAAACGGACATCATTATAGAGTACAGTCCCGGATTCGATTACTTTGAGTCCGTTTTTATTTCGGTTTGGTCGTTGAGGTGGGCGTGAGCTGGGCAAGTGTTCAGGCTTTTCCTCAACACCTGTTACATTAATATAGACAAAGTTTCCGGTTACTGCAGTTAAACGGTGTGTGCTGTCCATCACGGAGTGTCCCGCTCCTACTGCGTCCTCAGAAAAGATATGTTTCCAGATTCTCGGCCTGTTCAGTGTTTGCTTCAACTTACTGTAATTATCATTAATTATTAAGGCTCCCTTATACGGGATCCCCAAGTTCCTTATTTTGCTGCTGATAGGTCCTTGAGTTTTAATCCATTTAAAAGTGATCTCAGTTACACCGAGAGTATTAATTCCCAGACAATGACATCGTATTTGTAACCCATTAGGAAATGGGTTCTGTAGGGGTTCTGTATGATCAATCTGCAATGTTTCCCACGGGCCATCATTCAGATGGGGCGTACCCATCTGGTACTTGCGCCATCCAGCTGCTTTCATCGCTGGTTCCATCCAGACCGACTGGGTATGTTACCCAGTTCCATCTTCTCTCCGGTCGTTGTCTCGCACTAGCAGAGATCAGCAGTCGTACAACGACTATCCACACCCTGTTCCTGTGGAAATAAAATCGAATGCAGCGTTTATTCTCTGTCGATTTATCTGACCTCTTTTTCCTGTACAGTTTGCACTGATCTCCATGATACCGCACATATTGCGGTTTCACCCCACGTTTCGGAATGGCCAATTTAAGGTTTGTTTCTCCATACTTGTCCATGATTTCGTACGGACCTTCCCAATTAGCCTCCCAGGCACCCACTCTGAAAAATAATTTAAGCATGACCCGATCGCCAATTACATAACGGGTGGGGTGGTTGTCCCTGGTGGTGTTAAGATGGGCAGCCCCCATCGTCTCCGCTGCATGTAGCAGGGAGGATTCCGAGGTTTGTTGGAGATTCTGGAGGAACTGGTCGTGAGTCTGACGGGTGGCAGTGGGGAGTGGGACCCCAGTGGGGTGGGCAATCTACATTTATCGACCTATCATGAGTTCAAATGGGCTGTGACCGGTGGAGCGAACAGGCGTGGCATGAATGGCCATTAAGACACCGGGTAAAGCAGTGACCCAATCATTAATTTTGACCAAAATAACAACAGAAAATGCTGGAAAAACTCAGCAGGTCAGGCAACATCCGTGGAGAGAAATTTGAGTTGACGTTTCTGGTCGAACCCTTCTTCAAAACTGGAAAGAAAAGAAACTAGATCGAAGGCAGGGCTGCGATCGGACAAAAGAATAAAAGAAACAAAAGAAGTAAAAGAGATTAGAAGCTAGACGAGATGGTAATAGGCTGAGATTTTGACCAGCTCATCAGCTTCCTTCAAGAAGGCTTTTTTCAGGGCTGTTTTAATAGAGCAATTAAAACGCTCCACCATCCCACTGGACTCCGGGTGCGAGGGGATGTTTCACCCCGACAAGATGGCAGAGCTGTTGCATTGCATATGCCGCACATTGCGAGCCGTTATCGCTCTCTATTCTTTTTGGAAAGCCCCATCTACTAAAGATCCGTTCCGACAAAACTTTAGCCCTGTTCAGCGCATCATTTTTTGCGGGTTGGGAAAGCTTCACTCCACCGGGTAAACATATCTATGAGTACCAGGGTATACCGATACCCTCCTTTTGCTGTGGGTAGGGGTTCTGTATAATCAATCTGCAATGTTTCCCACGGGCCATCATTCTGATGGGGCGTGCCCATCGGGGCCTTTTGTTTGGGCACAGATGAGACACAGTTCCAGGTGGTGCTGGACAGCCTGTTGCATCATTGGCCACCAATAACAGCTACGTAGCATATCAGTTACCCGGGAAGCGGAGGTATGGCCCCCCCCAATTTGATGCATATACAAAATCAATTCTTCTCTGAGGAATGGAGGTGCAACCCAAGTCAAATTAGGGCCGTCCTTATGATACAGGACCTCCTCATGTAGGACAAGTGAGTCCTTATTTGAAGCGAGGGAGGGAGGAAAATCTATCCCTTGGCGTGTGGCCTGTTTGGCCAGCACCACCTCAGGGTCAGTGTCCTGACAGGGTTTTAAATCAGGTATAACCGGAGTCTGTCGTACCGGTGCCACCAGTTGTGCTGTGAGTGGATCCCATGGGACCCCCTCTACAGCAGCTTCTCTGGCTAGTAAGTCTGTCTGGTTAGTACCATCGCCCTCTGCCCGCTGATGGGCCTTCCCCTTACAAACGGCAATTTGTCCTGGGCGCTTTTTAAAAATTCACTTATCGGATCTGGGCATCGCTGACAATGCCAGCATTTATTGCCCATCCCTAGTTGCCCTTGAGAAGCTGGTGGTGAGCTGCCTTCTTGAACCGCTGCAGTCCGTGTGGTGAAGGTGCTCCCACAGTGCAGTTAGGGAGGGAGTTCCAGAATTTTGATCCAGCGACGATGAAGGATCGGCGATAAATTTCTAAGTCAGGATGGTGTGTGACTTGGAGGGGAACTTGGAGGTGGTGGTGTTCCCATGCACCTGCTGCCCTTGTCTGTAGGGGGTGGCCTGCAGTCAGTTATGCCTCTGACTGTGTTGTGAGCGGTTCGAATCACTCCCACGCCCCTGGGTTCTAGACACCGGACTTGGGTACAAGGCGGCGGTACAGAGAAGACTCGAGTAGACAGGTGATTGGATGTAAACAAAAAACAAGATTTTATTGAAGAGGAAAAATGGATACAATCTTATGGAAAATTACTCGTGTACACTTCTACAGGCAAAAAAAAATACAAAAGAATAATATACTTATACAGGGAATGGGGAACACATGGCACATCGAGGGAAAACAACTATCTTAACAATCCCCTTATCCTTATCCCACCCGCTATACCTAACTAGGTTCAGCTATGAGGGGTCAGAACTTCATGCTCACCAATCAAAAGGGTTTGTTGGACTCAAAACAGCAGCGGGGTACGGGGTTCGCTCTTGGTGTTCTCTGGAGCCTGCCGTCGTCACGTGGTCTCCGGGCACTGCAAGGGCGTTGTCCAGGTTCAAGTACCCCAAAGTTAAACTCTGTTTGGGTACTTTACCTTGCAGGGATGGTTCTTCGTCGCCAGCCGACAGTTTGAGTTGGTGTGCAGATATTCGCAGGTCGGCCAAGGCTGAAAGCCCAATAATTTGAAGCCTACCCTCAGCCCATCTCCTCAGTTCGTCTCCTCAGTTGGTCTTCCTCAGCTGGTCTTCCCTCCTCCGCTCGTTGCATCCCACCTCGCCTGGCCTGAATTGTCCGTGTTCGCCCGACCCGGTGCCAGGACGATTCCAGATGGAGTGGGGAAAGGCACGGGCAAAGGCCAGGGGGTAAGCGCGGGACGGGGAAAGAGCGACAGCCACGAGGGCGAGGGGTCGAAGAGCGGAGAGAGAAGAGAAGAGAAGAGAGCGATTGCTACCCGGGGGCCTTCAATTATACTCTTTTCGAAAACCCTTATCTGCGCGCCAAATCTGGTTAGTTCTTTGTCTTAATCTTGGCGGGCTATTTTAAATAATGGTAGCAATCCATATTAACTGCTTTTAGATGGCCGGTAATCGCATCTACTGGCCCGATAATCGACTTGTATTGTCATGAAAGTTCCTTGATGGGCCTGTCCAGCCTCGATGGCTCTCTTAATCTGTTTCCAATTATATATGTAGACTGCTTGATGGCCTTAACTATAGGCCCAAAACTGATTTTAGATTTGTCTCCAATTCGGTCTAATGCATAATTCAGAGTCCTGTTTGGTCTCTTCACAGACACTGCAGCTTTGGTTTCGATCCACAAGCTGTCTGCATTGCAGAGTCCATTTTAAAATCTCACAGGCTTTCTGCTACGAGGCACGGACGCCATCTTGGGTACCCTTTTTGATTTAAAATGTCCACGCAGAGTCCCGTTTATTAATAACAACCTTTGGGGAAATGTAGAAATTTTGCAAATCTTACATGTCCTTCTAGGTGGAAGAGGTTGCGGGTTTGGGAGATGCTGCCCAAGAAGCCTTGGCGAGTTGCTGTAGTGCATCTTGTAGATGGTACACACTGCAGCCACGGTATGCCAGTGGTGGAGGGAGTGAATGTTTAAGGTGGTGGATGGGGTGCCAATCAAATTGGCTACTTTGTCCTGGATGGTGTTGAGCTTCTTGAGTGTTGTTGGAGCTGCACTCATCCAGGCAAGTGGAGAGTATTCTATCACACTCCTTACTTGTGCCTTGTAGATGGTGGAAAGGCTTTGGGGAGTCAGGAGGTGAGACACTCACCGCAGAATACCTAGCCTCTGACCTGCTCGATGCCACAGTATTTATGTGGCTGGTCCAGTTAAGTTTCTGGTTCATGGTGACCCCCAGGATGTTGATGGTAGGAGATCTGGTGATGGTAATGCCGTTGAATGTCAAGGGGAGATGGTTAGACTCTCACTTGTTGGAGATAGTCATTGCCTGGCACTTCTGCAGCGCGAATGTTACCTGCCACTTATCAGCCCAAACCTGAACGTCTTCCAGGTCTTGTTGCATGCGGGCATGGACTGCTTCATTATCTGAGGAGTTGTGAATGGCGCTGAACACTGTGCAGTCATCAGCGAACATCCCCATTTCTGACCTTATGTTGGAGGGAAGGTCATTGATGAAGCAGCTGAAGATGGTTGGGCCTAGGACACAGCGATGTGCCAAATCATTTGGAGTTCTGAGCGGTGGGTGTGCAGTTTCCCTTCTGCTGTGCAGAAGCCGCCTTTTTGCCAGGTAGGGCGACATTCCGTGAGGGAATTACAATCAAAGGAGCTGTCAGAATAGATGGTGATGTTATTGGTGACAGTTTGAAGGGCTGTGAGCAAGCAATAAGCTCAGCCTTTTGGGCTGAATATTGTGGTGGGCATTTGATGAGGATACTATGGTCATCACATGGTATCCAATACGCAGCACCAGTATGACACCGTCCCTCTTGATAGAACCGAGACCCATCCACACAAACCTTAGTGGAGTCTGACAGTGATGTGGCTTGAATAGGCCCGCTGGATACGGCCTCTTCTAGCTTGCAAGTAGGTGGGGCTCCTTCACACTGCAGCACACTAGCCCATTGCTAGTCATGAGATTGCACAGTAGTAATGTCTTTACTCTGTAACTCCATAATCACATCTACTCCATCGCACCATGGACACTCCCTTAATTTGTTCCTTTATTAATAATGCCACTGGTGTATGTGAGGCGTGCAGAATTATTCGATTAAACCCTACCAGGTACTCTTGTGTGCTTAACTAACCAGTGGACCCTTTCATTGAGGAGGTGGGTAGGAGGCGGGACTACAACTTTTGGGGTTGTAGTCCTGCCTCCATCGAGTTCTAACCAACCCATGCGATTTTGACTTGATTTACCTTGTTGAGCCTGCCCAGCGGGCTCAGCAGGCCAATTAAGGGCCACCCGGCAACAGGTGACGTCACAGATTGACATTTCATTTGTCAAGGCCTTTTGACAGGTGAAATATCAGCATTTGACAGCTGTTTGAAGCTGTCAAACACTGACAATCTGTACTCCAAGTTAATTCCTTCCTCTCAGGATGATTTAGAGATCTCTCCGGAACAGAAAGCTGAATGCTGCAATTTTTGACAGATCGCGGCCATTCTGCTTTCTGTGCCGGTAAGATGAGGGACTCCCAAGACCTGAAGGAAGGAAGGCTGTAAAGGTGAGTAAAACTTCTTTAAACACTTTACACACACCAAACACACTTACCTCTGCAGTCATGCACCCATCACTCACCTGAACACCGGACATCTCGACCCCTCCAAGCCCTTCAGCCCGACGGCCCTCCTCGCTAACTTGGCGTGGTTTGGAGCTGTCGGGAATCCCACATTTCACTAATGAAAATAGGGATTAGGCTAAAAACTGCCTGTTAACTACCTATTAACAGGCAGTTAATTGGCACTAATCCTCTTCCTGCCTCGGGGAGGCGGGTCCCAGTGCGGGTCGGGTACCCACCTCCTTTGAAACTGGCATGGAGGCAGGTTGGGGGCGGGATGGGTTCTTGCCCCCTGATTTCAGGATTTTAACCCTCCACATGCCTCCAATCCCGCTTCCATGGCCCAATGAAAACCCTGCCCTTAATCTCTGCTTCGTACACTGGTCCACAGGGGTGAGTGTGCACGAGAACTATCTGATGTGCCAAATAACTGCCTGAATCCAAGAGGTTAAAGCTTAAAACTAAAGGCTTTTATTAAGTAAGAACATGGCATCAAGTTAACACAGGGCAACCATCATTCATCACCGACCCAGCCCTTATGAGTAAGACTCACACCAACCTGGGGGATCCAGAGGGGCGGGGCTAGGGAGGAGCATTAGTGGTTACACTTGTAGAACATTCCAGACATTAACAAGTACAACAACAACAGACAATACAAATGCCAGAACACAGAGTTATTTCATCACAGTATCCCAGTGGAATACCTTTCCCATGCACCTCCTGCATTACCACAGCAGATATACATTGTCCCTGACACTGCCACTTCCACAATGAAAGACTTTTGAGGGATCAGGGCTCCTCAAGGCTGGAGCCTGTGTGAGTGCCTTTTTAAGACTTTCAAATACTGGATTGGGATTGTGAGTCCCTGCTCTCAAGGACGTCCTCTTTATCAGGGTTACCCTGCAGATGGCGATACAGTACAGAGGAGCTGCTATTTCACTGAATCCCTCAATAAACTCCCTGCAGAGTCCCACTGTACCCAGGAACGACCGTAGAGCTGTAACTGTATGTGGCCTTGGCAGTTCTGCCATCAATTGTACCTTAACGAGATCGGGGACCTTTCCCCCCCTGTTCAACTTTCACTCCCAAAAAAAGTTAGGGTTTCCTGTGCAAGTGGATTGAGCTTAAACCCCGCCTCCTCTAAGAGACTCAGAACTTCCTCTAGGGGGGAGTAATGCTCCTCTCTTGAGTCTGACTGCTGCAATATGTCATCAACATACTGAATCACATCGTCAGGTCGTGAACATGACCATAATATATCTGCCACACACTGGTGAAACAAAGTAGGTGAATTGTGGAATCCCTGGGGTAGCCCTGCCCAAGTGTACTGTTGTCTCCTGAAGGTAAATGCAAATTTGTACTGACTGTCTGGGTGTACTGGAATGCTCCAGAATCTATTTGAGATATCCAAGGTTGAATAGACGGTGGCAGTGGCTCGTAACTTTGACATCATAACTGGGTGACTGGCCGTTATCGGGGTGGCAGGCAAGGTATGCTTTTTTAACTGTCGGTAATCGATAGTCATTCTCCAAGAGCCATCAAGTTTTGTTACAGGCCATACAGGTGCGTCATTCCCAGAGACACATTCCTGTATTATCCCCTGATCTAACAGGGACTTGATGACCTCCCCAGTTGCCTGTTCCGCACCTTTTGGATACGGATACTGCTTCTGGGCCGGTGGGTCCTCACCGCCTACTGCTACCACCATATTCATCACCCTCCCACAATCATGTTTATGTTGTGCCCACACTTTCTGATGTTTCCAAATTATGTCTGCCAGACACTGATCAGATATCTGCAAGTGTCAGCTGTGGCTCAGTCGGTAGCACACTCGCCTTTGAGTCTGCGGGTTCAAGTCCCAATCAAGCGACTTGCAGTACATAAATCCAGGCTAACACTCCCAGTGCTATACAGAGGGAGCGCTGCACTGTCAGAGTGTGCCGTCGTTCGGATGAGACATTAAACCGAGGCCCCATCTGCCCTCTCAGGTGGACGTAAAAAATCCCATGGCACTATTTCGAAGAAGAGCAGGTGAGTTCTCCCTGGTGTCCTAGCCAATATTTATCCCCGGTGTCCTGGCTAATATTTATCTCTCAATCAACATAACAAAAACAGATTATCTGGTCATTATCATTGCTGTTTGTGAGAGCTTGCTGTGCGCAAATTGGCTGCCGTGTTTCCCACATTACGACAGTGACTACACTCCAAAAGTTCATCATTGGCTGTAAAAGGTGGTCATGAAAGGCGCTGTATAAATGCAAGTCTTTCTTTAATAATTGAGTCACATCATTAAACCCCCACCCCCTTTACAGTATAGGCTGAGGGTACATCCTGTACGATGGCTGGTACATGTGCCAAATCATACGATTCGTGACATCAATAATCAATCTCCCTTTCCTGATTCCATCTGATCCTAAGATTGACCCCTCATGTGTGGAGGGTACTTAATGGTAATTCAAACTTAATGTTGCAAATTTCCAATTGAAGGGGAATGGACGCCTCCTCCCCCTCCCCCACATAACTGCAAGCACTGCCCGCTAGAGTGGAAATCTTTATGGTGAGTGACTTTTTGTTTCAAAAATATACTTTATTCATAAAATTTGTTCAAATACATTACAATACAGTCCACATCTGGTACAATACAAATTAACTGCGGTACATGGCGCTCAAGTTACAGAGACAGGTTACAATACATTTTCATTACACATTTTAGAAGTCATACAGCCCGAGGGGTCAAGGTACATTCCAATACTTGTCAAAATACATTACAATACAATCCACCAATCATATTACATATAGTATAATACAGATGAATGCAGTACATGGTCTTCTTCTTAGGCAGTCCCTGGGAACCGAGGATGACTTGCTTCCACATTAAAAATGAGTTCTCAGGTGACTGATGAGTCCAATGCGGGACCTACAGTCTCTGTCACAGGTGGGGCAGACGGTGGTTGAAGGGGCGGGTGGGTGGGGTGCTTGGGTTGACGTGCCCTCCTTGCGCTGCTTGCGCTTGGCTTCCGCTTGCTCCCGGCGAAGAGACTCGAAGTGTTCGGCGCCTTCCCAGATGCTTCTCCTCCACTTTGTGCGGTCTTGGGCTAGGGAGTCCCAGGTGTCGGTGGGGATGTTACACTTTTTCAAGGAGGCTTTGAGGGTGTCCTTGAAGCGTTTCCTTTGCCCATCTGGGGCTCTCTTGCCGTGCCGGAGCTCTGAGTAGAGCGCTCATTTTGGGAGTCTTGTATCGGGCATGCAGACAATGTGACCCGTCCATCGGAGCTGATCGAGCGTGGTCAAAGCTTCGATGCTGGGGATGTTGGCCTGAGCAAGAACACTGATGTTGGTGCGCCTATCCTGCCAATGGATTAGCAGGATCTTGCGGAGGCAGCGTTAGTGATACCTCTCCAGTGCTTTGAGGTGCCTGCTCTACATGGTCCATGTCTCTGAGGCATACAGCAGGGCGGGTATCACTGCTGCCCTGTAGACCATGAGCTTAGTGCCGGGTTTGAGGTCCTGGTCTTCAAACACTCTCTTCCTCAGGCGACCGAAGGCTGCACTGGCACACTGAAGGCGGTGTTGGACTTTGTCATCGACGTCTGCCCTTGTTGACAGTAGGCTCCCGAGGTATGGAAAGTGGTCCACGTTGTCCAAGGCTTTGTCGAGGATTTTGATAATCGGGGGGCAGCACTGTGTGGTGGGGGCAGGTTGGTAGAGGACCTTTGTCTTACGGATGTTTAGCGTAAGGCCCATGCTCTCGTACGCTTCGGTGAAGGTGTTGACGATGGTTTGGAGTTCGACCTCCGAGTGAGCGCAGACGCAAGCGTCGTCTGCATACTGTAATTCGACAATGAATGATGAATACAGATGAATGCAGTACATGGTACTCTATTTACATCAACAGATTACAAGTGCATTTACATTAAAGCACTTCTGTGTCATACAGCCCAAGGGGGGTTTCTACTGGTTCCTGTCCCTCGGTGTACACTGGCGGGAGGGCTTTAAACTGCGGCCCTTCCCCATCGTGCCTTTGCGGCGGCGGAACCAACCTTTAGTGCGTCCCTCAGCATGTACTCCTGGACCTTGGAATGTGCCTGTCTGCAACACTCGGTCGTGGACAACTCCTTGCTCTGGAAGACCGGCATGGTGAGTGATGGAACAGGAAGCCCCTGTGTCCACTAAAAGTTGTCTGGGCGGCCTCTTACCAAGACTGGAACACACGGTCTTCCCTCCCCATCACAGTCAAGCCGGCTCACCGCAGCTATTGAGGTCTGTCCATGTCAAACCTTCTTAAAAGGATTGATAGGGTCTGTGCTCCTGCCCTGCTTATCATTCACTACCATTTTCTGTAGGGTCTGAATAGCTTCTAAGTACAGATTCTGATCGTCCCGGAGAGGTGGTGACAAACCCCGCTGTTGTTGTTTCTGTTTGGGTCCCTGTCCACAAGCACCACCTCCTGGTGACCAGCGTTGCTCTTCGACATGCCCCTGCTTGCCGCAGTTATTGCAGTTTTTCTGCGCACAGCAGTGTTTAGCAACATGTCCCCTTCTCCCACAGTTATAGCAAGGTCTGCCCCCGATTTGCTCCCTCATTGGTCACGAGTGGTGCTGTCCGCTTTCTTTTGGGGATTTCTGGGGTTTTCTGGTTGAGCTGGGATCCACACCAGACTTGGAGAGCTGCCTGGATTTCCCTCCCTATTGTTCCTCTTGGTCTAGTCCCCGTCAATTCCAAATAGCACACTGACGAAGTGTATACACACAAGCCGGGCTTACCAGGATCTTATACTTATTAATTACCAGCCCCTAAAATGTGGCATCATCCTCCATCCGTTCCACTCTGTCAGCAGTCCCTCTATTAGCATTGTATATCTCCAGAAATGTCCTTAAGAACTGACTAGGGTGTTCGCTCCCGGGCTTATAATCCACTATCTTGCCCATACCTGCCACCACTTTATACCCTACAGCTGTTGATGGCATATTGACCTGTTCCTGATGGGTCGGGAAGGTCTGTGTTAGCGTACTACTGCGGAGGAACTCCTGGGGTAGAGCTATCTGATGTGGCAATGCCGCCTGTATTAATCGGCAAGTGTCTTTGTCTGTCAGGCTATATGTCAACTGCAATGCCCGTACTCTGTTTAACAATGGAATGGGATCACCCACACCCTCATACTTTGGTATAAAAACAGAAAATGCTGGAGATACTCAGCAGGTCAGGCAGCATCTGTGAAGAGAGAAACAGGGTCAACGTTTGACAAAACATTAACTCTGTTTCTCTCTTCACAGATGCTGCCTGACCTGCTCAGTATCTCCAGCATTTTCTGTTTTTATTTCAGATTTCCAGCATCTGCAGTATTTTCTTTTTTTCTTCACATACTTTGGTAGTTGTGCACCCATCTGCTGCAACTCGGCAAGAGTTAAATCCCTCTCTACCTGCTGGTTCTCATACTCGTAAGTTATTGTTCCTGCATTTGAGTCAGTGAGGCCTTTTGTTTTCACCCTCTTAGTTACTGCGGGACACATGTGTGTCCTTGGCACTTTAGACCGAGTGTTACCTGAGACCCGGCTCCTGCCACTGGAGAGTGACGAAGGGCTTGAGGCATGACTGGTTGTTCCTCCCTGTCAGTCTCCGCACTGTCATATAGAGGAGCTGATGGGATTACGCGGCGGACCTCATCGTCATCCTCACTACTACTAGACTCCTCTTCTTCCTCATAACTGCCCCTGGAAAGGGCTGCCACCCTCACTGTTAATCCTTTAATCTGTCTCTTGTCCTTATTCCTTCCCTGTAGTTCCTTTCTCCATTTTCTCAGCACCTCCCTGTCCTTATTCACCTGCGACAAGTCCCATAGTTCCCGAGAAGCTGTTCTGGTATCATCCAACCTGCCCTGTGTCTTAACTATTACTTCTGCAGAGCCCTGCATTTGGGCTCGCAGCTGAGTTATTACTTGCCATTCGCAACTCCTCAGATAATGAAGCAGGCCGTGCCAACATGCAACAAGACCTGGATGACATTCAGGCTTGGGCTGATAAGTGGCAGGTAACATTCGCGCCACGGAAGTGCCAGGCAATGACTATCTCCAACAATCGAGAGTCTAACCACCTCCCCTTGACATTCAACGGCATTACCATTGCCGAATCCTCCACCATCAACATCCTGGGGGTCACTGTTGACCAGAAACTTAACTGGACCAGCCACATAAATACTGTGGCAACAAGAGCAGGTCAGAGGCTAAGTATTCTGCGGCAAGTGTCTCACCTCCTGACTCCCCAAAGCCTTTCCACCATCTACAAGGCACAAATCAGGAGTGTGATGGAATACTCTCCACTTCCTTGGATGAGTGCAGCTCCAACAACACTCAAGAAGTTCAACACCATCCAAGACAAAGCAACCCGCTTGATTGGCACCTCATCCACCACCTTAAAGTAGTTGACTCAGAGACTAGGGTCCTGAATTTAAATAAAGGAAACTACGATGGTCTGAGGCGCGAGTTGGGTAGGATTGATTGGGAAATGTTACTCAAAGGGTTGACGGTGGATAGGCAATGGCAAACATTCAAAGACCGCATGGATGAACTATAGGATTTGTTCATCCCAATTTGGCATAAAAATAAAACAAAAAAGGTGACTCAACCGTGGCTATCAAGGGAAATTAGGGATAGCATAAGAACCAAGGAGAGGACATATAAATTGGCCAGAAAAAGCAGTAAACCTGAGGATTGGGAGCAGTTTAGGATTCAACAAAGGAGGACAAAGGGATTAATTAAGAAGAGGAAAATAGAATATGAGAGTAAGCTTGTAGGGAACATAAAAACTGACTGTAAAAGCTTTTATAGATATGTGAAGAGAAAAAGATTGGTGAAGTCAAGCGTAGGTCCCTTGCAGTCAGAATCAGGGGAATTTATAATGGGGAGCAAAGAAATGGCAGACCAATTAAATACATATTTTGGTTCTGTCTTCACAAAGAAGGACACAAATAACCTCCCAGAGATGTCGGGGAACATAGGGTCTGATGAAAAGGAGGAGCTGAAAGAAATCAGTATTTGTAGGGAAATTGATGGGATTGAAGGCCGATAAATCCCCAGGGCCTGATAATCTACATCCTAGGGTACTTAAGGAAGTGGCCCTACAAATAGTAGATGCATTGCTGGTCATCTTCCAGCAATCGATGGAATCTGGAACAGTACCCATGGATTGGAGGGTAGCTAACGTTACCCCACTATTCAAAAAAGGTGGTAGAGAGAAAACGGGGAATTACAGACCGGTAAGCCTGACATCAGTAGTGGGGAAAATGCTAGAGTCCTTTATAAAAGATGTAATAGCAGAGCACTTGGAAAGCAGTGACAGGATCGGACAAAGTCAACATGGATTCACAAAAGGTAAATCGTGCTTGACTAATCAACTGGAATTTTTTGAGGATGTAACTGGTAAAATAGATAAGGGAGAACCTGTGGATGTGGAGTATTTGGACTTTCAGAAGGCTTTCGATAAGGTCCCGCATAAGAGATTAGCGTGTAAAGTTAAGGAAATGGGATTGGGGGCAAGGTATTGACTTGGATAGAGAACTGGTTGGCAGACAGAAAGCAAAGAGTTGGAATAAACGGCTCTTTTTCCGAGTGGCAGGCAGTGACTAGTCAGGTACCACAGGGATCAGTCCTTGGACCCCAGCTATTCACAATATATACTAATGATCTAGACAAGGGAACTAGATGTAATATCTCCAAATTTGCAGACGACACAAAGCTGGGTGGGCGTGTGTGCTGTGAGGAGGATGCCAAGAAACTACAGGATGATTTGGACAGGTTGGGTGATTGGGCAGATGCATGGCAGATGCAATATAATGTGGATAAATGTGAGGTTATCCACTTTGGTGGCAAAAACAGGAAGGCAGATTATTATCTGAATGGCAATAGATTGGGAGAAGGGGAAGTGCAACGAGACCTGGGTGTCCTTGTGCACCAGTCGCTGAAGGTAAGCATGCAGGTGCAGCAGACGGTTAAGAAGGCAAATGGTATGCTGGCCTTCGTAGCGAGAGGGTTTGAGTACAGGAACAAAGATGCCTTGCTGCAGTTGTACAGGGCCTTGGTGAGACCACATCTTGAGTATTGTGTGCAGTTTTGGTCGCCTTATGTGAGGAAGGATGTCCTTGCCATGGAAGGAGTTCAGCGAAGATTCACCAGGCTGATACCTGGGATGGTAGGAATGACGTATGAGGAGAGATAGGGTCGATTGAGCTTGTACTCGCTGGAGTTTAGATGAATGAGAGGGGATCTCATTGAAACTTATAAAATTCTGACAGGACTGGACAGACTAGATGCAGGAAGGATGTTCCCGATGGTCGGGGAGTCCAGAACCAGGGGTCACAGTCTAAGGATAAGGGGTAGGCCATTTAGAAATGATGAGGAATTTCTTCACCCAGAGAGTGGTGAACCTGTGGAATTCTCTACCAGAGAAGGCAGTAGAGGCCAATTCATTAAATATATTCAAGAAGGAGTTGGATATATTTCTTAAGGCGAAAGGGCTCAAGGGGTATGGGGAGAAAGCAGGGACCGGGTACTGAATTTGGATGATCAGCCATGATCGCATTGAATGGCGGAGCAGGCTCGAGGGGCCGAATGGCCTACTCCTGCTCCTATCTTTTATGTTTCTATGTTTCTTAAACATTCACTCCCTCCACCACCGGTGCACCGTGGCTTGAGTGTGTACCATCTACAAGATGCACTGCAGCAACTCGCCAAGGCTTCTTCGGCAGCACCTCCCAAACACGCAACCTCTTCCACCTAGAAGGACAAGGGCAGCAGACGCATGGGAACACCACCAGCACTGTGGGTGTACCTTCACCACACGAACTGCAGAGGTTCAAGAAGGCGGTTCACCACCACCTTCTGAAGGGCAACTAGGGATGGGCAATAAATGCTGGCCTTGCCAGCGACGCACCGATCCCATAAGCGAATAGAAAAAACCTTATCGAATGCCTTTTGGAAATCCAAATATACTACATCCACTGGTTCCCTTTACCTACCCTGCAAGTTAAATCCTCAAAAAACTCTAGCAAATTTGTCAAACATGATTTCCCTTTCTAGAATCTAAGGAATTTTGGAGGATCAAAACCAATGCATCCACTATCTCTTCAGCCACCTCTTTTAGAACCCTAGGATGTAGGCCATCAGGTCCAGGGGATTTGTCGGCTTTTAGTCCCATTAGTTTCTCTAGTACTTTTTCTCTACTTATATTAATTATATTAAGTTCCTCACCCTCATTAGACCCTTGGTTCCCCACCATTTTCGATATGCTTTTTGTGTCTTCTACTGTGAAGACAGATACAAAATATTTGTTTAACATTTCTGCCATTTCCTTATTCCCCATAATAATTTCTCCTGTCTCAGCCTCTAAGGGACCAACGTTTACTTTTGCTACTCTTTTCCTTTTTACATACTTGTAGAAATGCTTACAATCTGCTTTTATATTTTTTGCTAGTTTTCTCTTATATTCTATTTTTCCCCTTTTTATCAATTTTTTGGTCAACCCTTGCTGGTTTCTGAAACTCTCCCAATCCTCAGGTTTACTATTATTCTTTGCAACATTATAAGCTTCTTCTTTCAATCTAATGCTATCCTTAACTTCTTTAGTTAGCCACGGTTGGATCGCTTTTCCCATGGAGTTTTTGTTTCTCAATGGAATATATTTTTGTTGAGAATTGTGAAATATTTCTTTAAATGCTAGCCACTGCTTATCTACCACCATACTTTTTAATCTATTTTTCCAATCTACCTTAGCCAACTGACCACTCATAACTATGTAATTGGCTTTATTTAAGTTTAAGACTCTAGTTTCGGACATAGGCAAGTCACTCTCAAAATTAACGTGGAATTCTATCATATTATGATCACTCTGCCACAGAGGATCCTTTACTATGAGATTACTAATTAACCCTGTCTCATTACACAATACAAGATCTAATATAGCCTGTTCCCTGGTTGGTTCTATGAAATATTGTTCTCAGAAACTGTCCCGAATACATTTCATCTATTTGTCCTCCAGACTACCTTTGCCAATTTGATTTGTCCAGTCTATATGAAGATTAAAGTCCCCCAAGATTATTGCATTACCTTTGTTGCAAGCTCCTACTATTTCTTGATTAATATTCTGTCCAATGGTATAGCTACTGTTAGGGGGCCTATATACTGCTCCTATCAGTGTTTTCTGCCCCTTGTTATTCCTTATCTTCACCCATACTGATTCCATTTCCTGATCTTCCGAGCCGAGATCCTTTCTCTCTGCTGTCCTTATGTCATCCTTTATTATCAGGTCTACTCCCCCTACTTTTCCATTCTGCCTGTCTTTTCAAAACATCAAGTATCCTAGAACATTTAGTTCCCAACCTTGGCCACCTTGCAACCATGTCTCTATAATGGCTATTAGATCAAACCCATTTATCTCTATTTGTGCCACTAGTTTGTCTACCTTGTTACGAATGCTTCATGCTTTCAGATAAAGAGCCTTTAATTTAATTTTTTTACCATTATTCCCTGCTTTGACCTTATTCTCTGCTGCACTGCTACCATTAAACTCTCTGTCCCTTCCTGTCACTCTGCTTATTTTTACCCAAATCGCTACACTGCTCTATTGCCTTGACCTTTCTCTTTAGATTTCTAAATTTCCCCTCACCTGACTCCCCCCTTTTTTTAGTTTAAAGCCCTATCTACAGCCCTAGTTATTCAATTCACCAGGGTGCTGGTCCCAGCCCAGGTTAAGTGGGTTCGATTAGCTATGGAAAAGAACAGGGAGCAATCTAGAATAACAATATTTAATTGGAGGAAAGCCAATTTCAGGGGGTTGAGAATGGATCTGGCCCGGGTAAAGTGGAATTAAAGATTGGCAGGCAAAACTGTAATCGAAAAATGGGCTGCCTTTAAAGAGGAGAAGGTTCCGGTACAGTCGAGGTACATTCACAATTGGGGGAAAGGTAAGGCAACCAAAGCCAGAGTTCCCTGGATGATGAAAGAGATAGTGAGTAAGATGAAGCAAAAAAAGGACACGTATGACAGATGTCAGGTTAAGAATACAAGTGAGAATCAGGCTGAATATAGAAAGTTCAGAGGGGAAGTGAAAAAGAAAATAAGATGGGCAAAAAGAGAGAGTATGAGAATAGATTGGCAGCTAACATAAAAGGTAATCCAAAAGTCACATAAATAGGCATTAAATAGTAAACGGGTAGTAAGAGGAGGTGTGGGGCCGATTAGGGACCTAAAAGGAGACCTACGCATGGAGGGAGAGGGTATGGCTAAGGTACTAAATGAGTACTTTGCATCTGTCTTCACCAAGGAAGAAGATCCTGCCAAAGTCATAGTGAAAGAGGAGGTAGAGGAGATATTGGATGGGATAAAAATTGATAAAGAGGAGGTACTAGAAAGGCTGGCTGTACTTAAAGTATATAAGTCACCAGGACTGAATGGGATGCATCCTAGGATGCTGAGGGAAGTGAAGGAAGAAATCGCGGAGGTACTGGCCATAATCTTCCAATCCTCCTTAGATACGGGGGTGGTGCCAGAGGACTGAAGAATTGTAAATGTTACACACTTGTTCAAAAAGGGGTGTGAGGATAAACCCAGCAACTACAGGCAAGTCAGTTTAACCTCGGTAGTGGGGAAGCTTTTAGGAACGATAATCAGGGACAACATTAAAAGTCACGGACATGTGTGGATTAATTAAGGAAAGCCAGCACGAATTGGTTAAAGGCAAACTTGATTGAGTTTTTTGATGAGGTAACAGAGAGGGTTGATGAGGGCAATGCGATTGACCTGGTGTACATGGATTTCCAAAAGGCGTTTGATAAAGTGCCACATAATAGGCTTGCTAGCAAACTTGAAACCCATGGAATGAAAGGGACAGTGGCAGCATGGATACGAAATTGGCTAAGTGACAGGAAACAGAGAAGTGGTGAATGGTTGTTTTTCGGACTGGAGGAAGATATACAGGCTGGTGGAATGGGCGGGCACGTGGCAGTTGAAGTTTAACATAGAAAACTGTGAAGTGATACATTTTGGTAGGAAGAATGAGGAGAGGAAATATAAGCTAAAGGATAAAATTCTAATGGGGGTGCATGAACAGAGAGACCTGGGAGTATATGTGCACAAATCGTTGAAGGTGGCAGGGCAGGTTGAGAAAGCGATTAAAAAGCATACAGGATCCTGGGCTTCATAAATAGAGGCTTAGGGCTCGAATGTCCAAGCCCCGTGGAGGTGGGTTTGGAGGCGGGAGTGGTGGGAAAATTGCAGAATCGGGGGGCAGGAACCCATCCTGCCCCCAACCCGCCTCCATGCCAATGTCCCAGGAGGCGGGTATCCGACCTGTGCTGGGAGCCGCCTCCCCGAGGCGGAAAGGGGATTAGTGCCAATTAACTGCCTGTTAACAGGTAGTTAACAGGCAGTTTTTTGCCTAATCCCTATTTTTAGCCCTGAAATGTGGGCTTCCCGACAGCTCGGCTCTGAACCACGCCAAGTTAGCGAGACGGACCGTCAGTCTGAAGGGGTTGGAGGGGTCGAGATGTCCGTTGTGCAGGTGAGTGATGGGTGCATGTGTGCAGAGGTAAGTGTGTGAGGTGTATGTAAAGTGTTTTAATAAGTTTTACTTACCTTTACTTTCTCCTGCAGGCTTCCTTCCTTCAGTTCTCGGGAGTCCCTCAGCTCACCGGCACAGAAAGCAGAATGGCCGCTGAGCTGTCAAAAGCTGCAGCATTCAGCTTTCTGGTCTGGAGAGTCTCTAACTGAGTCTGAGTAGAAGGACTCAAGTTAGAAGACAGATTGTCAGTGTTTGACAGCTTCACAGAGCTGTCAAAGGCTGATCTTTCATCTGTCAAAAGCTCTTGACAGATGAAATGTCAATCGCTGACGTCACCAGTAACCAGGTGTCCCTTAATTGGCCTGCTGAGCCTGCTGGGCGGGCTTAACAAGGTCAATCAAGGGAAAATAGCATGGGTTGGCTACAATTCGATGGAGGCGGGACTACAACCCAAAAAGTGGGAGTCCCGCCTCCATCACGTCCCCATTGACAAAATCCAGCCCATAGAGTACAAAGGCAAGGAAGTTATGATGAATCTGTTTAAAACACTGGTTCAGCCTCAACTCGAGTATTGTGCCCAGTTCTGCGTACTACACTTTAGGAAGGATGTGGAGGTCTTTGAGAGGGTGCAGAAAAGATTTACAAGAATGGTTCCAGGGAGGAGGGACTTCAGTTACGTGGATAGACTGGAGAAGCTGGGATTGCTCTCCTTAGGGCAGAGAAAGTTGAGAGGAGATTTGATAGCGGTGTTTAAAATCATGAGGAGTTGAGATAGAGAGAAACTGTTCCCATTGGCGGAAGGGTCGAGAACCAGAGGACACAGATTTAAGGTGATTGGCAGAAGAACCAAAGGTGACATGAGGGAAAACATTTTTATGCAGCGAGTTGTTGTGATCTGGAATGTGCTGCCTGAAAGGGTGGTGGAGGCAGACTCGATCGTGGCTTTCAAAAGGGAGTTGGATAAGTACCTGAAGGAAAAAAATTTGCAGGTCTACGGGGAAAGGGCGGGGGAGTGGGACTAGCTGAAGTGCTCTTGCAGAGAGCCGGCACGGGCTCGACAGGCCGAATGGCCTCCTTCTGTGCTGTAACCATTCTATGATTCTAGGGATAATGAGGCTAGTGCATTTTATGTAATCTACTTGGATTATAGCAAGGCTTTTGACAAGGTCCCACATGGCAGACGGGTCAGAAAAATAAAAGCCCATGGAATCTAATGGAAAGTGGCAAGTTGGATCCAAAATTAGCTCAGTGGCAGGAAGCAAAGGGTAATGGTCGACGGGTGTTTTTGTGACTGGAAGGCTGTTTCCAGTGGGGTTCCACAGGGCTCAGTACTAGGTCCCTTGCTTTGTGTGGTATATATCAGTGATTTACACTTCAATGTATGGGGCATGATTAAGAAGTTTGCAGGTGATACAAAAATTGGTCGTGTGGTTGATAGTGAGGAAGAAAGCTGCAGATATCAATGGACTGGTCAGGTGGGCAGAAAAGTGACAAATGGAATTCAATCCAGAGAAGTGTGAGGTAATGCATTTGAGGAGGGTTAACAAGGCAAGGTAATACACTATAAATGGTAGGGTACTGAGAAATGTAGAGGAACAGAGGGACCTTGGAGTGCATGTCCACAGATCCCTGGAGGTAGCAGGACAGGTAGATAAGGTGGTTAAGAAGGCATACGGGATACTTGCCTTTATTAGCCGAGCCATAGAATATGAGAGCAGGGGGTTATGCTTGAACTGTATAAAATACTAGTTAGGCCGCAGCTAGAGTACTGCGTGCAGTTCTGGTCACCACATTACAGGAAGGATGTGATCGCACTAGCGAGGGTGCAGAGGAGAGTTACGACGATGTTGCCAGGACTGGAGAATTTTAGCTGTGAAGAAAGATTGGATAGGCTGGGGTAGTTTTTGTTGGAACAGAGGAGGCTGAGGGGAGACTTAATTGAGGTGTATAAAATTATGATGGGCCTAGGTAGAGTGGATAGGAAGGACCTATTTCCCTTGGCAGAGAGGTCAATAACCAGGGGGCAGAGATTTAAAGTAATTGGTAGAAGGATTAGAGGGGAGTTGAGGAGAACTGTTTTCACCCAGAGGGCGGTGGGGGTCTGGAACTCACTGCCTGAAAGGGTGGTAGAGGCAGAGACCCTCATCACATTTAAAAAGTGCTTGGATGTGCACTTGAAGTGCCGTAACCTACAGGGCTACGGACCAAGAGCTGGAAAGTGGGATTAGGCTGGAGAGCTGTTTTTCGACCAGCACAGACACGATGGGCCGAATGGTTTCCTTCTTTGCCATAAATTTCTATGATTCTATAATTCTATGATTCTAGCTTAATACCTTACCTTGGCCTGACCTTTATTCTCATGACTTCAGACAACTCACCAATCAGCCGACACTATCCTGCATTGTCCCAGTGATTCAGCTGATCGGGATCTTCTCCTCATCTCCAGTCCTCACTCTCGCACTGTGTCAGCGCCCTCACTGCTGGGCTTTTCTGGCCAATGTGTTGTATCTGTAACTTGCAGAGCACCCTATGTAATGTGACTGATGTTACTGTGGATGCCTGAATTGTTCAAACCTCACCCTTTCTCCTCACCTCTACTCCAGGAGTAAAATGAGTGAAGTCACCCCTAAAAGTCTTTACTCCCTTCCTTCGTATGCAGTGTTTATTAAAATCAGAGTGTGACCTGGCACCAATGTGACAAAAATAGTTTGCCCTTGTTTTTCCAGATTCTTGTTTTAGTAACTTTGTGGAAACTGATAACCACGGGCACAATCCTGTATAAAAGTGCGACCGTTACCAGACCCAGACACATCGCCCACCGACAAGATGAAGACTCTGATTGTTCTCAGTGTCCTGCTCTCGGTCGCCAGCGCCGAAACCCTTACAAGATGTCAAGTTGCTAAGGCCATAAAGAATTCTATACTGAGTAAATTCATCCAGTACAGCGTGGCAGACTGTGAGTAACACTTTCTTTGTTCTAATTAAACGGTGCCGAATGCACTCGCAGATTGTGGCTGTGGTTTCCTCTTGTAGTTCTCTCAGTCAGTGGGTAAGTACACGTTATGTTGGTGGGGCCAGGAAATGTCCGAGCCTGGTCCGGATTGAGTATACTGATCTTAGCTAAGCTACAATTGGTCTTAAGACCGCTGGAGCTGGGCAGGGAAAATCATCCAGGGCCCTAACCCTTGATCGCTGCCCTCTGAAGCAGAGAGTTGGGATAAACGGGTCATTTGCAGATTGGCAGGCTGTTACTAATAGGGTGCCACAAGAGTGCTGGGGCCTCAGCTATTTACAATCTACATCAATGACTTAGATGAAGGGACCGAGTGCAATGTACCCAAGTTTGCTGACGATACAAAGCTAGTTGGGACAGTAAGACGTGGGGATGCAAAGAGCCTGCAAAGAACATAAGAACATAAGACGTAGGAGCAGGAGGAGGTCATTCGGCCCCTCGAGCCTGCTCCGCCATTCAATAAGATCGTGGCTGATCTGATCTTGGCCTCAACTCCACTTCCCTGCCCGCTCCCCATAACCCTTGACTCCCTTATCGTTCAAAAATCTGTCTAAGGGATATAGACAGGTTAAGTGAGTGGGCAATAAGGTGGCAGATGCAGTATAATGTGGGGAAATGTGAGGTTATTCACTTTGGTAGGAAGAATAGAAAAATAATATTTTTTAAATGGTGAGAAACTATTAAATGTTGGTGTTCAGAGAGATTTAGGTGTCCTCGTACAAGAAACACAAAAAGTTAGCATGCAGGTACAGCAAGCAATAAGGAAGGCAAATGGCATGTTGGCCTTTATTGTAAGGAGGTTGAAGTACAAGATTAAGGAAGTCTTGCTACAGTTGTACAGGGCCTTGGTGAGACCACACCTGGAGTACTGTGCTCAGCTTTGGTCTCCTTATCTAAGGAAGGATATACTTGCCTTTATTTAAATGGAGAGAGACTACAGAATGCTGCGGTACAGAGGGACCTGGGTGTCCTCGTACATGAAACACAAAAGGTTAGCATGCAGGGACAGCAAGTAATTCGGAAGGCAAGTGGAATATTGGCCTTTGTTGCAAGGGGGATGGAGTATAAAAGTAGGAAAGTCTTGCTACAACTGTACTGGGCGTTGGTGAGACCACACCTGGAGTACTGCGTACAGTTTTGGTCTCCTTATTTAAGGAAGGATATATTTGCATTGGAGGCAGTTCAGAGAAGGTTCACAAGGTTGATCCCTGAGATGAAGGGGTTGTCTTATGAGGAAAGGTTGAGCAGGTTGGGCCTATAATTGTAGTGTATGTACCTTTAAGAGAGAACTACTTTTACAGCTCCTGTATACTGTAGCACCGGCAGTGACCACCCCTGTATATAAGCCTTGAGCATGTCTCTGTACTGCCAGTCTTGAGACTACCCTACTTCAGTAAACACCTGTTGATTGTTAAGTTACAGCCTCCGTGTAGTTATTGGAAAACATCATACTCTAAGAATCACGGATCTAACAGTGGCGACGAGGTCGATTCGAATCTACCTGCAACTCTGCATTTCCCTTCAAGGATTCGCTCCGGGAGGGCGGTGGAAGAAAGTCGAGGCCAGAAGCACGGTCGTCGACCACGAGCAACCACCCAGTCGTCCGGCAGAGAGTGAACATCGCAGGGGAGGCTGTTGAGAGCCGGGCTTGGTTCCCCAGCCACGACGATCCAGCAACAGACTGGCAACAGGTACAGCGCAGACCCTTCCCGGACAGTGGCGGCTGGAGCCGACCGACGGCAGAGAAAAAGCCGAGCAGCGTCGACGGGGTAAGAGAGAGGGTGAAGCGCACAGGGCGCAGCCGGGGGTTGGAAACCGAGCGGCGTCGAGGAAAAACAAAACAGAGAGAGAGAGGGTAAAGCAGCAGCCGGGTTCAGGACCAAGCGGCGGAAACGGGAAAGGCGCACAGGAGAACGCGCAGAGCACAGCCAGGGCTCAAGGGCTGAACAGCATCCGCGGGGAGAAGAAGGGAGAGTGTGGGAGACGCCATTGAGCTGCGGAGAAGAAGGGAGAGCGCGGGAGACGCCATTTTTAGAAGCCGCAGCGGAGAAGAATGGCGAGCGCGGTAAGAAAGGAAAGCGCAAGAGACGCCATTTTGTGCCAGCGGAGAAGAAGGGAGAGCGCGGGAGACGCCATTTTTGACAGTTAAATCACACCCAGGGATGCCGAAGAGTGGCAGTATCTCCGCGTTCTACAATGAAGTCGAAGATTGGGCGACATATGTGGAACGCATTGAGGAGTACTGCAGGGTGAATGAAGTGCCAGATGCTAGGAAAGCACTGGTTTTGTTAAATTCCATGGGTGCAAAAACTTATGGCTTACTGCGAAACCTAATAACTCCAGAGCAGCCCGTGGATAAGAATTTCGAAAGCATAGTAGAAATCCTACAGGACCACTTAAACCCCACACCGCTGCTGATAGCAGAAAGATTTAAGTTCCACAAAAGGAACCAGCATAAAGACAAAAGTAATGCTGAGTACTTAACGGAACTGCGCAAACTATCGAAACACTGCCAGTTTGGAGTGGGACTAGCAGATACGTTAAGGGACAAGTTTGTGTGTGGGCTGCAAAATGAAGGAACCCAGAAATGGCTTCTATCAGAAAAGGATCTTACGCTGGACAAGGCTTTCAGCATGGCAGTATCACACATAGCAGCCGCAAGGGGCGCGGCAGAGATACAACGGAGACCGCAAGAATATGGCACCAATGAAATGTCATATGGAGCAGGGAGGTGTTATCACTGCGGCAGAACAACACACGACCAGAAGGATTGTTGGTTCAAGGACCAAGTGTGCAGACAGTGTGGAAAAGCAGGACACATAGCAAGAGTCTGCAGGTCAGGGAAGAAAACCAACAGCAAGAAATCTCCACAGGAGAAGTACAAAAAGGTACATAAGGTGATGGACAGTAGTTCAGATGAACAGAAAAGTGATACAGACCCTGGAAGTAAGGAGCTGGGTTGACTGAAACTACATAAGGTAACCAAAATGGAGGATCACCAGACTATCTGGGTCACACTCAAGATAGACAGAGTCCAAGTGAAAATGGAATTGGACACAGGATCAGCCCTAACAGTCATAAACCAAAGGGACTACAAGCGGCTATTTTCACATATACCCTCGAAAGCTACAGAGATTGTCTTGAAGACGTACACGGGGCAAAAAGTCTACCCCAAAGGAAAAATAAGGGTGAAAGTGATATACAAAGGCCAGGAAATACCTAAAATGGACCTATATGTATTGCCAGATGGAGGACCACCACTACTAGGACGTGAATGGATCCGGAAGATACAATTAGATTGGCATTCCATACAGGCACTGAAGGTTGAGGCCAAAAAGGATGACGACGTCACACCTGGATGACTGTCAAAAATGCTAACTGACGCAAAAGAAGTGTTCCAGGAGGGACTCGGAACACTAAAAGGCATAACAGCAACGATTAAAATAGAGGAAAATGCAAGCCCAAAGTTTCTTAAGGCCAGACCAGTGTCTTATGCGATCCGACCAGCCATCGAAGCAGAGCTGGAAGGGTTGGAACGTTCAGGAGTACTGTCCAAAGTAGACTGGAGCGAGTGGGCTACACCCATCATTCCTGTAATGAAGAGGTCGTTGAGTAATGCGCCTGGGGAACCAAAGAAGGTCCGCATCTGTGGGGATTTTAAGGTGACAGTGAACCCAGTCCTTCACACGGTACAATATCCGCTTCCACGGATTGAGGATATTTTCGCCTCGCTATCTGGAGGTAAACGCTTCACCAAAATTGATCTAGCCCAGACGTACTTGCAAATGGAGGTAGAAGAAGCCGCGAAACAATACCTCACGATCAACACTCATAAAGGTCTCTACCAATACAACCGGCTGGTGTTCGGGGTAGCATCGGCTCCGGCTATTTGGCAAAGGGCGATGGATCAAGTCCTGCAAGGGATTCCAGGGATCTAGTGTTATTTGGACGACATCCTGGTCACGGGCGAAAATGACAGTGATCACCTCGCCAACCTGGAGAAGGTGCTCAATAGATTAAAGGAATATGGGCTACGAGCTAATCACCGCAAGTGCAAGTTTTTCCAGAATCAGATCTCGTATTGTGGCCACGTTATTGATGAAGAGGGGTTACATAAGTCCCCTGAAAAGATTGAGGCAGTAGTCAAGGCTCCAGCACCGGAAAATGTGTCACAACTGAGGTCGTTCCTCGGCCTGGTGAACTACTACCATAAGTTCTTACCAAATTTGTCTACAGTATTACACCCACTGAACACCCTACTGCAAACGGGGGTACCATGGAAGTGGAATGACGAACGTAAACGAGCTTTCCAGAAGTGCAAAGAATTGATCACATCAAAAGAGGTGTTGGCTCATTTCAACCCAGCACTACCAATTCATTTGGCATGTGATGCATCACCCTATGGTATTGGAGCGGTGCTGTCGCACAAAGTCCCAGATGGGTTGGAGAGGCCAGTAGCCTTTGCGTCTCGGTCACTAACCTCAGCCGAGCGCAACTATGCCCAGATTGACAGGGAGGCCCTCAGCCTAGTATGGGGAGTAAAAAAATTCAACCACTATCGGCATGGGCAGAAGTTCACCTTGCTGACTGACCACCAACCACTTGTCTCCATCTTTAATCCAAAGAAAGGCGTTCCGGTGATGACTGCACAACGGTTACAAAGATGGTCCCTTTTTCTAGGAGCGAACCAATATGAAATAGAATATAAAGGCACGAAACAGCATGGAAACGCTGATGGGCTATCACGCCTGTCACTGCCTACTATGGAGGAAGCACCAGCAGTGGACCCTGTCGAAATATTTTATTCGTCAATAATTGAACGATTGCCAGTAACTAACGCGGATATAGAGAAGGAGACCCGCAATGATCCGACACTGTCTCGGGTATATGATTTGACGGTGAGGGGATGGCCAACACATGGCGACTCACTGTTGCCAGCATTCTCATCCAGAAGAGAACAGCTGTCAGTATGCCAGGGGACAGTGATGTGTGGATCCCGAGTGGTAATTCCACCCAAATTAAGGGAGAGATTGCTAAATGAGCTTCACGAAGGTCATCTGGGAGGGGTGAAAATGAAAAGCCTTGGTAGGGCTTATCTGTGGTGGCCGGGGATCGATCAACAAATCGAGGACCTAACCAAGAGCTGCTCAGGATGCCAGAAGGTCCAAAATGCACCACCACATGCCCCTCTACACCCATGGGAGTGGCCCTCCTCTCCATGGCAACGGGTGCATATTGATTTTGCTGGTCCATTCATGGACTCAATGTTCTTAATAGCAGTGGATGCTCACTCGAAATGGCCTGAGGTGATAAAAATGTCCTCAACCACTACAGAGAAAACGATTGCAGTCCTACGGACCATATTTGCCAGGAACGGCTTGCCAGAGCAGATTTGCTCTGATAACGGACCACAGTTTGTGTCCGAAGAGTTTCGGAAATTTATGAGAAGGAATGGGGTAAGGCATTACACATCCGCCCCGTATCATCCATCCACAAATGGATTGGCTGAGAGGTTCGTACAAACCTTTAAAAAGGCGATAAAGGCCATGTGCGATGATGAAATTCCACTACAGCATAAGGTGGACAATTTCCTGTTAACCTACAGAAATGCGACACATGCAGTTACCAACCAGACCCCGGCCATGATGTTCTTTAACCGAAGGTTGAGATCTCGTCTGGATTTGCTCAGACCAAATGTGCGAAGAAATGTTGAAGATAAACAATTCCAGCACATCAATGAGAAGCCGACAAGGAGCTTCAATGTAGGACAACCAGTGTTGGCCCGTGACTACCGAACAGAGAAATGGCAACCCGGAACAATATGCACATGGCAGGGGCCATTAATGTACACAGTGGATGTCGGGGAGAACATTGTGAGACGCCACGTCGATCAGATCTTAGCGTCACAGGAACGAGTCAACCCCATGTCTCGCGTACCTGGGGATGAACCCGACATACCAGTAGCATCTACCTCAGAAACAGTGGCAGTGGAAACTGATGAACTAACCAACGAAAGGGGGCCAGAATCGCCTCCGCACCAAGAACAAGAACCTCAGGAAAGGCGCTATCCAGAAAGCATCAGGAAGCCACCCCAAAGACTGAATCTATAAATGGACTATTTCTGTTTAATGTGCATGTTAAAGTGTTAATTGTTATTTGAATATTATGGGTACTGCTAATCTAAAAGGGGAGGAATTGTAGTGTATGTACCTTTAAGAGAGAACTACTTTTACAGCTCCTGTATACTGTAGTACCGGCAGTGACCACCCTTGTATATAAGCCTTGAGCATGCCTCTGTACTGCCAGTCTTGAGACTACCCTCCTCCAGTAAACACCTGTTGATTGTTAAGTACAGCCTCCGTGTAGTTATTGGAAAACATCATACTCTAAGAATCACGGATCTAACAATAATCATTAGAGTTTAGAAGAATGAGAGGTGAACTTATTGAAACATATAGGCCTAGAAATTGAGTTTGCGCTGCGCCAGGGCTTTAGCGCCGGAAGTTAGCGCCGGCGCTAAGTCCCTTTGCGCGCGCCAAAAATTCAGTAGCGCCGCGCCCAAACGGCTGCCGGCGCTACTGAAGGGTTTTAGCGCCTGAAAACTGGCGCAACGCGCCGCATTGCGGCGCTATTCCGGCGCTGCGGCGCCCGCTGCGGTGCGGCAGGCTCGGGAAGTGCAGGCCTCCTCCTTCCGTTAAGGAGGAGCTGCCTGCACCCGGCCGCGGCCCGTGCAAATCTCCTCAAAAATGAGCCCGGCACCTCGGACAAGGGACAAGTGCCAGGCTTGCATCTGCTGGGTGGCGAGGCGGCCGCAACTGAATTTCGGCTTGGGGCCGGGTTACCACGGCAACCGGGACGCTGCGCACACCGATGACGTCATCGGTGCCGGCGCAGCGCTACCGGTCTACCGCCGCGGAAGGGCCCCAGGCAATTTAGGAACCGGCGCCAATTGCTGCGCTAGGCCCTCTAGCGCCGCAAAATCGGTGCTAAGGGCACTGAATTTCTAGGCCACAAGATTCTGAGGGGGTTTGACAGGGTAGATGCAGAGAGGATGTTTTCCCTCATGGGGGAATCTAGAACTAGGGGGCATAGTTTCAGAATAAGGGGTCACCCATTTAAAACGGGGATGAGGAGGAATTTCTTCTCTCAGAGGGTCATGAATCTGTGGAATTCTTTACCCCAGAGAGCTGTGGAGGCGGAGTCATTGAATATATTCAAGGCGGAGATTGACAGATTTTTGAAAAACAGGGAAATCAAGGGTTCTGGGGAGCGGGCAGGAAAGTGGAATTGAGGCCAAGATCAGATCAGCCATGATCTTATTGAATGGCAGAGCAGGATCGAGGGGCCAAATGGCCTATTCCTGCTCCTATTTCTTATGTTCTTTTGTTCTTATGCCTTAGAGGCGGTGTAACCAAGGTTTACTAGATTGATCCCTAGGATGAGAGCTTTATCCCACGAGGAGAGATTGAGTAGATTGGGCCGATACTCTCTGGAGTTTAGAAGAATGAGAGGTGATCCCATTGAAGCATGTAAGATTCTGAGGGAGATTGACAGGGTAGATGCTGAGAGATTGTTTCCCCTGGCTGGAGAACTAAGGGGTATAGGGCTCGATTTTGCCATTGGGGGCGGGCTGGGGTGTGTCAGGTGGTCTTCGTGTCAGGACCCCGACTCCGATGTGAAGTGGGAAAAAAGTGCGATTTTGCCCTAATTGGGCACTTGATTTCCAGCGTGTGGAAACCCCTGGCCCAATGAGTCTTTTCATACAGAAAGTCGCCTCCGATGACATCATCAATGCTGCTGGATTTAAGACCTGCAAGCAGCCTTGTTTCTTTTGGAGTTTTTAAACTTTATGCCCATTGTTGTGATCGCTTCATTCAGCAACTATGTCCAGCAGTCGGCCAAAGTATGTTCCAAGATTCGGTGAGGCCTCCCTCCAAGCTCTGGTGGAGGGAGCAAGATCCAATAAGGAGGTGCTCTTCCCTTCCTCAGGGAGGAAAAAGCCTCCCCAGCAGACTAAAGCTGTGTGGCTGCAAGTGGCCCAGGAGGTCAACTCAATCTCTATGTGTCGCAGAATCTGGCTGCAGTGCAGGAAGAGGTTTCATGACCTTATCCACACAGGAAAAGTGAGTTTGACTTTCCCATCACCCTCAATCTGATCCCCATCGCCTGTCCTCACCAGCACTCTGCTTTGCCAACCGCTTCCTCCACATCCCACTTGACACTGACATCCCTGCACCCTTACCCATTCCCTCTCTCTCTCTGGTCACATTCACTTAACTATTCGACCATGCAGCCCTCACACTCCTTATCACTGTGATGCAATGACAACAACTTACAACACACAGGGAGGGCCCTTTGTCTCCTTCTAAGCATCTATGCTATGGATTCTCTACACTCACTCCTTTATTCCCACTCAAACTCCACTTGTGTCCCTCATTGCAGGAAAAGAGAGCCCACAAGAAGAGGGAAAGAGCGAGGATAGGAGGAGGGCCACCCTCAGTAGCCCAGCTCACCACCTCGGAGGAGGCGGCCCTGGAATCACCAATGTTGAGGATGATTCGCAAGTGGGGGACGGACAGATGGGTGCATCATAGCAAGCTAGTGACAGGATAGTTTGGCATCTCTCTCATTCATATTGCATGAGTGACTGTTAATTATTCTGATGCTCTAACAGATTGACTTATGATCATCTGCACTATTCAATGTGCATGTAACCTTTACCTCACATCTCTAACACTTTCCTTTACTCCCCCACAGGACCATCGACAGCCCCCGTCCCCATTGTCCAGGAGGAACAGCCTGAGCCTCAAGATTCCTCAGAGGAAGCTGCAACCTCTGAGGGCACAGTGTCAGCAGAACTCAGCGCACCCAGCACCAGCGCAGACACACCTCGGTGGGACCTTCACGATATAGAGTAGTGTTGTCACCTGGTGTATCATAGCTCACAAGTGAGCATCGGCAGATGGTGGAGACAGGGACAGTGGTGGAGAGTCCTCATCGGAGGGCGCAGGAATCTGCCAGCTCGGCTCAGCTGCATGTCGACCCTGTGCCTCCGGATTCATCCAGGAGAGCGGTGCTGGAACTCCAGGAACAGGTGCAGGAGTCTCTGGCAGGTTATGTCTCCAGGCTCACTGCGAGTGTGGAGCGAATGGAGGCGTCCATTGCGAACATGAGCAGAGCCTTTGTGGAGGCATTGGCGCATGAACGCATCACCATGGAAAGGATGGCAACCTCCGTGTGTAAGGAATGACCCAGATTCTGCCTCACCTCGTCACCAGAGGGCTCCATGAACTCTCTTAATTGTGTCCTTCTTTATTCATTATTGTATTCACCTGTGCATTGTTAGACACCTACTATTTAAGTGGTGTTCACTTTATGTTCATTGCTCAGTCTTGAGTTGCATTGCCTGGTGATACTGCTTGCCTGTACTCTGTACTGTTGTTATTTTGTTTATGTCAACCTTTGTTTTGCAACCTAACCTCTGCCTCAGTTTGCCTCACTGCAGTTGGGTCCACCGAGTTCCGGTCCTTACACAGTGGAAAGGATGGCTACGGTAGAGGAGAGGATGGCTACGGCCATGGAGGCGCTAAGTCGCCAGAGTGTTGAAAACATGGTCCTTGTTCATAATAGACTGACATCTCTTGAGGAGCGATGGTCGGCTATTGAGCATAGAAACCAGACCTTCATGGAAGTCCTCTGGAGTAGGACTTCCAGTGCAGAAACGGGTCCCCATGGCCCCCCTGAAGTGCAGCAAGGTGCTTGCTAGCTCTGAAGTGGGGCTGACCCATGAGAGGGATGTTGGTGGCAGACAACAAGGAAGTGGGGGCTCCTCTCCAAGCACTCACACGACCATGCCACTGCAAAGCCCTCGGTCAGAGCCCCACCAGAGTCCTCACCCAACTGAGATGGGCGTCTCAGCCCCTGCACAGCCGCAGGAGCAGCAGACTGTTGCTTAGCCCTCACAGGCTCGCAACCCCAGAGGACGCCCGCCAAAGGTGTCGAGATAGGAGCAGCAAGAAAGTGAGCAAGGGGCCTCCACATCTGTTGAAGCCACAGGGGAAGCACCACGTAGGAGCACGCCAAGTATTCACAAGGGTAGTCACTTTGGTGTTCTGTTGTATTGGTTTTTGACAAGCCATCCTTGTAATGTTATGGTAAACAGATTTGATGGCAAACTGTTGAAGTTGTGGCCTGTGTCATCTCGCAAATGGGACTTCCACATTGAGGGCTTAGGGCGACTTGCACTTGTCAGTATGGTGGTCAGAGTGACAGGAATCCGCAGGTTCTTGTCCATTGTCGATGCTCTGGTAAGAAGGTGCGAGGCAAAAGTGTTTGATTGTGCAGGTTAAGCAAATCTGACCAACATGAGCGCGTCCCTTGCATCCCGGGCAGCAATGTGGTCGCGCGCTGGCGCCTTCTGGCCTGTGCAGCTTCAGGTGGCTGAGCAGCAGCTTGGCTCTCTTGTTGCTGCTGTTGTTCAGGGTTCTGCTGCTGCCACGGCTGGTCTTCATCCGAATCTGATGTCCAGGAGGAAAGGAAATAAATGGTCGCCATGCTTCTGGTATATGCCTCAGTTGAGGAAGTGCTCAGTCAAGGTGGGGAGAGGGGTTTCCAAGGAGGTCACACTGGAGATGGGTGTCAGGCTCCAAACTTCCACAACAATGAGTAGGCCTGCTAAAGGTTCCCTCAGACCTGAGACAACAAAGTTCTGCCACCTGCAAATGATCATTGGTGAAAACTCCTTTGTAATGGTGGAGCTGCAGCTGTTAGTAAGCAAACCACTTGTGAGGCCGCCAGGATTCACTGGCGTGTTCCAGGGGAGACGTGCAGGATGGGGGAAATGTGTTAAAATCAGAAAGGCCTCTCAACATGGGATTATAGAGGCAATTAACTGGTTGTTAAGTGACTTAAGGGTCTATCCCACCTCTTGGAGGCAGGATGGAAACAGGGTCTGAAACCCCAATTCTGGGAAAATTGTTCGGAGTCGGGCTGGAGGCGGGTTCGGAGCCGCCCACCATTTTTTGTGATTTTAACACCTCACACGCCTCCAATCCCACCTCCTCGGGCCTGGCAAAATCAAGCCTATAGTCTCAGGAAAAAGGGTCAGTCATTTAAGACTGAGATGAGGAGGAATTTCTTCACTCAGAGGGTTGTGAATCTTTGGAATTCTCTGCCCCAAAGGGCTGTGGATGCTGAGTCTTTGAGTATATTCAAGGCTGAGATCGATAGATTTTTGGACTTTAGGTGAATCAAGGGATATGGGGATCGGGCAGGGAAATGGAGTTGAGGTAGAAGATCAGCCATGATCCTATTGAATGGCAGAGGAGGCTCGAGGGGCCATATGGCCTACTCCTGCACCTAGGTCTTATGTTCTTATGCTTTGGGGACTTTTCTTGGATCTTTTGAACAGTATTTGAGATCAATTTCCTAGTTGGTCCCAAATCCTATTCCTTTGAGAGAATCTTCAGTAGATTTGCAATGTAACAAATCAATAATTTGAATAAAACAACTAGTAGAAACCTTGATTTTTAAACTACTGTAATTATTTGTAGCTGTTAGATCTATCTCCAGTCTTCAATAATTAAGAGAACATCCCACCAGACCGCCATCCCTAAAAGTGTATACAGGCTAAGTCTGTGCAGCTAGATCCTAAAACTCTCATGTATTGTGTCTGATTTAGACGGACAGTTACTGGACCAAAACAAGACAGAACTGCTTCATCTTTGTCACAGATAGATATGTGTAGATGTTTAACACGGGTGGGATTGGTTTGGCTGTGATGCTCTCTAAGAGAGAATAGCCTTCCATCTCTAACAGTCTGGACTCAATCACGGTAATAGTTACAGGTGCCCGCGAACTGAGCCCCAGCGAGACTCAGCACCACCAGGAGAGCAGGAGAGACAATCAGCAAAATGAAGTCCCACCTTGTTCACGGCTCCAATTCCCACAATCACTGCCTTCCGCTGAACGGACTGGAGATAAGTGAGTGTCAGTATCCTGTTCTGTGCTGCTAGTTCCCTCTTTCATTCTTTCTCTCACTTTGGCCCCTCCTTTACGTTTAAATTAAGGCAGTGGAGTATGAGAAGCTCAGAGGAAATTCGCCCCGAGCTTTTTTAAATTCATTCATGGGATGTTGGCGTCACTGGCAAGGTCAACATTTATTGCCCATCCCTAATTGCGCTTGAGAAGGTGGTGGTGACAACTGAGCACCTTGCTCGGCCATTTCAGAGGGCAGTTAAGAGTCAACCACATTGCTGTGGGTCTGAAGTCACACATAGGCCAGACCGGGTGAGGGCGGCAGATTTCCTTCCATTAGTGAACCAGATGAGTTTTTATGACAATCCGGTACTTTCATGGTCACCATTACTGGTACTAGCTTTTTATTCCAGCATTATTTAATTAACTGGATTATAACTTCCCCAGCTGCCATGGTGGGATTTGCACATTTGAACATGGTGTCAGTCCAGGCCTCTTGATTACTAGCCCACTAACATAAGCACTATGCTACCATACCCCATGCTTGCTGCAAAGACAAACCTCACTGTAGATTGTCTCCAGCCTGCGAGGCGCAGTGTGAATCACATTTGTGTTTGTCATGTGCTCCAAATTACAGTGCCTTGTCTTCATTTTAATTCTAGGGGTGTGCATGGCCTACCACGAGAGTCCATACAACACACTTGCAGTCAGTAATGAGAGGCACCAATGGAAAGATCTGGTCATCAGACTATGGGATCTTTCAGATCAACGGTGAATGGTAGTGTGAAGATGCACACCATCCTGGTGTTACAAATGGTTGTAACGAGAACTGTCTCGGTACATAGATTGATAGAATCGTACATCACAGAGGGAGGCCAATCAGCCCATCTTGCCTGTGCTGGCTCTTTGAAAGAGCTATCCAATTAGTCACACCTGCCCATCTCTTTCCCCATAGCCCTGCAAATATTCTGTCATTCAAGTTTTTATACAATCCCCTTGTGAAAGTTACGACTGAATCTGCTTCCGCCAGCCTTTCAAGCAGAGCGTTCCAGACGCTAAAAACACGCTGCGTAAAAAAAATTCTCCTCGTTGACCAACACAATCTTAATCTCCGGTTTATTTTGTTCCTCTCTCATATCCCCTGTCCACTGGTGTGCACATTCCTGGAGGACACGACAGGGTGGTGACTGGTCCTAATCTTCTGATGGTGTCAAGTGTTAGCTTGGATCAGTTGACAACACCTTTGTCTCTACATCAGAAGGTTAAAGAAAGAGAAGACCTGCATTTCTATAGCGCCTTTCACAACCTCAGGACATCCCAAAGCACTTTACAGCCAGTGAGGTACTATTTGAAGTGTAGTCACTGTTGTAATGTAGGAAACGCAGCAGCCAATTTGCGCACAGCAAGCTCCCACAAACAGCAATGTGATAAATGACCAGATCATCTGTTTTTAGTGATGTTAGTTGAGGGATAAATATTGGCCAGCACACCGGGGAGAACTCCCCTGCTCTTCTTCGAAATACTGCCATGGGATGTTTTACGTCCACCTGAGAGGGCAGACGGGGCCTCGGTTTAATATCCCATCCGAAAGACGGCACCTCTGACAGTGCAGCACTCACTCCCTCAGTGACAGCCTAGATTTTTGTGCTCTGGTCTCTGGAGTGGGGACTTGAACCCACGACCTTCTGACTCAGAGGCAAGAGTGCTACCCACTGAACCACGGCTGTCAAAGTTTAAAGGGTCCATGCCAGGATTTGATCACACAATCCAGGCTGACAGTTCAGTACAGTACCGAGGGAGTGCCGCAATGAAAGAGGTTCTGTCCTTTGAATGAGCTTGTTCAGGTGGATGTTAAAGTTCCCATGTTACCGTTTGAAGAAGAGTGTGGCATTTTCCTGGTGGGAAATTTTCGCTTTTGTCGGCAGGCAAGAAATGGGTGCTAATCAATCGGAAAGATTATTTTACACCTTGCCCAATATGCATTTCCATTGGCTCCAATAGATAAAGAAAATTGGACATGGTGTAAAACGGGCAGCTATTTCAATATCATCCGGTTTATGCCACTCGATAAAAGTGAAAATTGCTCCCTTTGGTGTGCTGGCCAACATTCTTCTCCAACCAACAAAACCTAGGAATATAGGAACAGGAGGAGGCCATTCAGCCCCTCGAGCCTGTTCTGCCAATCACTGAGATCATGGCTGATCTGTGACCGAACTCCACATACCCGCCTTTGCCCCATATTAACAAAAATCTATTAATTTCAGATTTCAAATTAACAATTGTCCTTACATCAACTGCTGTTTGCAGAAGAGAGAATGCCAAACTTTTTTGTGCATAGAAGTGTTTCCTAACTTCACTCCTGAAAGGTCTGGCTCTAATTTTTGGACCATGTCCCCTAGTCCTAGAATCCCCAGCCAGTGGAATTAGTTTCTCTCTATCTACCCTATCTGTTCCCTTTAATATCAAATCACCCCTTAACCTTCTAAATTCCAGGGAATAGAACCCTAGTTTGGGTAATCTCGCCTCGTAACTTAACCTTAGAGACCAGATATAATTCTGGTAAATCTATGTTGCACTCCTTCCAAGGCCAATATATCCTTCCTAAAGCGTGGTGCCCAGAACTGAACGCAGCACTCCAGGTGTGGTCTAACCAGGGCTTTGTACAGCTGTTAGACCCCAGTCCTCATGTTACACCACATAAAATAACAAGGGGGGAGAAATTAACCCTCCTTTGCGCCTCCTGTTGGGGGCGCAAAGGCCTTTTTGCCCGGCTGCAACACTGAACACGCCTCCCGCCAAATTCCACGGGAGGTTAGTCTCGGCCTAGACATTTCTAACTCTTTATCAGAATACACCGCAGATATGAATATTGACCTAATATCACATTTCTTTTCTCACTGCAGATTTCTTGTCCAATGACTTGCAACCAGACATTGATTGTGTAGCAATAATAGTGGGCGAAAAAGGAATGGAGGCCTGGTATGTTGAAGCCTCTATCTTTTTCCTCTCTCTCTATTTAAATGTTGAGTTGGTAATTGAGTGATGAAGCGTTGCTGATCTCTATATCCAGGTTACAAGTACTGCAGCCTCAATCCAATGACACTGCCTGTGCGGCCCACACAAACAGCTCGCTATCAACATTAGGCATTTCTTGGATCAGTGAGGGAAGTGTTATAGAGAGTGTTACAGTGAGGGGTGTGTTACAGTTGGGGGAGTATTATAGAGTGTTTTACAGTGAGGGGTGTGTTAAAGTGAGGGGAGTGTTATAGAGAGTGTTAGTGAGGGGTGTGTTAAAGTTAGGGGAGTGTTAGAGAGTGTTACAGGAAGGGTATATTGTACACTGTATCAGGTCCGATGTCTTTCAGGGCTCCTTGGGGACCAGGACTTTGGTCCCCGATATTGGCCCCTGTTGTGAGCATTATTACTGTGGGAGTGTCGGGTGAAACCCAATGCAAGAGAATTTCTGGTGCAGGTCAAGAATTGGGAACATGCAAACACATGAGAATTGGGCCTTGGTGGGATAAGTGGGGGCTGCCGTACCCTAGTAAGCGTCAGCACCTTCAGGAGAGGAGGGAAGGAAACTTTGAGGGGCAGGGATACGCAACCTCAATGCCTCAATAAATATGTTACTTGAGCTCTTGTGATTCTCTCTGACTGATCTCCTGTGTCTGACGCTTTGGTTTTGCAGGACCAGCTGGTTTGAGAACTGCAAGGGGAAGTGGATCGATCATTACACGTCCTCATGTTTCTGAGAAAGATGGAGGAGATCCCGTTGATCAGACCCACTCGCTTCAGACTCATCACAGCATGTGACGCTTTCATTAGTTAACTCTGCATTGCTGTGACTGCTGGGAACCCAGTAAGGGAAGGAACCAGCTCTCTGTCACAGCTCATTACAAATAAACGCAAGCAAATATCAAACCAGGCAGAGACCAGGTAGGCCTCAGAGCGGCAGCAGCGGCAGCGGGAATCTCGGCAGAGCGGCGAGGCTTTAAAGAGGTGGCAGAGACCAGGTAGGCCTCAGAGCGGCGGCGGCGGGAATCTCGGCGGAGTGGTGAGGCTATAAAGCAGCGGCAGAGACCAGGTAGGGTAAGTCATGGCAGGACAGCCCGGCCCCATGGTATGCTCCTCCTGCGCTATGTGGGAACTCAGGGACACTTCCTCTGTCCCTGACAACCATGTGTGCAGGAAGTGTATCCAGCTGCAGCTACTGGCAGACCGCATTGCGGTGCTGGAGCTGCGATTGGATACATACTGGACCCTTCGCGATGCTGAGGACGTTGTGAATAACACATTTAAGCAGTTGGTCACACCGCAGGCAAAGGTTGCACAGGCAGAAAGGGAATCGGTGACCAACAGTCAGAGTAGTAGGCGCAGGCAGGTAGTGCAGGGGTCCCCTGTGGCCATCCCCCTCTCAAACAGATATACCACTTTGGATACTGATGGGGAGGATGGCTTAGAAACATAGAAACATAGAAGATAGGAGCAGGAGTAGGCCCTTCGCGCCTGCTCCGCCATTCAATGAGATCATGGCTGATCATCCAAATTCAGTACCCTGTCCCTGCCTTCTCCCCATATCCCTTGATCCCTTTAGCCTTAAGAAATATATCCAACTCTTGCTTGAATATATTTAATGAACTGGCCTCCACCGCCCTCTGTGGCAGAGAATTCCACAGGTTCACAACTCTCGGTGAAGAAATTCCTCCTCATTTCAGTCCTAAATGGCTTACCCCTTATCCTTAGACTATGACCCCTGGTTCTGGACTCCCCGGCCATCAGAAACATCCTTCCTGCATCTAGTACGATAGCAAAATACTGCGGATGTTGAAAATCCGAAATAACAGAAAATGCTGGAAAAACTCAGCAGGTCAGGCAACATCCGTGGACAGAAATTTGAGTTGACGTTTCGGGTCGAACCCTTCTTCAAAACTGGAAAGAAAAGATAGATCGGAGGCAGGGCTGCGATCGGACAAAAGAATAAAAGAAACAAAAGAAGTAAAAAAGAGACAATAAAAGGTGTTAGAAGCTAGACGAGATGGTAATAGGCTGAGATTGGGTGTAAAGTGTACTGGCAGGGCAAGGGATAGCTGCCAGGTGTGAGAGCGAAACAAAAGGAAAGGAGGGGGGGGGAAAGGAGTGGAAAAATTACAAGAAAAAATGAAATAGGGGCCGAGGTTATGATGTGAAATTGTTGAACTCGATATTGAGTCCGGAAGGCTGCAGAGTGCCTAATCGGAAGATGAGGTGCTGTTCCTCGAGTTTACGTTGAGCTTCCGTGGAACAATACAAGAGGCCAAGGACGGTGAGGTCCGAGTGGGAATGGAGCATTGAATTAAAATGACAGGTGACCGGAAGCTCGGGGTCACCCTTACGGACTGAACGGAGGTGTTCTGCAAAGCGGTCACCCAATCTGCGTTTGGCCTCCCCAATGTAGAGGAGACCGCATCGTGAGCAGCGAATACAGTATACTAGATTGCGAGAAGTACAAGTAAATCTCTGTTTCACCTGGAAGGGGTGTTTGGGGCCCTGGACAGTGGGAAGGGGGGAGGTATAGGGGCAGGTGTTACATCTCCGCTTGCACAGGAAGGTGCCAGGCGAAGGGGAAGGGCTGTTTGGGGTGATAGAGGAGTGGACTAGGGTGTCTTGGAGGGAGCGGTCCCTGCGGAATGCTGAAAGGGGAGGGGAGGGGAAGATATGTTTGGTGGTGGGATCACTTTGGAGGTAGCAGAAATGTCGGAGGATGATCCGTTGAATGTGGAGGCTGGTGGGGTGAAAGGTAAGGACAAGGGGAACCCTATCGTGGTTCCAGGAGGGAGGGGCAGGGGTGAGGGCAGAAGTGCGGGAGATAGAACTGACACGGTCAAGGGCAGTGTCAATCACGGCCTGACAGAATTTTATAGGTTTCAATGAGATCCCCTCTCAATCTTCTAAACTCCAGTGAGTATAAGCCCAACCGACACAATCTCTCCTCATACGTCTTTCCTGCCATCCCAGGTATCAGCCTGGTGAATCTTCGCTGCACTTCTTCCATGGCAAGAACGTCCTTCCTCAGGTAAGGCGACCAAAACTGCACACAATACTCAAGGTGCGGTCTCACCAAGGCCCTGTACAACTGTAGCAAGGCATCCTTGTCCCTGTACTCGAACCCTCTTGCTACGAAGTCCAACATACCATTTGCCTTCTTAACCGTCTGCTGCACCTGCATGTTTACCTGCAGTGACTGGTGCACAACAACACCCAGGTCTCTTTGCACTTCCCCTTCTCCCAATCTATTGCCATTCAAATAATAATCTGCCTTCCTGTTTTTGACACGAAAGTGGATAACCTCACATTTATCCACATTATAGTGCATTTGCCATGTTTCTGCCCAATCACCCAACCTGTCCAAATCGTACTGGAGTTTCACGACATCCTCCTCACAGCATACCCTCCCACCCAGCTTTGTGTCGTCTGCAAATTTGGAGATATTACATCCAATTCCCTCGTCCAGATCATTAATATATATTGCCAGGGGAAGGTAGTAGCAGCCAACTGCCTGGCACCAGGGGTGGTTCTGCTGCACAGGACGGGAGGAAAAAGAGTGGGAGAGCAATAGTGATAGGGGATTCTATTGTAAGGGGAATAGATAGGCGTTTCTGCGGCCGCAAACAAGATTCCAGGATGGTGTGTTGCCTCCATGGTGCAAGGGTCAAGGATGTCTCAGAGCGGCTGCAGAACATTTTGGAAAGGGAGGGTGAACAGCCAGTTGTCGTGGTGCATATAGGTACCAACGATATAGGTAAAAACCAGGATGAGGACCTAAAAGCTGAATATAGGAAGTTAGGAGGTAAATTAAAAAATAGGACCTCAAAGGTAGTAATCTCAGGATTGCTACCAGTGCCACGTGCTAGTCAGAGTAGAAATAGGAGGATATTTCAGATGAATACGTGGCTAGAGGAATGGTGCAACGGGGAGGAATTCAAATTCCTGGGACATTGGAACTGGTTCTGGGGGAGGTGGGACCAGTACAAACCGGATGGTTTGCACCTGGGCAGTGCCCGGACCGATGTCCTAGGGGGAGTATTTGCTAGTGCTCTGGGGGAGGGTTTAAACTAAAATGGCAGGGGGTTGGGAACCTGAGTGGGGAGACAGAGGAAAGGGAAACAAGGATAAAAGCAAAAGACATGAAGGAGAAAAACAAAAGTGGCAGTCAGAGAAATCAAGGGTTTAAATCAAACATGGCCACAGTAGATAATAATTCTAAAAGATCTAAGAGCATTAAAAAAACAAGCCTGAAGGCTTTGGCCTAGAAATTCACTTTGTGGCGCCCAGCTCGACTGGGCGCCGGAATTACCACTGCGCGCGGAGCCACTTGCGCCAGCGGGATATTCAGTTTCAGCGCCCCAAGTGGAAGCCGGCCGCTAAACAAGGGTTTCGGTGTCCCGCTTGGGGCGCTGAAACTGAATATCGGCGTGCAAAGTGCCGCAGCGCCACCTGCTGCGGCACGGCACACTGCGGTACTGCAGGCCTTCCTCTCACTCTTAAGGGGGAGGTGCCTGCAACAGCGCGATCCCCGCTCGCGAGTGCCGGCAAATGAGCCCGGCACCAAGGAGAAGTGCTGGGCTCTCTGGAAACAGCCGGCAATGCCGCGGGGGGGGGTGGTGAAGGAGGCCGGGGACGGAGGAGCGGGCAGGCGGCCGCCGAAAAAGTGGCCGGCCACACCTCCACTTTAACTCGCCCCACTACCGGCACAGGAAGGCCCCTGTGTACCGGTCGCTGTTTGCGGCCGGCGCGGAGGAGGTGGCAGCGACCAAATATGGCCAGCGGGGTGATAGCGGGGCGCTGCGCACACCAATGACGTCATCGGTGGCGGCGCAGCGCTACTGGCTAACGCCGCCATTAGCGCCCCACTAAATATCGCGGCAGGTTTGGACAGTGGCGCAAAAGCCCTCTTTGGGCGCAAACTGGTGGCGCAGGCCACTGAATTTCTAGGCCTTTGTGTCTTAATGCGAGGAGCATTCATAATAAGGTGGATGAATTGGATGCGCAAATAGAGGTAAACGAATATGATATGATTAGGATTATGGAAACATGGCTCCAGGGTGGCCAAGGCTGGGAACTCAACATCCAGGGGTATTCAATATTTAGGAAAGATAGGCAAAAAGGAAAAGGAGGTGGGGTAGCATTGCTGGTTAAAGAGGAGATTAACACAATTGTAAGGAAGGATATTAGCTCTGATGATGTGAAATCTGTATGGGTAGAACTGAGAAATACCAAGGGGCAGAAAACATTAGTGGGAGTGGTATATAGACCTCCAAACAGTAATGCGGAGGTCGGGATGGCATTAAAAGGGAAATTAGAGAAGCGTGCAATAAGGGCACAGCAGTTATCATGGGTGACTTTAATCTACATATAGATTGGGCTAACCAAATTAGTATCAATACTGTGGAGGAGGAATTCCTGGAGTGTATACGGGATGGTTTCCTGGACCAATATGTCGAGGAACCAACTAGAGATCAGGCCATCTTAGACTGGGTATTATGTAATGAGAAAGGATTAATCAACAATCTTGTTGTGCGAGGCCCCTTGGGTCGGAGCAATCCTGATATGATAGAATTCTTCATTAAGATGGAGAGTGAAGTAGTTGACTCAGAGACGAGGGTACTGAATTTAAATAAAGGAAACTACGATGGTTGGAGGCGCGAGTTGGGTAGGATTGATTGGGGAATGTCACTCAAAGGGTTGATGGTGGATAGGTAATGGCAAACATTCAACAATCGCATGGATGAACTACAGAATTTGTTCATCCCAGTTTGGCATAAAAATAAAACAAAAAGGTGACTCAACCGTGGCTAACAAGGGAAATTATAGCTGGCATAAGATCCAAGGAGAGGACATCTAAATGGTCAGAAAAAGCAGTAAACCTGAGGATTGGGAGCAGTTTAGGATTCAACAAAGGAGGACAAAGGGATTAATTAAGAAGGGGAAAATAGAATGAGAGTAAGCTTGCAGGGAACATAAAAACTGACTGTAAAAGCTCTTATAGATATGTGAAGAGAAAAAGATTGGTGAAGTCAAGCGTAGGTCCCTTGCAGTCAGAATCAGGGGAATATATCATGGGGAACAAAGAAATGGCTGACCAATTAAATACATACTTTGGTTCTGTCTTCACAAAGGAGGACACAAATAACCTCCCAGAGATGTCGGGGAACATAGGGCCTAATGAAAGGGAGGAACTGATAGAAATCAGCATTTGTAGGGAAATGGTGTTAGAGAAATTGACGAGTTTGAAGGCTGATAAATCCCCAGGGCCTGATAATCTACATCCTAGGTACTTAAGGAAGTGGCCCTAGAAATAGTAGATGCATTGCTGGTCATCTTCCAAAATTCGATAGACTCTGGAACAGTACCCATGGATTGGAGGGTAGCTAATGTTACCCCACTGTTCAAAAAAGGTGGTAGAGAGAAAACGGGGAATTACAGACCAGTAAGCCTGACATCGATAGTGGGGAAAATGCTAGAGTCCATTATAAAAGATGTAATAGCAGAGCACTTGGAAAACAGTGACCGGATCGGACAAAGTCAACACGGATTTACAAAAGGTAAATCATGCTTGACTAATCTACTGGAATTTTTTGAGGATGTAACTGGTAAAATAGATAAGTGGGAACCACTGGCTGTGGTGTATTTGGACTTTCAAAAGGCTTTCGATAAGGTCCCACATAAGAGATTAGTGTGTAAAGTTAAGGCACATGGGATTGGGGGCAAGGTATTGACTTGGATAGAGAACTGGTTGGCAGACAGAAAGCAAAGAGTTAGAATAAACGGGTCTTTTTCCGAGTGGCAGGCAGTGACTAGTGGGGTACCGCAGGGATCGGCCCTTGGACCCCAGCTATTCACAATATATATTAATGATGATCTGGACAAGGGAACTAGATGTAATATCTCCAAGTTTGCAGACAACACAAAGCTGGGTGGGCATGTGTGCTGTGACGAGGATGCCGAGAAACTCCAGTATGATTTGGACAGGTTGGGTGATTGGGCAAAAGCATGGCAGATACAATATAATGTGGATAAATGCGAGGTTATCCACTTTGGTGTCAAAAACAAGAAGGCAGATTATTATCTGAATGGCAATAGATTGGGAGAAGGGGAAGTGCAACGAGACCTGGGCGTCCTTGTGCACCAGTCACTGAAGGTAAGCATGCAGGTGCAGCAGGCAGTTAAGAAGGCAAATGGTATGTTGGCCTTCGTAGCGAGAGGGTTTGAGTACAGGAACAAGGATGTCTTGCTGCAGTTGTACAGGGCCTTGGAGAGACCACATCTTGAGTATTGTGTGCAGTTTTGGTTGCCTTATCTGAGGAAGGATGTTCTTGCCATGGAAGGAGTGCAGCGAAGATTCACCAGGCTGATACCTGGGATGGCAGGAATGACGTATGAGGAGAGATTGGGTCGATTGGGCTTGTACTCGCTGGAGTTTAGAAGAATGAGAGGGGATCTCACTTGAAACTTATGAAATTCTAACAGGACTGGACAGACTAGATGCAGGAAGGATGTTCCCGATGGTCGGGGAGTCCAGAACCAGGGGTCACAGTCTAAGGATAAGGGGTAAGCCATTTAGGACTGAGATGTGGAGGAATTTCTTCACCCAGAGAGTGGTGAACCTGTGGAATTCTCTACCACAAAAGGCAGTAGAGGCCAATTCATTAAATATATTCAAGAAGGAGTTGGATATATTTCTTAAGGCTAAAGGGATCAAGGCGTATGGGGAGAAAGCAGGGACCGGGCACTGAATTTGGATGATCAGCCATGATCGCATTGAATGGCGGATTAGGCTCAAGGGGCCGAATGGTCTACTCCTGCTCCTATCTTCTATGTTTCGATGTTTCTATGTTAAACCTCAAGCATCTCCTTCCCGTTGAGCAATTAAGATAATTCCGGATGTGAAGAATTCAAATTATGAGGAAATTTTGAGGAATTTGGGATCCAGTTATTAGAAGGGAGGAGACATTGAGCTGAACAGAAAGTTTAAAGATTAAGAAGGGAACTGACAAAATTCACTCGGGAAAATTGTTCACTATGGAGAACGGTTCAAATCCCAGACGTTAAGGGTAAGGATGGAAGATTGTAGATGTGCTTTCACCAAAAGGGCATTCAACAAAGAAAGCTAAAAATAAATCAAGGAAAGGAACTACTGTAATTAGATTCAATATAAGTAAAAGGTCTGGTGATGGAGAAACTAATGAGATTAAAGACAGACAAATTTTCAGGACATGAATGTTTCCACCCCAGGGTATTGAAAGAAAGAGGTGAGGAAATTGTTGATGTGTTGGTAATCGTAATAAAAATATAAGAACTTAAGAACATAAGAAATAGGAGCAGGAATAGGCCACTTGGCCCCTCGAGCCTGCTACGCCATTCAATAAGATCATGGCTGATCTTGGACTCAAAGCCACTTCCCTGCCCGCTCCCCATAACCCTTCACTCCCTTTGATACATGTGGGTAAAACCATGTGAGAGTACATTACAGTCATGATCTTCCAAAACTCTCAATTCAGGAATTGTCCCCCTAGATTGGAAAATTGCCAATGTCACTCCACTATCTAAGAAGGGTAAGTGAGGTAAGCTGGGAAATGATAGGTCTATTAGTCTAACGTCAGTTGTGGGGAAGTTACTAGAATCTGTTATTAGGAACAGTGACTGAGCGTTTGGACAAACTTGAGCTGGTCAGCAAGCGCCAGCACGGGTTTGTAAAGGGTACGTCATGTTTAACAAACCTAGTTGGATTTTTTGAGGACGATACTGAGATGGTAGATAAGGGAATGTCTAAGGGTGTTAAAATAGGCTTCCTGAAGGCATTCAACAAGGTTCCACATAAGAAAATATTAACAAAAATGAGAGATGAGTGCATATGGGATTAGAGGCAACCTCAAATCAAATCAAATCAACTTTTATTGTCATTGTTAGTGCACAAGTGCAGTACAACGAAATGTAGGCTTGCGGCTCCCGAGAGTGTACATTTGGATTAAGACATTTAAACATTCAACATACATTTGGCTTGTAGTATATTAACATAAATATGACCATAATAAAGTGCATTGGCAGATGTGCAGGCTTTAGAGTTTATTTGTGGAGTTCAGTAGGATGACAGCCCTGGGAAAGAAGCTGTTCCTAAATCTGGTCGTATGGGTGCGAATGCATCTGTAGCGTCTCCCAGATGGTAGGAGGGCGAACAGACTGTGGCTGGGGTGGGTAGGGTCTTTGATGATGGACCGTGACCTCCGTAGACAGCGTTTCTGGTATATGTGCTCTATGGTCGGTGGCCGGGTGCCGGTAATGCATTGGGCAGTTTTGACTACCCGCTGCAGGGCTTTCCGGTCATAGTAGCTACAGCTGCCATACCATACTGTGATACAGTTTGTCAGGATGCTCTCTATAGTGCAGCGGTAAAAGTTAGAGAGGGTCAGGGGTGACAGATTACATCCCTTCAGCCTCCTTTAAGAAATATAGGCGCTGCTGGGCCTTCTCCACCAGAGAAGAGGTGTTGAGGGACCAGGAGAGGTCTTCCGTGATGTGGACTCCGAGGAACTTAAAGCTGTCCACCCTTTCCACCACAGCCCCATTGATGTGGATGGGGGTGTGACTTCCGCCTTTGGAATTCCTGAAGTCCACAATGATTTCTTTTGTTTTCTTGGTGTTAAGGGCCAGGTTGTTATCGGCGCACCACTTCACGAGATGCTGGACCTCCTCCCTGTAGGCTTGAATAGGGAATTGGTCAAGTGGTAGGAGACAGAGCGTAGGAATAATGGGTGTGTACTCCAATTGGCAGGACGTGATTCGTGGTGTCCCTCAGGGATCTGTACTGGGCCACAGCTTTTCACTATATGCATAAATGACTTGGATGAAGGATCAGAGAGCCGTATATCTAAGTTTACTGATGGCACCAAGTCAGGTGGCACAGTAAGTAGTGTGGATGGGAGCAGGAAGTTGCAAAGGGACATTGAGAGATCAAGCGAGCGGGCAAAACCGTGGCAGGTGGAGCTCAACGTGGGAAAGTGTGAGGTCATCCACTTTGGACTTAAAATAGATCAAGTTTCTAAAGGGCGAGAAGCTGGGAACTGTGGGGGAGCGGAGAGATTTAGGGGGCCAAGTTCAGAAATCACTGAAAGCTAGTGGACAGGTACAAAAAATAATGAGAAAGCCTAATGGAATTTTGGCCATTATCTTAAGAGTGCTGGAATACAAAGGGTTAAAAGTTATGTTGTATAGAGCTCTGGTTCGAAGCCCACATCTGGACACTGTGTTCTGTTCTGGCACCACACCCCAGGAAGGGTATATTGTCCTTGGAGGGGGAGCAGCCCAGATTCACCAGAATGATACCGGGGCTAAAAGGGTTAAATTATGAAGAGAATTTATACAGACTAGGCTTGTATTTCCTTGAATATAGAAAATTAATGATTGAAGTGTTTAAGATGATTAAAGCATTTGATAGAGTAGATAGAGAAAAACTATTTCCTCTGGTGGGGGGGAGTCCAGAATAAGGGGGCAAAACCTTAAAATTAGAGCCAGTCTGTTCAGGGGTGATGTCAGGAAGCACTTCTTCACACAAACGGTGGCGGGGAGAGGGAGACTGGGGAATGGGGGCTCGGGGAGAGAGGGGGAATGGGGGCTCGGGGAGAGAGGGGGAATGGGGGCTCGGGGAGAGAGGAGGAATGGGGGCTCGGGGAGAGAGGGAGACTGGGGAATGGGGGCTCGGGGGGGAGGGGGAGACTGGGGAATGGGGGCTCGGGGGAGAGAGGGAGACTGGGGAACGGGGGCTCAGGGAGAGAGGGGGAATGGGGAACGGGGGCTCGGGGGGGAGGGAGAGATTGGGGAATGGGGGCTCGGGGGAGAGAGGGAGACTGGGGAATGGGGGCTCGGGGGGGGAGGGGGAGACTGGGGAATGGGGGGGAGGGGGAGAGAGGGAGACTGGGGAATGGGGGCTCGGGGGGGGAGGGGGAGACTGGGGAATGGGGGCTCGGGGGAGAGAGGGAGACTGGGGAATGGGGGCTCGGGGGAGAGAGGGAGACTGGGGAATGGGGGCTCGGGGGAGAGAGGGAGACTGGGGAATGGGGCTCGGGGGAGAGAGGGAGACTGGGGAATGGGGGCTCGGGGGAGAGAGGGAGACTGGGGAATGGGAGCTCGGAGAGAGGGAGACTGGGGAATGGGGGCTCGGGGGAGAGAGGGAGACTGGGGGCTCGGGGGAGAGAGGGAGACTGGGGGCTCGGGGAGAGAGGGGGAATGGGGGCTCGGGGAGAGAGGGGGAATGGGGGCTCAGGGAGAGAGGGAGACTGGGGAATGGGGGCTCGGGGAGAGAGGGAGACTGGGGAATGGGGGCTCGGGGAGAGAGGGAGACTGGGGATTGAGGGCTCGGGGGAGAGATTGAGACTGGGGAATGGGGGCTCGGGGAGAGGGAGACTGGGGAATGGGGGCTCGGAGAGAGAGAGAGACTGGGGAATGGGGGCTCGGAGAGAGAGAGAGACTGGGGAATGGGGGCTCGGGTGGAGAAAGAGACTGGGGAATGGGGGCTCGGGGGAGAGATGGAGACTGGGGAATGGGGGCTCGGGGGAGAGAGACTGGGGATTGGCGGCTCGGGGGAGAGAGGGAGACTGGGGAATGGGGGCTTGGGGGAGAGAGGGAGACTGGGGAATGGGGGAGAGAGGGAGACTGGGGAATGGGGGCTCAGGGGAGAGGGAGACTGGGGAATGAGGGCTCGGGGGGAGAGGGAGACTGGGGAATGAGGGCTCGGGGAGAGAGAGAGACTGGGGAATGGGGGCTCGGGGGAGAGAGGGAGACTGGGGAATGGGGGCTCGGCGGAGAGAGGGAGACTGGGGAATGGGGGCTCGGGGGAGAGAGGGAGACTGGGGGCTCGGGGAAGAGAGGGAGACTGGGGGCTCCGGGGAGAGAGGGAGACTGGGGCATGGGGGCTCGGGGGAGAGAGGGAGACTGGGGAATGGGGGCTCGGGGGAGAGAGGGAGACTGGGGATAGGGGGCTCGGGTGAGAGAGGGAGACTGGGGAATGGGGGCTCGGGGAGAGAGGGGGAATGGGGGCTCGGGGAGAGAGGGGGAATGGGGGCTCGGGGAGAGAGGGGGAATGGGGGCTCGGGGAGAGAGGGGGAATGGGGGCTCGGGGAGAGAGGGAGACTGGGGAATGGGGACTCGGGGAGAGAGGGAGACTGGGGAATGGGGGCTCGGGGGAGAGAGGGAGACTGGGGAATGGGGGCTCGGGGGAGAGAGGGAGACTGGGGAATGGGGGCTCGGGGGAGAGAGGGAGACTGGGGAATGGGGGCTCGGGGGAGAGAGGGAGACTGGGGAATGGGGGCTCGGGGGAGAGAGGGAGACTGGGGAATGGGGGCTCGGGGGAGAGAGGGAGACTGGGGAATGGGGGCTCGGGGGAGAGAGGGAGACTGGGGAATGGGGGCTCGGGGGAGAGAGGGAGACTGGGGAATGGGGGCTCGGGGGAGAGAGGGAGACTGGGGAATGGGGGCTCGGGGGAGAGAGGGAGACTGGGGAATGGGAGCTCGGAGAGAGGGAGACTGGGGAATGGGGGCTCGGGGGAGAGAGGGAGACTGGGGGCTCAGGGGAGAGAGGGAGACTGGGGGCTCGGGGGAGAGAGGGAGACTGGGGGCTCGGGGAGAGAGGGGGAATGGGGGCTCGGGGAGAGAGGGGGAATGGGGGCTCAGGGAGAGAGGGAGACTGGGGAATGGGGGCTCGGGGAGAGAGGGAGACTGGGGAATGGGGGCTCGGGGAGAGAGGGAGACTGGGGATTGAGGGCTCGGGGGAAAGATTGAGACTGGGGAATGGGGGCTCGGGGAGAGGGAGACTGGGGAATGGGGGCTCGGAGAGAGAGAGAGACTGGGGAATGGGGGCTCGGGGGGAGAGAGAGACTGGGGGCTCGGGGGGAGAGAGAGAGACTGGGGAATGGGGGCTCGGGGGAGAGATGGAGACTGGGGAATGGGGGCTCGGGGGAGAGAGACTGGGGATTGGGGGCTCGGGGGAGAGAGGGAGACTGGGGAATGGGGGCTTGGGGGAGAGAGGGAGACTGGGGAATGGGGGAGAGAGGGAGACTGGGGAATGGGGGCTCGGGGAGAGAGGGGGAATGGGGGCTCGGGGGAGAGAGAGAGACTGGGGAATGGGGGCGCGGGGGGGAGAGGGAGACTGGGGAATGAGGGCTCGGGGAGAGAGAGAGACTGGGGAATGGGGGCTCACGGGAGAGGGAGACTGGGGAATGGGGGCTCGGGGGAGAGAGGGAGACTGGGGAATGGGGGCTCGGGGAAAGAGTGAGACTGGGGAATGGGGGCTCGGGGGAGAGAGGGACACTGGGGAATGGGGGCTCAGGGGAGAGGGAGACTGGGGAATGAGGGCTCGGGGGGAGAGAGAGACTGGGGAATGGGGGCTCAGGGGAGAGGGAGACTGGGGAATGGCAGCTCGGGGGGAGAGGGAAACTGGGGAATGGGGGCTCGGGGAGAGAGGGAGACTGGGGAATGTAGGCTCGCGGGAAAGAGGGAGAGACTGGGCAATGGGGGCACAGGGAGAGAGGGAGACTGGGGAATGGGGGCTCGGGGAGAGAGGGAGACGGGAATGGGGGTTCGGGGAGAGAGAGAGACTGGGGAATGTGGGCTCGGGGGGGAGAGAGAGACTTGGGGCTCGGGGGGAGAGAGAGAGACAGGGGAATGGGGGCTCGGGGAGAGAGAGAGACTGGGGAATGGGGGCTCGGGGAGAGAAAGAGACTGGGGAATGGGGGCTCGGGGGGAGAGAGAGACTTGGGGCTCGGGGGGAGAGAGAGAGACAGGGGAATGGGGGCTCGGGGGGAGAGAAGGAGACTGGGGAATGGGGGCACAGGGGAGAGGGAGACTGGGGAATGGGGGCACAGGGGAGAGGGAGACTGGGGAATGGGGGCGCAGGGGAGAGGGAGACTGGGGAATGGGGGCTCGGGGGAGAGATTGAGACTGGGGAATGGGGGCTCGGGGAGAGGGAGACTGGGGAATGGGGGCTCGGGGAGAGGGAGACTGGGGAATGGGGGCTCGGGGGAGAGAGGGAAGCTGGGGAATGGGGGCTCGGGGGGAGAGAGAGACTGGGGGCTCGGGGGGAGAGAGAGAGACTGGGGAATGGGGGCTCGGGGGAGAGATGGCGACTGGGGAATGGGGGCTCGGGGGAGAGAGACTGGGGATTGGGGGCTCGGGGGAGAGATGGAGACTGGGGAATGGGGGCTCGTGGAGAGGGAGACTGGGGAATGGGGGCTCGGGGGAGAGAGGGAGACTGGGGAATGGGGGCTCGGGGGAGAGAGGGAGACTGGGGAATGGGGGCTTGGGGGAGAGAGGCAGACTGGGGAATGGGGGCTCGGGGAGAGAGGGGGAATGGGGGCTCGGGGGAGAGAGGGAGACTGAGGAATGGGGGCGCGGGGGGAGAGGGAGACTGGGGAATGAGGGCTCGGGGAGAGAGAGAGACTGGGGAATGGGGGCTCGGGGGAGAGAGGGAGACTGGGGAATGGGGGCTCGGGGGGAGAGGGAGACTGGGGAATGGGGGCTCGGGGGGGAGAGGGACACTGGGGAATGGGGGCGCGGGGGGGAGAGGGAGACTGGGGAATGGGGGCTCGGGGAGAGAGAGAGACTGGGGAATGGGGGCTCGGGGGAGAGGGAGACTGGGGAATGGGGGCTCAGGGGAGAGAGGGAGAGACTGGGGAATGGGGGCTCAGGGAGAGAGGGAGACTGGGGAATAGGGGTTCGGGGAGAGAGAGAGACTGGGGAATGTGGGCTCGGGGGGAGAGAGAGAGACTGGGGAATGGGGGCTCGGGGGAGAGAGGGAGACTGGGGAATGGGGGCTCGGGGAGAGAGAGAGACTGGGGAATGGGGGCTCGGGGGGAGAGAGAGACTGGGGGCTTGGGGGGAGAGAGAGAGACTGGGGAATGGGGGCTCGGGGGGAGAGAGAGAGACTGGGGAATGGGGGCTCGGGGGGAGAGAAGGAGACTGGGGAATGGGGGCTCAGGGGAGAAGGAGACTGGGGAATGGGGGCTCGGGGGGAGAGAAGGAGACTGGGGAATGGGGGCTCAGGGGAGAAGGAGACTGGGGAATGGGGGCTCAGGGGAGGGGGAGACTGGGGAATGGGGGCTCGGGGGAGAGAGACTGGGGAGTGGGGGCTCGGGGGAGAGATTGAGCCTGGGGAATGGGGGCTCGGGGGGAGAGAGAGGGGGACTGGGGAATGGGGGCTCGGGGAGAGAGAGAGTGACTGGGGAATGGGGGCTTGGTGAGAGAGAGGGGGATACTAAGGAATGGGGGCTCGGGGAGAGAGAGAGGGAGACTGAGGAATGGGGGCTCGGGGAGAGAGAGAGGGAGATTGGGGAATGGGGGCACAGGGAGAGAGAGAGTGACTGGGGAATGGGGGCACGGGGAGAGAGAGAGTGACTGGGGAATGGGGGCACGGGGAGAGAGAGAGTGACTGGGGAATGGGGGCACGGGGAGAGAGAGAGTGACTGGGGAATGGGGGCACGGGGAGAGAGAGAGTGACTGGGGAATGGGGGCTTGGGGAGAGAGAGAGGGAGACTGGGGAATGGGGGCTCGGGGAGTGAGGGCGACTGGGGAATGGGGTCTCGGGGGGAGAGAGTGAGAGGCTGGGGAATGGGTCTCAGGGAGAGAAGGAGACTGGGGAATGGGGGCTCGGGGGGGAGATGGGGAATGGGGGCTCGGGGGAGAGGGAGACTGGGGAATGGGGGTTCGGGGGAGGGGGAGACTGGGGAATGGGGGAGAGGGGGAGAGGGAAACTGAGGAATGGGGGCTCGGGGAGAGAGGCTGGGGAATGGGGGTTAGGGGGAGAGAGAGGGAGACTGGGGAATGGGGGCTCGGGGGAGAGAGGTAAACTGGGGAATGGGGCTCGGGGGAGAGAGACTGGGGAATGGGGGCTCGGGGAGAGGGAGACTGGGGAATGGGGGCTCGCGGGGAGAGAGAGTCTGGGGAATGGGGGCTCGGGGGGAGAGAGAGACTGGGGAATGGGGGCGAGGGTGGGAGAGGGAGACTGGGGAATGAGGGCTCGGGGAAAGAGGAAGACTGGGGAATGGGGGCTCGGGGGAGAGAGGGACACTGGGGAATGGGGGCTTGGGGGGAGAGGGAGACTGGGGAATGAGGGCTCGGGGGGGAGAGAGAGAGACTGGGGAATGGGGGCTCGGGAGAGGGAGACTGGGGAATGGGAGCTCGGGGGAGAGAGGGAGACTGGGGAATGGGGGCTCGGCGGGGAGAGGGAGACTGGGGAATGGGGGCTCGGTGGGGAGAGGGAAACTGGGGAATGGGGGCTCGATGGAGAGAGGGAGAGACTGGGGAATGGGGGCTCAGGGAGAGAGGGAGACTCGGGAATGGGGGCTCAGGGAGAGAGGGAGACTGGGGAATGGGGGCTCGGGGAGAGAGGGAGACTGGGGAATGGGGGTTCAGGGAGAGAGAGAGACTGGGGAATGGGGGCTCGGGGGGAGAGAGAGACTGGGGGCTCGGGGGGAGAGAGTGAGACTGGGGAATGGAGGCTCGGGGGGAGAGAAGGAGACTGGGGAATGGGGGCTCAGGGGAGAGGGAGACTGGGGAATGGGGGCTCAGGGGGAGAGAGAGAGGGAGACTGGGGAATGGGGGCTCAGGGAGCGAGAGAGTGACTGGGGAATGGGGGATTGGGGAGAGAGAGGGGGATATTAAGGAATGGGGGCTCGGGGAGAGAGAGAGGGAGACTGAGGAATGGGGGCTCGGGAGAGAGAGAGGGAGATTGGGGAATGGGGGCTCGGGGAGAGAGAGAGTGACTGGGGAATGGGGGCTTGGGGAGAGAGAGAGTGACTGGGGTGTGATGAAATATGCCTTCATCAGACCTGCTTGTATTTTACCTGCTTGTATTGTGTGAACCGCACCCTTTTGTTCCTATTGTGTGTATTGGCTACGCCCCTGTCTTTTGCCATATAAAGGTCTCAGGAGCTGTATGAGTCATTCACTACCAGACGAACCCGATGTGGGAAGACCTGCTATGCTGCTATGTTCTTAGTGATTAAAAGCCTTCAGTTGAATCCTTGTCTTTGAGTCATTGATGGCATATCATGGGGAATGGGGGCTCGGGGAGTGAGGGCGACTGGGGAATGGGGGCTTGGGGAGAGAGAGAGAGACTGGGGAATGGGGGCTCAGGGAGAGAAGGAGACTGGGGAATGGGGGCTCGGGGGAGAGGGAGACTGGGGAATGGGGGCTCGGGGGAGAGGGAAACTGGGGAATGGGGGCTCGGGGAGAGAGGCTGGGGAATGGGGGTTCGGGGGAGAGAGAGGGAGACTGGGGAATGGGGGCTCGGGGAGAGAAAGGGAGACTGGGGAATGGGGGCTCGGGGAGAGTGGGTGATTTGAGAATGGGGGCTTGGGGTAGAGATGGAGACAGGAATGAGGCTCGGAGGAGATGGGGATTGGGGATTCGAGGAGAGAGATGGAGAATGAGGGCTCGGGAAGTGAGGGAGACTAGGATGATGGGAGGTCAGGGAGAGAAGAGGACTAGGGGTCAGGGGATTGAGGCTCAAGTGGAGGGGACAAAGGGGTTGGGGCGGGCGTGGGAGCCAGAATTTCCTGCAGAGCCAGGAGTAGCAGCAGCTCGGTGGTGAGTGGGAGCGGCACTGGGAGAAGAGCGGCCAGTAAAAGTCTGAGTGAAACCTGGGGACTTTATTGTGGGTCAATAATGAAAGATAATATCCAGTGGTGAGCAAATGTGGAACAAGGGAATGGAAATCAAGGTTTCTCACTGGAAGAATTAAGGAGGAAGGTAGGAGGATGTTTCTTGAACAGTGGACTATTAGACTATGGGATGCTTCATGTGGCAACTAAAATATCATTTCAAAGGGAATGAGTTATATATTTTAAAAGGACAAATATAAAAAGATTTTTATGGAGACGGAGATTGGGGTTGGATAAGAAATAGGAGCAGGAGTCGGCCATACGGTCCCTCGAGCCTGCTCCGCCATTGAATAAGATCATGGCTGATCTTCGACCTCAACTCCTACTTTCCCACCCTATCCCCATATCCCTTGATTCCCTTAGTGCCCAAAAATCTATCGATCTCAGTCTTGAATATACTCATCGACTGAGCCTCCACAGCCCTCTGGGGTAGAGAATTCCAAAGATTCACCACCCTCTGAGTGAAGAAATTTCTCCTCATCTCAGTCCTAAATGGCCGACCCCTTATTCTGAGACTGTGACCCCTGGTTCTAGACTCCCCAGCCAGGGGAAACATCCTCCCTGCATCTACCCTGTCAAGCCCTGTAAGTATTTTGTATGTTTCAATGAGATCACCTCTCATTCTTCTAAACTCTAGAGAATATAGGCCTAGTCTACTCAATCTCACCTCATAGGACAATCCTCCCATCCCAGGAACCAGTCTGGTGAACCTTCGTTGCACTCCCTCTATGGCAAGTATATCCTTCCTTAGGTAAGGAGACCAAAACTGTACACAATACTCCAGGTGTGGTCTCACCAGGGCCCTATATAATTGCAGTAAGACACCTTTACTCTTATACTGTAACTACAAGAGCAGGTCAGAGGCTAGGTATTCTGCGGCGAGTGTCTCACCTCCTGATTTCCCAAAGCCTTTCCACCATCTACAAGGCACAAGTCAGGAGTGTGATGGAATACTCTCCACTTGCCTGGATGAGTGCAGCTCCAACAACACTCAAGAAGCTCGACACCATCCAGGACAAAGCAGCCACTTGATTGGCACCCCATCCACCACCTTAAACATTCATTCCCTCCACCACCGGCGCACCGTGGCTGCAGTGTGTACCATCTACAAGATGCGCTGCAGCAGCTCGCCAAGGCTTCTTCGGCAGCACCTCCCAAACCCACGACCTCTACCACCTAGAAGGACAAGGGCAGCAGGCGCATGGGAACACCGCCACCTCCAAGTTCCCCTCCAAGTCACACACCATCCTGACTTGGAATTATATCATCGATCCTTCATCGTCGCTGGGTCAAATTCCTGGAACTCCCTCCTGTAAAGTCTGTGGGTTGTACGGTTAATAACGACACAGACTTCAGGAGTAACAAACAAACAGGTCTTTACTATTCGAAGGTCAGGGCGAATCTGCCCCAGCAATCCTGCCACAACACTTATATACTGGTGTGGTCACTGTCGGTATTACAGTATACAGAAGCCAAACAAGTAGTGCCACACCTAAAGTAGTTCTCTTAAAGGTGAACGGTTACATACAATAGTTTCCTTAAAGGTAGACGGGTACATACACTACACCTCCCTAACAGCACTGTGGGAGCACCTTCACCACACGGACTGCAGCAGTTCAAGAAGGCGGCTCACCACCACCTTCTCAAGGGCAACTAGGGATGGGCAATAAATGCTGGCCTTGCCAGCCACGCCCACATTCCATGAACGAATAAAAAATAATTACAGAACTAGTAACCCAAAGGCCTAGGCTAATAATCCAGTGGAAGGTGAGTTCAAATCCCAGTTTGAGAATTTGAATTCAATTTGAAACAAATTCTGGAAATAACAAATTGTTGCAGTAAACATGATTTTATGAAAGGTATATCATGTTTAACAAATTTATTCGAGTTTTATGAGGATGTACCTAGCAGGGTAGATAAAGGGGTAACAGTGGATGCAGTATTTTTTGAATTTCCAAAAGGCATTCGATAAGGTGCACATAAAAGGTTCTTGAGCAAGATAGGGGCTCATGGGGTTGGGGGTAACATATTTGCATGGATAGAGAATTGGTTAACAGACAGAAAACAGAGAGTAGGGATAAACAGGCCATTTTCCGGTTGGCAGGCTGTAACTAGTGGGCTGCAGCGAGGAACTGCTGCAGTCCGTGTGCTCCCACAGTGCTGCTAGTGAGGGAGTTCCAGGATTTTGACCCAGCGACGATGAAGGAAGGGCCGATATATTTCCAAGTCAGGATGGTGTGTAACTTGGAGGGGAACTTGCCTCAGCTATTTACAATCTATATTAATGACTTCGATGAAGGGACCGAGTGCAATGTATCCAAATATGGAGGCATAGGGCTCGATTTTCCAAGCCCCGAGGAGGCGGGTTTGGAGGCGGGAGTGGTGGGAAAATTGCAGAATCGGGGGGCAGGAGCCCATCCCGCCCCCAACCCGCCTCCGTGCCAATGTCCCAGGAGGTGGGTACCCGACCTGTGCTGGGAGCCGCCTCCCTGAGGCAGGAAGGGGATTAGTGCCAATTAACTGCCTGTTAACAGGTAGTTAACAGGCAGTTTTTTGCCTAATCCCTATTTTTAGCCCTGAAGTGTGGGCTGTCCGACGGCTCCGAACCATGCCAAGTTAGCGAGGTGGCCCGTCGGTCTGCAGGGGTTGGAGGGGTCGAGATGTCCGTTGTGCAGGTGAGTGATGGGTGCATGTATGCAGAGGTAAGTGTGTGAGCTAAGTGTAAAATGTTTTAATAAGTTTTACTTACCTTTACTTTCTCCTGCAGGCTTCCTTCCTTCAGGTCTCAGGAGTCCCTCAGCTCACCGGCACAGAAAGCAGAATGGCCGCTGAAATATCAAAAGCTGCTGCATTCTGCTTTCTGGTCTGGAGAGCTCTCTAACTGAGACTGAGTAGAAGGACACAAGTTAGAAGACAGATTGTCAGTGTTTGACAGCTTCACAGAGCTGTCAAACGCTGATTTTTCATCTGTCAAAAGCTCTTGACAGATGAAATGTCAATCGCTGACATCACCAGTAACCAGGTGTCCCTTAATTGGCCTGCTGAACCCGCTGGGCGGGCTTAACAAGGTCAATCAAGGGAAAATAGTATGGGTTGGCTACAATTCGATGGAGGCGGGACTACAACCCAAAAAGTGGGAGTCCCGCCTCCAAAAGCTCCCCATTGACAAAATCGAGCCCATAGAGTCATAGGGCAGGATTTTAACTCAGGTGCAGGATGGTGTCGTGTTATCCGCATTTCGTGTTATCCACCCAAATCTAAATGGCTGTGGGAGATTGATGCAATTTTAACTTAATTGTCCAATTGATTTCCAACATGTGGGAACCCTTGGCAAATGGGTTTTTCATGACTGAAAGTCGCCTCCGATGACATCATCATTGCTGCTGCATTTAAGGTCAACAGCAAGCCTTGCTTCTTCTGCAGGCTTCCAAGCTTCCTCCATTTGGTATAAGAGGGACCTGCAGGAAAGATGACAAGCGGGAGGCCCAGAGCAGCTTCTCGTTTCGACGAGGTGGCCCTGCAGGCATTGGTGGATGGGGCTAGGGCCAACAGGGAGGTACTCTTCCATTCCTGAGGGAGGAAGAGGCCTCCCAAGCAGACTAAGGCAGTGTGGATGCAGGTGGCTGGGGAGGTCAACTCCTTGGGAGTGGTACGACGAACCTGGATTCAGTGCCGGAAAAGATTTCATGACCTTCAGCGCACTGGAATAGTGAGTCTGAATTTCCCATCACCCTCAATCTGATCCCCATTGCCTCTCCTCACCAGCACTCAGCTTTAGCAATCTCTTCCTCCACATCCCACTTGACACTGACATCCATGCACCCTTACCCATTCCCTCTCTCTCTATGCTCACATTCACATAACTATTCGACTATGCAGCCCTCATACTCCCTATCACTCTGATGCTTTGAACACAACTGACAACACACAGGGAGGGCCCTTGGTCTTGGCACCTCACTCAATCTTTGTCTCCTTCTAAGTATCTATGCTATGCAATCTCTACACTCACTCCTTCATTCTCACTCAACCGCCACTTGTCTCCCTCATTGCAGGAAAAGAGAGCTCACAACAAAAGAGAGCGAGCGAGGACAGGAGGAGGGACAGCCTCAACAGCCCACCTGACCCCCTGGGAGGAGGCGGTACTCAAAATAGTGGGACTGGAGAATGATGCGCATGTGGGGGATGGACAAACAGGTGCAACACAGCAAGCTGGTGACAGAAAAGTTTCCCACCTCTCTCTTTGACATTGCATGAGTCACTGATAATGATTGTGAAGCTCTAACAGATGGTCTTATGAGCATCTGCAAAAAGCAATGTGCATGTAGCCTTGGCATCACATCTCTGACTCTTTCCTTTACTCCCCCACAGGACCATCACAAGCATCCGTCCCCCCTAGCCAGGAAGAAGAGGCTGAGCAGCCAGGCTCCTCAGAGGAAGCTGCAACCTCTGAGGGCGCAGCGTCACCAGAAATCTGCGCACCCAGCACCAGTGCAGACACTCACACCTCGGTGGGACCTTCAGGACATAGAGTAGTGTTGTCACCTGGTGTATCACAGCTCACAAGTGAGCATCAGCAGATGGTGGAGACAGGGACATCAGTGGAGAGTCCTAGTCGGAGGGCGCAGGACTCTGCCAGCTCGGCTCAGCAGCATGTCAACCCTCTGCCTCTTGGCCCATCCATGAGCTCAGCGGTGATGGAACTCCAGGCACAGATGCAGGAGTCTCTGGCAGGTTTTGTCTCTAGGGTCGCTGCGAGTGTGGAACGAATGGAGGAGTCCATAGCGAACATGACCAGAGCCTTTGTGGAGTCATTGGAGCATGAACGCATCAGCACGGAAAGGATGGCTACTGTAGAGGAGAGGATGGCTACGGTAGAGGAGAGGATGGCTACGGCCATGGAGGAGTTTAGTCGCCACGGTAAGGAAAACATGGTCATTGTTCAGAATAGAATGACATCTCTTGAGGAGCGATGGGCATCAATGAACAGAGGAACCAGACCTTCATAGAAGTTCTTCTGAGTAGGACTGCCATTGCAGATACAGGTCCCCATGGCCCCCCTGATGTGCAGCAAGGTGCTCTCCAGCCACTTGCAGGCGCGGAGGGGGAGCTGACCCATGAGAGGGAGGTTGGTGGCAGACCTCAAGGAAGTGGGGGCTCCTCTCCAAGCGCTCACACTTCCATGCCACTGCAGAGCCCTCGGTCAGAGCCCCACCGGAGTCCACACCCAAGTGAGATAGGCGTCTCAACCCCTGCACAGCCGCAGGAGCAGCAGACTGTTGACGAGCCCTCACAGGCTCGCCACCCCAGAGGACGTCCGCTAAAGGTGTTGAGACAGGAGCAGCAGCAAAGTGGGCAAGGGGCCTCCACATCTGCTGAAGCCACAGGAGAGGCACCACGTAGGAGCATGCGTAAGAGAAAAATTCTGCACAAATAGTCACAAGGGTAGTCACTTGGGTGCAATTTTGTGTTTACTGTAAAAATGCCATCACTTCGATAATGTACATAAAATTTCTGATGGCAAATGTTGCAGTTGTATCGTCTGTCATTTCGCTAGTGGGACTTCCACATTGAGGGCTTAGGCATACTTGCAACTGTCAGTGTGGTGGTCAGAGTGCTAGGAATTGTAAAGGGTGGTGTGTGTGGTCAGCTTTGCCTCTGACTCCCTGAGCGGTTCGAATCGCTCCCACTCCCTTGGTTCTAGACTTTGGACTTATTTGGTGAAAAGAACTTGGATTTTTATTTTGAGACAGGAAAATATACAATACAATAATCTTATCACCCTAAAAGGGGGAACACTTCGGAATATACGAGGGAGAATGACAATAGACAAAATACTTCACCCCTCCCAATCCCACTAAACTAACTAGGTTGGATTCCAGAGGACCAGGGAAATGCTCACCAAACGACTTTCTTGACAATTGTAGAGGTTCGCGATTTCGGGGTTCTCTTTAGGTGTGGCGGTTGGGGCCTGCCGTACCCCGGACGTGTTAGGAGACTTCACCTGCGTTGGGTCTTCAGTGTCCGCTGATGCGGTCGGGTGCGTATTTGGATCTATCGGGTAAGAACCCAATCTCCTTTGGTTAGGTATAGGGCTTAGAGTTTTTCTGTCAAATCTCACCCAGGGGTAAGTCAGGATAGCTTGTAGAGTGGAAACAAATTTGCGAATCTTCGGTTTCTTCCAGGCTGGTTTCTTGTTGGTCGCGGTGGCCCAATATTACCTAGCTGTTGATAATATTGTTGGTTGTTTGTTTCTTGGGGCCCTTGGTTGCCGCGATTCCTTTCCATTCTCCTTTCCTGAAGTCTCCGATTCTCCGACTGTGTGTGATGATGAGGATGAAATGATGCTGTGACTTCTCCCGTGTTGTTGTTCCGAAAGACGACTACTGAACTGACAAAGCAGGCCTCAATTATACCGTTTGAGGCCTTGTTTATCAGCCCGCCAAATCTTCTCTGGCCCATTGTTAATTTTGGCAGGCTCGTTACCTTTAATGGTTTTAAATTCTTTATCGAGTTTCGACTTGGTCCCATCTATCTTTAATTAATTTTTAACTAGTTTTGGGATTGCTTCGAAATCAGTTTAAGTGTGTGAAGTGGTTTTGGATGTTTCTCAGAGTGGTTAAACTGTTGTTCGATTGTCTTCTCCTGCTGGGGTCAGGGTCCCTTTTGTTGGTTAGTGGCATGTACTGTATTATTCATATTCTTGATGGCCCTGTAATTTTGGCGGGAACTGTCCTTCCGTAGGCCTATTGTCATTATGTATGAATGCCTGAGACAGTCCAGAACATTCCCAGACAACCTGGCCCGTGCCAATACTCAAACTGTTTGTTTTACAGGGGCCCATCCCAACTCCTTTGTCGCAGCCTTCCACAGGCCTGGGCATGCCTTTTAAAATAGCCAAAATCCTGGGGTTTTGATTTTAAGCCCCTTTCTGGCCCAATATTCTTTAAAACAGTAAAATCTCTTCTCTTCTTGGTTTGGGGGAATCTGTAGAATTTTGTGAACCTTACAGAATCCTCCGGTTATTGGCCATTGTCAATGCTCTGGTAAGAAGCTGCGAGGCAAAAGTGTTTGATTGACTAGGCTAAGCAAATCTGGCCAGGATGAGTGCGTTCCTTGCATCCCAGGCAGCAATGTTCTCCCGTAATGCTGCGGCTGGTTGATGGACCTCTGCAGATTGCTCGTTTTCGCTCTCCTCCTCCTCCTCCTCCTCATCTGAGGAGGATATGTGGAGAGCCACTTGGTCCTTAGGAATCTGCAAGCCACGACGCTGTGCCATGTTGTGAAGTGCACAGCAAACCACGACGATTCTGGAGACCCTGGCTGCTGAGTACTGTAGGGCTCCACCTGATCTATCCAGGCATCTGAAGCGCATCTTCAGCAAACCCATGGTTTTCTCAATTATGGCTCTGGTGGACATGTGGCTGGAGTTGTAGCTCTCCTCAGCTTCGTTGGATGTTCTCCTCAATGGCGTCATTAGCCACGTCCTCAGGGGATTGCCCTTGTCTCCAAGTAGCCATCCATTAAGTTGGTCTGGCGGACTGAATAGCGGAGGCACACTAGACTGGCGCAGTATGAAGGCGTCATGGCAACTGCCAGGGTACTTGGCACAATCATGCAAAATTTCCTTCTTGTGGTCACACACCAGCTGAATGTTAAGGGAGTGGAAGCCCTTGCGGTTGACAAAAATACCTGGATTGTAATGGGGTGCCCTAATGCCCACATGTGTGCAGTCAACGACACCCTGCACCCTTGGAAAGCCTGCCAGGTGAGCTAATCCAACCACTCGCACCGTGACACTTGCTCGATCCTTGGTGAAATGGATGTGATTGTGCGCGAGGGCAAAGAGAGCATCGGTTACCTGCGTGATGCAAGTGTGTGCGGCCACCTGGGAGATGCCGCTGATGTCTGCTGCTGATCCTTGGAATGAGCCTGAGGCAAAAAGAGTGCGGTGGTGACTTTGACGGCCACTGGTAATGCTTGGCCACCTGGTTCTCTGGGCAGCAGGTCTTGTTGTAGCATTGCACAGATGTCAGTCACTACCTCTCGCAAAAGTCGGAGCCGCCTTTGGCACTGCTGCTCAGACATGTTGAGATAGCTGACCCTGTGTCTGTAGACCCTGTTGGTGGGGTATCCGCTGAGCCGACGGGTTTCCAGGCGCTGGCCCCTTCTGGCCTGTGCAGCTTCAGGTGGGTGAGCAGCAGCCTGGCACTCCTACTGCTGCTGCTGTTGCTGGTGCTGCTGTTGTTGCTGGTTCTGCTGCTGCTGCGGCTGGTGCTCGAGCTCCTCTAATGCCCAGATGGGAAGGAAATAAATGGCTCCCATGCTTCTGGTATATGCCTCCATTGAGGAAGCGCTGAAGGAAGGTGGCGAGAGGGGTTTCCCAGGAGCTCACACTGGAGATGGGTGTCAGGCTCCAACCTTCCACAGGTGTTGTTAAGCCTTCTAAAAGTTGCCCCAGACCTGAGATCACTAAGTCCTGCCACCTGCAAATGATGGCTGATCAAATCTCCTCTTTAATGGTTGACCTGCAGTTGATAGTCAGCAATCCAATAGTGCTCCCGCCAGGTTTCACCGTCGTGTTTCCCACAGGCGTGTTTCACATGGGAAAAGGTTAAAATCGCAAGGGCCTTTTAAACTAGGATTATAGAGGCCATTTAGTGCTTGTTCAGGGCCTTAACGACCAGTCCCGCCTGTTGGGTGCGGGACGGAGTCGGGACCATCAGACACGCCTGAGTTAAAAATCCTCGGAGTCAGGAACCAGGCCGGGGCGGGGGGGGGTCCCGCACGCCAGTTTTTGCGATTTTAACCCTCCACATGCCTCCAATCCCGCCTCCACGTTTCAATGAAAATCCTGCCCATAGAGTCATAACTGCACAGAAGGAGGCCATTCAGCCCATTGAGTCGGTGCCGGCTCTCTGCAGAGAAATCCAGTCAGTCCCATTCCCCCGCTCTATCCCCGTAGCCCTGCAAGTTTATTTCCCTCAAGTGCCGATCCGGTCTCCCCTTGAAAACATTGATTGTCTCCGCTTCCACCACTTCCGTTGCCAGCTAGTTCCAGGTCATCACCACTCACTGCATAAAAAAGTTTTTCCTCACATCCCCTCTGTAACTCTTGCCCAAAACCTTAAATCTGTGTCCCCTAGTCCTTGTGCCATCAACTAGTGGGATCAGCCTTTACCCGTCTAGCCTATCCAAACCCATCATAATCTTGTACACCTCTATCAAATCACCCCTCAACCACATTTGCGCTAATGAAAACAAATCCAGCTTCTCCAACCTGTCCTTTTAGCTAAGATCCCCCATCCCCAGAACCATTCTGGTAAATCTCCTCTGCACCCTCTCAAGGGTCTTTACATCCTTCCTAAAGTGTGGTGACCAGAACTGGACGCAATACTCCAGTTGTGGCCTAACCAGGCTTATAAAGGCTCAGCATAACTTCTCTACTTTTGTACTCAATACCTCTATTTATGAAACCCAAGATCCCATATGCATTGCTAACCACTCTCTCAGTATGTCCCGCCACCTTCAGGGACCTATGCACATTAACTCCCAGGTCCCTCTGTCCCTGCACACTCTTTAAAACTATGCCATTAAGTATATATTGCCTCTCCCTGTTCCTTCTGCCAAAATGCATCACCTCACACTTCTCTGTATTAAATTCCATCTGCCACTTGTCTGCCCAATCTGCTAGCCTTTCTATGTCCTGTTGCAGTCGATTGGTATCATCCTCACTGTTTGACACCCCCCAAGTTTTGTGTCATCGGCAAATTTAGAAATTCTACTTTGTATTCCAATATCCAGGTCATTTATATATATCAAAAAAAGCAGTGGCCCCAGCACTGACCCTTGGGGAACACCACTGTCTATCATCCTCCAGTCTGAAAAACAGCCATTTACCACAACTTGCTGTTTTCTGTCCTTAAGCCAGTTCCTTATCCAAGCTGCCACTGACCCACCTATTCCATGAGCCTCAATTTTGTTAACCAGCCTTCTATGTGGTACTTTGTCAAAAGCCTTCCTAAAATCCATATAGACACCATCCATTGCATTCCCTTCATCAATCCTCCCTGTTACTTCATCAAAAAATTCAATTAGATTAGTCAAACACGGTCTGCCTTTTACAAATCCATGTTGGCTCCCCTTAATTCGCTTAAACCTCTCCAAGTGCCCGTTCATTTTTTCCCTGATTATTGTTTCTAAAACTTTACCCACCACTGATGTTAAACTGACCGGCCTGTAGTTATTAGGATTGTCCTTACACCCTTTCTTGAACAATGGTGTCACATTTGCCACTTTCCAATCCTCAGGCACCTCCCCCATATCTAGGGAAGATTGGAAAATTATGGCAAGCCCTTCCGCTATCTCCTCCCCAATTCCCTTAGCAACCTGGGATGCAAACCATCTGGACCAGGCGACTTGTCCACTCTAAGGATACCCAGCCTTTCTAGTACATCCTGTCTATCAATTTTCACCCCTTCCATTGCTTCTACCTTTTCCACTTGTGCCGATATTTTGTCAGCATCCACCTCCTTAGTAAACATGTATGTTGACGATACAAAACTAGGTTGGAAAGTAAGCTGTGAGGAGAACACAAAGAGACTGCAAAGGGATATAGACAGATTAAGTGAGTGGGCAGTAAGGTGACATGTGGAGTATAATGTGGGGAAGTGTGACGTTACTCACTGTTGGAGGAAGAATAGAAAAGCAGAATATTTTTTAAATGGTGAGAAACTATTAAATGTTGGTGTTCAAAGACATTTAGGATCTCATACATAAAGCACAGAAAGCGAGCATGCAGGTACAGCAAGCAATTCGGAAAGAAAATGGCATGTTGGCCTTTATTGCTAGAGGGTTGGAGTATAAGAGTAAGGAAGTCTTGCTCCAATTGTACAGGGCCTTGGTGAGACCACACCTGGAGTACTGTGCACAGTTTTGGTCTCCTTATCTGAGGAAGGATATACTTGTCTTAAAGGTGGTGGTGCACTGATTGTTCACTCGATGCATTCCTGGGCTGAGAGGGTTGTCCTATGAGGAGCAATTGTGTAGATTAGGCCTATACTCTCTGGAGTTTAGAAGAATGAGAGGTGATCTCATTGAAACATGTAACATTGTGCGGGAGATTGACAGGGTAGATGCTGAGAGGTTGTTTCCCCTGGCTGGAGAGTCTAGAACTAGGGGTCATAGTCTCAGGATAAGGGGTCGGCCATTTAAGACTGAAATGAGGAGGAATTTCTTCACTCCGAGGGTTGTGAATCTTTGGAATTCTATTTCCCAAAGGGCTGTGGATGCTGAGTCATTGAGTATATTCAAGGCTGAGATCGGTAGATTTTTGGACTCTAGGGGAATCAAGGGACATGGAGATCAGGTGAGAAAATAGATTTGCGATCGAAGATCAGCCATGATCTAATTGAATGGTGGAGCAGGCTCGAAGGGCCGTATGGCCTACTCCTGCTCCTAATTCTTATGTTCTTATGTTCTAAAAGTGACCTTGATGCTGTCGGATTGTTGTAAAATTCCAACTGGTTCACTAATGTCACCCTTACCCGGTCTGGCCAATATGTGGCTCCAGTCCCATACCAATGTGGTTCACTTGTAACGGCCACCCTGAAATGGCCTCACAAGCCACTCAAGTTGCATCAAAAGCAGAGGTCATGTGATCAAATGCCACACATATGTCATGTGATCAGGCATCACATGGTCAGAGTGGTTCAAGATGGCGGCCCACCATCATCTTTTCAGGCCAGCCAGGGACAGGCAATAAATACCGGCCTTGCCAATGACGCCCACTACCCAAGAATGAATAAACAAAAAGTTAGAGTGGTCACTCGCACCATTTTCAATGGGGTATTTCTGCGGGTATCCACTACTGCCGGTAATTGTGTCTTTTATCAACATTGCTACTCCCGCTCCTTCCCCAGTTTCTCTGTCCTTTCTAAAGATTCTATCACCTGGAATATTTAGCTCCCAGTCATGATCAGATTATAAGGAAAAGAAAGAAAGACTTGCAATTATACAGCACCTTTCATGACCTCAGGACGTCCCATCGGACATGGAATGGCTTTATATTCAACAAGGAACCATTGTCATAGCAACACTGATTATACATCATAAAATCAATGGATAATGTACTTAACATTAAACAGGTAAATGAACTGCTATCGGACGATAAACAGTGCTCCTGTTTATTGTAAATCTAAAAGATAAGCGGGACATAGGGGCAGGTTTCGGACAGTCACCAGATAAGTGTTCTGTGCACTGATGCACGTAGCATAAGGAATAAAACTAGTGAGTTAGTAGCACAAATTCAGCTTCTGACTATAGTATCAGCCATGGCTCTGTGGGGAGCACTTGTGCTTCTGAGTCAGAAGGTTACAGGTTCAAGTCCCACTCCAATGAGACTTGAGCACAAAAATCAAGACTGATACTCCAGTGCAGTGCTGAGGGAGTGCTGCACTGTTGAAGATGCTGTCTTTCAGATGAGATGTTAAACCGAGGCCCTATCTACCCTCTCAGGTGGATGTAAAAGATCCCATGGCAGTATTTTGAAGAAGAGCAGCGGAGTTATCCCCAGTGTCCTGGCCAATACTTATTCCTCAATCAATATAACAAACTCAGATTATCTGGTTGTTGTCACACTGCTGCTTGTGGGAGCTTGCTCTGCATTTCCTACATTACAACAGTGACTACACTTCCAAAGCATTTCATTGGCTGAAAAGTGCTTTGGGGCATCATGAGGTCATGAAAGGCGCTATAGAAATGCAAGTTTTTCTTTATAATCTGATCATGACTTGGAGCTAAATATTCCAGGTGATAGAATCTTTAGAAAGGACAGAGAAACTGGGGAAGGAGGGGGAGTAGCAATGTTGATAAAAGACACAATTACCGCAATAGAATGTAGGGTTTTCAGTAAGGGGGAAAAGACAGTGGAATAAGCATGGGTAGAGTTAAGGCACGGCAAAGTGTGATAGGAGCTGTCTACAGACCTCCTGATAGTAATGATGTAGTGGGGGGTAGATAAATACGGAGATCAGAGAAGCATGCAACCAAAACAAAGTGTTTAATAATTGGGAGAGTTAATTTTCACATAAACTGGGAGAAGCAGACTAGTTCAAGTAGTGTCAGCTGTGGCTCAGTGGGCAGCACTCTCTCACCTCTGAGTCAGAAGGTTGTGGGTTCAAGTCCCACTCCAGACACTTGAGCATAAAAATCTAGCCTGATATTCCCAGTGCAGTATTGAGGGAATGCTGCACTGTTCGAGGTGCAGTCTTTTGGGTGAGACGTTAATCTGAGGCCCCATCCGTTCTCACCGGTGGACGTGAAAAATCCCATTATTTCGAAGAAGAGCAGGTGAGTTATCCCCGGTGTCATGGTCAATATTTATCCCTCAATCAATGTCACTCATCTTGCAGCCTCTTTAAAATTGTGCCATTTAGCTGGTATTGTCTCTCCTCAAATACTTTTAACATTTTAAACAACTCGATCAAATCATCTCTCGATCTTCTATATTCAAGGGAATACAAGCCAACTTTATGCAACCAGGCACATAATATAACGATCTAACCCCCGGGTATTATTCTGGTTGTAAGATTCTCAAAATTAACAGATCCCCCAAAACGAAAGAAAAACCCTATTAAAAATGACTTTGGACCCTTGCTAAAAACTTCAGGAGTGATAAAAGGGCATGTTGGGCCTAACAAGGAGATTCAAGGTCAGAAACAGACTTCGCATTTTAAAAGGCATGTTCAGGCATGTTTGGAAAAAGGCTGTTACAGAATTTGGGATCTACCTCTGCAGTAGACAGTTTGAGTATTCGAGATTGTCAAACTGTCTGGGGGAACTATAAACGTCACTCAGCCCCCATCATGAAATTTACATGCTAACAATAGACCCACGAAAGAACAGCCTCACAGGACCCATCCAAAAACATGCATAAAACAAATCGCTTCGCAAACCTACAAAGAATCTCAGGCCCCACAGGAAACTAAAACACTGAGGACATTTCACTACAATTAAATAAGAGCTCAACAGCTCAGGAAAACCATCCCGAAACCACTTCTCACATTTTTAAACAACTTCAACGGCTCAGGAAGCCATCCCGAAACCGCTTAAACAATTTACACAACTCAATGTTAATGAGCCCGCCAAAATCTAACAATAAACCTAAACTGATTTGGCGCGCAGATTAGCAGGCCTCAATTAGTATAATTGGAGGCCTGTTCCAGAAGTAAAGTGTGTTAAAAGGAGTTCAAACAGGAGAAACAGTTCCAAGTACAAGTTCAATAAGAGCCATCATCAAGTAACATCAAGATCAAGGAGCAAGCATCTCGAAGCAGTTCTCTCTCTCGAAGAAGAAGAAGAAGAAGAAGTAACACACCATCGAACACCTCGCGGCACCAAGGGCCCCGCGAAACAACCAACCGAATATTACCCTCAGACGAACCGGGTAATATTGGGCCACCGCGACCAACGAAAAACCAACTCGGAAGAAACCGAAGATCCGCAGGTTTTTCCACTCTACAAACTATCCTGACTTACCCCTGGGTAAGATTTTATTCAAAAGACTCTAGGCCCTATTTCTAACCAAAGAAAATTGGGTACTTACCTGATAGATCCAATACGCATCCTACCGCATCTGCGGACTCGTGAAGACTGACCAGATATGCAGGTGAAGTCCTCTACCGCGTCCGGGGTACGGCAAGCCCCAACCAACGCATCTAGTGAACCCCGAAATCGCAAACCAGCTCAACTGTCAAGGAGTCATTTTGGTGAGCATTATCCCTGGTCCCTTTAGAGCCTAACTTAGCTGGTAAGGTGGGATTGGGAGGGGTAAGATATCTGTTTACTATAATTTTCCCTCGTGTATGTCAAAGTGTTTCCCCATTTTATTAGAGTGTTTAAGTTTATTGTGTTGCATTTTCTTTCTCAAATAAAATTCAAAGTTCTTGCATCAAAACCAGTTGTCTGCTGCACTTTTATCACAACCCCCAAATAAGTCCAAGGCCTAGAACCAAGGGAGTGGGAGCGATTCGAACCGCTCATAAGTCAGAGGTGAAGCTGACCCACACACCACCCCTTACATGGTGACTCGGTGCTAAACCCCCTCCAAGGCCAGTGTATCCTTCCTGAGGTGCGATGCCCAGAACTGAACACAGTGACTCCAGCTGGGCGTCTGACCAGAGCTCTGTACAACTGAAGCATCGCTTCCTCTCCTTGAGGTAAAGGCCAACATTCCATTAGCCTTTTTTTTTTGCTTTCTGTACCTGCCCGTTAGATGTAAATGATTTGGATACTTGGGCTCTCAAATCTCTTTGCTCCTCCACAGTTTCTAGTTTCTCACCAATTAAAAAATAAGTCCAATTTATCTTTCTTAGGTTCAAAGTGGATCAGTTGACACGTCCATGGGATATCTTTAATTAAGCCTCATTACTTCATCCTGAAACTGCCCATTGCTGCAGGGTCAGCCCTGGCCCAACAGCCCAGTGGTACTTTAAATTGACTCAAACTTCCCTGCTTAGCAGGCAAAGGCTGAAGATTAATATCACTATAATATAAAGGGAAATAGCAGTATAACATTAGTAGTCTTCAGGACAGTCTGATTAACCCTTTCCTCACTCCCTCTCTCACTGTCCGGTGATTTCCGCTGCAGTGTGGCTGCTGGTTAGGGACAGAACACTCTAAACTGGACCTGGTGCATCCACTGCTTCCTCTACTCAGTGAGAGCAGTGAAAGTATGGCCAGAGGGGGCAGTATCGGAGCTTCAGGATTGCTTCGAACGCACTGATTGGGGCATGTTTGCCCATAATGACATCGAGGAATACGCATCCACAGTGCTATTCTACATTAACAGCTGCGTCGAGGTCGTCACGACCCATAAAAATATCAGGACATACCCCAACCAGAAACCCTGGATGAACGGAGAGGTCCGCTCACTGTTGAAAGCACGCGACGCAGCATTTAAATCTGGCGACGCAGCGGCTTACAGTGCAGCTAGGACCAACCTAAAAAAGGGTATCAGGACTGCCAAAAGGAAACAGATACTGCGGCTAGAGGATCATTTCCACAACAACTCGGACCCCCGGCGCATGTGGCAAGGCATCCAGTCCATCGCTGACTACAAGGGCAAAAACACCAGCCCCCCGGTTAACGATGCCTCCCTTCCGGAGGAGCTTAACAACTTCTACGCTCGCTTCGACAGGGACAACAGGGAGCCGGCTACCAAAACCTTGCCACCCCCGGAAGACCAGGTGCTCACTCTGTCGACCTCCGACGTAAGGGGTGTTCTACGCGGAGCGAACACACGAAAGGCTGCTGGACCGGATAGCATCCCTGGACTCAAGGAATGTGCTGATCAGCTGGCTGATGTCTTCACCGCCATCTTCAATCTGTCATTGGCCCAGGCAGTAGTCCCTACATGCTTCAAGACTGCTACCATTATTCCTGTGCCAAAACAAACGGCTGTGACGTGCCTGAACGACTATCGACCTGTCGCACTCACACCCATCATAATGAAGTGTTTTGAGAGACTGGTCCTGGCTCACATCAAAGCCAGTGTTCCCACCTCTCTTGACCAACACCAGTTTGCCTATCGTGCAAACAGATCAACGGAGGGTGCAATCACAACTGCTCTACACTCTGCACTGAATCACTTAGATGGTAAAGAGACCTACATCAGAATGCTGTTCATAGACTACAGCTCAGCATTCAACACTATCGTCCCCAACAAGCTGGCCACCAAACTGCACACTCTTGGCCTGAACACTTCCCTCTGCAACTGGACCCTGGACTTCCTAACAAACAGACCCCAGTCTGTCAAATTAGGTAACCACACCTCCCCCCCCGACCCTGAACATGGGGGCCCCACAAGGATGTGTGCTGAGCCCCCTCCTCTACTCCCTCTTCACGCACGACTGTGTGGCTGTTCATGGTTCCAACACCATCATCAAGTTTGCGGATGATACCACGGTAGTAGGCCAGATCACCAACAACAATGAGTCAGCCTACAGGGAGGAGGTCCAGCATCTCGTGAAGTGGTGCACCGATAACAACCTGGCCCTTAACATCAAGAGAACCAAAGAAATCATTGTGGACTTCAGGAAGTCTAAAGGCGGAAGTCACACCCCCATCCACATCAATGGGGCTGTGGTGGAAAGGGTGGACAGCTTTAAGTTCCTCGGAGTCCACATCACGGAAGACCTCTCCTGGTCCCTCAATACCTCCTCTCTGGTGAAGAAGGCCCAGCAGCGCCTATATTTCCTAAGGAGGCTGAAGGGATGTAACCTGTCACCCCTGATCCTCTCTAACTTTTACCGCTGCACAATAGAGAGCATCCTGACAAACTGTATCACAGTATGGTATGGCAGCTGTAGCTACTATGACCGGAAAGCCCTGCAGCGGGTAGTCAAAACTGCCCAACGCATTACCGGCACCCGGCTACCGACCATAGAGCACATATACCAGAAACGCTGTCTACGGAGGTCACGGTCCATCATCAAAGACCCTACCCACCCCAGCCACAGTCTGTTCGCCCTCCTGCCATCTGGGAGACGCTACAGATGCATTCGCACCCGTACGACCAGATTTAGGAACAGCTTCTTTCCCAGGGCTGTCATCCTACTGAACTCCACAAATAAACTCTAAAGCCTGCACATCTGCCAATGCACTTTATTATGGTTATGTCTATGTTAATATACTACAAGCCAAATGTATGTTGAATGTTTAATTGTCTTAATCTAAATTTACACTCTCGGGAGCCGCAAGCCTACATTTCGTTGTACTGCACTTGTGCACTAACAATGACAATAAAAGTTGATTTGATTTGATTTGATTTGATTGCTTCATCCTGTACTTCTGAAGGACACTCGATGTATTTAACAGCTGGATACTGTAATGGGAAGGTAATAGGGTTGGTATACCAGGCGGAGGAGATCAACTGGGTCAAACAGTTTTGTTCATCTCAGTCTATCATAAACCTCATCAATGTTCATGGACCGAATGAACCTCAAATCTCTCCATCTCCAGTCATCCTGTCCTCGTCAATTGTTTCTCATTGAAACACCAGTTTTCGATCTTTCTGCCTTGTCCTTTTCCAATTTCCCTGCTACTCTTTTTACTCTAATTTCAGTCAAAAGGAGGTGCACGAAAGAAAGGACTTTGATTTATAGAGTGCCTTTCATAAGAACATGAGCCGACACTATCCTGCATTGTCCCAGTGATTCAGCTGATCAGGATCTCCTCATCTCCAATCCTCACTCTCACACTGTGTCAGCGCCCTCACTGCTAGGCTTTTCTGGGCAAAGTGTCGTATCTGTATCTTGCAGAGCACCCTCTGTAATGTGACTGGTGTTACTGTAGATGCCTGAATTGTTCAACCCTCAGCCTTTCTCCCCACCTCTACTCCAGGTTAAAATAAGTGAGGTCACCCCTAAAAGTCTTTGCTCTCTCCCCTGGTATCACAGTGTTTGTTAAATCAGCGCGTGACATTCAGGAACCTGGCACCATTCTGATAAAAAATAGTTTGACTGGGTTTTTCCACACTTCTGTTTTAGTAACTTTGTGGAAACTGGTAACCACGGGCACGATCCTGTATAAAAGCGCGAGCGTTACCAGACCCAGACCCAGAGCGACAAGATGAAGACTCTGATTGTTCTCAGTGTCCTGCTCTCGGTCACCAGCGCCACAGTCCTTTCACGATGTCAGGTTGCTAAGGCCATAAAGAATTCTGTACTGTCCCACTTCGCCCAGTACAGCGTGGCAGACTGTGAGTAACACTTTCTCTGTTGTATATAAACTGTGCCGAATGCACTCGCAGATTGTGGCTGTGCTTTCCTCTTGTAGTTCTGAGTCAGTGGGTAAATACACGTTACCTTGGTGGGTCCGGGGAATGTTTGAGCCTGGTCTGGACTGAGTAAATTGATCTTTTGTTTAAACTACGCCAGAGTGGGAATAGACTGGATGTCGGGCGGATCTTCTTTCCCCAGAGAGCAGTGAGTCTCTGGAATGTGTTGCCGGCTGGTGCGGTGGGTGCCGACTCTCTGCCTTCAAGAGGGAGCTGGACCGAGATCGCATCATAGAGAAGGTCAGTGTCTTTATAGATCACACTCGGTCCGTGCGATCTCCCGGACACACCCTGTAACCGGTTTTTGTGGTGGCCAATTTCCTATAGGACCTGCTGCAATCGCCAATTATTGTAAGTGGTTTTGCCCCGCCCGTAGCGAGCACGCAAACCCCCTTACTACAAGTTCTGGGCGATAAGGATTACTGAGGACAGATTTGAACATGGACAGTGTTTTTGGGCTCACCCGTACAGTGTTTATTAAGGTTGACAAAAACCACTCCACTCGCATACAGTACGAGCGGTGTGAACACAACAGTACAGTTTAAAACAGTACAACCCTGACTTGTCCAACAAGCCCCTGCCGTGCTGACTTACCACGGCCTAAAAACACCCTCCAATGAACTAAACTATCACAGAACCGTTCCAACGCTAAACCGCCTCTGGTTTGGTAGGAACATACAGGCACCCCCTCACACAGCTAAGTGATCTTGTGGGTGTGCAGGCTTGGCAATGCTCACCTAGATTGCCCTTTTGATCTTGCATGCAGCTTCTTCCCGTACGTCTCGGCTACCTGGTTCCGTACCGGCCTTGCGGCTTGCGAGTCCCAGTCTGAGTTGAAATCCGTCTCAGTTGGAAGAGCAAGGCCCTGCTCCTCTTGATGTTCCATTGTGGGGAGGGCAGGAGACAGAGAGAGAGAGCTATCCAAACTGCTCTCTGATATAACCCCCTAATGCATAATGGACACATGGCCTCAGGGAAATGGTTTACAGGCCTCCCACCAGGTTTGGATGGTTTGGATCTTGTTTCGATCTCCCAGTCGCTTTAACTTAACGATCTCATCTTCTTCAGAAACAATGAGTCGCCAGCCTCGTTATTCATGACTTGGGAGTGGGCCTCTTGGGACATTGTTCCCAAGGTCAGTCTGTTACCATACGAATGCAACCTGGTTACATCAGCCACCTTCAGCTTGAGTGTTTATCCACAGCTCCCCGCCGCCCCCCCCCCAGCCTGTCCAGTTTTTAATAAGGGTATATGATCATAATCTAAAAATCCATGGAGTCTGCACCGACTGCTACATCCCGATCGCCCGAGGGGGCCAGAGAGGAATTTCCCAGAGTATTTTTTCCCTTATTTATCTCTCTGGAGTTAGGCCGAAGTAACAGAGATAAATAAGGGGAAAAGTACTCAGGGAAAATTCTTCTCCCACCTCCTCAGGTGATCGAAATCAGTCGAGGAGATCACACGGGCTGTTATCTATAAAGACACTGACCTTCTCTATGATGCGATCTCTGCCCCAGACTACATGGCTGTGGAGATGGGGGCAGGGGTGGGGGGAAGAAGTGTTTAGTCATGATGCTCCGGCCATCATGGTGTGAGGCAGACCTGATGGACCAGCTGGTCTTTTCCTGCCCATCAATTTTGCGCGTTCGTGCGTATCTGAGCCAAGCCGACAGTAGCAGAGCTCCAATTGGTCGCTGACCACTAGAATGGGGCAGGAAAATCAGCCCGGGTCCTCACTGCCCTCTGACCCCTGCTGTGTAATGTTTTGGGGGAATTTTCCTTGGATTTTTTGGCTCTGGTATCTGAGGTCAGTCTCCTAATGAATCCCAAATCCTTATTTCTTTGAGAGAGAGTCTTCAATAGCTTTACAATGTAAATGATTAATAATGTGCCGAGGACAACTAATAGAAATTGATTTGTACGGTACTAGAATTATTTCTAGCTATGAGTAGATCTATCTCCAGTCTTCAATAAGTGAGAGAAGATCACACCAGACCTTCATCCCTAAAAATGAACATAGGCTAAGGCTGTGGAGATGGAACTTAAACTTTCATGTATTGTGTCTGACTTAGAGGGACAATTACTGGACCAAAACAAGACAGAACTGCTTCATCTTTATCACAGGTACATGTGTGAACAAGAGTGGAATATAAACAGAAAATGGCGCAAATAATCAGCAGGTCAGGCAGCATCTGCTGAGTATTTCCAGCATTTTCTGTTTATATTTCAGATTTCCAGCATCCGCAGTATTTTGTCTTTCACACAGGTGGGATTGGTTTGGCTGTGATGCTCCCTAAGAGAGAATAGTCTTCCATTTCTAACGGTCTGGACTCAATCACGGTAATAGTTACAGGTGCCCATGAACTGAGCCCCAGCGAGACTCAGCACCACCAGGAGAGCAGGAGGGACAATCAGCAAAATGAAGTCCCACCTTGTACACTGCTCCAATTCCCACAATCACTGCCTTCCGCTGAACGGACTGGAGATAAGTGAGTGTCAGTATCCTGTTCTGTGCTGCTAGTTCCCTCTATCATTCTTCCTCTCACTTTGGTCCCCCTCTTTACGTCTAAGTGACGGCGGTGGAGCGTGAGAATCTCCGAGGAAATTCACCCCGAGGTTGCTGCAAAGACAAACCTCGCTGTAGACTGTCTCCGGTCTGCGGGGCGCAGTGTGAATCACATTTGTGTTGGTCGCGTGTTCTACACTACAGTGTCTTGTCTTCATTTTAATTCTAGGGGTGTGCATGCTCGACTACGGGAGTGGATACAATACACTTGCAACACTTTATGAGAGAGACAGCGATGGAAAGATCTGGTCAGCAGACTATGGGATCTTTCAGATCAACAGTAAATGGTGGTGTGCAAACAAAGATTTTCCGAATGGTGCAAACGCCTGTCACATGAACTGTGATGGTACGTGAACCAACAGAAAGTTCATCACAGGTTGAATTTTTGTTCGTCTAAAAATATGAGGAATATTGTGTACAGTCCTGGTCGCCATATTTCAGAAGGGTATAGATGCAGTGGAGAGAGTGGCTGACACCAGAACTGCGAGGTTATACCTATCAGGAAAGAATGAACAGGCTGGGGCTCTTTTCTCTTGAAAAAAGAAGGCTGAATAGAGGTGACCTAATAGAGGTCTTTAAAGGTTTTAATAGGGTGGATACAGAGAGAATGTTTCCACTTGTGGGGAAGAGCAAAACTAGAGGCCATCAATATAAGATAGTCACCAAGAAATCCAATAGGGAATTCCGAAGAAACTTCTTTACCCAGAGAGTGGTGAGAATGTGGAACTCACTACCACAGGGAGTGGTTGAGGCAAATCGTATTGATGCATTTCAGGGGAAGCTAGATAAATACATGAGGGAGGACGGAATAGAGGGTTATACTGATAGAGTGAGATGAGGTAAAATATCAAGGGCTAGAATATCGTCTCGGGCTGTGGAGTCAAGCGAGTGGTATCGTAGCAGCGCCGGATATTCAGGTCCATTGGCTGCAATGAGCAGCCGATCTGATACCGCCCACTTTGCACCACATAGGCCCTTCTAGCTCTGTGTCAGAACAGACCCCAGATATGAACATTGATTCTAATATCACATTTATTTATTACTGCAGTTTTGCTGAACAATAACGTTGATTTGGAACCTGACATTGCTTGTGCAGCAGTAATAGTGAACAAACTAGGAATGGAAGCCTGGTATGTTGAAGCCTCGAACTTTTCTCTCGCTCTGTGTATTTAAATGTTGAGTTTGTAATTGAGTGATGAAGCACTGCTGGTCTCTATATCTAAGCTACAATGACACTGTGGGCCCACATAAACAGCTCGCTATAAACAGGCATTTCAGCGATCAGTGAGGGCAGTATTATAGAGAGTGTTACATGGAGAAGGAGTGTTATACAATGTATATTAAACGAGAGGGGTGTGTTATACAGTGTATTACAGTGAGGGCTGTGTTATACAGTGTATTACAGTGAGGTGTGTTATACAGTGTTTTACAATGGGGGTGTGTTATACAGTGTTTTACAATGAGGGGTGTGTTATACAGTGTATTACAGTGAGGGGTGTGTTATACAGTGTTTTACAATGGGGGTGTGTTATACAGTGTATTACAGTGAGGGGTGTGTTATACAGTGTATTACAGTGAGGGGTGTGTTATACAGTGTATTACAGTGAGGGGTGTGTTATACAGTGTATTACAGTGAGGGGTGTGTTATACAGTGTATTACAGTGAGGGGTGTGTTATGCAGTGTATTACAGTGAGGGGTGTGTTATACAGTGTATTACAGTGAGGGTTTTGTGTTATAGAGGGTTATACGGCTGATTGAAATCCGCTTTAGTAATATTTATGTATTTAAGGGCCTAACGCCTGATTTAGGTGGCTGCCTGGGAAGCCTGAATATTGTGCCTAATCAATATTAGGTTAGCTGTCTTTCAGACCTTCCTGTGGCCCAATGTTACCCTATATTGGCCCCTGTTGTGCTCACTTTACGATAGAAGGGTATCTGCTAAAACCCAAAACAGAGAAATTGTAACAGGCACACACATGGCCCCTGGGTGGGGTTAGTGCGGGTGCCGTATCCTAGTAAGAGTCAGCACCTTCAGGAGAGGAGAGGAGGAAACTTTGAGAGAAGTTAGAGCGTGCATGATCTTAATTCTTCACGTCAATAAATTGTAAATATGTTACTTGAGCCCTTGTGATTCTCTCTGACTGGTCTCCTGTGTCTGACGCTCTGGTTTTGCAGGAACAGCTGGGTTGATAACTGCAAGGGGCGATGGATCGATTATTACACGTTCTTTTGCTTCTGGTAAAGATGGAGGAGATCCCGTTGATCAGATACGCACGTGTCAGACTCATCACACCACGTGACGCTTTCAGTAGCTAGCTCTGCATTGCTGCGACTGCTGGGAACCCAGTAAGGGAAGGAACCAACTCTCTGTCACAGCTCATTACAAATAAACACAAGCAAATATCAAAACTCTCAAGTGTTTCATTCCCGTTGAGCAATCGAGATAAAACAGTGGGCCTGTTAATTGTATGTCAAGAAGTGTGAGAAGGAAAATTGAACTAAATGAAAAAGCATACACTAAGTACATGGACAACAAAGGAGAGAAAGACAAAAGGGAATGTGAAAAGATTAGTAAAGAAGTATTAAAAAAACCCGACTCTCTGTTTTCTGTTCTGTAACCAGCTTTCTATCTATTCTGCTACTCCCCATGTTCTGACCTTTTAATCAGGGGGGGAGGCCTGCTCTGGCGCGACGGCACTTAGCACTGCGACATTGAGTAATGGTGCACCACGAAGGAGGTGGAGCGCTTCCAGTAGCACTCCACCTCATTCTTGGGGTGCTACTACTGAATTTACGGGGTAGCGGCGCTCAGTGCCCCGACGAGATTAGCGCCCCAAAATGGGCTATACCCAATTTTTCTCCCTATATGTTTCAATGAGATCACCTCTCATTCTTTATAACTCCAGAGCGTGTAGGCACATTCTACTCAATCATTCCTCATAGGACAACCGTCTCATCCCAGGGATCAGTCTGGTGACCCTTCGTTGCACCGTCTCCAAGGCAAGTATATCCTTCCTCAGGTAGGGAGACCAAACCTGTGCCCAGTACTCCAGGTGTGGGCTCACCAAAGCCCTGTGCAACTGCCGCTAGACCTCGTTACTCTTCTACTGTAACCCTATAGCAATAAAGGCCAACAAACCATTTGCCTTACTAATTGCTTGCTGTGTCTGATTGTTAACGTTCTGTGTTTCCTGTACAAGGACACCTAAATCTCTCCAAACACCAACATTTAACAATTTCTTACCATTTAAAAAATATTCTGTTTTTCTATTCTTCCTACCAAAGTGAATAACCTCACATTTCCCCACATTTTACTCCATCTGCCACCTTCTTGCCCACTCACGTAACCTGTCTATATCCCTTTGCAGCCTCTTTGGGCGTGAAATTCGGTTACGCCCCGTTTGGGTACGGAAGTACCACCCCGGCAGTGAAATTTGGCTTACTGTCCCAGAGAGAAAGTGGAGTGTTATCTCAGGCACTCGACTTCCTCTCGGGGCGGTGTCGGGGTCACAAAGCGTTCGAACACCGGAGTGCGATGCGGCTGCTCCGCGTGGCGCTGATGCGTTTCTGCGCCCCTCCCCTTCCGTTAAAGGGGAGGGACACTGCAAGCAAGCAGGGCCTCCAATAGTCCACACTAGGCTACCAAGGCGGCGTGGTGCCATGGCTGCAGCCCGGCACCGAGACGTGGTGCCAGACTGCGCGATGGTGGCCACGGACCATGTGAAGGGCCGCCATGAAGGGTCGACCTGAAGGTCGGCCAAAAGAAGAAAATGGCGGCGCAGGTCGCAGCTGCAGCTCCCCTTTAAATACCGCCGCGCGAGCGGAGTTCGGTCCAGTTCACGACCCGCAAGGCTGGCGGTAAGGGGGTGTGGCAGGGCGCTATAAGGTCGAGTTGCTTGGCGATGACATCACCGCCGGCGGCACACCGGCCCAGGGCGCTACCAGCAAGGGCACGGCGCTATCGGGTAGCGCAACAGCAGCGCCCCGCCGAATTTCTCAGAAGGCGCTATTATCGCCCCCCCACCACCCCAGGCGATAACACCCTTGCGCCCCATTAGCGCCCAGCAGAGGCACTAACGGCAGGTGCAAAGAAGCCGAATTTTGCCCCTTAGTATCCTCCTCACAGCTTACTTTCCCATCTAGCTTTGTATCATCAGCAAACTTGGACACATTACACTTGGTCCCTTCATCTAAGTCATTAAGATAGATTGTAAATAGCTGAGACCCCAGCACTGATCCTTGCGGCACCCCACTAGTTACAGCCTGCCTACCTGAAAATGACCTGTTCATCCCTACTCTCTGTTTTCTGTCCTTTAACCATTCCACTAACCATGTTAATATATTACCCCCCAGCCCCTGAGACCTTACCTTGTGTAACAACCTTTTCTATGACACCTTATCGAATGGCTTCTGAAAATCCACATTTGCTACTTCCACTGGTTCCCCTTTACCTATCATGCCAGTTACATCCTCAAAAAACTCTAATAGATTTGCCAAACATGATTTCCCTTTCATAAAACCATGTTGACTCTGCCTAACCATGTTATGATTTTCTAAGTGCCCTGTTACCACTTCCTTAACAATGGATTCCAGCATTTCCCCGACGACTGATGTCAGGTTAACTGGCCTGTCGTTCCCTGTTTTCTCTCTCCCTCCTTTCTTGAATAGCGGGGTTACATTTGCTACCTTTCATCCAATGGGACCGCTCAGAATCTCGGGAATTTTGGAAGATCACAACCAATGCACCCACTATCTCTGCAGCCACCTCTTTTAGAACCCTAGGATGTAGGCCGTCAGGTCCAGGGGAATAGTCAGCTTTTAGTCCCATTAATTTCTCCAGTACTTTTTCTTTTCTAATATTAATTCTTAATTCCACTTGACCCTTGGTTCCCCATTATATCTGGTATGTTTTTTGTGCCTTTTACCGTGAAGACAGATACAAAATATTGGTTTTACCATCTCTGCCATTTTCTTATTCCCCATTATAATTTCTCCTGTTTCAGCCTCTAACGGACCCTCATTTACGTTCACTATACTATTCCTTTTTACATACTTGTAGAAGCTCTTACAATCTGTTTTCATACAACTTGCTAGATTCTCCCTCTTTATCAATTTTTTGACCATCCTTTGCTGGTTTCTAAATCTGTTATGTTGTAGAGTGGGGTTCTCAAACATAACCTTCTGACCCAGAGTGCTACCATTGACCCAAACTAACACGACAACATTCATCCCGACTTTCAAACTGTTCATATTGGTTTATTTGCACTTTATGAAATTCAGTTTCCACAACGAGAAGTATCTCACCCTTACCTCACTAAATTCACCTTCTGTCCCTTTTCCTCTATCTAGATAATTCTCTAAAACTGTTCAACTTTTTCCAAGCCAACTCGAATCAATCAATTTTAGCATCTTCACTGTAATTAAGATTGCCATAAGGAGGCAGAATACCAAGCCTCCGAACTGCTCTTGTAGTCACATAAATACGGTGGCTACAAGAGCAGGTCAGAGGCTGGGTATTCTGCGGCGAGTGCCTCCCCTCCTGACTCTCCAAATTCTTTCCACCATCTACAAGGCACAAGTAAGGAATGTGATGGAATACTCTTCACTTGCCTGGAGGAGTGCAGCTCCAACAACACTCAAAAAGCTCAATAACATCCAGGACAAAGCAGCCCGCTTGACTGTCACCCCATCCACCACCTTAAACATTCACTCCCTGCACCACCGGTGCACCGTGGCTGCAGTGTGTACCATCTACAAGATGCGCTGCAACAACTCACCAAGGCTTCTTCGGCAGCACCTCCCAAATCCGCGACCTCTACCACCTAGAAGGGCAAGGGCAGCAGACGCATGGGAACACCACCACCGCCAAGTTCCCCTCCAAGTCACCCACCATCCTGACTGGGAAATATATCGGCCATTCCTTCATCATCGCTGGGTCAAAATCCTGGAACTCCCTCCCTAACCGCACTGTGGGAGCACCTTCACCACAGGGACTGCAGCTGTTCAAGAAGGCAGCTCACCACCACCTTCTCGAGGGCAATCAGGGATGGGCAATAAATGCTGGCCTTGCCAGTGATGCACACATCCCATGAATGAATTAATAAAAATGATAGGCATCCAAAGCTAGAGCTGCCAGGCTGTCAAAAGAAATGGAGGGTAATATAAACCAGAAAAAGGAGGTTTATGACAAATGTCACATACAGAATACAATAGAAACCCAGTCAGAAGACAGAGAGTGCAGGGGGAAATTGAATAAAGATATAAGATTGGCAAAGAGAGAATATGAGAAAACATTAGTGGGTAAGAACATAAGACACAGGAGCAGGAGTCGGCCATTCGGCCCCTCGAGCCTGCTCCACCATTCAATAAGATCATGGCTGATCTTCAACCTCAACTCCACTTTCCCACCCGCTCCCGATAACCCTTGACTCCCCTGTGGCTCAAATATCTGTCTATCTCTGCCTTGAATATTTTCAATGACTCCGCCTCCACAGCCCTCTGGGGAAGAGAATTCCAAAGATTCACAACCCTCTGAGGGAAGAAATTCCTCCTCATCTCCGTCTTAAATGGGCGACCCCTTATTCTGAAACTATGCCCCCTAGTTCTAGATTCCCCACAAGGGGAAACATCCTCTCTGCATCTACCCTGTCAAGCCCCCTCAGAATCTTATATGTTTCAATAACACCACCTTTCACTCTTCTAAACTTCAATGAGTATAGGCCCAACCTGCTCAACCTTTCTTCATAAGACAACCCCTTCATCTCAGGAATCAACCTCGTGAACCTTCTCTGAACTGCCTCCAATACAAGTATATCCCTCCTTAAATAAACACTGCATGCAGTATTCCTGGTGTGGTCTCACCAGCACCCTGTATAGTTGTAGCAAGACTTCCCTATTTTTATATTCCATCCCCTTGCAATAAAGGCCAACATTCCATTTGCCTTCCGAATTACTTGCTGTACCTGCATGCTATAGAAACATAGAAGATAGGAGCAGGAGTAGGCCATTTGGCCCCTCAAGCCTGCTCCGCCATTCAATGCGATCATGGCTGATCATCCAAATTCAGTACCCTGTCCCTGCTTTCTCCCCATACCCCTTGATCCCTTTAGCCTTAAGAAATATATCCAACTCCTTCTTGAATATATTTAATATATTGGCCTCTACTGCCTTCTGTGGTAGAGAATTCCACAGGTTCACCACTCTCTGGGTGAAGAAATTCCTCCTCATTTCTGTCCTAAATGGCCTACCCCTTATCCTTAGACTGTGACCCCTGGTTCTGGACTCCCCGACCATCGGGAACATCCTTCCTGCATCTAGTCTGTCCAGTCCTGTCAGAATTTTATAAGTTTCAATGAGATCCCCTCTCATTCTTCTAAACTCCAGTGAGTACAAGCCCAATCGACGCAATCTCTCCTCATACGTCATTCCTGCCATCCCAGGTATCAGCTTGGTGAATTTTCGCTGCACTCCTTTCATGGCAAGAACATCCTTCCTCAGATAAGGCGACCAAAACTGCACACAATACTCAAGATGTGGTCTCACCAAGGCCCTGTACAACTGCAGCAAGACATCCTTGTTCCTGTACTCAAACCCTCTCGCTACGAAGGCCAACATACCATTTGCCTTCTTAACCGCCTGCTGCACCTGCATGCTTACCTTCAGTGACTGGTGCACAAGGACACCCAGGTCTTGTTGCATTTCCCCTTCTCCCAATCTATTGCCATTCAAATAATAATCTGCCTTCCTGTTTTTTGTGTATCATGTACGAGGACCCCCAGGTCCCTCTGTACCGCAGCATTTTGTAGTTTCTCTCCATTTAAATAATAATTTGACTTTTTATTCTTCCTACCAAAGTGGATAACCTCTCATTTTCCCACATTATACTCCATCTGCCAAATTTTTGCCCATTCACTTAAACTATCTACTGTATCTCCCTTTGCAAACTCTTTGTGTCCTCCTCACAACTTGTTTTCCCACCTATCTTTGTATCATCAGCAAATTTGGCTACAGTACACTCGGTCCCTTCATCCAAGTCATTAATACAGATTGTAAATAGTTGAGGCCCCAGCACTGATCTCTGTGGCACTCCACTAGTTACAATTTGACAACCTGAAAATGATCCATTTATCCCGGCTCTCTGTTTTCTGTTAGTTAGCCAATCCTCTATCCATGCTAATATATTACCCCCAACCCCATGAGCTCTTATCTTGTGCAGTAACCTTTTATGTGGCCTTCTGGAAATCCAAATGCACTACATCTACTACAAGATTCAGCATAACTTCTCTACTTTTGTACTCAATACCTCTATTTATAAAACCCAAGATCCCATATGCTTTGCTAACCACTCTCTCAATATGTCCTGCCACCTTCAGGGACCTATGCACATTAACACCCAGGTCCCTCTGACCCTGCAAACTCTTTAAAACTGTGCCATTAAGTGTATATTGCCTCTCCCTGTTCCTTCTGCCAAAATGCATCACCTCACACTTCTCTGTATTAAATTCCATCTGCCACTTGTCTGCCCATTCTGCGAGCCTTTCTATGTCCTGTTGCAGTCAATTGGTATCATCCTCCCTGTTTGCCACACCCCCAAGTTTGGTGTCATCGGCAAATTTAGAAATTCTACTCTGTATTCCAATATCGAGGTCATCTATATATATATCAAAAAAAGCAGTGGCCCCAGCACTGACCCTTGGGGAACACCATCCTCCAGTCTGAAAAACAGCCATTTACCACAACTCGCTGTTTTCTGTCCTTAAGCCAATTCCTTATCCAAGCTGCCACTGACCCACCTATTCCATGAGCCTCAATTTTATTAACCAGCCTTCTATGTGGTACTTTGTCAAACGCCTTCCTAAAATCCATATAGACACCATCCATTGCATTCCCTTCATCAATCCTCCCTGTCACTTCATCAAAAAATGCAATTAGATTAGTCAAACACGATCTGCCTTTTACAAATTCGTGTTGGGTCTCGTTAATTCGCTTAAACCTCTCCGTTCATTTTTTCCTTGATTATTGTTTCTAAAACTTTACCCACCACTGATGTTAAACTGACCGGCCTGTAGTTATTAAGATTGTCCTTACACCCTTTCTTGAACAATGGTGTCACATTTGCCACTTTCCAATCCTCAGGCACCTCCCCCATATCTAGGGAAGATTGGAACATTATGGCAAGCCCTTCCGCTATCTCCTCCCCAATTCCCTTAGCAACCTGGGATGCAAACCATCTGAACCAGGCGACTTGTCCACTCTAAGGATACCCAGCCTTTCTAGTACATCCTGTCAATCAATTTTCACCCCTTCCATTGCTTCTACCTTTTCCACTTCTACCGATATTTTGTCAGCATCCACCTCCTTAGTAAACATGTATGTTGACGATACAAAACTAGGTTGGAAAGTAAGCTGTGAGGAGGACACAAATAGACTGCAAAGGGATATAGATATATTACGTGAGTGGGCAATAAGGTGGCAGATGGAATATAATGTGGGGGAAGTGTGACGTTACTAATTTTTGGAGGAAGAATAGAAAAGCAGAATATTTTTTAAATGATGAGAAACTATTAAATATTGGTGTTCAGAGAGATTTAAGATCTCGTACAGAAAGCACAGAAAGTTAGCATGCAGGTACAGCAAGCAATTCAGAAAGAAAATGGCATGTTGGCTTTTATTGCAAGGAGTAAGCTTAAACCGGGAGAGCTTCTTCTCCCAGAGACAGACCCTCTGATATAAAGGGTCGACGTCCGCCTTATTCCCAATCAATCACTCGGAGTCCGGAGGTTCGTTCAGTTGGGACCGGGGGCAAGGTATTGACTTGGATAGAGAACTGGTTGGCGGACAGAAAGCAAAGAGTTGGAATAAACGGGTCATTCTCCGAGTGGCAGGCAGTGACTAGTGGGGTACCACAATTTCTTCACCCAGAGAGTGGTGAACCTGTGGAATTCTCTGCCACAGAGGGCGGTGGAGGCCAGTTCATTAAATATATTCAAGAAAGAGTTGGATATATTTCTTAAGGCTAAAGGGATCAAGGGATATGGGGAGAAGGCAGGGACAGGGTACTGAATTTGGATGATCAGCCATGATCTCATTGAATGGCGGAGCAGGCTCGAGGGGCCAAATGGCCGACTCCTGCTCCTATCTTCTATGTTTCTATAAAGCAACTTTATTTACAAGTCAACAGGGAAGACACTCATCCTGGGACGAATGCTCCCCGATCATTGAAAATTTCCTGCCTTATATACAGGTTTTTTCTGAGTCGTGGCTACTGTTTGCAATTAGGTGCATTACTTTAGTTTCCTGGATCACTGGGCCTGCTTCTGGGGAAGGTGGGACTTGTACAAGTCGGACGGGTTGCATCTGAACCAGAGCGGGACAAATATCCTTGCGGGGAGGTTTGCTAGCACTGTTTGGGGGAGTTTAAACTAAAATGGCAGGGGGTTGGGAACCTGAGCAGGGAGACAGAGGAAAGGGAAACAGGGATAAAAGCAAAAGATAGGAAGGAGAAAAACAAAAGTGTCAGTCAGAGAAATCAATGGTTTAAATCAAACGTGGCCACAGTAAATAATAATTCTAATAGGTCTAAGAGTGTTAAAAAAACAAGCCTGAAGGCTTTGTGTCTTAATGCGAGGAGCATTTGTAATAAGGTGGATGAATTGGCTGCGCAAATAGAGGTAAACGAATATGATTTGGTTGGGATTACGGAAACGTGGCTCAAGGATGGCCAAGACTGGGAACTCAACATCCAGGGGTATTCAGGAAAGATAGGCAAAAAGGAAAGGGAGGTGGGGTAGCATTACTGGTTAAAGAAGGGATTAATACAATTGTAACGAAGGATATTAGCTCTGATGATGCGGAATCTGTATGGGTGGAATTGAGAAATACTAAGAGGAAAAAAACATTAGTGGGAGTGCTATATAGACCTCCCAACAGTAAGGCGGAGGTTGGGGATGGCATGAAAAGGGAAATGAAAGAAGCGTGCAATAAGGGCACAGCAGTCATCATGGGTGACTTTAATCTACATATAGATTGGGCCAACCAAATTAGTAACAATACTGTGGAGGAGGAATTCCTGGAGTGTTTACGGGATGGTTTCCTGGACCAATATGTCGAGGAACCAACCAGAGATCAGGCCATCTTAGACTGGGTATTATGTAATGAGAAAGGAGTCATTAGCAATCTTGTTGTATGAGGCCCCTTGGGTCAGAGCGATCATAATATGATCGAATTCTTCATTAAGATGGAGAATGAAGTAGTTGACTCGGAGACTAGGGTCCTCAATTTAAATAAAGGAAACTATGATGGTCTGTGGAGCGAGTTGGGTAGGATTGATTGGGGAATGGCACTCAAAGGGTTGACGGTGGATAGGCAATGGCAAACACTCAAAGACCGAATGGATGAACTACAGAATTTGTTCATCCCAGTTTGGCATAAACATAAAACAAAAAAGGTGACTCAACCGTGGCTAACAAGGGAAATTAGGGATAGCATAAGGTCCAAGGAGAGGGCATATAAATTGGCCAGAAAAAGCAATAATCCTGAGGATTGGGAGCAGTTTAGGATTCAACAAAGGAGGGCAAAGGGATTAATTAAGAAAGGGAAAATAGAATATGAGAGTAAGCTTGCAGAGAACATAAAAACTGACTGTAAAAGCTTTTATAGATATATGAAGAGAAAAAGATTGGTGAAGTCAAGCGTAGGTCCCTTGCAGTCAGAATCGGGGGAATTTATAATGGGGAACAAAGAAATGGCAGACCAACTAAATACATATTTTTGTTCTGTCTTCACAAAGGAGGACACAAATAACCTCCCAGAGATGCCGGGGAACATAGGGTCTGATGAAAGGGTGGAACTGAAAGAAATCAGTATTTGGAGGGAAATGGTGTTAGGAAAATAGATGGGACTGAAGGCCGATAAATCCCCAGGGCCTGATAATCTACATCCCAGGGTACTTAAGGAAGTGGCCCTAGAAATAGTAGATGCATTGCTGGTCATCTTCCATAACTCGATAGACTCTGGAACGGTACCCATGGATTGGCGGGTAGCTAATGTTACCCCACTATTCAAAAAAGGTGGTAGAGAAAAGGTAGGGAATTATAGACCGGTAAGCTTGACATCGGTAGTGGGGAAAATGCTAGAGTCCATTATAAAAGATGTAATAGCAGAGCACTTGGAAAGCAGTGACAGGATCGGACAAAGTCAACATGGATTTACAAAAGGTAAATCATGCTTGACTAATCTACTGGAATTTTTTGAGGATGTAACTGGTAAAATAGATAAGGGAGAACCAGTGGATGTGGTGTATTTGGACTTTCAGAAGGCTTTCGATAAGGTCCCGCATAAGAGACAAAATTAAGGCAATGGGATTGGGGGCAAGGTATTGACTTGGATAGAGAACTGGTTGGCGGACAGAAAGCATAGAGTTGGAATAAACGGGTCGTTTTCCGAGTGGCAGGCAGTGACTAGTGGGGTACTGCAAGGATCGGTCCTAGGACCCCAGCTATTCACAATATATATTAATGATCTGGACGAGGGAATTGGATGTAATATCTCCAAATTTGCAGACGACACAAAGCTGGGTGGGAGGCTAAGCTGTGAGGAGGATGTCATGAAACTCCAGTACGATTTGGACAGATTTGGTGATTGCGCAGAAACATGGCAAATGCACTATAATGTGGATAAATGTGAGGTTATCCACTTTGGTGGCAAAAACAGGAAGGCAGATTATTATTTGAATGGCAATAGATTGGGAGAAGGGGAAGTGCAAAGAGACCTGGGTGTTCTTGTGCACCAGTCGCTGAAGGTAAGCATGCAGGTGCAGCAGGCGGTTAAGAAGGCAAATGGTATGTTGGCCTTCATAGCAAGAGGGTTCGAGTACAGGAACAAGGAGGTCTTGCTACAGTTGTACAGGGCCTTGGTGAGACCGCACCTTGAGTATTGTGTGCAGTTTTGGTCGCCTTACCTGAGGAAGGACGTTCTTGCCATGGAAGGAGTGCAGCGAAGATTCACCAGGCTGATACCTGGGATGGCAGGAATGACGTATGAGGAGAGATTGTGTCGATTGGGCTTATACTCACTGGAGTTTAGAAGATTGAGAGGGGATCTCATCGAAACCTATAAAATTCTGTCAGGCCTGGACAGACTAGATGCAGGAAGGATGTTTATGATGGCCGGGGAGTCCAGAACCAGGGGTCACAGTCTAAGGATAAGGGGTAAGCCATTTAGGACTGAAATGAGGAGGAATTTCTTCACCCAGAGAGTGGTGAACCTGTGGAATTCTCTGCCACAGAGGGCGGTGGAGGCCAGTTCATTAAATATATTCAAAAAAGAGTTGGATATATTTCTTAAGGCTAAAGGGATCAAGGGATATGGGGAGAAGGCAGGGACAGGGTACTGAATTTGGATGATCAGCCATGATCTCATTGAATGGCGGAGCAGGCTCGAAGGGCTGAATGGCCTACTCCTGCTCCTATCTTCTATGTTTCTATGTTTACTCGTATATATTTCTTTCATCATACAGTTGGCTTAGTGTGCAATTTCTTGTGACCTGTGTGCATTGGTCTTGTGACCCCATACGTTATTGTGGCCCCATAAGTGGCTGAGCGCGGTGGCATTGAGTGGAGTGAGAGTTGGTAAGTGGGAGAAAAAGTCATTTAAGTGTATTTAGTGAATTTTAGTGAGCTAAAAAGTTTATTATTTGAAGTAAGTTTAATTTTTTAGTGTAAATTAAGCTGCTGGGGTGTTTAAACCGGAAGTAGAATCCGGTATAAAAAGGGGCGGGACTAGTGCGGCAGTGCTGAGTGCGGTGGCATTCAGTGGAGTGAGAGTTTGGTAAGCGGGAGAGTTCGGGCAAGTGGGAGGTGAGGGGGTGTTTTTGCTCTGTTTTGTTCCCTACTCCCAGGCTTAGACAGCACTGCGGAAGTGGAGCAGCAAGACGAATCAACCTAACAGGTCCCACAGACAGCATTCAAAAGGAAGATTGGTGATCAGCTGGTTAGTGGGTTCTCTTCTCTTTTATACCTTTAAGTTGGTAAGTCCTATTGAATAGTGGTGTGATATTATCATCTATATCCGGGCAGGGTCTTAATAACTAATAATAAGAAATTTAATTAATTATATAGAATGGAGCAGGTGATGTGTTACTGCTGCGAGATGTGGGAGCCGGTGGAACCCATTGAGGCACACAGTGATTACATTTGCGACAAGTGTTTGCTGCTAGAGGAACTCCGGCTCCGTATTGAGGTGCTTGAGATCGAGCTTCAGACACTGCGACACATCAGGGAGGGGGAGAAGTACCTGGACTCTATGTTTCAGGAGGTAGTCACACCGATGAAATTAATTAATTCAGATGTAGTCCGTGGTCAGGGACAGGATGGTGTGACTATGAGTGAGGCAGGTACAGGGATCCAGGAGGTAGTGTTGAAGGAGCCGCAGCCCTTGCTCTTGTCAAACAGGTTCGAGATTCTTACTCCCTGTGAGGGCAGGAGCGGGGACTGCAGGGAGGATGAGCAACCTGGCCACAGCACCGTGGAACAGGGGGCCATTCAAGTGGGGGGAGTAAAAAGAAATGTTGTAGTGGTAGGGGATAGTTTCATTAGGGGGATAGATAGGGTTCTCTGCAGTCGAGAGCGGGAGTCCCGAAGGCTGTGTTGCCTGCCCGGTGCCAGGGTTAAGGACATCTCTTCTGGGCTGGAAAGAAACTTGGAGTGGGAGGGGAGGATCCAGTTGTCATGGTCCATGTTGGTACAAACAACGTAGATAGGACAAGGAAGAAGGTTCTGTTAAAGGAGTATGAACAGCTAGGGGTCAAATTAAAAAACAGAACCTCAAGGGTAATAATCTCTGGATTATTACCTGAGCCACGAGTGAATTTGGCTGGGATAATTAAAATTAGAGAGTTAAATGCGTGGCTCCAAGACTGGTGTGGGAAAAATGGGTTTTGCTTCTTGGGACACTGGCACCAGTACTGGAACAGGAGGGAGCTGTTCCGTTGGGACGGACATCACTTGGCCAGTGCTGGGACTAGAGTCCTGGCGAATCATATAACTAGGGTTGTAGAGAGGGCTTTAAACTAATTAGTGGGGGGGAGGTTCTTAGAGAGAAAATAATAAAAATGACAATGGAGAAGGTCATAGACTTAGGTAGCAGTGGGGGAATTAAAAAACAGAGCATGTCAGGAAGGGACAGAAGGTATGGAGTAAAAGGTAAAGTAGTAAAAAAGGAAAAAGCAGGAACTAAGTGTCATAAAACATATTTGAAATTTCTTTATCTGAATGCACATAGCATTCGTAACAAAATGGACGAGTTAACGGCACAAATAACTACATATGGGTATGATCTTGTGGCCATTACAGAAACATGGCTGCAGGGTGACCATGACTGGGAATTAAATATACCAGGTTATTTAACAATCAGGAAGGACAGGCAGGAAGGAAGGGGAGGTGGGGTGGCTATGTTAATAAAGGAAGGAATCACTGTAATACAGAGAAATGATATTGGGTCAAAGGATCAGGATAGTGAAACAGTTTGGGTGAAGATGAGGAATAATAAGGGGAAAAAAACACTAGTGGGCGTAGTCTATAGGTCTCCGAACAGTTGCAACTCTGTTGGACGGAGTATTAATCAGGAAATAGTTGAGGCTTGTAATAAGGGAACAGCTATAATTATGGGGGATTTTAACTATCATATTAACTGGACAAATCAAATTGGGCAGGGCAGCCTTGAGGATGAGTTCATTGAGTGTATTAGGGATGGGTTTCTTGAGCAGTATGTAACTGAACCGACCAGGGGGCAAGCAACCTTAGATTTGGTCCTGTGTAATGAGACAGGATTAATTAAAAATGTCCTAGTAAAGGATCCCCTTGAAATGAGTGACCATAACATGGTTGAATTCCATATTCAATTAGAGGGTGAGAAGGTTGGATCTCAGACAAGCATGCTGAGCTTGAATAAAGGAGACTATGAAGATATGAGAGCAGAATTGATTAGAGTGGACTGGGAAAATAGATTAAAGGGTAAGACGGTACATGATCAGTGGTGTACATTTAAGGAGTTATTTTACAACTTCCAAAATAAATATATTCCACTGAGGTAAAAAGGGTGTAAAAGAAAAAATAGCCATCCGTGGCTAAGTAATTAAGGATAGTATCCGACTAAAAACAAGGGCATATAAGGTAGCCAAATCTAGTGGGAGGATAGAAGATTGGGAAGTCTTTAAAAGACAGCAAAAAATAACTAAAAGATTGATTAAGAAAGGGAAGATAGATTATGAAAGTAAATTAGCAAAATATATAAAAACAGATAGCAAAAGTTTCTATAGTTATATAAAAAGAAAAAGGGTGGCTAAAGTAAATGTTGGTCCCTTAGAGGATGAGACCGTGAAATTAATGGTGGGAAACATGGAGATGGCAAAAACGCTGAACAATTATTTTTTATCAGTCTTTACGGTAGAGGACGCTAAGAATATCCCAACACTGGACAAACAGGGGGCTCTAGGGGGGAGGAGCTAAATACGATTAAAATCACTAAGGAAGTGGTACTTGGTAAAATAATGGGACTCAAGGCGGATAAATCCCCTGGACCTGATGGCTTACATCCTAGGGTCTTGAGGGAAGTGACGGTAGGGATTGTGGATGCATTGGTAATAATTTTCCAAAACACCCTGGACTCAGCAAAGGTCCCGGCAGATTGGAAAACTGCTAATGTAACACCCTTATTTAAAAAGGTTAGTAGGCAGAAGGCTGGAAACTACAGACCTGTTAGCCTAACATCTGTGGTTGGTAAAATTTTAGAGTCCATTATTAAGGAGACAGTAATGGGACATTTGGATAAACATAATTTAATAGGACAAAGTCAGCATGGTTTTATGAAGGGGAAGTCATGTTTGACAAATCTGCTTGAGTTCTTTGAGGAAGTAACATACAGGGTGGATAAAGGGGAACCGGTGGACGTAGTGTATTTAGACTTCCAAAAGGCATTTGACAAGGTGCCACACAAAAGATTATTGCTCAAGATAAAAAATCACGGGATTGGGGGTAATATTCTGGCATGGGTGGAGGATTGGCTATCTAACAGAAAGCAGAGTTGGGATAAATGGTTCATTCTCAGACTGGCAATCAGTAACTAGTGGTGTTCCGCAGGGGTCAGTGCTGGGTCCCCAACTCTTTACAATCTATATTAACGATTTGGAGGAGGGGACCGAGTGTAGCATATCAAAGTTTGCAGATGATACAAAGATGGGAAGGAAAGTAGTGAGTGAGGAGGACATAAAAAACCTGCAAAGGGACATAGACAGGCTAAGTAAGTGGGCAGAGATTTGGCAGATGGAATACAATACTGGAAAGTGTGAGGTTATGCACTTTGGCAGGAAAAATCATAGAGCAAGTTATTATCTTAATGGCAAGAAACTGGAAAGTACTGTAATACAAAGGGATCTGGGGGTCCTGGTGCATGAAACTCAAAAAGTTAGTATGCAGGTGCAGCAAGTGATCAAGAAGGCCAATGGAATGTTGGCTTTTATTGCTAGGGGGATAGAATATAAAAACAGGGAGGTATTGTTGCAGTTATACAAGGTATTGGTGAGACCGCACCTGGAATACTGCATACAGTTTTAGTGTCCATACTTAAGAAAAGACATACTTGCTCTCAAGTCAGTACAAAGAAGGTTCACTTGGTTAATCCCGGGGATGAGGGGGTGGACATATGAGGAGAGGTTGAGTAGATTGGGACTCTACTCATTGGAGTTCAGAAGAATGAGAGGCGATCTTATTGAAACATATAAGATTGTGAAGGGGCTTGATCGGGTGGATGCGGTGAGGATGTTCCCAATGATGGGTGAAACTAGAACTAGGGGGCATAATCTTAGAATAAGGGGCTGCTCTTTCAAAACTGAGATGAGGAGAAACTTCTTCACTCAGAGGGTAGTAGGTCTGTGGAATTTGCTGCCCCAGAAAGCTGTGGAAGCTACATCATTAAATAAATTTAAAACAGAAATAGACAGTTTCTTAGAAGTAAAGGGAATTAGGGGTTACGGGGAGCTGGCAGGAAATTGGACATGAGTCTAGGTTCGGAACGGTCATGGCCCTGTGGGTAGCGGAGCGGGCCCAGGGGCCATGTAGCCTGGTTCTGCTCCTACTTCTTGTGTTCTAATTATGTGTTAGATTTCAGGAGATGGCTCTATTCCTGTTCCTTGCTGGGGTGGAGATCACCTTTTACAGAAGGTAAGTACTGTAGAAAATATAGGGACAGAGTGATCTCCTGGACGAGTTTCGATCGCCAAATGGGTCGGAGAGGAATTTTCCAGATTTTTTCTCCCAAATTGGCCATTGGGTTTTTTATCTGGTTTTTCGCCTCTCCCGGGAGATCACATGGGTTCGGGTGGGATGGAGAGTGATAGTAGATTTGAGGTTAGGATCAGATCAGCCATGATCTTATTGAATGGTGGAGCAGGCTCGAGGGGCCGATTGGCCTACTCCTGCTCCTATTTCTTATGTTCTTATGTTCTTATGTTATCTCTCAATACATTCCTCAGTTAGTGATTCACGGTTTGTGCACTTTGGCCACGACTACACCAGACTTTCCTTCTGGACATTGTTCATACCAATTCCTTAGATGGTTGGATATATGCTCTGTTCCTTAATCCCCTCGTCTTAGCTCTTTTTTAACCCTTTCAGTCCCCCCTTTTGGTCCTGATTAATCTCTTTTAATCATTGACCAACCCGATTATTTTTTTTTCCTATTATGGTGTCCTGCTGGGGTGGTGATCAAATCGAACCCATTGGGTCACCTAGTTTCTATAATCATATTGTCCTGATTTCTATGCCCCCTACATCCTTTCCATCGACATATTATCCACACAAATACATAGGTAATAAGCATTAATGTTATTAGTACTATACATCTGTTAAGCAGGTCTTTCTCCCAAGCCTTCGCTCGTTCGTAGTAATAGTCCGTCTGCTCAATGGGAATCTGCCCAGGAGGTTTCTGTAACAATTACCACCGAACAGCATACATCACTACTTTATCAAAGTCATGTACATTTCTTCCATTTCTTTCCATCTTTTTTTGTTTTCTACGTTTTTTACAGGTGGCACATCCTGCTATTCCCATTCCTATTGCCAAAACCAATTGTATTGTAACTAATATGTGAGAAGTATGCGGATCCATGGGTGGATGTTGACATTCATCCCCCAATCCCACAGCTTCTCATACCATGGGACTTCCTGTAGTTCTACTTCTATGTCTCTTTCTAGTCCCCCAAGGTTCCTTTGCAACATTACGTATTGTTTCATCATTTTACTTAAGCCCTCTTTTATCTCTTGCAGATCCTCTTGCAGGCGGGGTATCAGAGCCCCCACCGGATCTTCATAATTGACCAATTCGTCCCTTGAACTATCTGGCACATTTAGTTTCATTTCCTCCCTTAAGTGTACATACACCAATCTGGTGTGTCCAATTGCCACAGGGATTTTTGGTGTGAAGCAGAAGTTAGGCATTGTGATTACACATACAAGGTTACTATATTGGTACTCAGTCTCTGTGGTGGCTATACAATACTCCCCTCTGCCTCTATATCCCGAGCGGGTGCGATGGTGATCGACATGTGATAAGTCCAACATGCACCCCTCTGTCTTATTATAGCCGCACTCATCCTTAGGGCCTTCTCCTACCAGATGTGGGCATATCGTAAGCGTACCTTTCCCATGGCATCTGTTTAGGGAGACTCCTCTATAGCACCATTCTTCCTGATGGCATAGGTATCAATTGGATAGTATCGGAGGTATGTCTCACCCCTCACTATGCCTATGTTTGTTACCTGGTACTGTGGGTATGCAGTCGTGTCTAGTCTCACCACTGGTATCATGAGTACCATGCTTATCATTGCTGTCACTTCTGCTTTGCATTTTTGTATCACTGGATATACTCTGGTCATCCCCTTGAGGGTACAAGCACTCAGAGGGCCTGGATTCTGGCTCAGGCCATAGAGCTGTGCTGTTAATCCAGTCTGGTACCTCACCTCGTGTTTTAACTGTCCAGTGGTCCATTGGCCATAGGCATGGCACAAGCCTCTCCCTACCCCATCTTTTACCTGTTCCTCATCTCTATGGTTTAGTTTGTGGATAGTGCTAGCATGGTCTTCTATAACTTTGATTCCCTCGAGTAATTTTCTTATCATATGTTCTCCCAACTCTGATTCTTGTTGAACCAAACCAGTTTCTTTCTCTATAATCTGTTGTATTACCCTTTGTAATTGTTCCACACTACTCTGGACTCCTTGTATATCTAGGGCATTAATGAATGACGTTCCCGTATTTATTCCCGTGAGTACATCGTTTCCTAAGCCCCTCTTAATTCTTTGGTGGAATGCAGCATGTCCCCTGAAACTAGTAGCCCCTGTTGCATCAGCAGCTTGGTTAATTACATTCCTTTATCATATATGCATACAACTCTCTAGTTTTACTAAATCTTTCACAATATCCTGGCCATTGTAGCATGGTTAAGTTCATTAGTACCGTGTCTCACATTATCATACAATTGTTCTCCCTCGGTGACTAACGACAGTCCATTTTCGGGCCCAGGCGTCAATTTCGGACACCTTCGTTCTTCAGGTATCGTTGTGATTGGGGGTGTTATTGGTTCTAGGGTTACTCCTTGTGGTTTGATCCTTGCTGTTGTTGGTTGAGGTGTTGTAACACCGTGTACAATAGTCCATCTTATGATATCGTCCATGCAGCTCAGGACATATCCTCCCCCTACTTGACCCAACACCTGCCAGTGTCTATTACATCTTACCATATTGCTGGTATCTGTCATTCTACAGGGTCCGCATGGTCATTGATCCAAGTTCATCCAGATACCGTTACACCTGTAACATCCTTTTCCTTGTTTTTCACACTTGTAACTGTGTGATATAATGAAGTTTCTCGTGGAGTCTCCACTAGGGGATCTTAACGTGCAGTCCATTTCTTCCAGCCCGCTATTTGGGCTTATAAGTGTTGTCATCAGAGTAGTTATAATAATCCATCTCACTGGATCCATGTTTATCTGTAATTTAAACAGAGGTCTGGTCATCTTCCGAGCTCTTTCCCCTAGAGGAGAGGGTGGAATGGGGATCTTTAGTGTTAAATGGTTTCACCTGGGTCCAGTGCTTCCATCGCATACCCGTCGGTTCCTGTAGACAAGCACACGTATCACTTGTCATTAATACAGTATATGGCCCCATCCAACGAGGTACCATTCCCTTTCTTCCGATAACTTGCGTCATTACTTGACCTATTTTGGGCAGCTCATTTGGTTTAAGTCCAGCATTTTGTCTTTCTAGATCTTTAATCTGTTGCTGGTTCCTCACTTCTTTATTTAGTGCTTGTACCTCCTGATTTAGTTGTACTAAGTATCGCCTTAATCTATTTTGCACTGGTCCTGGTTCTCCCACCCCTCCAGCCAAATCCTCTGGTAGTCTCATAGCTCGTCCTGTCATTAGTTCGTAGGGGGTCAGTCCGGTTGCTCGTCCTGGGGTGGCTCGCAGCCTCATTAGTATGCTGGGTAATAATTCCGACCATCCCTTCCCTGTTTCTTGGATGGCTTTTGTCAGTGTCCTATTCATTCTTTCTACCATCCCCGAGCTCTGGGGGTGATATGGTATATGGTATTTTTGTGTTACGTTTAACAGCTTACAAGTTTCTCTCATTACTTTGCCGGTGAAATGAGTGCCGTTGTCTGAGTAAATTTGCAGAGGCACTTCCCAACGGGGTATAACCTCGGTAGCCAATATTAGTGCAACTGGATTTGCAGAGCAATCTCGGGTGGCAAAGGCTTCCACCCACCTGGTAAATTGGTCAATTATTACCAGGCAATATTCCTTCCCCCGGTCCTGCGCTAAAGGGCTGGTAAAGTCAATTTGTAAGTTTTCCCAGGGTCCTTGGGGCCTGGGTTGGTTTGCTACTCTAACTCGACATCTCTGTCCTACATTAGTCTTAGCGCATATTATACAGCGGTGGCAATATTTCGCGACTTCCCGACACATCTTTGGCCACCACCAGTACTGTGTCAGTAGGTGCAACATGTTACTTCTGCCAATGTGTGTTACACCATGGTATAGCGCCATCAGTTGTTGTCTGCAACATTCCGGTGCCACCACCTGGTTACGGGGGCCCCATTTCCAAATTCCATCCTGTAGTCGAGCGCCCGCTTGTCTCCATCTCTCTTTTTCCTCTTTACTAGTATTTTCTTGTACCTCCATTATATTCACTTCCTGTACCCCACTGACTGTCATGACCATATTTATTTTGTTTTTGAACGCGTCCTCTGGTTGCATTTCTTCCGCAGCTAGCTTGGCGGCTAGATCTGCATACCTATTCCCTATAGGGGCCTGGTCCTGGGGTTCCTGTGAGTCCATATCCTCTATCTTTGTGTGGGCTTTTATTTTAATTACCGCTGCCTCTAAAGGTGCCTGTGCAGCCTTAACTAACCTTTCTATTAGTTTTCTATGTTTTATTACCTCTCCCGTAGAGGTCATGTGCCTCTTTCTGGCTCATAGTGTCATATAATCATGCACCACTACGAAGGCATAACGGCTGTCAGTATAAACATTTATCCGTTTGTTTTTTGCTATTTCCAACGCTTTTATTAAAGCCACTAGCTCCGCTACCTGTGCTGACTTATCCCCATAAAGGGCTCCTTTTAACAAGGTCTTTCCTTTTTGATTTACTACTGCCCACCCTGTTCTGGGTTCTCCGTTGATATACTTTCGGGATCCATCTACCTAGATTATCATATTGGGATTTTCTAGTGGGTCTTCCTTTACTCCAGTACCTATTTCTTCCTCCATTTTCATCTGACAACTGTGCCCTTCTCCTTCCGTTAATATGCCCGTGGCTGGATTAACCCCGGTATGTTTATGTATTATCACAGTTCCATCCCTGGGGAGTAATATAGCTTCCCATTTAGCCTTCCTGCTATCCGACATAGTCCACAATTTTCCTGTGTTGAGTAGTTCCACTAATGTATGTTGAGTATGCAAAATTACCTTTCTCATCATCACTATTGGTTCGCTTACTCGCACCGCCCAGGTGGCGCAATCTATTGCAGCCACACATCGTGGCATCGCCTTCACTACTGGGTCTTTTTTTTGCAGAGTAATACGCAACGGGTCTCTGTTTCCCTCCGTGATCTTGCATTTCCACGGCTGAATCACTCTCATGATCTAAATCACAATATAGGTGGAAGGGTCGAGTGGGATCTGATAATCTTAGGGCAGGGGCTGTTATTAATTCCTGTTTAAGGGCCCAATATGCTTCCTCCTGCTCCGTCTCCCATTCTATCTTATCAGTGGCGGGTCTCCCCCCTTTAACTAACCGTTGAATCGGCTCTGCTTTCCCTGCAAAGTCTGATATAAAATTCCTGCAGTCGTTAAATAGTCCCAACACTTCCCTCACTCCCCGGACGGTCACTGGCCTTGGCATGTCTTTTATGGCTGCCTTTCATTCCTGTGGGAGTGCCTGATACCCCTGGCTAACTTCGTGCCCTAGATACTTCACTTCAGACAGTCCAACCTGTGCCTTTTTGGGTTCAATTTAAAGCCAGCTTTCTTAAGTGTCTGGAGGGTGGCTAGTACTGCTCCCATCTGTCCTTTGGCATCCTCTGATGCAATCATTATGTCATCGACATATTGGAGTAGGGCGCTCTGGTATTTTGATAGGTCTAACTTGTCTAAGGCTTGACTCAGTACACGGTGGAATATATTTGGACTATTGTGGAACTCCTGCGGGACCCTGGTCCATGTATATTGTCTATCCCTGACAGTAAAGGCGAATTTCCCTTGTGATTCCTCTGCCAATGGTATGGACCAGAACCTATTCACTATATCCAAGACTGTAAATATTTTAAAGTCTGGTTTCAGACCATTAAATATCTTATTCAATACGGTCTACACAAATTTACACCAAACAGAATTTCACCGTGGCCACAATGAAAGTCTGGTTTTAATAGGTTAATTAACCTCAATAACTCCAATCCAATCCAGATCAATTTTTTTTAACTAACCAGTATTACTTGGAAAAGAAAGAATCGATAGCCACATTAACAAAGAAACAGTTACCCATGCCTTGTAAACATTCAAATTCATTTTCTTCCAGGCACATTGGCAACTGTGACTTCAAGGCTGAAGTTTATCTTTTTAAAACTATTAACAAACTTAAAACAACACACGCTTGTCCATCCTTCAAGACAAGTCTTCAAAGGGTTAAACAGCTTTTAGCTCTCTGTACAAAAGAGTGAGTGGAGCTAAAACACACAACAGACATTTTTTTTAAGGACAGACTTTCAGACAAACGGAATACTGTAACTTCTTAAACATCCATAGTCAGGAAAACTTTCACACTTTAACACACACTTTCACACAAACTGAGATCCCAGCATTTTTTAAGGTTCCTTTCACTCAGCAATCGTGTTTTATTTGTTTCAGCACAGACGTTAATAACTTCCGTGTCGGTAAAACTTTAGGTTTCTCTTTCTGAAACATCCCAATCAATCTCCTCACTATCATTCCTTCCACTTTGCACTGACCTTGTCTTCATTACAGCGGCACACTTGGCGCCTACCTTTTTAACTCTTCCACTAACTCCTCTTTTTCCCCTCTCCCGTGTGGCCTCAATCTTACACATTTTTCAGGTGACTCTGACAAAGAACCACTATGGTTTTCTCCTCCTTATTCTTGCTCTCCTTACTCTACCATTCTTTCTGTCGGTCGGGAACCCATTCAGGATCCCACCTTCCTTTCCCATTCTTTTTATTACCTTGTCATCATATCCCTTTTTTTACCATCTTTTCCTTAACTTTCTCATACTTATCGCGCACAAATTCATACGGCAAGTTACGTTACACCGTCCTGTTTGTCCGTCGATTTCTTTCCCGGCCATTTTCTAGCCGCTCGGGAATTGCTGTGAGGTTTTCTCACTTCCCCGGGGTCTTTTTACCCCACCCCTATCGGAATTTCCGTTATCCGATACTATCGCGTACAAATTCATACGGCAAGTTACCTTATGCCTTACTGTTGTCCGTTGATACCTATTGCGTACAAATTCATACGGGCGTTTAGATCTTTTGGCGTCCTTTTTGTTTGCCATCCTTTTAAGGTGGATTTGCTAGTTCCCCCCTCGTTTGCTACCTCCGGGACTCCCCCGGGCCTTCAGTGACCTTTCCCTGCTTACGCAGTTTTAACTCCGCCTAGATTGGATTTTCCCTATATCCAATCCTATGTAACCCGAGCTCCTCAACTTATTCAGACATTTTCATTTTTACAATGTCCTAATGCGCACCCAAGTAGCTTTCCTCGCACATCCGGACTCCGCCTAGATTCGTTGGATCTCCAGCACTGGGCTTCGATACGAGGAGACAATGGGCTAGATTTTCAGTATAGACAGTTTTGGGGCGCTAACCTTAGCGCCCGCCCGAAGTTAGCGCCCGCCCCAAAGTAGCGCCCCGTTGCCGGAAATTCAGTGGCTTCGCCCTAAGAGGTTGGTGGAGTGCTAAAAGAGGCGTTCCACTACTATCTTTAGGCGCTAAGCCGGCGGTGCAGAGCGCAACACCCGAGCTCGGGCGCAGCGCACGGCAGACACTCTGGTGCCAGTGAGCTCTTAAAGGGGAAGGGTGCATGTGTTTTTTTCAAAGGCAGAGTCTGGGGGGGGAAAGAGGAGGAGGAAGAGGAGGAGGAGGAGGAGGAGGAGGAGGTGGTGGTGGTGGTGGCGGTGGTGGTGGTGGCCGGAAACATAAATACACCATTCACAACAACACACTGGATCCTTCCACACAACACATGCAGACTGCCTTTTATAGTGCAGGAGGAGTGCCCTTTAATTTGCGCTCCCCAGGGTGTGTTGCGTTCCATTTTACAAACGCTCTGGACGCCAGCCGCACAATGGGGCGGTCCGACTGAAGTTTGGATTCGGGGCGGCCAAAGGGCGTTGCACGAGGATGTGACGTCATTTTCTGCGCGCGCATCCGGGCGGCCGCTAAACTTTGCGCCGGCGCTAACGGGCAACTTAATTTGGGGCGGGGCGCAAACTGCGCTGCGCCCGGGTGCTACACGCATAGCGCCCAAAAATCACTTCTCTTAAGGCGCTAACTGCTGGCGCAAGCAACTGAAAATCTAGCCCAATGTCTCTACTCAGCCCATCCAGTAGATCCTGCCGACTACGCCAAGTTGTAAGGGTAAACCGGGAGAGCTTCTTCTCCCCGAGACGGACCCTCTGATATAAAGGGTCGATGTCCGCCTTATTCCCAATCAATCACTCGGAGTCCGGAGGTTCTCACCGGTGTATGTGAAAGATCCCATTATTGCGAAGAAGAGCAGGTGAGTTATCCCCGGTGTCATGGTCAATATTTATCCCTCAATCAATGTCACTCTTCTTGCACCCTCTTTAAAATTGTACCATTTAGCTGGTATTGTCTCTCCTCAAATACTTTTAACATTTTAAACAACTCGATCAAATCATCCCTCGATCTTCTCTATTCAAGGGAATACAAGCCAAATTTATGCAACCAGACACATAATATAATGCACTAACCCCCCGGGCATCATTCTGGTGACTCGGCGCGCCACCCCCTCCAAGGCCAGTGTATCCTTCCTGAGGTGCGATGCCCAGAACTGAACACAGTGACTCCAGTTGGGCGTCTGACCAGAGCTCTGTACAACTGAAGCATCACTTCCTCTCCTTGAAGTAAAGGCCAACATTCCATTAGCCTTTTTTTTTATTGCTTTCTGTACCTGCCCGTTAGATGTAAATGATTTGGATACTTGGGCTCTCAAATCTCTTTGCTCCTCCACAGTTTCTAGTTTCTCACCAATTAAAAAATAAGTCCAATTTATCTTTCTTAGGTTCAAAGTGGATCAGTTGACACGTCCATGGGATATCTTTAATTAAGCCTCATTACTTCATCCTGAAACTGCCCATTGCTGCAGGGTCAGCCCTGGCCCAACAGCCCAGTGGTACTTTAAATTGACGCAAACTTCCCTGCTTAGCAGGCAAAGGCTGAAGATTAATATCACTATAATATAAAGGGAAATAGCAGTATAACATTAGTAGTCTTCAGGACAGTCTGATTAACCCTTTCCTCACTCCCTCTCTCACTGTCCAGTGATTTCCGCTGCAGTGTGGCTGGCTGGTTAGGGACAGAACACTCTAAACTGGACCTGGTGCATCGACTGCTTCCTCTACTTGCTTCATCCTGCACTTCTGAAGGACACGCGACGTATTTAACAGCTGGATACTGTAATGGGAAGGTAATAGGGTTGGTATACCAGGCGGAGGAGATCAACTGGGTCAAACAGTTTTGTTCATCTCAGTCTATCATAAACCTCATCAATGTTCATGGACCGAATGAACCTCAAATCTCTCCATCTCCAGTCATCCTGTCCTCGTCAATTGTTTCTCACTGAAACACCAGTTTTCGATCTTTCTGCCTTGTCCTTTTCCAATTTCCCTGCTACTCTTTCTACTCTAACTTCAGTCAAAAGGAGGTGCATGAAAGAAAGAAAGGACTTTGATTTATAGAGTGCCTTTCATAAGAACATGAGCCGACACTATCCTGCATTGTCCCAGTGATTCAGCTGATCGGGATCTCCGCATCTCCAATCCTCACTCTCACACTGTGTCAGCGCCCTCACTGCTAGGCTTTTCTGGGCAAAGTGTCGTATCTGTATCTTGCAGAGCACCCTCTGTAATGTGACTGGTGTTACTGTAAATGCCTGAATTGTTCAACCCTCAGCCTTTCTCCCCACCTGTACTCCAGGGTAAAATAAGTGAGATCACCTCTAGAAGTCTTTGCTCTCTCCCCTGGTATCACAGTGTTTGTTAAATCAGCGCGTGACATTCAGGAACCTGGCACCATTCTGATAAAAATAGTTTGACCTTGTTTTTCCAGACTTTTGTTTTAGTAACTTTGTGGAAACTGATAACCACGGGCACGATCCTGTATAAAAGCGCAAGCGTTACCAGACCCGGACCCAAAGCGACAAGATGAAGACTCTGATTGTTCTCAGTGTCCTGCTCTCGGTCGCCAGCGCCACAGTCCTTTCACGATGTCAGGTTGCTAAGGCCGTAAAGAATTCTGTACTGTCCCACTTCAAGTACAGCGTGGCAGACTGTGAGTAACACTTTCTCTGTTGTATATAAACTGTGCCGAATGCAATCGCCGATTGTGGCTGTGCTTTCCTCTTGTAGTTCTGAGTCAGTGGGTAAGTACATGTTACCTTGGTGGGTCCGGGGAATGTTTGAGCCTGGTCTGGACTGAGTAAGTTGATCTTTTGTTTAAACTACGCCAGAGTGGGAATAGACTGGATGTCGGGCAGATCTTCTTTCCCCAGAGAGCAGTGAGTCTCTGGAATGTGTTGCCGGCTGGTGCGGTGGGTGCCGACGCTCTGCCTTCAAGAGGGAGCTGGACCGGTTCCTGAGTGGGGCCGAGATCGCATCATAGAGAAGGTCAGTCTCTTTATAGATCACACTCGGTCCATGTGATCTCCCGGACACATCCCGATCGCCCGAGGGGGCCAGAGAGGAATTTCCCAGAGTATTTTTTCCCTTATTTATCTCTCTGGAGTTAGGCCGAAGTAACAGAGATAAATAAGGGGAAATGTACTCAGGGAAAATTCTTCTCCCACCTCCTCAGGTGATCGAAACCAGTCGAGGAGATCACACGGGCTGTTATCTATAAAGACACTGACCTTCTCTATGATGCGATCTCTGCCCCAGACTACATGGCTGTGGAGATGGGGGCAGGGGTTGGGGGAAGAAGTGTTTAGTCATGATGCTCCGGCCATCATGGTGTGAGGCAGACCTGATGGACCAGCTGGTCTTTTCCTGCCCACCAATTTTGCGCGTTCGTGCGTATCTGAGCCAAGCCGACAGTAGCAGAGCTCCAATTGGTCGCTGACCACTGGACTGGGGCAGGAAAATCAGCCCGGGTCCTCACTGCCCTCTGACCCCTGCTGTGTTATGTTTTGGGGGAATTTTCCTTGGATTTTTTGGCTCTGGTATCTGAGGTCAGTCTCCGAATAAATCCCAAATCCTTATTCCTTTGAGAGAGAGTCTTCAATAGCTTTACAATGTAAACGATTAATAATGTGCCGAGGACAACTAATAGAAATTGATTTTTATGCTATGGAATTATTTCTAGCTGTGAGTAGATCTATCTCCAGTCTTCAATAAGTGAGAGAAGATCACACCAGACCTTCAGCCCTAAAAATGAACATAGGCTAAGGCTGTGGAGATGGAACTTAAACTTTCATGTATTGTGTCTGACTTAGAGGGACAATTACTGGACCAAAACAAGACAGAACTGCTTCATCTTTATCACAGGTACATGTGTGAACAAGGGTGGAATATAAACAGAAAATGGCGCAAATAATCAGCAGGTCAGGCAGCATCTGCTGAGTATTTCCAGCATTTTCTGTTTATATCTCAGATTTCCAGCATCCGCAGTATTTTGTCTTTAACACGGGTGGGATTGGTTTGGCTGTGATGCTCTCTAAGAGAGAATAGTCTTCCATCTCTAACGGTCTGGACTCAATCACGGTAATAGTTACAGGTGCCCATGAACTGAGCCCCAGCGAGACTCAGCACCACCAGGAGAGCAGGAGGGACAATCAGCAAAATGAAGTCCCACCTTGTACACTGCTCCAATTCCCACAATCACTGCCTTCCGCTGAACGGACTGGAGATAAGCGAGTGTCAGTATCCTGTTCTGAGATGCTCGTTCCCTCTTTCATTCTTCCTCTCACTTTGGTCCCCCCGTTTACATCTAAGTGACGGCGGTGGAGCGTGAGAAGCTCCGAGGAAATTCACCCCGAGGTTGCTGCAAAGACAAACCTCGCTGTAGACTGTCTCCGGTCTGCGGGGCGCAGTGTGAATCACATTTCTGTTTGTCACATGTTCTACACTACAGTGTCTTGTCTTCATTTTAATTCTAGGGGTGTGCATGGCCGACCACGCGAGTGGATACAACACACTTGCAACACATTATGAGAAAGACAGCGATGGAAAGATCTTGTCAGCAGACTATGGGATCTTTCAGATCAACAGTACACGGTGGTGTGCAGGCAAAAATGTTCCAAAATCTGCAAACACCTGTCACATGAGCTGTGATGGTACGTGAACCAACAGAAAGTTTATCAGAGTTTGAATATTTGTTCGTCTAAAAATATGAGGAGTATTGTGTACAGTCCTGGTCGCCATATTTCAGAAGGGTATAGATGCAGTGGAGAGAGAGGCTGACACCAGAACTGCGAGGTTATACCTATCAGGAAAGAATGAACAGGCTGGGGCTCTTTTCTCTTGAAAAAAGAAGGCTGAATAGAGGTGACCTAATAGAGGTCTTTAAAGGTTTTGATAGAGTGGATACAGAGAGAATGTTTCCACCTGTGGGGAAGAGCAAAACCAGAGGCCATCAATATAAGATAGTCACCAAGAAATCCAATAGGGAATTCCGAAGAAACTTCTTTACCCAGAGAGTGGTGAGAATGTGGAACTCGCTACCACAGGGAGTGGGTGCGGCGAATAGCAGAGATGCATTTAAGGGGAAGCTAGATAAGCACAGGAGGGAGAAGGGAATAGAGGGTTACGCTGATAGAGTGAGATGAGGAAGGACGGGAGGAGGCTCGAGTGGAGCATAAGCACCGGCACGGACTGGCTGGGCCAAATGGCCTGTTGGTGTGCTGTGTATTCTGTGTAACTCTATGTAATATCCCCTGTCCACTGGTGTGCACATTCCTGGAGGGCACGACAGGCTGGTGACTGGTCTCACTCTTCTGTTTGTGTTAGATGTCAGCTTGGCTCAGTTGACAACATTATTGTCTCTGCCCCAGAAGGTTAAAGGTGCTCTCCAGGACTTGAGCACACAATCTAGGCTGACAGTGCAGCACAGTACTGAGGGAGTGCCGCAGTGTAAGAGGTTCTGTCCTTTGAATGAGTTTGTTCAGGTGGATGTTAAAGTTTCTGTGTTACCGTTTGAAGAAGAGTGTGGCATTTTCCTGCGGGGAATAATTTCACTTCAGTCAGCAGGCGAGGAATGGGTGCTGGGCAATCGGAAAGATTATTTTACACCTTGTCCAATACACTTTTCCAGTGGCTTAAATAGGTAAAGAAAATCTAATGCAATTTACTCTTTTTGATTGGGTGTTCAAACAAAATGTCTGTAACTTAATAAAACTTTAAATAAAACTTAACAAATTAAATTAAAATTTGGTTGGCCGGGGTGATGATGCACTCCAGTCCCCGCGGCACCCACCAGTTCTAATGCAGTGTGAAACAGACTGCACATTCAATATCACCCGGTTTTGGCCACTCAATAATTTCCCCCCTTGTCAACATTCTCCCGTCAACCAATGAGAAATGGAGAGCTTAACAGGTCATTCATCTCATTGATGCTTGTGGAGCCTTGCTCTACATAAAATGGCTGACATGGCCACCGACCCGACAAGACTGATTGCATCCCAGAGAAAGCGACTATGTCTAAAATGTTATTGGGATTTCCTGAGGGATACCCTGCTGCGATGGTGAATTTAGACCCTAATCCCCCCATGTTGAAGCGTATAAAATACCAAGGGCTAGAATATCGTCTCGGGCTGTGGAGTCAAGTGAGCGGTATCGGAGCAGCGCCAGATATTCAGGTCCATTGGCTGCAAGAACTGCCGATCTGATACCGCCAACTTTGCACCACATAGGCCCTTCTAGCTCTGTGTCAGAACAGACCCCAGATATGAACAATGATTCTAATATCACATTTATTTATTACTGCAGCTTTCCTGAACAATAACGTTGATTTGGACCCTGCCATTTATTGTGCAGCAATAATAGTTAACGAACTAGGAATGGAAGCCTGGTATGTTGAAGCCTCGATCTTTTCTCTCGCTCTGTGTATTTAAATGTTGAGTTTGTAATTGAGTGATGAAGCACTGCTGGTCTCTATATCTAAGCTACAATGACACTGTGGGCCCACATAAACAGCTCGCTATAAACAGGCATTTCAGCGATCAGTGAGGGCAGTATTATAGATAGTGTTACATGGAGAAGGTGTGTTATACAATGTATATTAAACGAGAGGGGTGTTTTATACAGTATTACAGTGAGGGGTGTGTTATACAGTGTATTACAGTGAGGGGTGTGTTATACAGTGTATTACAGTGAGGGGTGTATTATACAGTGTGTTATAGTGAGGGGTGTGTTATGTAGTGTATTACAGTGAGGGGTGTGTAATATGCAGTATATTACAGTGAGGGGTGTATTATACAGTGTATTACAGTGAGGGGTGTGTTATACAGTGTATTACAGTGAGGGGTGTATTATACAGTGTGTTATAGTGAGGGGTGTGTTATACAGTGTATTACAGTGAGGGGTGTGTTATACAGTGTATTACAGTGAGGGGTGTGCTATACATGTATTACAGTGAGGGGTGTGTTATACAGTGTATTACAGTGAGGGGTGTATTATACAGTGTATTACAGTGAGGGGTGTGTTATACAGTGTATTACAGTGAGGGGTGAGTTATACAGTGTATTACAGTGAGGGTTTTGTGTTATAGAGGGTTATACGGCTGATTGTAATCCGCTTTAGTAATACTTATGTATTTAAGGGCCTAACGCCTGATTTAGGTGGCTGCCTGGGAAGCCTGAATATTGTGCCTAACCAATATCAGGTTAGCTGTCTTTCAGACCTTCATGTGGCCCAATGTTACCCTATATTGGCCCCTGTTGTGCTCACTTTACGATAGAAGGGTATCTGCTAAAACCCAAAACAGAGAAATTGTAACAGGCACACACATGGCCCCTGGGTGGGGTTAGTGCGGGTGCCGTATCCTAGTAAGTGTCAGCACCTTCAGGAGAGGAGAGAAGGAAACTTTGAGAGAGGTTAGAGCGCGCATGATCTTAATTCTTCACGTCAATAAATTGTAAATATGTTACTTGAGCTCTTGTGATTCTCTCTGACTGATCTCCTGTGTCTGACACTCTGGTTTTGCAGGCCCAGCTGGGTTGAGAACTGCAAGGGGAGATGGATCGGCTATTACACGTTCTTTTGCTTCTGGTAAAGATGGAGGAGGTCCCGTTGCTCAGACCCGCTTGCTTCAGACTCATCACACCACGTGACGCTTTCAGTAGCTAGCTCTGCATTGCTGCGACTGCGAACCAGCTCTCTATCACAGCTCATTACAAATAAACACAAGCAAATATCAAAAGTCTCAAGTGTTTCATTCCCGTTGAGCAATCGAGATAAAACAGTGGGCCTGTTAATTGTATGTCAAGAAGTGTGAGAATGAAAATTGAACTAAATGAAAAAGCATACACTAAGTACATGGACAACAAAGGAGAGAAAGACAAAAGGGAATGTGAAAAGATTAGGAAAGAAGTATTAAAAAAACCCGACTCTCTGTTTTCTGTTCTGTGACCAGCTTTCTATCCATTCTGCTACTCCCCAAGTTCTGAATTTTTAATCAGGGGGGGAGGCCTGCACTGGCGTGACGGCACTTAGCACTGCGACATTGAGTAATAGTGTACCAAGAAGGAGGTGGAGCGCTTCCAGGGCGGTAAGGGGGCGTGGCAGGGCGTTAAGAGGTTGAGTTGCTCGGCGATTACATCATCGCCAGCAGCGCAGCGGCCCAGGGCGCTACCAGCGAGGGCACGGCGCTATCGGGTAGCGCCACAGCAGTGCCCCGCCGAATTTCTCGGAAGGCGCTATTATTGCCCCCTCCGGGCGATAAGACCTTTGCACCCCATTAGCGCCCACCGGAGGCGCTAACGGCAGGTGCCAGAGAGCCGAATTTTGCCCCTTAGTATCCTCCTCACTGCTTACTTTCCCATCTAGCTTTGTATCATCAGCAAACTTGGACACATTACACTTGGTCCCGTCATCTAAGTCATTAAGATAGATTGTAAATAGCTGAGGCCCCAGCACTGATCTTTGCGGCACCCCACTAGTTACAGCCTGCCTACCTGAAAATGACCTGTTCATTCCTACTCTCTGTTTTCTGTCCTTTAACCATTCCACTAACCATGCTAATATATTACCCCCCAGCCCCTGAGACCTTACCTTGTGTAACAACCTTTTCTATGACACCTTATCGAATGGCTTTTGAAAATCCAAATTTACTACATCCACTGGTTCCCCTTTACCTATCATGCCAGTTACATCCTCAAAAAACTCGAATAGATTTGTCAAACACGATTTCCCTTTCATAAAACCATGTTGACTCTGCCTAACCATGTTATGATTTTCTAAGTGCCCTGTTACCACTTCCTTAACAATGGATTCCAGCATTTTCCTGATGACTGACGTTAGGCTAACTGGCCTGTAGTTCCCTGTTTTCTCTCTCCCTCCTTCCTTTCTTGAATAGCGGGGTTACATTTGCTACCTTTCATCCAATGGGACCGCTCAGAATCCAGGGAATTTTGGAAGATCACAACCAATGCACCCACTATCTCTGCAGCCACTTCTTTTAGAACCCTAGGATGTAGGCCATCAGGTCCAGGGGATTTGTCAGCTTTTAGTCCCATTAATTTCTCCAGTACTTTTTCTTTTCTAATATTAAATCTTAATTCCACTTGACCCTTGGTTCCCCATTATAGCTGGTATGTTTTTTGTGCCTTTTACCGTGAAGACAGATACAAAATATTGGTTTTACCATCTCTGCCATTTTCTTATTTCCCATTATAATTTCTCCTGTTTCAGCCTCTAAGGGACCCTCATTTACGTTCACTATACTATTCCTTTTTACATACTTGTAGAAGCTCTTACAATCTGTTTTCATACAACTTGCTAGATTCTCCCTCTTTATCAATTTTTTGACCATCCTTTGCTGGTTTCTAAATCTGTTATGTTGTAGAGTGGGGTTCTCAAACATAACCTTCTGACCCAGAGTGCTACCATTGACCCAAACTAACACGACAACATTCATCCCGACTTTCAAACTGTTCATATTGGTTTATTTGCACAACAAGAAGTATCTCACCCGTACCTCACTAAATTCACCTTCTGTCCCTTTTCCTCTATCTAGATAATAATTCTCTAAAACTGTTCAACTTTTTCCAAGCCAACTCAAATTAATCAATTCTAGCAACTTCATTGTAATTAAGATTGTACACCTCTGTTTATCTAGACCCTTGCTGCTGGGCTTGTCCTCGTTCTTGGGTCCCGGCCTCGGACATTAGTGATGTTGTCTCTCACAGGATTAAATTAGCACTGATATTCTCACGATCCCTGGCCCCGAGCTCCACTCGCGATCCACTAGTCGCTAGATCACTTGTCCAGTGGAGAAGCGTAGTCTTGATGGCAGAGAGGTCTGGGAATTTGGAAGCTAAGTTTCAGTGAAGAGCCAGCGCTCACTGATGAGAACAAAGAACAGGCATGGTCGGGGGATGGGCAGTGGGCTCAGGTTTCTTTAACCTTGCAGCATGAACTTGCAGTTAAAATGCACCCACTATTAGAGCCAGGGGAACGTAAACAGCAGAAGAGAGGAGACTGGGGAAAAAGAGCAAAGGATGGCAACGGATGGCTAAGGATAGCAAAGGATCTCCCTAGGGAGCTGTCAGCCCAGGAGCCATCTTGTCTGGCTAGATAATTCTCTAAAACTGTTCAACTTTTTCCAAGCCAACTCGAATCAATCAATTCTAGCAACTTCATTGTAATTAAGATTGCCATAAGGAGACAGAATACCAAGCCTCCGAACTGCTCTTGTAGTCACATCAATACTGTGGCTACAAGAGCAGGTCAGAGGCTGGGTATTCTGCGGCGAGTGCCTCCCCTCCTGACTCTCCAAAGCCTTTCCACCATCTACAAGGCACAAGTAAGGAGTGTGATGGAATACTCTCCACTTGCCTGGTTGAGTGCAGCTCCAACAACACTCAAGGAGCTTGATAACACCCAGGACAAAGCATCCCCCTTGATTGGCACCCCATCCACCACCTTAAACATTCACTCCCTCCACCACCGGCGCACCATGGCTGCAGTGTGTACCATCTACAAGATGCACTGCAGCAACTCAACAAGGTTTCTTCGGCAGCACCTCCTAAACCCGCCACCTCTACCACCTAGAAGGACAAGGGCAGCAGGCACATGGGAACACCACCAGCTCCAAGTTCCCCTCCAAGTCAACCACCATCCTGACTTGGAAATATATCGGCCGTTCCTTCATCATCGCTGGGTCAAAATCCTGGAACTCCCTCCCTAACAGCAGTACCTTTAGCACACGGGCTGCAGCAGTTCAAGAAGGCGGCTCACCACCACCTTCTCAGGGGCAACTAGGGATGGGCAATAAATGCTGGCCTTGCCAGCAACACCCACAGCACATGAAAGAATTTTTTAAAAAGATAGGCATCCAAAGCTAGAGCTGCCAGGCTGTCAAAGGAATTGGAGGGTAAAATAAACCAGAAAAAGGAGGTTTATGACAAATGTCACATACAGAATACAATAGAAACCCAGTCAGAAGGCAGAGAGTGCAGGGGGAAATTGAATAAAGATATAAGATGGGCAAAGAGAGAATATGAGAAAACATTAGCGGGTAAGAATGTAAGACACAGGAGCAGGAGTCGGCCATTCAGCCCCTCGAGCCTGCTCCGCCATTCAATAAGATCATGGCTGATCTGATCATGGCCTCAACTCCACTTTCCCGCTCTCTCCCCATAACCCTTCACTCCCCTGTGGCTCAAATATTTGCCTATCTCCGCCTTGAATATATTCAATGACTCTGCCTCCACCATCTTAAATGGGCAACCCCTTATTCTAAAACTATGCCCCCTACTTCTAGATTCCCCCATAAGGGGAAACATCCTCTCTGCATCTACCCTGTCAATCCCCCTCAGAATCTTATATGTTTCAATAACATCACCTTTCACTCTTCTAAACCCCAATGAGTATCGGCCCAACCTGCTCAACCTTTCTTCATAAGACAACCCCTTCATCTCAGGAATCAACCTCGTGAACCTTCTCTGAACTGGTTCCAGTGCAATATATCCTTCCTTAAATAAGGAGACCAAAACTGCACACAGTACTCCAGGTGTGGTCTCACCAACGCCCTGTACAGTTGTAGTAAAACTTCCCTGCTTTTATACTCCATCCCCTTGCAATAAAGGCCAACATTCCATTTGCCTTCTGAATTACTTGCTGCACCTGCATGCTAACTTTTTATGTTTCATGCACGAGGACCCCCTCTGTACCGTAGCATTTTGTAGTCTCTCTCCATTTAAATAAAAATTTGCGTTTTTATTCTTCCTACCAAAGTGGATAACCTCACATTTTCCCACATTATACTCCATCTGCCAAATTTTTGCCCACTCACTTAACCTGTCTATATCTCTTTGCAAACTCTTTGTGTCCTCCTCACAACTTGTTTTCCCACCTATCTTTGTATCATCAGCAAATTTGGCTACAGTACACTTGGTCCGTTCACCCAAGTCATTAATATAGATTGTAAATAGTTGAGGCCCCAGCACTGATCCCTGTGACACCCCACTAGTTACAGTTTGACAACCTGAAAATGACCCATTTATCCCGACTCTGTTTTCTGTTAGTTAGCCAATCCTCTATCCATGCTAATATATTACCCCCAACTCCATGAGCTCTTATCTTATGCAGTAAACTCTTATGTGGCCTTCTGGAAATCCAAATACACTACATCTACTGGTTCCCCTTTATCCAAACTGCTCATTACACCCTCAAAGAACTCTAGTCATAGAGTCATAAAGGCACAGAAGGAGGCCATTCGGCCCATCGAGTCTGTGCCGGCTCTCTGTAGAGCAATCCAATCAGTCCCATTCCCCCACTCTATCCCCGTAGCCCTGCAAGTTTACTTCCCTCAAGTGCCTATCCAATCTCCCCTTGAAAACATTGAGGCCTAGAAATTAGGTATGGTCCCGCCAGCTCAGTTGCGCCCAAAAGTTTGCGCAGCGCCCGGAGCCCGTTGCGCCCGCCAGAAATTCACTTTTAGCGCCCCAAGTCGGAACCGGGCGCTGTTCCAGGGTGTGCCCGCCTCCGCTTGGGGTGCTGAAAGTGAATTTCAGCGCTCCAGCTGCCGCTGCGCCACCCGATGCGGTGCGGCAGGCTGGGGTACTGCAGGCCTCCTCCTTCTCTTAAGGAGGAGCTGCCTGCAGCCGTGAGATCGCCGCTGGATTCTGCCGGCAAATGAGCCCGGCACCACGGAGAAGTGCCGGGCTCGCGGGAATCAGCCACCAATGCCGTGGGGGGGGTGGTGTAGGAGGCCGGGGAGGGAGGTGCGGGCAGGCGGCCGCCGAAAAAGCGGCCGGCCGCACCTCCACCTTTATGCGCCCCACTAACGCTGCAGTAAGGCCGTGTTTCACGAACGTTGTTTGCGGCCGCTGCGGAAGAGGCGGCAGCAACTGAATATGGGCGTCGGGCCGGCATCGGGGCAGAACCGGGGCGCTGCGCACACCGATGACGTAATCGGTGCCGGCGCAGCGCTACCGGCTACCGCCGCCATTAACGCTGCACTCAATTTCCGCACTACCAACCCCGCCGGCGCAGAAGACCTCTTTAGGCGCTAAGTGGGCGCAAGGCCCACTGAATTTCTAGGCCAGAGTGTCTCCGCTTCCACCACTTCCATCAGCAGCGAGTTCCAGGTCCTCAGCACTCGCTGCATAAAAAAGTTTTTCCTCACGTTCCCCCCTGTATCTCTTGCCCAAAACCTTAAATCTGTGTCCCCTAGTCCTTGTACCATCAATTAGTGGGAACAGCCTTTCACCATCTAGCCTATCCAAACCCGTCATAATCTTGTACACCTCTATCAAATCACCCCTCAACCTCCTTTGCGCTAATAAAAACAAATCCAGCTTCTCCAACCTGTCCTTGTAGCTAAGATCCCCCATCCCCGGAACCATTCTGGTAAATCTCCTCCGCACCCATTCAAGGGCCTTCACATCCTTCCTAAAGTGTGGGGACCAGGACTGGACGCAATACTCCAGTTGTGGCCTAACCAGCACTTTATAAAGGCTCAGCATAACTTCTCTACTTTTGTACTCAATACCTCTATTTATGAAACCCAAGATGCCATATGCTTTGCTAACCACTCTCTCAATATGTCCTGCCACATTCATGGAACTATGCACATTAACTCCCAGGTCCCTCTGACCCTGCACACTCTTTAAAACTGTGCCATTAAGTGTATATTGCCTCTCCCTGTTCCTTCTGCCAAAATGCATCAACTCACACTTCTCTGTATTAAATTCCATCTGCCACTTGTCTGCCCATTCTGCGAGCCTTTCGATGTCCTGTTGCAGTCGATTGGTATCATCCTCACTGTTTGCCACACCCCCAAGTTTGGTGTCATCGGCAAATTTAGAAATTCTACTTTGTATTCCAATGTCCAGGTCATTTAGATATATATCAAAAAAGCAGTGGCCCCAGCACTGACCCTTGGAGAACACCACTGTCTACCATCCTCCAGTCTGAAAAACAGCCATTTACCACAACTCGCTGTTTTCTGTCCTTAAGACAATTCCTTATCCAAGCTGCCACTGACCCACCTATTCCATGAGCCTCAATTTTGTTAACATCCATTGCATTCCCTTTATCAATCCTCCCTGTCACTTCATCAAACAATTCAATTAGATTAGTCAAACATGATCTGCCTTTTACAAATCCATGTTGGCTCTCCTTAATTAGCTTAAACCTCTCCCAGTGGCCGCTAATTTTTTCCTTGATTATTGTTTCTAAAACTTTACCTACCACTGATTATCAATTGAGTATCAATTACTATTGGGATGTTTTTAGTTTCTTCTACTGTGAAGACTGATACAAAATATTTGTTCAGAGTCTCTGTCATTTCCTTGTTTCCCATTATTAATTCCCCCAGTCTCATCCTCTAAGGGACCAACGTTTACTTTAGCTACTCTCTCCTTTTGATATACCTGTAGAAGTTCTTACTGTCTGTTTTTATATTTTTTGCTAGTTTACTCTTATAATCTATCTTCTCCCTCTTTATTATTTTTTTAGTCATTCTTTGCTGGTTTCTAAAAAATGTCCCAATCCTCTGGCCTTCCACTAATCTTCGCAACATGGTATGCCTTTTCTTTCAATTTGCTGCCATCCTTAACTTCCTTAGTAAGCCCCAAAAATCTTTTATAAACATATAAAAAGTAAAAGTGTCATTAAAGGAATGGTGGGGCAGATTAGGGATAAAAAGGAAATCCGCTTGTGGAGGCAGAGGGCATGGCTGAGGTACTGAATGAGTACTTTGCATCTGTCTTCACAAAAGAAGAGGATGAATGAAATGAAATGTCACCATAGTGGAGGGGGGATAGGATAAAGATAGATAGAAGGGAGGTGCTAATGTCAGGGGTTTTGCACCTTTCCCAATTGTTCGACGTGACTCCAATATGGTCCAGTGGTACTTTATTAGGTATTACACAAATGTCAGCACTTGTATGTGCCTTAGCAGTAGTTTACAGTACAGAACGAGAATTATATCGCCCGTGCCGTCCTGGGTAGTGTTCGTGCCCTCTTGATAGGAGTCTTGAAGGAAGCTTCCTCCCCACCTGGGGTCTCTTCCACCTCACCCCGCCTGGGGTATCCTCTGTTCGTTGGCCCTTGCCTTGGCCTCGCCCCACCTGGGTTAACCTCTGTTCGGATCCGGAGCCTCCTCACGTGGGCCACTGCTGCCTGGTTCTTCTCCAGGGTCGGCACTTGCTCCTGGTGCTCTACAGTCTAACTCTCGTAAGTCTTTTAAACTAATTTTGAGAGCAGTTACAGGGGTCGATACTGACACAGGACACCCCTAAAGGGAGGGGTGGCCAATAAGGCATTGAGTATCTTTCAGACAAAGGAATGAAGAGTCAGCCCACTCCCCATCCCTACCTTTGATGGTCAAGGGGTGATTGACTGGTCCTCAAGATGTCATACCTTCACGACTGACCAATCATCGGTGTACAACAGAGGGCTGTTTCTTCATCTTATCTGGCTCTTGCTTTTTCTCAAGGCCATAGCCAGCAACTTTAGGACCTGTTATCTCCTGTTCTACAGACATTGTCTGGTCCCAGGCCTGGTAATTCTAAATCCCTATTGTAAAGACAGTGGCCTAGAAATTCAGTATAGCCACTTTTGGGACGGAAAAGTCGGGCGGCCGCTAAAGTTTGCGCCCGGCGCAAAGTCGAGGCCACTTCGCCAATATTCAGTAGCTTCGCCCTAAGAGTTTGCTCGAGCGCTAAAACTGGCGTTCCACAACTATCTTTAGGCGCAAAGCCGGCGGTGCTGAGCTAAACCGCCGAGGCCGGGCGCAGCGCAGGTGCGGTCATTTCTTGATTGACAGCAGACACCCTGGCGCCGGCCAGCTCTTAAAGGGGGAAGGGTCGAGTTCGTCTGCTGCCATGCCCTGGACACTGCAGCCCTCCAGCTAGGCCTAAACACTGCTGCTGAACAGAAATAGAGCCGGGAAAGATGCAGAAGGCCCGTGAACGAGCGCAGCGCTTCACTGGCCATGATTTGAGGGTGCTGGTTAGGGCTTTGGAGAGGAGACACAAACACCTGTTCCCGGACAGTGGGAAGAAGCCTGCCACCAGCGTCTACAGGAAAGCCTGGAGGGAGGTCGCCATCAGGGTGACAGCCAACAGCGAGGTCCCCAGGAACTCTATCCAATGCAGAAAAAAGTTCAATGACCTCACGAGGATTGTCAGGGTGAGTAGCCTTTCCAGTGTCCTCCTCATCCTTGCATGTGCACCTCACATTATGGGCAAAGGGACCTGAAAGCCCTAATGGCCAGCCCTCATCCAGCAGCTATGGGACTGGCATGAACATCAATTGCACATTCTGCACTTGACACACTGGCCAAGCTAGTCGACCATGGGAGGCAGTGCACACCAGATCAGGGCTACACACTGGCCAAGCTATTCGACCATGGGAGGCAGTACACACCAGATCAGGGCTACACACTGGCCAAGCTATTCGACCATGGGAGGCAGTGCACACCAGATCAGGGCTACACACTGTACTTAGAGGCCGTCCTTTCTCTTGCAGGCCAAGCTGGCCCACAATCAGAAGAGCCAGACTGAGACCGGGGGAGGCGGTCCCCAGATCCAGCAGCTCACTGACCTGGAAGAGCACGTGGGTCGCCTCATGGGAGCCCGGGTGATTGGCCCCGTTGCCAGTGGAGATGCCGACCCTGTTCTGGGCACCAATGGTAAGGACATCACCTTTTGGACCTCTCTCGTCCCACTTGCGTATCAGATCTACATCCTTTGCCACTGTCCGACCAATGCGCTGAATGCCACCACTCATGCCTCCCTCGCTGATGCCCTCTCCTCAATCTAAAGCTACTCTTGTCCCTTCCTGCTTTCAGATGGTGAGGAGGAGGTCCCTGAAGCTGCCACTGACAGCCCCTCGGAAGAGGAGGAGGAGGAGGAGGAGGAAGAGGAAGAGGAAGGCGGCCCATCAGGGGAACCCTCACCCGCGCCAGGGGATGCCAATGTAGGGGACACGTCTTCCCTGGAGGAGAGCGTGGGGGAAGTGTCGGAGGGGAGTGTCGCTCCTGGGACCAGTGGCGTGCAGCAACGCAGGGGGTGTGTGGTTGCTCAGCGGCCTTCTTCCCAGAGGGGTGTAGTTGCTGGGCCCAGTGGCATCCAGCAACGCGGGAAGGGTCGGCCAGCTCGGCGGCCTTCTCCCCAGAGGGAGAGTCCGGCCTCCAGTCCGCCGACGGTCAACTCCGAGGAGCTGCGCCTCCTCGATCAAATGTCCATGGACTCGGAGCGCCGGCACACCGAGCTCATGGGGGTTGTGTCACGGATGCCTGAGTCCATCGAGTCCCTGGCTCATAGTGTGGCCGAGTTCGGGGCCTCACAGGCCAGGAGTTTGGAGCTATTTGGGGCAGCACAGGACGCGAGTCGTGCCGAATTCGTGGCAGCACAGGCAGCGAGTGGGCAGCTGATCAGTGGTGCCGTGCAGTCACTGGCTGGTTTGATGCAGTCACAGACCAGGGCAGCATGGGCACTCACTGCTGCCACACTCGCTGCGTCAGCCAGGCATCGCCAGGACACCCGCCACGCTGTAGCAGCACAGCGGTCTGTCGTTCGGCACATGGCAGCGCATGCTGCAGTGCGGGCCCGGGCGAGTGCCAGTGTGTCACTTGACCAGCGGCGGCCTGCCAGACGCCAGCTTGCCCGCATTCCTCCAGCCGCCACTGTCACTCCCCCAGTGGAGCTGCCACGAGATGCTGGTCCGACTGATGCTGGCCAGCCACAGCTGCAGCATTCACCCCTCGAGGCCCAGACCTCGTCTAGGCCGACCCCCAAGGGCATCTGCCGTGACGACATGTGCCCCTCAGGAGCCTTCCCCCAGCCTTGCAGCAGCCACTGGCCACGGTTTGAGGAGGAGCAGCAGGGCGGCCAGGGGCCGCCAAAGGCTGGACAAGGAATCGCCCTCGCGGGCCACAAAGTAGAGGGTGTGGACAAATGTTTGTTTATATTGGGATGGTTGTTTTGTTTCTGGGGATGGTTGTCTTGTTTCTGGGGATGGCTGTTTTGTTTCTGGGGATGGTTGTCTTGTTTCTGGGGATGGTTGTTTTGTTTCTGGGGATGGTTGTTCTGTTAAGGCCGAGGATGAAGGCCATTTTTGTTCAAATGTTTTGTTATTCCTCCCCAGGTTGTGGGAGTGAGTCATGTTTGTGACTGTTTTTTGGGGGGTCTTGTCTGTTTTTGGGTTTCATGTGGGAAGGGCCCTGAGTTTGTTCAATAAAGCATTTTATTTATTCATATTGTCCATGTTTGATCTTTGAAGTGTTTGTTGCCTTAAGCGGCTGAGGGCTTGCGGAGCGGCTGCATTCATGTTCTTTCATTGGCACAAGCCATTCCCTGACAGGGGGCCTAGAAGTGACGTTCAATAAGCCGCCGACGGGCGGCCCTTGGACCTTGTGCCTCCCTCCTGGCCTGGTACTCCTCCTCCTCCTCCTCCTCCTCCTCCTCATGCTCCTCCTGCTCCTCCTCCTGAGGTGGTGCTCCAGCATGAGGTGGCAGTGCCTGAGTCCTGCGGATAGCCAGGTTGTGCAGCATGCAGCAAACGACCACGAACTGGGAGACTCGCTCCGGCGAATACTGCAGAGATCCGCCGGAACGATCCAGGCAGCGGAACCGTTGTTTGAGGACGCCAATTGTTTGTTCTATGATGTTCCTAGTCGCTTGATGGCTCTCGTTGTATGCCTCTTCAGCAGGGGTCCTGGGCGCGCGGAGCGGGGTCATGAGCCAGGTACACAAAGGATAGCCTTTGTCCCTGATAAGCCATCCTCTTTGGTGAGGCTGTGCCTGGAACATGTCAGCCACAGTAGTCTGTCGCAGGATAAAGGCATCATGGCTGCTGCCTGGAAAGCGGGCATTGACAGCTAGGATGCGCTGCCTGTGGTCACACACCAGCTGTACGTTGAGGGAATGGTAGCCCTTCCGGTTGCGGTAATCCTCGGGATGGTCCACAGGTGCCCGCAAAGCCACATGCGTGCAGTCAATGGCGCCCTGCACCATGGGGAAGTCCGCGATTCTTGCAAATCCCACTGCATGCTGCTGCTGCCTCTCCAGGGTCATGGGGAAAGAGATGAATTGGCGTCTCCTTCTGAAAAGGGCATTGGTGACCTGGTGGATGCAGCAATGCACGGCGAACTGGGATATGTTAGCAATGTCCCCAGCAGCTGATTGGAAGGAGCCGGTGGCATAGAAGTTCAGAGCCATCGTCACCTTCACTTCCACCGACAGAGATGCCCTGCAACTCAGCTGTGGACGCAGATCTCTGTGAAGCAGATGGCAAATCTCTGCAACCACCTCCCTTCTGAATCGCAGCCTCCTAACACATCGCGCGCCAGTCATGTTGAGATACGAGACCTGCTGGCGGTATTGCCTGAGTGGGTAAGGCCCACGTTGCCGACGCCTGTTGCCCCCTCTGCGTCTAGCCAGGGCTGCCCCTCTAACCCAGCGTCTGCGTGCCCTTCCGACATAATCCTGAAACTCAGCATTGGCACCCCATGCAGCCCCCATAATATGCTGGCAAACAATGAGATATCAGTGAAGGCGAATTGCCAAGCTCTGGCCTGAAGCCAAAAATACCTGTCCTAGTGTTGGCCCAAAGCAGTAAGCTCCCTTCCTTGGTTTTTTTCAAAAAATCTGTTGCACAGGAGTGATTGCTGCAAAATGGCAGCCCTTTATAGTGCAGGGTAGGTGCCCTTTAATTTGCGCTCCCCGCGGCCCGCTTCGGCTGTGTACCGTTCCACTCCACAGTCGTTAGGGCCGCCCGGCGCACAATGGGCCGGCGCGACTGAAGTTCCGGTTTGGGGCGCACAAAGGGTGTTGCACGAGGAAATGACGTCATAATCTGCGCGCGCAGCAGGGCGCGCGCAAAGACTTTGCGCCGGCGCTAAATGTCTACTGAAGTTGGGGCGAGGCGCAGATCACACTGCGCCCGGGCGCTAAGCGCCTAGCGCTCGAGATCTACTCCTCCTAAGGCACTAACGGCTGGCGCACGCTACTGAATTTCTAGGCCAGTGTCTTATCTCATCCCAGGACCAGCTAGTTGATTCTCGCGCTGTGTTAATTGCCTGAAGGCAGAATGCTTCTTTTTCTCACAGTTGTGCAAAGCTTGAAAAATGTTAGGTTTTATTGACTACTGTAGAATTGTTAGGTTAATATGAAAAAGGTGATCAACTGTAAAAGTTATATATCAAAAATACATGTGGTACAATGACTGTGCATGTGTGCGATTATAACAAGTGCTTACAATCTGTTAGTAGTCATCAGGTACATTTTTGGTTAATACAAAGGTGATTTCACAAAATACATATCCAATACAGATTTAACATGTAGTGGAATAGTCTTTCACTAAATAGGTTGGCATTACTCAAAGTTAACGAGTCGCCTGGTCCAGATGGGCTGCATCCTAGGTTGCTGAGGGACGCTATGGTGGAGATAGCAGAAGCTCTGACCACAATCTTCCAATTGTCCTTGGATATGGGAGTGGTTCCAGGGGACTGGCGGATTGAAAATGGCAAACTCCTATTCAAAAAATGGGAGAACGATCAATCTGGTAAATACAGGCCAGTCAGTCTAATGGCGGTGATGGGAAAACTATTAGAGACCATTGTCAAGGACAAAATTAATTCACACTTGGAGAAGCATGGGCTAATAAGGGATAGCCAGCATGGGTTTGTTAAAGGCTAATCATGTCTGACTAATCTGGTTGATTAATTAACAGAAAGGGGGAGCGGTAGTATAATGGTAATGTTACTGGGCTAGTAGTCCAGAAGCCAGGATGAATGATCCAGAGGTGTGAGTTCATAATCCTACCATGGCAGCTGAGTAATTTAAATTCAGTAAATTAAGCAAATCTGGAATTTAAAAAAAAAGCTAAATCGGATTGGCGTTAAAAACCCATTTGGTTCACTAATGCTCTTTAGGGACAGAAATCTGCTGGTCTGGCCTATATGTGACTCCAGACACACACAGCACTGCCCTGTGAAATGGCCTAGCAAGCCACTCATTTGTAATAAACTGCTACGAAACATAAGAATAAAATCAGCTGGCATCAACCTCGGCACTGGCTACAGACACGACAACAGCACACCCAGCCCAGTCGACCCTGCAAAGTCCTCCTCACCAACATCTGGGGACTTGTACCAAAATTGGGAGCGCTGTCCCCCTGACATGGTCATACTCACAGAAACATACCTTTCAGCCAATGTCCAAAACTCCTATGTCCTGGCACAGTGGTATAAGGTCAGGAAGGAGTGACCCTGGGAGTCCTCAACATTGACTATGAAGTCTCATGGCTTCAGGTCAAGCATGGGCAAGGAAACCACCTACTGCCCTCCCTCAGCTGATGAATCAGTACTCCACTTGGAAGAAGCACTGAAAGTAACAAGGGCAGAGAATGTACTCTGGGTGGGGGAACTTCAATGTCCATCACCAAGAGTGGCTCGGTAGTACCACTGCTGGCCAAATCCTGAAGGACATAGCTGCCAGTCTGGGCCTGCGGCAGGTGGTGAGAGAACCAACACGAGGGAAAAACTTACTTGACCTCATCCTCATCAATCTACCTGTCTGTGATGCATGACAGTATTGGTAGCAGTGACCACTGCACAGTCATTGTGGAGACGAAGTCCTGTCTTCACACTGAGGACACCCGCCATTGGGTTGTGTGGCACTACCGCCGTGCTAAATGGGATAGATTCACAACAGATTTAGCAGCTCTAAACTGGGCATCAATGAGGTGCTGTGGGCCATCAGCAGCAGCAGAATTGTATTCCACCACAAGCTGTAACCTCATGGCCCAGGATATCCCTCACTCTACCACTACCATCAAGCCAGGGGACCAACCCTGGTTCAATAAGGAGTGTAGAAGAGCATGCCAGGAGCAGCACCAGGCGGACCTAAAAATCAGGCGCAAAGCGGAAGCAGCATGCTATAGACAGGGCTAAGCGACCCCACAATCAACGGATCAGATCAAAATTCTGCAGTCTTGCCACATCCAGTCATGAATGGTTGTGGTGTAGGAATGGCTAGATTCCTAACTAAATGACTGAGATCGAGTCAGTCTATTAAACAAATGATGTTTAATACTAATAAACAGAGTTTAACACTAAAACAATGGAAAGCTGAATAACAGGTCTGTACTGGTTGCTAGCTCCACGAGGACTGACTAGAGCCCCCCCCTGGTCAGACGTCATGACGTCATCACGTTTTCCTGCCGCTGGAGGATCACGTGATCAACGTGATGACGTCATCGCGTTGGGTCTCAGTCTTAAAGGGACCGCGCTATGTACATGCGATAATATGAACAGAGATACAGATTCATTCTGTAGCTAACAATTAGTTAAAGATAATTATGTACATAAGATCAGAGTCCCCTTGGTGGCCCTGCCACATGCGCCCCCCAGAATTGTCTTTAACCGTAAACGTCAATTGACTAGGAGGTCTGACAAGCCTGTCAGAGCGACTCCTGTATTCTCGGAGTGAACGTTGTTGAACAGCGGGTGGGCTGGCGGATGGGAGCCTTCGGACTGGTGCGGATGCAGCGGGAGGGCGGCCACGGCGTGGCGGCTGTGCAGTCTCTACTGGCTGGTCGATGTCCAGATGCGCCGGTTTGAGACGATCAATGGAGATGTGGTCTGGTTTACCACCGATGTCAACCGAGAAACTCTTGTCGCCAGGCTCTAGAAAGGTCCTGTGTAGGGAGCCTTGAGCGGATCCCAATGGGCATCATGCCGAATGAATACGAATTCAGCATTTTTTAGCTCCGCTGGAACGTGCGAAGATGGCAGGCCGTGATGCGAAGTCGGAATGGGCGCGAAAGCCTTGGCCATTTCCCAGTGGTTGCTGAGTTGGCCGGCCGCAGACCATGGCGCGGTGGGAAGCGGCAAGAAATCTCCCGGTGCGCGGAGCGGCTAACCGTACATGAGCTCTGCGGTAGACGATTGCAGGTCCTCTTTGGGTGCCGTGCGCAGCCCCAACATGACCCATGGAAGCTTATCCACCCAGCCGGCGCCTTGGAGGCTGGCTCTCAGCGATGCCTTTAGCGATCGGTGGAAACGTTCACACAAACCGTTTGCCTGTGGGTGATAGGCCGTAGTGCGGTGGAGTTTGGTGCCCAGACCCTGGGCCACAGCGTTCCAGAGCTCGGACGAGAATTGTGGACCGCGGTCTGAAGAAATATCCGCCGGAACGCCGAAACGTGCGCCCCCGAGGAGAGGAACGCTCTGGCTATATCGGCAGACGTAGTAGACGCTAAAGGTACTGCCTCGGGCCATCTGGTAGTACGATCGACCATGGTTAGAATGTGTGTGAAACCCTGGGACGGTGGCAGCAGTCCGATGAGATCCACATTGACGTGGTCGAATCGCCGTTCTGGTACAGCGAACGTGGCCAATGGGGCCCTGACATGGCGCTGCACCTTAGACTTTTGACAGACAACGCAGGTGTTAGCCCAGTCGCGGATATCCTTACGCATTCCTCTCCAGACGAACTTAGCCGACAGTAATTTTTGGGATGCTTTCACACTCGGGTGCGAAAGCCTATGGATGGCATCGAAGACTTGGCGGCGCCAGGCAGCTGGAACGATCGGGCGAGGATCCCCCATGGAGACATCGCAGAGCAACGAGGTGCCTGCTACGTGGAATTGCACATCAGCCAGTTGGAGGCTAGAGGTGTCGGCGCGATACGACTGCATTTCAGGGTCAGATGCTTGATCGGTGGCCATGAGGGCATAATCGATGCCCAACTGGACTGCCCGTACGGGTACGCGAGAAAGGCAATCGGCTACCAAATTGTCCTTGCCAGCTACATGCTGGATGTCTGTCGTGAATTCCGAAATGTAAGTTAGCTGTCTCTGCTGTCGGGCCGACCACGGTTCGGTGGTCTTAGCCATTGCAAAAGTCAGTGGTTTGTGATCTACAAACGCGGTGAAGGGACGTCCCTCCAACAGGAAACAAAAATGGCGAATGGCCAGGAACAGTGCCAGCAACTCACGGTCGAAAGTACTATATTTGCGTTCGTTGCGCCGGAGTTGGCGGCTGAAGAATGCCAGTGGCTGCCACGACCCGTTGACCCACTGTGCTTGCACGGCGCCTATGGCATAGTCGGAAGCATCCGTGGTGAGGGCGATGGTGGCTCCTGGCAGAGGGTGCGCCAAAATAGTTGCATTGGCTAGAGCGGTTTTTGTGTTGTCGAAAGCGTCGTCCATTGCTGCCGTCCAGGTTATTGCATCCTTTCCCATCTTGCCTTTGAGGGCCTTGTAGAGGGGCTGCATGAGTAGTGCTGCCTTTGGCACAAAGCGGTGATAGAAATTCACCATGCCCAGGAATTCTTGGAGGGCTTTGGTGGACTGTGGCTTCGGGAATGCCGAAATTGCTTCGACCTTTGACTGCAGCGGGATTGCACCCTCCTGGGTAATGCGGTGGCCCAAGAAGTCAATCTGATGTAGGCCGAACTGGCATTTGGCCGGGTTGATTATGAGGCTATGCTGGCTGAGGCGCCGAAAAAGGGTGCGGAGATGGTCGACGTGCTCCGCTTTGGTGGAGCTGGCTATCAGGATATCGTCCAGATAGACAAATAAAAACTGAAGATCCTGCAGGACCGAGTCCATGAGTCGTTGAAAGGCCTGCGCGACGTTCTTGAGCCCAAAAGGCATTCTGAGGAACTCGAACAGTCCAAAGGGAGTAATAACCACAGTTTTTTGGATGTCCTGCTGGTGTACGGGGACCTGCTGATGGTAGCCCCGGACGAGGTCGACCTTGGAGAAGATTGAGTTTCCCGCCAAATGGGCGGAAAAGTCTTGAATGTGCGGGATCGGGTACCGATCGGGCGTCGTTGCATCATTCAGTCGACGGTAGTCCCCACACGGCCGCCATCCACCGCCAGGCTTTGGAACGATATGTAGGGGTGAGGACCAGGGACTATTCGACCGGCGAATAATCCCCAGCTGCTCCATCGTGGCAAACTTGGCCTTCACTGCCATGAGCTTACCGGGTTCCAGTCGCCGAGCTCGTGCATACACTGGGGAGCCGGTCGTAGTAATGTGGTGTTGGACACCATGCTTAGCTGCCGAGGTGGAGAAAGTGGGCTTGGTCAGCTCCGGGAATTCAGTTAGTAGGTAGGTGAATTTGTCCGGCGAGGGTAACGCGCAGGAGACAGTATGGGCCGGTGTGGAACTGCGGAAGCACGGAATGGAATGGAAGGTAGCCGCGTTGACAAGTCGACGGTTTCGGGCATCTACCAAAAGGCTGTTGGCGCATAAGAAATCCGCGCCGAGGATGGCTTGTGAAACTTTGGCTGTGATAAATTCCCACTGAAACCGTTGTCCGCCTAAGCACACCCGGACCTGCCATTTGCCAAAGGTACGAATGGCCCCGCCATTAGCTGCCTCGAGGGCGGGACCGTGCCTCCCAGACTGGATGTCAAGTGCTGAGGCGGGAAGGATGCTGCACTGCGCCCCGGTGTCGCATAAAAAGCGCCGGCCCGAAAGGGAATCGGTAATGTAGAGGAGTTTCCCGGAATTCCCAATCGCCATCACGGCCGCGGCCCGTACCTTAAACTCGATCCTCCTTTTCTGGGGCTGCTGCCGGGGTTGCTGGTTTTTTCTAGGCGTGAAACTGCAAGGAGGGCGGCAGCTTCTGGCTTTCGCGCCAAAATGGGCGTGGTAAAAACACAAGCCGGGGGATGGAGGCATCGGGGCGGCGTCCGCGGAGGAGGGTTGTCTCGTGGCGGAGCAGTATTGTTGCGTGACCGCATAAACCGTGTCTGCTTCTGCAGCCAGTGCTGCGCAATCCGCAGTGTCTGATCTAGTGAGAGCGGCTTGAACCTGTTCGGGGAGTTGACTCAGGAATAACTCCTGAAAAAGGAAGCATTGGGGTTCGGAGCCCAGGAGCGTGAGCATCTGGCTCATTAACTCAGATGGCTTGGAATCGCCCAGGTCGGGCATAGCGAGCAGCCGGCGGGCCCACTCTGCCTTCGTGAGTCCGAAGACCCGTATTAACCGCGCTTTAAGAGCATCATACTTGCTGGCCTCTGGGGGGTTTTCGAGCAGGCTGATGATCCGTGCGGCCGTGGAGCTGTCGAGTGCGGAGACCACGTGGAGGTAGTGGGTCTGATCCGCGGCGATGTTACGGAGCTCGAATTGTGCTTCTGCTTGGACGAACCAGGAGGCAGCATGTTGTTCCCAAAACTGTGGGAGCTTCAAAGCCACGGCGTGTGCTTCCATGTTTCATTTCGCTTCTTTCGCGAAAATTGTCCACGAAAATTCGGGGTCACCACTGTAGGAACGGCTAGATTCCTAACCAAAGGACTGAGATCGAGTCAGTCTATTAAACAAATGATGTTTAATACTAATAAACAGAGTTTAACACTAAAACAATGGAAAGCTGAATAACAGATCTGTACTGGTTGCTAGCTCCACGAGGACTGACTAGAGCCCCACCCTGGTCGGACGTCATGACATCATCACGTTTTCCCGCCACTGGAGGATCACGTGATGACGTCATCGCGTTGGGCCTCAGTTTTAAAGGGACCGCGCTATGTACATGCGATAATATGAACAGAGATACAGATTCATTCTGTAGCTAACAATTAGTTAAAGATAATTATGTACATAAGATCAGAGTCCCCTTGGTGGCTCTGCCACAGTGGACCATTAAACAACTAACTGGGAGGAGGAGGCTTCATGAATATCCCCATCATCAGTGATGGTGGAGCCCAGCATGTGAGTGCAAAAGACAAGGCTGGAGCGTTTGCAACCATCTTCAGTACAAACCAATTAGCCTGACATCAGTAATAGGAAAAATGCTAGAATCTATTATTAAGTACATGGTAACAGGGCACTTAGAAAATAATAATAGGATTGGGCAGAGCCAACATGGATTTATGAAAGGGAAATCATGTTTGACAAATCTGTTAGAGATTTTTGAGGTTGTAACTAGCAGAATAGATAAGGGGGAACCAGCAGATATGGTGTATTTGGGTTTTCAGAAGGCATTCGACAAGGTGCCACAAAAGAGGTTATTAAACAAAATTAGGGCTCATAGGATTGGGGGTAATATACCAGCATGGATTGAGGATTGGTTAATGGACAGAAAACAGAGAGTAGGAATAAACGGGTCATTTTCGGGTTGGCAGGCTGTAACTAGTGGGGTACCGCAAGGATCAGTGCTTGGGCCTCAGCTATTCACAATCTACATCAATGGCTTAGATGAAGGGGCTGAGTGAAAGGTATCCAAGTTAGGTGGGAAAGTAAACTGCGAGGAAGATGCAAAGAGGCTTCAAGGGGATATAGACAGTCTAAGTGAGTGGGCAAGAACATGGCAAATGGAATATAATATGGAGAAATGTGAAGTTATCAACTTTGTTAGGAAAAATAGAAAAGAAGAGTATTTTTAAATGGTGAGAGACTGAGAAATGTTGATATTCAGAGGGATTTGGGTGTCCTTGTACATGAATCAAAGAAACTTAGCATTCAGGTACAACAAGCAATTAGGAAAGCAAATGGAATGTTAGCCTTTATTACAAAGGGATTGGTGTATAAGTGTAAAAAAGTCTTGCTGCAATTATATAGGGCCTTGGTGAGACCACACCTGGGCCTAGAAATTCAGTTGTTTGCGCCAGCCGCTAGCGCCTTAGGAGGAGGAGATGTGGGGCGCTAAGCGGCTAGCGCCCGGGCGCAGCGCGATCTGCGCGTCTCGCCAACTTCAGTTAAGATTTAGCGGCGGCGCAAAGCCTTTGCGCGCGCTCAGCTGCGCGCGCAGATCCTGACGTCATTTCATCGTGCAACGCCCTTTGTGCGCCCCAAACCGGAAATTCAGTGGCGCCGGCCTATTGTGCGCCTGGCGCCCCTAGCGACTGGTAGAGGGGAACGGTTCCCAGTCGCTGCGGGGCGCGGGGTGCACAAATTAAAGGGCACTCCTCCTGCAGTAGAAATGGCAGCCATTTTGCAACACTCCTTCTTTGAGAGAGACGGATCTTTGGAGAGAGACAAAGGTAGAGAGCTTTCTGGTTTGGCTCAACACTCGCACAGGTACTTGTGGCTTCAGGCCACAGCTTTGCACTTGTCTTTAACTTCAGAGCCATAGCATTGATTGGAAACATATAATGGGGGCTGCAATGGGTGGAAACGTTGGGCTTCTCCATTGCATTCAAAGGGCTCAGAGACGCCGTGAGAGAGTGCCAGTCATGGCCAGATGGAGAAGGGGCAACAGGCGTCGGCAAAGGAGGCCTTACCCACCCAGGGTATACCGCCAGCAGTTCTCATATCTGAACATGTCTGACGAGCAGTGTGTTTGGAGGCTGCGATTCCAAAGGGCGGTGGTCACTGAGATCTGCCACCTGCTTCGCGGAGATCTGCAACCGCAGCTGAAGAGCAGGACGTCTCTGTCGGTGGCAGTGAAGGTGACGGTGTCTCTCAACTTCTATGCCACCGGCTCCTTCCAATCCGCTACTGGGGACATTTCCAACATCTCCCAGTTTGCGGTACATTGCTGCATCCGCCAGGTGACCAATGCCCTCTTCAGAAGGAGACGTCAGTTCATCTCCTTCTCCATGGCCGTTGACAAGCAGCAACAGCGTGCAATGGGCTTTGCAGCATTAGCGGGCTTCCCCATGGTGCAGGGCGCCATTGACTGCACGCATGTGGCTTTGCGGGCACCTCTAGAGAATGCCGAGGATTACCGCAACCGGAAGGGCTACCATTCGCTCAACGTGCAGTTGGTGTGTGACCACAGGCAGCTCATCCTAGCTGTCAATGCCCGCTTTCCAGGCAGCAGCCACGATGCCTTCATCCTGTGCCAGACTTCTGTGGCAGACATGTTCCAGGCCCAGCCTCACCCACGAGGATGGCTTATCGGGGACAAAGGCTATCCTTTGTGCACCTGGCTGATGACCCCGTTCCATGCGCCCAGCACCCCTGCTGAAGAGGGATACAATGACAGCCATCAAGCAACCAGGAACATCATTGAGCAAACAATCGGTGTCCTGAAGCAACGGTTCCGCTGTCTGGATCGTTCCGGAGGAGCCCTACAGTACTCGCCTGAGCAAGTCTCCCATTTTGTTGTCGTGTGCTGCATGCTGCACAACCTGGCTATCCGCAGGACTCAGCCACTGCCACCAGACATTGGAGGACCACCAGAGGAGGAGGAGGAGGAGGAGGAGGAGAACCAGCACAGGAGGGAGGCAGAAAGTGCAAGGGCCGCCCGTCGGCGGCTTATTGCACGTCGGTTCTAGGCCCCCTCTCAGGGAATGGCTTGTGCCAATGGCACAAGATGAATGTAGCCGCTCCACAAGCCCTCAGCCGAGCAGGGCAACCAGGACTTCCAAAAGAAAGCATGGACAGTGCGATTTAAGAACATTTATTACTTTGATACCTCTGTGCCCTTCCCACATAACAAACTAATGGAGAGAACCCCCCCCCAAAAACACAAATAGACCAGTCTCGGCCTTTACAGAAACACAAATACACCAGTATCGGCCTTTCCAAAAAAACAAATAGACCAGTATCGGCCTTTACAAGTGAAACAAAACATTTGGCCACACCTTCTACTTTTTCCCCTGCGAGGGTGATGCGTTTTGCATCCGTGACTGGCCTCTGCCCGCCCTGCAGCTCCTCCTCAATGGGACCCCAGTGGCTGCAGCAAGGCTGGGGGAAGGCTGCTGAGGGTCAGATGGTGAGACGGCAGATGCCCTTGGGGGTCGGCCTGGACCAGCTCTGGGCCTGGAGCGCCCGGCTGCTGACTGCTCCAACTCTGCTTGGGCGGCAGCAGTCTGTCCAGCGGCTGGTGGCAGCTGCAATGGAGGAGTGGCAGTTTCGGCTGCAGGAATGCTGCCAACCTGACAGATCACAGGTACTCCCTGGTCGCCTGAGACATTGGCACTCGCACGGGCCAGCACTGCAGCATGCGCAGCAATCTGCTGAAGCACAGACTGCTGGGCTGCTGCGGCGCGGCGAGTGCCCTGGCGATGCCTGGCCGATCCAGCGAGGGTGGCAGCAGTTAGTGCCCGTGTGGCCCTGGTCTGTGTCCGCATGACACCAGCCAGTGAATGCACGGCACGACTGAGCACTTGGCTAGAAGCCACCTGTGCTGCCGCGAAGTCCTGCAGACTCCTGTCCTGTGCTGCACTGAATTGTTGCAGACTCCTGGCCTGTGCTGCCCCGAATTCCTGCACACTCCTTGCCAGTGACTCTATGGAGTCAGGCATCCTTGCCACTGCAGCCATGAGCTCAGTGTGCCTGCGCTCAGCCTGGGCGGCCATTTCCGCTAGGAGCCGCACCTCCTCTGCGCTCACCGTAACAGGACTGGAGGCCGCACTCACCCTCCGGGGAGAAGGCCGCCGAGCTTCCCCACCCCTCCCGCATTGCTGCAGCCCGCTGGGCCCCGGAGCTTCACTCTCCTCCGAAACTTCCCCCCTGCTCCCCTCCAGGGAAGACGTGTCCCCATCATCGCCATGGGCTGCCTCGGCTGAGGGTGGCACTGATGGTCCGGCTTCCTCTTCCTCTTCCTCCTCCTCGCCCTCCGATTCACTCACAGTGCCAGCTTGAGGGCCCGCCTCCTCACCTGGCGATTCACCATCTGAAAGCAGGGAGGCACAAGAGTTGCTTTAGAGTGAGGACAGGGCGGCAGCGAGGGAGGCATGAGTGCTGCTATGCACTGCATTGGTCCGACAGTGGCAAAGGATGCTGTTCTGAGGCGCAAGTGGAAAGAGAGAGGTCAAAAAGATGATGCCCTTACCATTGGGGCCCACAACAGGGTCGGCATCTCCACTGGCGACGGGGCCAATCAGCCGGCCTGACATAATGTGCTCCACACGCTGCTCCAGGTCGGAGAGCTGTTTGAGGTCAGGATGGCCTCCCCCGGTCTCATGCTGCTGCCTTTGGTTGTGCGCCACCTTGCCCTGCAAGAGAAAGGACGGCCTCTAAGTACAGTGTGAAGCCCTGATCTTGTCTGCACTGCCTCCCATGGTGGAATAGCCCTGACAGTGTGAAGCCCTGATCTTGTCTGCACTGCCTCCCATGGTGGAATAGCCCTGACAGTGTGTAAAGTCCAGAATGTGCAAGTGATTTTCATGACAGTCCCATAGCTGCTGGATGAGGGCTGGGCATTAGGGCTTTCAGGTCCCTTTGCCCATAAACTGAGGTGCACATGCAGGGATGAGGAGGACACTGGAAAGGGTACTCACCCTGACAACCCGAGTGAGGTCGTTGAACTTTTTCCGGCATTGCACAGGAGTCCTGGCAACCACGCTGTTGGAGGTCATCCTGTTTGACACCTCCCTCCAGGCTTTCCGATAGGCGCTGGGCAGTGGCCTCCTGCCACCTTCAGGGAACAGAACATGGCGCCTGTGCTCCACTGCGCCAACCAGCACCCTCAGGTCCCCATCGCTGAAGCGCTGCGCTCTCTCCCTGGCCTTCTCCATTGTCCTGGGCGTTGTACAGATCAAGCAGCAGTGGTCAGGCCTTGCTTCAGGGCTGCAGTGTGCAGGGCGTGGCAGCCAAACAAATCCACCCCCCCCCCTTTAAGAGCTAACCGGCGCCAGAGTGTCTGCCTTCAATCAGCAGCTCGCCGCACCTGCGCTGCGCCCGCCCTCGGGGGTATCACCCCAGGCCGCCAGCTTAGCGCCTAATGATAGTCGTGCATCGCCTGTTTTAGCGCAGCAGCAACCTCTTGGGGCGATGCAACTGAATATCGGCGAAGGTGGCGCTAAGTTGCGCCAGGCGCAAACTTTAGCGGCCGCCCGGCTGTAGCGCCCCAAACGTGGCTATACTGAATTTCTAGGCCCTGGAGTACTGTGTACAGTGTTGGTCTCCTTACCTAAGGAAGGATATACTTGCCTGAGAGGGAATGTAACATAAGTTTACTAGACTGATTCCTGAGATGAGGGAATTGTTCTATGAGGAGAGATAGGCCTATATTGTCTAGAGTTTAGAAGAATGAGAGAAACTCATTATAACATAGAAAATTCCCAAGGGGCTTGACAGAGTAGATGCTGAAAGGTTGTTTCCCGTGGCTGGGGAGTTTAGAATTAGGGTCACAGTCTCAGAATAAGGGGTCGGCCATTTATGACTGAGATGAAGAGAAATTTCTTCACTCAGAGGGTGGTGAATCTTTGGAATTCTCTGCCTCAGGGGGCTGTGGAGGCTCAGTCATTGAGTATATTCAAGACAGAGATCGATAGATTTTTGGATATTAAGGGAATCAAGGGATATGGGGATAGTGCAGGAAAGTGGAGATGAGGTAGAAGATCAGCCATGATCTTATTGAATGGAGGAGCAGGCTCGAGGGGCCGAATGGCCGACTCCTGCTCCTATTTCTTATGTTCTTATAAAACTGTGGACCTGTTAATAGTAAATCAAAAAGTGTAAGATCCAAACCAGTCGGACAGATGGGCAGGTTAGGGACTGTCCCCCAGATAAGAATTTGGTGCACGATTGCACTTAGTAGAAGGAATAAAACAAGTGAGGTAGAAACACAAATTCAGCTTTAAAGGGCACGATGTAGTAGCCATTACAGAGACCTGGCTACAACATGAGCATGACTGGGAGCTAAATATTCCAGCCTGTTGGATCTTTAGAAAGGACAGGGAAGTTGGGAAAGGAGGGGGAGTAGCAATATTGCGAAAAGACACAATTACCACAATAGAATGAAGTGCGATCGGGCAGTGGAAACTGTATGGGTAGAGTTAAGGCACGGTAAAGGGTGCAAGACTGTGGTAGGAGTTGCCTGCAGACCTCCTGATAGTAGTGGTTTAGTGAGGGAGGTGCAAACACGGAGATCAGGTAAGCTTGTAGTTACTTGTGGCCAGCACTGCACTGCAGCAATTCGCCAAGGCTTCTTCGGCAGCACCTCCCAAACCCACAATCTCTTCCACCTAGAAGGACAAGGGCAGCAGGCGCATGGGAAGACCACCACCTCCAAGTTCCCCTCCAAGTCACACACACCATCCTGACTTAAAAGTATATTGCCGATCCTTCATCGTCGCTGGGTCAAACTCCTGGAACTCCCTCCCTAACAGCACTGTGGGAGTACCTTCACCACACGGACTGCAGCGGTTCAAGAAGGTGGCTCACCACCACCTTCTCAAGGGCAATTAGGGATGGGCAATAAATGCCAGCGACGCCCACATCCCATAAACAAATCAAAAAAACTTAAAGTTTATTTGCGTAGAACACGCCTGAACCTAGTGTGGTGACTGACTTCACCCCCAGGTTTCAAGACATCAGAAGAGCGTCATCAGATTTCACGTTTTCTCACAGCCTGGTGATGAAGCGGAATAAAACTTAGCCTCTCAGGGGTCCAGTTTTAACCCATTCAGCATCCTTTCTATCAGCTCCCACACACTGGAATTCTCTACTCCAGAGGGCTGTGGAGGCTCAGTCGTTGAGTATGTTCAAGACAGACATCGATAGATTTTTGAATATTGAGGAAATCAAGGGATATGGGGATAGTGCAGGAAAGTGGAGATGAGGTCGAAGATCAGCCCTGATTTTATTGAATGGTGCAGCAGGCTCGCAGGGCCAAATGGCCTACTCCTGATCCTATTGCTTATGTTCTATGTATGTTATGTACAATGGTTTTGCTTTTAAGCTCAGCTAACAGGTCTGTTACATCACCTCCCCCATGACCTCTGCTCTTGGTTTTGTGTCAGCTGGTACGAGCTCAACACACCAAAGACTCAAAAAGGTCTCCACCACACGGGTCTCATGACCTAACATAAACAACCTTATCTATTTACATATACAGTAAATAATAAACGTGTGGATGTATGCATAGACCTGTTTCTGGCAGGGGTGGAGATCGCCCCATACTAAAGGTAGGTACACCATAAACACGATCAGGCCCAGAGTGATCCCCTGGAGGAGATTCGATTGCCTAAGGGGGGGGGGGGGGGTCGGAGAGGAATTCCCCTTGATTTTTACAAAAGCAAAATACTGCGGATGCTGCAAATCTGAAATAAAAACAGAAACTGAAGTCCCCAAAATTGGTCTGGGATTTTATCTGTTTTTCTCCTCTCTCAGGAGATTACACGGTTTGGGGTGGGGTGGGGAGTGTATATATTGTGATGCACAGGGTATCGCAGTTGTGGGGGACCAGAGGGTCTTCACCTGTCCGTCATTGTTCGTACGTTTGTGCGAGAAGATTCTAACTATCCACACCGACTTTATATGATGGCATTCTGCCTGTCAGCTCCATTTTCAGGTTTTTAGTTTTATGTTTTTTACTACAGAGCTGTGAATAAAATATGAACCAAATTTGAATGGATTATGTTAATTATGTTACTATCACTCGATCTTGATCTCGAATATCACCCCTTTGTGAGATCCCAACCCCTCACCTTGTTAGGGTCGCCTACCAATCGCGAGCGCTTGCTCTTCCAGTCTAAGTTTCATGACCTCAGGACATCCCAAAGTGCTTCACAACCAATTGATGGGGTGAGATGAAGAGGGTGGGAGGAGGCTTGTGTCAAACACAAACACCGGCACGGACCAGTTGGGCCGAACGGCCTGATTCTGTGCGTGTATCCGATGTAATCCCACATAAAAAACTAAATCTATTCAAAGATTTAGCTAGGGGCAGAAACAGAAAGCAGGCTTCATTGTACCAGGCTTTCATTCCAAGATGCAAAGTGACAATGGACTTGGCACATTGAATGTCAGCAGTCAGATCATCGTCCATAAAAGCTGCAATAAAAATATTAAACATCATATTAGAATAATGAAAAGAAATAGAAAGAACTTGCATTTCTATAACGCCTTTCGCGACCTCAGGATGTCCCAAAGCGCTTTACAGCCAATGAAGTACTTTTGAAGTGTAGTCACTGTCGTAATGTAGGAAAAGCAGCAACCAATTTGCGCACAGCAAGATCCCACAAACAGCAGTGTGATAAATGATCAGATCATCTGTTTTTTAGGTGTTGGTTGAGGGATCAATATTGGCCCAGGACACCAGGGCAGGATTTTCATTGAGCCGTGGAGGTGGGCTTGGAGGCGTGCGGAGGGTTAAAAATCGCAAAAACTGGCGGGCGGGACAACCCCCCCCCTCCCCCCCGACCTGGTTCCCGACTCCGAGCAATTTTAACTCAGGCGTGTCTGATGGTCCCGACTCCGTCCCGCATCCAAAAGGCGGGACTGGTCTTTAAGGCCCTTAATAACCACTAAATGGCCTCTATAATCCTATTTTAAAAGGCCCTTGTGAATTTAACCTTTTTCCCACGTGAAACACGCCTGGTGGGAATCACGAATGTGAAACCTGGCGGGAGCACTATTAGATTGCTATCAACTGCAGGTCAACCATTAAAGAGGAGATTTGATCAGCCATCATTTGCAGGCGGCAGGACTTAGTGGTCTCAGGTCTGGGGCAACTTTTAGAAGGATTAACCACACCTGTGGAAGGTTGGAGCCTGACACCCATCTCCAGTGTGGCCTCCTGGGAAACCCCTCTCGCCACCTTCACTCAGCGCTTACTCAACGGAGGCATATACCAGAAGCATGGGAGCCATTTATGTCGTTCCCATCTGGGCATTAGAGGAGCTCGAGCACCAGCCGCGGCAGCAGCAGAACCAGGAACAACAGCAGCACCAGCAACAGCAGCAGCAGCAGGAGCACCAGGCTGCTGCTCACCAACCTGAAGCTGCACAGGCCAGAAGGGGACAGCGCCTGGGAGCCTGTCGACGCAGGAGAAACCCCCCAAACAGGGTCTACAGACGCAGGGTCACCTATCTCAACATGCCTGAGCAGCAGTGCCAAAGGCGGCTCCGACTTTCGCGAGAGGTAGTGACTGACATCTGTGCAATGCTACAGCAAGACCTGCTGCCCAGAGGACCAGGTGGACAAGCATTACCAGTGGCCGTCAAAGTCACCACCGCACTCAACTTTTTTACCTCAGGCTCATTCCAAGGATCAGCAGCAGACATCAGCGGCATCTCCCAGGCGGCCGCACACACTTGCATCATGCAGGTAACCGATGCCGTCTTTGACCTCGCGCACAATCATATCCATTCCACCAAGGATCGAGCAAGTGTCACGGCGCGAGCAGTTGGATTAGCTCATCTGGCAGGCTTTCCAAGGGTGCAGGGCGTCATTGACTGCACACATTTGGCCCTTAAGGCACCCCATCCCAATCGTATTTTTGTCAACCGCAAGGGCTTCCACTCCCTTAACGTTCAGCTGGTGTGTGACCACAAGAAGGAAATTTTGCATGTTTGTGCCATGTACCCTGGCAGTTGCCATGAAGCCTTCATACTACGCCAGTCTAGTGTGCCTCCGCTATTCAGTCCGCCAGACCAACTTAGTGGATGGCTACTTGAAGACAAGGGCTATCTATCCCCTGAGGACGTGGCTAATGACGCCATTGAGGAGACCATCTAACGAAGCTGAGGAGAGCTACAACTCCAGCCACATGTCCACCAGAGCCATAATCGAGCAAACCATCGGTTTGCTGACGATGCGCTTCAGATGCCTGGATAGATCAGGTGGAGCCCTGCAGTACTCAGCAGCCAGGGTCTCCAGAATCGTCGTTGTTTGCTGTGCACTTCACAACATGACACAGCATCGTGGCTTGCAGATTCCTGAGGACCAAGTGGCTCCTCACAAATCCTCCTCAGATGAGGAGGAGGAGGAGGAGGAGGAGGGCAAAAACGAGCATCCTGCAGAGGCCCATCAACCAGAGGTAGCATTACGCGAGAACATTGCTGCCCGGGATGCAAGGATCGCACTCATCCTGGCCAGATTTGCTTAGCCTAGTCAATCAAACACTTTTGCCTTGCAGCTTCTTACCAGAGCATTGACAATGGCCAAGAACCAGAGGATTCCTAGCACTCTGACCACCATACTGACAGTTGCAAGTATTCCTAAGGCCTCAATGTGGAAGTCCCAATAGCGAAATGACAGACACCACAACTGCAACATTTGCCATCAGAATTTTTATGTACAATTACGACATGATGGCATTTTTACACTAAACACAAAATTGCACCCAAGTGACTACCCTTGTGACTGCTTGTGCTTTATCTTCCTCTTACGCATGCTCCTACGTAGTGCTTCCCCTGTGGCTTCAGCAGATGTGGATGCCCCTTGCTCACCTTCCTGCTGCTCCTGTCTCGACACCTTTGGCGGGCGTCCTCTGGGGTTGCGAGCCTGTGAGGGCTCGTCAACAGTCTACTGCTCCTGCGGCTGTGCAGGGGTTCAGACGCCGATCTCACTTGGGTGTGGACTCCGGTGGGGCTCTGACCGAGGGCTCTGCAGTGGCATGGAAGTGTGAGCGCTTGGAGAGGAGCCCCCATTTCCTTGAGGTCTGCCACCAACCTCCCTCTCATGGGTCAGGTCCCCCTCAGCGCCTGCAAGTGGCTGGAGAGCACCTTGCTGCACATCAGGGGGGCCATGGGGACCCGTATCTGCAATGGCAGCCCTACTCAGAAGGACTTCCATGAAGGTCTGGTTTCTCTGTTCAATAGATGCCCATCGCGCCTCAAGAGATGTCATTCTATTCTGAACAATGACCATGTTTTCCATACCCTGGCGACGAAGCTCCTCCATGGCCGTAGCCCTCCTCTCCTCTACTGTAGCCATCCTCTCCTCTACGGTAGCCAGCCTTACCATGGAGGCAGCAATCGTTTCCACTGAGGTAGCCATCCTTTCCGTGATGATACATTCATGCACCAATGACTCCACAAAGGCTCTGTTCATGTTTGCTATGGACTCTTCCATTCGCTCCACACTCACAGTGACCCTAGAGACAAAAACCAGCCAGAGACTCCTGCATCTGTGCCTGGAGTTCCATCACCTCTGATCTTATGGATGGACCCAGAGGCAAAGGGTCGACATGCTGCTGAGCCGAGCTGGCAGAGTCCTGCGCCCTCCGACTAGGACTCTCCACTGCTGTCCCTGTCTCCACAATCTGCTGATGCTCACTTGTAAGCTGTGATACACCAGGTGACAACACTACTCTATGTCCCGAAGGTCCCACCGAGGTTTTGAGTGTCTGCGCTGGTGCTGGTTGCGCTGAATTCTGCTGACACTGCGCCCTCAGAGGTTGCAGCTTCCTCTGAGGAGTCTGGCTGCTCAGCCTCTTCTTCCTGGCTAGGGGGGACGGATGCTTGTGATGGTCCTGTGGGGGAGTAAAGGAAAGAGTCAGAGATGTGATGCAAAGGCTACATGCACATAGCTTTTTGCAGATGCTCATAAGTGCATCTGTTAGAGCTTCACAATCATTATCAGCGACTCATGCAATGTTAAAGAGAGAGATGGGAAACTTTTCTGTCACCAGCTTGCTGTGTTGCACCCGTCTGTCCGTCCCCCACGCGCGAATCATCCTCAATGCCCATAATTTCCAGGATGGCCTCCTCCCAGGGGGTCAGGTGGGCTATTGAGGGTGGCCCTCCTCCTGTCCTCACTCGCTCCCTTTTGTTGTGAGCTCTCTTTTCCTGCAATGAGGGAGGCAAGTGGAGGTTGAGTGAGAATGAAGGAGTGAGTGTAGAGAATCCATAGCATAGATACTTAGAAGGAGACAAAGATGGAGTGAGGTTGCAAGACCAAGGGCCCTCCCTGTGTGTTGTCAGTTGTGTTCAAAGCATCAGAGTGATAGGGAGTGTGAGGGCTGCATGGTGGAATAGTTATGTGAATGTGAGCATAGAGAGAGAGGGAATGGGTAAGGGTGCATGGATGTGAGTGTCAAGTGGGATGTGGAGGAAGAGATTGCTAAAGCTCAGTGCTGGTGAGGAAAGGCAATGGGGATCAGATTGAGGGTGATGGGAAATTCATACTCACTTTTCCAGTGCGCTGAAGGTCATGAAATCTTTTCCGGCACTGTATCCAGGTTCTGCGGGTGACTCCCAAGGGGTTGACCTCCTCAGCCACCTGCATCCACACTGCCTTGGTCTGAGTGGGAGGCCTCTTCAGAATATTTTTTAAATGGTGAGAAACTTAAATTTTGGTATTCAGCGAGATTTGGGTGTCCTCGTACAGGAAACACAGAAAGTTAGCATGCAGGTACAGCAAGCAATTAGGAAGGCAAATGGCATGTTGGCCTTTATTGTAAGGGGGTTGGAGTATAAGAGTAAGTGGGGGAGAAATTGGGTATAGCCCCGCTCGGGGTGCTAGAATTGGCGATGCGCAAATTTTATCGCCAGGCGCAACTTATCGCCACCTCCAGCGATATTGGGTTGCTGCGCCCCTGAAGGTGATTGCGGCGTTAAATCAGGCGCTGCACGGGACTCCTAAGGCGCTAACCTGGCGGCGCTACTCAATATCTGGGCGGACGGGCGCAGCGCAGGTGCTGTCAATAATCGATGACCACGAGACATGCTGGCGCCGGCCAGCTCTTAAAGGGGCGGGTCATTTAGGTTCAGCAGCCAGACTCATCGCCCTGTAAGCCTCAAAATCGGCGCTGTGCATTCTGAGGCGTTACAAACTTTGACCAGATGGAGAGGGTGAGGCAGAGAGCAGAGCGGTTTTCCGAAAGGGCATTGGATGCTTTGGTTGACGCAGTGGAGCGCCGGTGAGCAGTGCTGTACCCTGACAATGGCAGGAGGCCTCATCAGAACGAGTACCGCAGAGCTTGGAGGGAAGTTTGTCAAAGAGTCAACTCCAGCAGCGTGGTGCCCAGGACACCTGTGCAATGCAGGAAGAAGTTCAACGGTCTCACTCGGGTCGTTAGGGTGAGTGGCTTGTTGGCAATCTTCTTCATCCCTCCATCTGCACCTGACTTTATGGCCAGAGGGTGCGCGATGCCCCAATGGCCATCTGTCAGCCAGCACCCATGGCCCTTTCTGGGAACGCACACGCACATTCAACTCAGGACATAATGTAAGGGCTGATCCACCATGGGGGGGCATGAGATGACAACTCAGGACATAATGTAAGGGCTGATCCACCATGGGGGGGCATGAGATGACAACTCAGGGCATAATGTAAGGGCTGATCCACCATGGGGGGGCATGAGATGACAACTCAGGGCATAATGTAAGGGCTGATCCACCATGGGGGGGCATGAGATGACAACTCAGGGCATAATGTAAGGGCTGATCCACCATGGGGGGCATGAGATGACAACTCAGGGCAGCATGTTTCATCACTTCCCGTCCTTTCTCCTGCAGGGCAAGCTGGCCAGGAACCGGAGGGAACAGATTCGTACCGGAGGAGGCCCTCCTCAGCTGCAGACACTGAAGGACCTGGAGGAAAGAGTCCACCAGATTGTTGGAAGCCGGATGAGTGGTCCTGTCAGCACTGGAGCTGCCGACCCCATTGTGCACAGCGATGGTAAGGTCATCACCTTTTTGAACTCTCTCCTTCCACTTGTTCCCCCCACCTGCATGCTTTTTCACTCTGGACCCATGTCAGAGTATTGCAGCACTCTTGCATCCCTTGCTGCCACCCTGTCCTTTCGCTAAAGCCACTCTTCAACCTCCCTGCTTTCAGATGCTGCATCACCAGCTCGGGAGCCGGGCCATCAAGCTGCCAGGGACACTGACTCCGGAGGCAATGAGCAGGAGGAAGCTGGACCATCCGTCCCACCCTCAGGCGAGCCAGCCCATCTGCAGACTGGGGATAGTGCTTCCCTGGAAGGGAGTGGGGGGGATGGCTCTGAGGAGGAACCAGTTGCAGGAACCAGCGGCCTCCAGCAGCGCAAGGGGGGTAGGAAAGTTCGGGAGCCGTCTCCCCGGAGGGCGCGTCAGGCCACGATGACTGCTGCACAGAGCGCAGAAGAGGTGCGTTCCCTCGCAGAAATGAGCGCCCAGGCTCGACTCAGGCACACTGAGCTGATGGCTGCAGTTGCAAGGATGCCTGAATCCATCGAGACACTGGCAAGGAGTGTGCAAGACTTCGGGGCAGCACAGGAAAGGAGTGCCCAGGGCTTCGGGGCAGCCCTGGAAAAGACTGCCCAGGGCGTCGGCACATCGCTGGAAAGGACTGTCCAGGGCGTCGCGACATCACTGGAAAGGACTGTCCAGGGCTTCACCGAAGCACTGGCACCTGCCACGCAAGTGCTGAGTGCTGCCACGCAGTCCCTCGCTGGCCTCATGCAGGGGCAGATTGAGGCCACACAAGCACTGACTGCTGCCACCCTCGATGGATCAGGCAGGATTACCCGGGGCCCTTGCAGCACCACAGCAGGCCAGCAATCTGTGGACCAGCCGATTGGTGTGCATGCTGCGGTGCTGCCCCGTCAGAGTGCCAGTGTGTCAGCCGACCACGGAGCAGGTGTCCGCTTTCAGGATGTCAGCATTCCTGATGCCACCGCTGGCACGTCTCCACTGCAGCTGCCATCACCTGCAGGACAGACTGCTTCCACCCATGCCCATTTGGAGCAGTCAGCATCCGGGCCCTCCAAGCCCAGAGTCCGTCCAGGCCGTCCCTCAGGGGCATCTGCGCTTTCGGACAGTCAGCAGGCGTCCCCCATCCTTCATGCAGCCACTGGGGTCCCATTACGGAGGAGCTGCAGGGAGGGAAGGGGCCGTTCTCGCAAGAGAAGTAGATCACCATCAAAGGGGAAAGAGTAGAAGGAGCTGCTGAAATGTCCTATTTCTAGAAATCAAGGCCGTGGATGTTGTTCTGAATGTTAGTCATGTTTTGGATAGTCTCCCGGGTGTGCGAGTAACTTATGTGTTAGTTTGTTAGTTAAGCTTTCTGTTGCCATTGCTTTGTCATGTTAATGTCATTGGCCATGTCTGCTATTTACAATCATTGTGACCTTCATAGGCTTTTGGTTATCTGAATGGTTCCATTCCTGGTGTTCGATTGGCACCAAGCAATCCGTGAGAGTGGCCTAGAACCGACTCCTTATCAGCCTCAGACGGACGGCCCTTCCAGTTTCTCGGACCCTCCCGTCTTGGTCCTCCTCCTCCTCCTCCTCCCCCTCCTGCTCCTCCTCCTCCTCTACTGGTCCTTCAATGTCTGCTGGCATTGGCTGGGTGCGCAGGGTGGCGAGGTTATGGAGCATGCAGCAGACAACGACGAAGTGGGAGACTCTCTCTGGTGAGTACTGCAAGGCTCCTCCCGAATAGTCCAAACAGCGGCACCGCTGCTTCAGCACGCCGATTGTGTGCTCCACAATGTTCCTCGTCGCCTGATGGCTGACGTTGTAGTGCTCTTCTGCAGGGGTGCTGGGCGTCCGGAGCGGGGTCATCAGCCATGGGCACAGTGGATAGCCCTTGTCGCCGAGAAGCCAGCCTTCTGGGTGAGCCGGGGCCTCGAAAAGGTCACTGACTGAAGTCTGGCACAGGATGAAAGCGTCGTGGCTGCTGCCTGGGAACTGTGCATTGACTGCCAGGATCAGCTGCCGGTGGTCACAGACCAGCTGCACATTCAAGGAGTGGAACCCCTTGCGGTTGCGGAACTCCTCAGGATTCTGTACAGGCGCCCGCAAAGCCACGTGCATGCAGTCAATGGCGCCCTGCACCACGGGGAAGTCCGCTATTGCCGTGAAGCCCTCTGCGCACTCCCGCTGCTTCTCTGGTGTCACATTGAAGGATATGTACTGACGCCGCCTTTTAAACAGGGCATCTGTAACCTGTTGGATGCAGCTATGCACCGCAAACTGGGATATGTTGGCAATGTCCCCAGTTGCTGACTGGAAGGAGCCGGTCGCATAGAAATTCAATGCCACCGTTATCTTCACAACCACCGACAGAGAGGTCCTGCACCTTATCTGCGGCTGCAGATCTTCCTGAAGCAGGTGGCGCAGCTCAGTCACCACCTCCTTTCGGAATCGTAGCCTCCTAACACACTGCTCCTCCGATATGTTGAGGTAAGAGAACTGCTGCCTGAATACCCTGGCAGCGTAAGGTCTGGTGTGGCGACGTCTGTTAGCCCTCCTCCGTCTGGCCATTCCTGGCCCTCTCTCCCTCCGTCCCTGTGCCCTTTCCAGATGGTCGAGCAGCAGGACGTTCCCCTTCAAAGCAGCCCCCATAATAATAGGTCAGCAGAAATTAAATAGGGTGTAAACGCTCACCAGCAGCAGGGTGATGGTATGAAGGCTGAAGGTCCTCTGGCAGCGCTGGGTCACTAGTGAAATGGCTCAGAGTTCAACTTTGCAACTCTGTGTAAATCTCAAATAAGTTGTGCTCCCAAAATGGCTGCCGCTTTTATACCAGTGCAGTCCCCTTTAAAGAGCGCCCCCCTAAGCCCGAGAGCCACTGGGGAATGTTCCAGGAAGCTGTCCTTATTAGCGCCGGTCAGAACAGAGGGGGGCGCCACTGAATTTCCGGTCCGGGACGCCAAAAAGGCGTTGCACACTGAAATTATGTCATGATCTGCCTGCGCCCGCAAGCGGGCGCTAAGATTTAGCGCCGGCGCTAAAAGCCCACTCAATATGGCAAGAGGTGCTGGGTTCACTGCGCCTGCCCGAAAATTGGGTAACGCCCCAATTCTCGGCCTCTTTAGGTGCTAATCGCTGGCGCTAACAACCGAATTTCTCCCCCTTGTGCAACAAAGGTTCACTAGATTGATTCCTGGGATGAGAGAGCTGTCCTATAAGGAGAGATTGTGTAGATTGGGCCTATAGTCTTGGGCCTAGAAATTCAGTATAGCCACGTTTGGGGCGCTACAGCCGGGCGGCCGCTAAAGATTGCGCCCGGCGCAACTTAGCGCCACCTTCGCCGATATTCAGTTGCATCGCCCCAAGAGGTTGCTGCTGCGCTAAAACAGGCGATGCACGACTATCATTAGGCGCTAAGCCGGCAGTCCGGGGCGTTACCCCCGAGGGCGGGCGCAGTGCAGGTGCGGCGAGTTGCTGATTGAAGGCAGACACTCTGGCGCCGGTCAGCTATTAAAGGGGGAGGGTGGATTTGTTTGGCTGCCACGCCCTGCACACTGCAGCCCTGAAGCAAGGCCTGACCACTGCTGCTTGAACTGTTCAACGCCCAGGACAATGGAGAAGGCCAGGGAGAGAGCGCAGCGCTTCAGCGAGGGTGACCTGAGGGTGCTGGTTGGCGCAGTGGAGCGCAGGCGCCATGTTCTGTTCCCTGAAGGTGGCAGGAGGCCGCTGCCCAGCGCCTATCGGAAAGCCTGGAGGGAGGTGTCAAACAGGGTGACCTCCAACAGCGTGGTTGCCAGGAGTCCTGTGCAATGCCGGAAAAAGTTCAACGACCTCACTCGGGTTGTCAGGGTGAGTACCCTTTCCAGTGTCCTCCTCATCCCTGCATGTGCACCTCAGTTTATGGGCAAAGGGACCTGAAAGCCCTAATGCCCAGCCCTCATCCAGCAGCTATGGGACTGTCATGAAAATCACTTGCACATTCTGGACTTTACACACTGTCAGGGCTATTCCACCATGGGAGGCAGTGCAGACAAGATCAGGTCTTCACACTGTCAGGGCTAGTCCACCATGGGAGGCAGTGCAGACAAGATCAGGGCTTCACACTGTCAGGGCTAGTCCACCATGGGAGGCAGTGCAGACAAGATCAGGGCTTCACACTGTCAGGGCTAGTCCACCATGGGAGGCAGTGCAGACAAGATCAGGGCTTCACACTGTCAGGGCTATTCCACCATGGGAGACAGTGCAGACAAGATCAGGGCTTCACACTGTCAGGGCTATTCCACCATGGGAGGCAGTGCAGACAAGATCAGGGCTTCACACTGTACTTAGAGGCCGTCCTTTCTCTTGCAGGGCAAGCTGGCACACAACCGAAGGCAGCAGCGTCACACCGGGGGAGGCCATCCTGACCTCAAACAGCTCTGCGACCTGGAGCAGCGTGTGGAGCGCATTATGTCAGGCCGGCTGATTGGCCCCGTCGCCAGTGGAGATGCCGACCCTGTTGTGGGCCCCAATGGTAAGGGCATCACCTTTTTGACCTCTCTCTTTCCACTTGCGCCTCAGAACAGCATCCTTTGCCACTGTCGGACCAATGCAGTGCATAGCAGCACTCATGCCTCCCTCGCTGCCGCCCTGTCCTCACTCTAAAGCAACTCTTGTGCCTCCCTGCTTTCAGATGGTGACTCGCCAGGTGAGGAGGCGGGCCCTCAAGCTGGCACTGTGTCCGAGTCAGACATAGAGGAGGAGGAAGAGGAAGCCAGACCATCAGGGACACCCTCAGCCAAGGCAACCCATGGCCATGATGGTGACACGTCTTCTCTGGAGGGGAGCGGGGGGAAGGTTCGGAGGATAGTGAAGCTCCGGGGACCAGCGGGCTGCAGCAACGCGGGAGGGGTGGGGAAGCTCGGCGGCCTTCTCACCGGAGGGTGAGTGCGGCCTCCAGTCCTGCTACGGTGAGCGCAGAGGAGGTGCGGATCCTAGCGGAAATGGGCGCCCAGGCTGAGCGCAGGCACACTGAGCTCATGGCTGCAGTGGCAAGGATGCCTGACTCCATAGAGTCACTGTCAAGGAGTGTGCAGGAATTCGGGGCAGCACAGGCCAGGAGTCTGCATCAATTCAGTGCAGCACAGGCCAGGAGTCTGCAGGACTTCGCGGCAGCACAGGCTAGGAGTCTGCAGGACTTCGCTGCATCACAGGCGGCTTCTAGCCAAGTGCTCAGTCGTGCCGTGCATTCACTGGCTGCTGTCATGCAGACACAGACCAGGGCCACAAGGGCATTAACTGCTGCAACCCTCGCTGGATCGGCCAGGCATCGCCAGGGCACTCGCCGCGCCGCAGCAGCCCAGCAGTCTGTGCTTCAGCAGATTGCTGCGCATGCTGCAGTGCTGGCCCGTGCGAGTGCCAATGTATCAGCCGACCAGGGAGTACCTGTGATCTGTCAGGTTGGCAGCATTCCTGCAGCCAACACTGTCACTCCTCCATTTAAGCTGCCACCAGCCGTTGGACAGACTGCTGCCGCCCAAGCAGAGTTGGAGCAGTCAGCAGCCGGCCCCTCCAGGCCCAGAGCTGGTCCAGGCCGACTCCCAAGGGCATCTGCCGTCTCACCATCTGACCCTCAGCAGCCTTCCCCCAGCCTTGCTGCAGCCACTGGGGTCCCATTGAGGAGGAGCTGCAGGGCGGGTAGGGGCCAGTCACGGATACGAAACGCATCACCCTCGCAGGGGAAAAAGTAGAAGGTGTGGCCAAATGCTTTGTTTTACTTGTAAAGGCCGATACTGGTCTATTTGTTTTACTTGTAAAGGCCGAGACTGGTCTATTTGTGTTTTTGGAAAGGCCGAGACTGGTCTATTTGTGTTTTTGGGGGGGGCTTCTCTCCATTAGTTTGTTATGTGGGAAGGGCAGAGAGGTATCATAGTAATACATTTTCTTAAATCGCACTGTCCATGCTTTCTTTTGGAAGTCCTGGTTGCCCTGCTCGGCTGAGGGCTTGTGGAGCGGCTACATTCATCTTCTGCCATTGGCACAAGCCATTCCCTGAGAGGGGGCCTAGAACCGACGTGCAATAAGCCGCCGACGGGCGGCCCTTGCACTTTCTGCCTCCCTCCTGTGCTGGTCCTCCTCCTCCTCCTCCTCCTCTGGTGGTCCTCCAATGTCTGGTGGCAGTGGCTGAGTCCTGTGGATAGCCAGGTTGTGCAGCATGCAGCACACGACAACGAAATGGGAGACTCGCTCAGGCGAGTATTGTAGGGCTCCTCCGGAATGATCCAGACAGCAGAACCGTTGCTTCAGGACGCCGATTGTTTGCTCAATGATGTTCCTGGTTGCTTGATGGCTGTCATTGCATCCCTCTTCAGCAGGGGTGCAGGGCGCACGGAGCGGGGTCATCAGCCAGGTGCACAAAGGATAGCCTTTGTCCCCGAGAAGCCATCCTCGTGGGTGAGGCTGGGCCTGGAACATGTCTGCCACAGAAGTCTGGCGCAGGATGAAGGCATCGTGGCTGCTGCCTGGAAAGCAGGCATTGACAGCTAGGATGAGCTGCCTGTGGTCACACACCAACTGCACGTTGAGCGAATGGTAGCCCTTCCGGTTGCAGTAATCCTCGGCATTCTCTAGAGGTGCCCGCAAAGCCACATGCGTGCAGTCAATGGCGCCCTGCACCATGGGGAAGCCCGCTAATGCTGCAAAGCCCATTGCACGCTGTTGCTGCTTGTCAACGGTCATGGAGAAGGAGATGAACTGACGTCTCCTTCTGAAAAGGGCATTGGTCACCTGGCGGATGCAGCAATGTATCGCAAACTGGGAGATGTTGGAAATGTCCCCAGTAGCGGATTGGAAGGAGCCAGTGACATAGAAGTTGAGAGACACCGTCACCTTCACTGCCACCGACAGAGACGTCCTGCTCCTCAGCTGTGGCTGCAGATCTCCGCGAAGCAGGTGGCAGATCTCAGTGACCACCACCCTTCTGAATCGCAGCCTCCGAACACACTGCTCCTCAGACATGTTCAGATATGAGAACTGCTGGCGGTATATCCTGGGTGGGTAAGGCCTCCTTTGCCGACGCCTGTTGCCCCTTCTCCGTCTGGCCATGACTGGCACTCTCTCACAGCGTCTCTGAGCCCTTTGAATGCAATGGAGAAGCCCAACGTTTCCACCCATTGCAGCCCCCATTATATGTTTCCAATCAATGCTATGGCTCTGAAGTTAAAGACAAGTGCAAAGCTGTGGCCTGAAGCCACAAGTACCTGTGCGAGTGGTGAGCCAAACCAGAAACCTCTCTACCTTTGTCTCTCTCCAAAGATCCGTCTCTCACAAAGAAGGAGTGGTGCAAAATGGCTGCCATTTATACTGCAGGAGGAGTGCCCTTTAATTAGCGCCCCCCGTGCCCCGCAGCGACTGGGAACCGTTCCCCTCTACCAGTCGCTAGGGGCGCCAGGCGCACAATAGGCCAGCGCCACTGAATTTCCAGTTTGGGGCGCACAAAGGGCGTTGCACCATGAAATGACGTCAGGATATGCGCGCGCAGCTGAGCGCGCGCAAAGGCTTTGCGCCGATGCTAAATCTTAACTGAAGTTCGCGAGAGGCGCAGATCGCGCTGCGCCCAGGCGCTAGCCGCTTAGCACCCCACATCTCCTCCTCCTAAGGCGCTAGCGGCTGGCGTAAACCACTGAATTTCTAGGCCTTGGAGTTTAGAAGAATGAGAGGTGATCTTGTTGAAACATATAAGGTTCTGAGGGAGATTGACAGGGTAGATGCTGAGAGATTGTTTCCCCTGGCTGGAGAGTCTAGAACTAGGGGGCATAGTCTCAGGATAAGAGGTCGACCATTAAAGACTGAGATGAGGAGGAATTTCTTCACTCAGAGGGTTCTGACCCTTTGAAATTTTTGACCACAAAGGGCTGTGATGCTGAGTCGCTGACTATGTTCAAGGCTGAGAATAGGGGAATCAAGGGATTTGGATTTTGGGCAGGAAAATTGAGTTGAGGTTGAAAATCAGGCGTGATATTCTTCATTGGCAGAGCAGGCTCGAGGGGCCGAGTGACCTGCTCCTGCTCCTAATTCTTATGATCTTATGTTCATGTTGTAGCCAGGGCTCTGTAATGGCTATTACATCATGCCCTTTAAAGCTGAATTTGTGTTTCGACCTCACTTGCTTTATTTCTCATGCTATGTGCAGTCGTGCAGCAAATTCCTATCTGGGTGGCTGTCCCCACCCTGCCCATCTGTCCTGCTGGCTTGTTTCTTCCCTATTACTTACAGCACAAAAATAGGCCATTCGGCCCAACAGGTCTATGCCAGTGTTTATGCAGCATATGAAGCTCCTTCTTCATTTCACCCCATCAACATATCCTTCTATTCCTTTCTCCCTCATGTGTTTATATAGCTTCCCCTTAAATTCATCTATGCTATCTGCCGCAACCACTCTGTGAGAGCGAGTTCAACATTCTAACTATGCTGTGGGTACATCCCTGGAATGAATAAATAAAAATCTTTCCTACCACTGACTTTAAGCTAATTGATTTTTTTAAATTCGTTCCTGGGATGTGAGTGCCGCTGGCAAAGCCAGCATTTATTGCCCATCCCTAATTGCCCTTGAGAAGGTGGCGGTGAGCCGTCTTTTTGAACTGCTGCAGGCCGTGTGGTGAAGGTACTCCCACAGTGCTGTTAGGGAGGGAGTTCCAGGATTTCGACCCAGCGACGATGAAGGAACGGCCGATATATTTCCAAGTCAGGATGGTGTGTGGCTTGGAGGGGAATTTGGAGGTGGTGGTGTTCCCATGCACCTGCTGCCCTTGTCCTTCTAGGTGGTAGAGGTCGCGGATTTAGGAGGTACTGTCAAAGAAGCCTTGGCGAGTTGCTGCAGTGCATCTTGTAGATGGTACACACTGCAGTCACGGTGCGGCGGTGGTGGAGTGAATGTTTAAGGTGGTGGATGGGGTGCCAATCAAGCGGGCTGTTTTGTCCTGGATGGTGTCGAGCTTCTTGAGTGTTGTTGGAGCTGCACTCATCCAGGCAAGTGGAGAGTATTCCATCACACTCCTGACTTGTGCCTTGTAGATGATGGGAAGGCTTTGGGGAGTCAGGAGGTGAGACACTCGCCACAGAATACCCAGCCTCTGACCTGCTCTTGTGGCCACAGTATTTATGTGGCTGGTCCAGTTGAGTTTCTGGTCAATGGTGACCTCCCCAGGATGTTGATGGTGGAGGATTCAGCGATGGTAATACCGTTGAATGTCAAGGGGCGGTGGTTAGACTCTTTCTTGTTTGAGATAGTCATTGCCTGGCACTTGTGTGGCGTGAATGTTACTTACCACTTGTCAGCCCAAGCAGGAATGTTGTCAGGTCTTGCTGCATGCGGGCATGGACTGCTTCATTATCTGGGTTTTTGCGAATGGAACTGAACATTGTGCAGACATCAGCAAGCATCCCCACTTCTGAGCTTATGATGGAGAGAAGGTCATTTGATGAAGCAGCTGAAGATGGTTGGGCCTAGGACACTGCCCTGAGGAACTGCTGCAGCGATGTCCTGGGGGTGAGATGATTGACCTCCTAAAACCACAACCATCTTCCTTTGTGCTAAATATGCCTCCAGCCAGTGGAGATTTTTCCCCGATTCCCATTGACATCAATTTTACTTGGGCTCCTTGATGCCACACTCGGTCAAATGCTGCCTTAATGTCAAGGGCAGTCACTCTCCCCTCACCTCTGGATTTCAGCTCTTTTGTCCAGGATTGGAACAAGGCTGGAGCCGAGTGGTCCTGGCTGAACCCAACCTGAGCATCGGTGAGTAGGTTATTGGTGAGTAAGTGCCGCTTGATAGCACTGTCGATGACACCGTCCAGCACTTTGCTGATGATTGAGAGTAGACTGATGGGGCAGTAATTGGCCGGATTGGATTTGTCCTGCTTTTGGACAGGACATACCTGGGCGGATTTCCACATTGTCGGATAGATACCAGTGTTGTAGCTGTACTGGAACAGCTTGGCTAGAGGCGCAGCTAGTCCTGGAGAACAATTCTTCAGCGCGACAGCCGGGATGTTGTCGGGGCCCACAGCCTTTGCTGTATCCAGTGCACTCATCCGTTTCTTGATATCACATGGAGTGAATCAAATTGCCTGAAAGCTGGCTTAAGTGATACATAGAAGCATAGAAACATAGAAGATAGGAGCAGGAGTAGGCCATTCGGCCCCTCGAGCCTAATCCGCCATTTAATGAGATCATGGCTGATCATCCAAATTCAGTACCCTGTCCCTGCTTTCTCCCCATATCCCTTGATCTCTTTAGCCTTAAGAAATATATCTAACTCCTTCTTGAATATATTTAATGAATTGGCCTCAACTGCCTTCTGCAGTAGAGAATTCCACAGGTTCACCACTCTCTGGGTGAACAAATTCTTCCTCATCTCTGTCCTAAATGGCTTACCCCTTATCCTTAGACTGTGACCCCTGGTTCTGGACTCCCCCGCCATCGGGAACATCCTTCCTGCATCTAGTCTGTCTAGTCCTGTTAGAATTTTATAATTTCAATGAGGTCCCCTCTCATTCTTCTAAACTCCAGCGAATATAAGCCCAATCGACCCAATCTCTCCTCATACGTCATTCCTGCCATCCCAGGTATCAGTCTGGTGAATCTTCGCTGCACTCCCTCCATGGCAAGAACATCCTTCCTCAGATAAGGCGACCAAAACTGCACACAATGCTCAAGATGTGGTCTCACCAAGGCCCTGTACAACCGCAGTAAGACATCCTTGCTCCTGTACTCGAACCCTCTCGCTATGAAGGCCAACATACCATTTGCCTTCTTAACCGCCTGCTGCGCCTGCATGCTTACCTTCAGCGACTGGTGCACAAAGACACCCAGGTCTCGTTGCACTTCCCCTTCTCCCAATCTATTGCCATTCAGATAATAATCTGCCTTCCTGTTTTTGCCACCAACATGGATAACCTCGCATTTATCCACATTATACTGCATCTGCCATGCATCTGCCCAATCACCCAACCTGCCCAAATCATACTGGAGTTTCTCCGCATCCTCCTCACAGCACACACGCCCACCCAGCTTTCTGTCGTCTGCAAACTTGGAGATAGTTCCCTCGTCTAGATCATTAATATACATTGTGAATAGCTGGGGTCCTAGCACCGATCCCTGCAGTACCCCACTGGTCACAATTCAATTTCAATTTTATTTGTCACATAACCAAATACAACAAGTGAAATCCAGTCAGTGAAATGCTTTTTTCTTAACGAGCCGAGCACACCAAGCAGCAAAGGACACTTAGCTGCCTGATACGCACAGAGCCCGCAAGGATCGCAGCCATCTTCATCAGCGCCATCACAATAGGGTCCGCTCTCGCCTCGCTCCGCCTTTCTCGCACTCCTGCCCGACAATCTTCAGCCGCCGTGGTACCGACGTCTCGGGGCCTGCTGCTCCCTGGCTCTCCTTCCACCCGGTCTGACCTCCGAGCCTCCCGCGGTGTCCGACCTTCCAGGGCCTGCTTGTCCCGCCCTCGGTCCGCTGGCCGCCTCCCCTCCACCCGGTTCGACCTCCGAGCCTCCCGCCGAGGAGCTGCTGGCCGCCGTGCTACAGCGGGTCATCGTGGCCTCCATCGCTGCTTCTGCTGCCTCCCCGCCGACTCGCCGAACTCATCAGTGCCGATGCACAGCGTCTGTAGCGGGAGTGGGCCGACCGACTCAGGGAGAGCGCTTACCCTGCGACCGCCACGGACGCCATCTTGGACATGGACTCACTGCCTGCCACTCGGAAAAAGACCCGTTTATTCCAACTCTTTGCTTCCTGTCTGCCAACCAGTTCTCTATCCAAGTCAGTACCTTACCCCAATCTCATGTGCTTTAACTTTGCACGTTAATCTCTTATGTGGGACCCTATCGAAAGCCTTCTGAAAGTCCAAATACACCACATCCACTGGTTCTCCCTTATCTATTCTACCAGTTACATCCTCAAAAAATTCCAGTAGATTAGTCAAGCATGATTTACCTTTTGTAAATCCATGTTGACTTTGTCCGATCCTGTCACTGTTTTCCAAGTGCTCTGCTATTACATCTTTTATAATGGACTCTAGCATTTTCCCCACTACTGATGTCAGGCTTACCGGTCTATAATTCCCCATTTTCTCTCTACCACCTTTTTTAAATAGTGGGGTTACATTAGCTATCCTCCAATCCATGTGAACTGTGCCAGAGTCTATAGAATTTTGGAAGATGACCGGCAATGCATCTATTATTTCTAGGGCCACTTCCTTAAGTAGCGTAGGATATAGATTATCAGGCCCTGGGGATTTATCGGCCTTCAATCCCATCAATTTCCCTAACACCATTTCCCTACAAATACTGATTTCATTTAGTTCCTTCCTATCATTAGACCCTATGTTCCCTGACATCTCTGGGAGGTTATTTGTGTCCTCCTTTGTGAAGACAGAACCAAAGTATGTATTTAATTGGTCAGCCATTTCTTTGTTCCCCATTATAAATTCCACTGATTCTGACTGCAGGGGATCTACACTTGACTTCACCAATCTTTTTCTCTTCACATATCTATAGAAGCTTTTACAGTCAGTTTTTATGTTCCCAGCAAGCTTACTCTCATACTCTATTTTCCCCCTCTTAATTAATCCTTTTGTCCTCCTTTGCTGAATCATAAACTGCTCCCAATCTTCAGGTTTGCAGCTTTTTCTGGCCAATGTATATGAGCTCTCCTTGGATCTTATGCTATCCCTAATTTCCCTTGTTAGCCACGGTTGCACCACCTTTTTTGTTTTATTTTTATGCCAAACAGGGATGAACAAATTCTGTAGTTCATCCATGTGATCTTTAAATGTTTGCCATTGCCTATCCACCATCAACCCTTTAAGTAACGTTCCCCAATTCATCCTAGCCAACTCGCGCCTCACCATAGTTTCCTTTATTTAAATTCAGGACCCTAGTCTCTGAATCAACTACTTCACTCTCCATCTCAATGAAGAATTCTATCATATTATGATCGCTCCTCCCCAAGGGGCCTCGCACAACAAGATTGCTAATCAATTCTTTCTCATTACATGATACCCAGTCTAAGATGGCCTGATCTCTAGTTGGTTCCTTGACATATTGGTCCAGGAAACCATCCCGTATACACTCTAGGAATTCCTCCTCCACAATTTGGTTAGTCCAATCTATATGTAGATTAGTCACCCATGATAACTGCTGTGCCCTTATTGCACGCGTCTCTATTTTGCCATTTAATGCCATCCCCAACCTCAGCATTACTGTTTGGGGGTCTGTATACAACTCCCACTAACGTTTTCTGCCCCTTGGTAATTCTCAGCTCTGCCCATACAGTGATGGTGGGGACGTCAAGAGGAGGCCGATATGGATCATCCACTCGGCACTTCTGGCTGATGATGGTTGCAAACACTTCAGCCTTGTCTATTGCACTCACGTGCTGGGCTCCACCATCATTGAGGATGGGGATATTCATGGAGCCTTCTCCTCCTGTTAATTGTTTAATGGTCCACCAGCATTCAATGACTAGATGTGGCAGGATTGCAGAGCTTTGATCTGGTCCATTGATTGTTGGATCACTTATCTCTCTCTATAGCATGCTGCTTCCGTCATTGTATTTATAGTTCCCTGAACCTGTTCTATCTCCCTTTTTAAATATAGGAATCACATTAGCTGTCAACCAGTCCCTTTTCTAATTAATTTCTATATATATGTAATAGTGCCTCGCAATCTCTTCCCTAATTTCTTTTAATAGGCGCTGATGCAATCCATCCGGGCCAGAGGTTTTATCCCCTCTAAGTTGATTAGTTTATCTATTAACTCCTCCCTTTCTATCCTAAATGTCTTGATATCTTTTGCGATCGCTTCTTCTAATGTCATATCCACCATGATAGTCTCCCTGGTAAATACCAAGGCAAAGTAATGATTTAATATTTCTGTCATTCCGCTTTTGTTACCTGTGAGTTTATCGTGTGTATCCCTGAGTGGCGCTATATCTGTCCTGATTTATCTTTTTTTATTTGTGAACCTGTAGAATACTTGACTATTTCTTTTTATATTCTTTGATAATTTAATTTTGTAGTTTCTTTTTGCTTTCCTAATTTTTTTTTTTACTTGTTTCCTAACCTTTTCGCATTCCCTTTTGTCTTTCTCTCCTTTGTTCATAGAATCATAGGTAGTTACAGCACGGAAGGAGGCCATTTCGGCCCATCATGTCCGCGCCGGCCAACAAAGAGCTCTCCAGCCTAATCCCACTTCCCAGCTCTTGGTCCGTAGCCCTGCAGGTTGGAGCATCCCAAGTGCACATCCAAGTACTTTTTAAATGTGGTTAGGGTTCCTGCCTCTACCACCCTTTCAGGCAGTGAGTTCCAGACCCCCACCACCCTCTGGGTGAAAACATTTCCCCTCAAATCCCCTCTAAACCTACCCCCCAATTACTTTACATCTGTGCCCTCTGGTTTTTGACCCCTCTGCTAAGGGAAATTGGTCCTTTCTATCCACTTTATCTATGCCCCTCATAATTTTATACACCTCAATAAGGTCTCCCCTCAGCCTCCTCTGTTCCAAGGAAAACAGACCCAGCCTATCCAGTCTTTCCTCATAGCTCAGATTCTCTACTCCCGGCAACGTCCTTGTAAATCTCCTTTGTACCCTCTCTAGTGCAATCACATCTTTCCTGTAATTAAAAAAACCATTTTATTCGTTTATGGGATCTGGGCATCGCTGGCAAAGCCAGCATTTATTACCCATCCCTAGTTGCCCTTGAGAAGGTTCTGGTGAGCTGCCTTCTTGAACCGCTGCAGTCCGTGTGGTGAAGGTACTCCCACAGTGCGGTTAGGGAGGGAGTTCCAGGATTTTGACCCAGTGACGATGAAGGATCGGCGATATACTTCTAAGTCAGGATGATGTGTGACTTGGAGGGAAATTGGAGGTGGTGGTGTTCCCATGCGCCTGCTGCCCTTGTCCTTCTAGGTGGAAGAGGTTGCGGGTTTGGGAGGTGCTGCCAAAGAAGCCTTGGCGAGTTGCTGCAGTGCATCTTGTACATGGTACACACTGCAGCCATGGTACACCGGTGGTGGAGGGAGTGAATGTTTAAGGTGGTGGATGGGGTGCCAATCAAGCGGGCTGCTTTGTCCTGGATCGTGTTGAGCTTCTTGAGTGTTGTTGGAGCTGCACTCATCCAGGCAAGTGGAGAGTATTCCATCACACTCCTGACTTGTGCCTTGTAGATGATGGAAAGGCTTTGGGGAGTCAGGAGGTGAGACACTCGCCACAGAATACCTAGCCTCTGACCTGCTCTTGTTGCCACAGTATTTATGTGGCTGGTCCAGTTAAGTTTCTGGTCAATGGTAACCCCCAGGATGTTGATGGGGGATTCGGTGATGGTAATGCCGTTGAATGTCAAGGGGTGTTGGTTAGACTCTCGCTTGTTGGAGCTAGTCATTGCCTGGCACTTCTGTGGCTCGAATGTTACCTACCACTTATCAGCCCAAGCCTGAACGTCATCCAGGTCTTGTTGCATGCGGGCATGGACTGCTTCATTATCTGAGGAGTTGTAAATGGCGCTGAACACTGTGCAGTCATCAGCGAACATCCCCATTTCTGACCTTATGTTGGAGGGAAGGTCATTGATGAAGCAGCTGAAGATGGTTGGGCCTAGGACACTGCCCTGAGGAACTCCTGCAGCGATGTCCTGGGGCTGTGATGATTGACCTTCAACTACCACAACCAAAATGTGGTGACCAGAACTGCACGCAGTACTCCAGCTGAGGCCTAACTAGTGTTTTATACAGTTGAAGCATAATCCCCCTGCTCTTGTATTCTATGCCAAAGCTAATAAAGGCAAGCATTCGTATGCCTTCTTAACCACCTTATCTACCTGGCCTGCTACCTTCAGGGATCTGTGGACATGCACTCCAAGGTCCCTTTGTTCTCCTACACTACTCAGTGTCCTACCATTTAATGTGTATTTCCTTTCCTTGTTAGCCCTCCCAAATGCATTACCTCACACTTCTCTGGATTGAATTCTATTTGCCATTGATCTGCCCACCTGACCAATTTATTGATATCTTCCTGCAGTCTACAGCTTCCTTCTTCAGTATCAACCACACAGCCGATTTTAGTATCATCTGCAAACTTCTTAATCATACCCCCATATTCAAATCTAGATCATTGATATATACCACAAAAAGCAAGGGACCTAGTACTGAGCCCTGCGGAACCCCACTGGAAACAGCCTTCCAGGCACAAAAACACCCATCAACCATTACCCTCTGCTTCCTGTCTCCGAGCTAGTTTTGAATCCACTTTGGAACTTTGCCCTGGATCCCATGGGCTTTTAACTTCGTGACCAGTCTGCCATGTGGAACCTTATCAAAAGCCTTGCTAAAGTCCATATACACTACATCAAATGCACTACCCTCATCTACCCTCCTTGTTACCTCCTCAAAAAATTCAATCAAGTTTGTCAGACACGACCTTCCCTTAATAAATCTGTGCTGACTATCCTTGATTAATCCGTGTCTTTCTAAATGAAGATTTATCCTGTCCTTCAGAATTCTTTCCAATAATTTTCCCACCACCGAGGTTAGGCTGACTGGCCTATAATTACTCGGTCTATCCTTTTCTCCCTTTTTAAACAAGGGTACCACATTAGCAGTCCTCCAGTCCTCCAGCACCACACCTGAAGCCAGAGAGGATTGAAAAATGATGGTCAGGGCCTCTGCTATTTCCTCTTTTGCTTCGCTTAACAACCTTGGATACATTTCATCTGGGCCAGGGAATTTATCCACTTTTAAAGCTGCTAAACCCCTTAATACTTCTTCTCTCACTATGTGTATTTCATCTAATATTTCACACTCCTCCCACTGATAGCAATTTCTGCTTCACCCCTTTCCTTTGTGAAAACAGACACAAAGTACTCATTAAGAACCCTACCGACGTCTCCTGCCTCCACACACACATTACCCTCATGATCTCTAATATGCCCTACCCTTTCTTTAGTTATCCTCTTACTCTTAATATATTTGTAAAACATCTTTGGGTTTTCCTTGACTTTACTTGCCAAGAGTTTTTCATGCTCTCTCTTTGCTTTCCTAATATCCTTTTCAATTGCACCACTGCACTTTCTGTACTCCTCTAAAGATTCTGCAGTATTTAGCCCTCAGCATTTGTCATACGCCTCCCTTTTTTGTTGTCCGATCTGCGCCTACGCCCAACTTCAGTTGAGATTTAGCGCCGGCGCGAAGTGTTTGTGCCCGCTCAGCTGCGCGCGCACCTTATGACGTCATTTCGTCGTGCAACGCCGTTTGTGCGCCCCAAACCGGAACTTCAGTGGCGCCCGCCCAATGTGGGCGTGGCGCTGTTAAGAACTGTGAAGTGGAACGCAGCAGAGGCCCTGCGGGCCTCGGGGAGCGCTAATTAAAGGGCACTTAGACTGAGGTATAAAGGCCAGCCATTTTGCTGCAATGACTTTAGTGCTTTGGATTTCTGGACAGAGACCAAGGAACAGACCTTACTGATTTGGGACAACATAGGAGAGGTATTTTTGGCTTCTGGCCAGAGCTTGGAAATTTGACTCATTGTGATTTCACTGTTTGCAAGTATATTATGGGGGCTGCATGGGGTTCCAACCCTCAGTTCCAACATTATGTGCGAAGGGCTCGCAGACGCTGTGTGAGAGGGGCAGCCATGCCTAGACGCAGAGGGGCCATCAGGCATCGGCAACGTAGGCCTTACCCACTCAGGGAATACCGGCAGCAGGTGTCCTATCTCACCATGACTGCCGCGCATTGTGTGAAGAGGCTGTGCTTCAGAAGGGAGGTGGTTGCAGAGATCTGCCTGCTGCTTCACAGAGATCTGCGTCCACAGCTGATGTGCAGGACGTCTCTGTCGGTGGAAGTGAAGGTCACGGTGGCTCTGAACTTTTATGCAAGCGGCTCCTTCCAAGCCGCTGCTGGGGACATAGCGAACATCTCCCAGTTCGCCGCGCATCGCTGCATCCGGCAGGTCACCGATGCCCTTTTCGCAAGGAGACACCAATTCATCTCCTTCCCCATGACCCCAGAGAGGCAGGAGCAGCGTGCAGTCGGATTTGCCAGGATCGCCGACTTCCCCATGGTGCAGGGCGCCATTGACTGCACGCATGTGGCTATGCGGGCACCTCTCGACAATGCCGAGGATTACCGCAACCGGAAGGGCTACCATTCCCTCAATGTACAGCTGGTGTGTGACCACAGGCAGCGCATCCTAGCTGTCAATGCCCGCTTTCCAGGAAGCAGCCACGATGCATTTATCCTGCGCCAGACTACTGTGGCTGACATGTTCCAGGCACAGCCTCCCCCAAGGGGATGGCTTATCGGGGACAAGGGCTACCCTTTGTGTACATGGCTCATGACCCCACTCCGCGCGCCCAGGACCCCTGCTGAGGAGGCATACAACGAAAGCCATCAAGCCACAAGGAACATCATAGATCAAACGATTGGCGTCCTCAAGCAACGGTTCCGCTGCCTGGATCGTTCCGGCGGATCTCTACAGTATTCGCCGGATAGAGTCTCCCAGTTCGTCGTCGTTTGCTGCATGCTGCACAACCTGGCTATCCGCAGGACTCAGGCACTGCCACCTCACATTGGACCACCACCTCAGGAGGAGGAGCAGGAGGAGCAGGAGGAGGAGGAGGAGGAGGAGGAGGAGTACCAGCCCAGGAGGGAGCCACAAGGTCCAAGGGCCGTCCGCCGGCGGCTTATTGAATGACACTTCTAGGCCCCCTGTCAGGGAATGGCTTGTGGCAATGAACGCACCTGAATGCAGCCGCTCCGCAAGCCCTCAGCCGGTTAACGCAACAACCACTTGAAACATGACACATGGACAAGCTAAATAAATAAAAAGCTTTATTTAACAAACTCAGGGCCCTTCCCACATGAAACACAAAAACAGACAAGACCCCCAAAAAACAGTCAAAAACATATCTCACTCCCACAACCTGGGGAGGAATAACAAAACTTGTCCATCCAATTGGCCTTCATCCTCGGCCTTACCAAGACAAACCCCCCCATACAGAACACAAACACCCCCATCTAAAAAAACATTTGCCATCATCTTCGGCCTTACCAAAATAAACCCCCCCCCATACAGAACACAAACACCCCCATATAAAAAAACATTTGGCAACACACTCTACTTGGTGTGCCGAGAGGGCGAGTCCTTGTGCAGGCTTCTCCGGCCCCTGCCCGACCTGCTGCTCCACCTCAACCTGGGCCCTGTGGGTGTTGCAAGGCTGGGGGAAGGCTCCTGAGGGGCACAAAGCGTGACGGCAGATGCCCTTGGGGGTCGGCCTAGACGAGGTCCGGCCCTGGAGGGGCCGGCTGCTGACTGCTGCAGCTGTGGCTGGGCAGCATCAGTCTCTCCAGCAGCTCGTCGCAGCTTTGCTGGGGGAGTGGCAGTGGCGGCTGCAGCAATGGGGGTAAGCTGGCTGATGCCAGGCGCTCGCTGGTTGCCAGAGACACTGGCACTCGGCCGGGCTGGCACTGCAGCAAGCGCAGCAATCTGGTGAAGGCCAGACCGCTGTGATGCAGCAGCGCGGCGGGTGCCCTGGCGATGCGTCCGTGACACAGCGAGTGTGGCAGAAGTGAGTGCCCGTACTGCCCTGGTCTGTGCCCGCATCAGACCAGCCAGTGTCTGCACGGCACCACTCATGAACTCTCGACTCGCGTCCTGTGCTGCCGCGAGTTGTTCGACACCCCTGGCCTGTGAGTCCCCGAAATCGGCCACACTATGAGCCAGGGACTCAATGGCCTGAGGCAACTGTCCCACAACCCCCATGAACTCAGTGTGGCGCCGCTCCGAATCCGCGGACATTTGATCAAGGAGGCGCACCTCCTGGGCGAGGACCGTCTCCGGACTGGAGGCCGGACTCTCCCTCTGGGGAGAAGGCCGCCGAGCTGGCCGACCCTTCCCGCGTGGCTGGACGCCACTGGGCCCAGCAACTGCCCTCCCCTGCAACACTTCCCCCCTCTGGGGAGAAGGCAGCCGTGCTGCCCGACCCTTCCCGCGTGGCTGGACGCCACTGGGCACAGGAGCTACACCCCCCTGCAACACTTCCCCCTGGCTCTCCTCCAGGCAAGACATGTCCCCTCCATTGCCATCCCCTGGCGCGGATGAGGGTTCCCCCGATGTGCCGCCTTCCTCTTGGTCCTCGTTGTCCTCCTCTTCCGAGGGACTGACACTCGCAGCTTCAGGGACCTCCTCCTCACCAGCTGAAAGCAGGAAGGCGCAAGAGTAGCTTTAGAGTGAGGACAGGGCGTCAGCGAGGGAGGCATGAGTGGTGGCATTATGCGCATTGGTGGGACAGTGGCAAAGGATGTAGATCTGAAGCGCAAGGGGAACGAGAGAGGTCCAAACGGTCATGTCCTTACCATTGGGGCCCAGCACAGGGTCGGCATCTCCAATAGCAGTGGGGCCAATCACCCGGGCACGCATGAGTCGAGCCACGCTCTCCTCCAGGTCACTGAGCTCCTGGAACTGGACACGGCCTCCCCCGGTGACAGTCCGGCTCTTCAGATTCTGCGCCAGCTTGGCCTGCAAGAGAAAGGACGGCCTCTAAGTACAGTGTGGTGCCCTGTTGTTGTGTGCACTGCCTCCCATGGTCGAATAGCTTGGCCAGTGTGTCAAGTGCAGAAAGTGCTACTGATGATCATGCCAGTGCCATAGCTGCTGGAGGAGGGCTGGCCATTAGGCCTTTGAGGTCCCTTTGCCCATAATGTGAGGTGCACATGCAAGGATGAGGAGGACACTGGAAAAGGTACTCACCCTGACCAACCGAGTGAGGTTGTTGAACTTCTTACGGCATTGGTCACCAGTCCTGGGGACATCGCTGTTGGCTGTGACCCTCTGGGCGATTTCCCTCCAGGCTCTCCTGTACAGCCTCTTGGGAGCCTTCTTGCCACTGTCCGGGCACAAGATATCTCTTTTCTTCTCCAAATCCCTAAGCAGCACCCTCAAAGCATGCTCTGAGAAGCGCTGCGCTCGTTCACGGGCCTTCTGCATGGCTTCAGGCGCTATTTGGGTTCAGGCCTAGCTGGAGGGCTCCACTATCCAGGGCGTGGCAGCAGACCAAGTCGACCCTTCCCCCTTTAAGAGCTGGCCGGCGTCAGGGTGTCTGCTGTCAATCAAAACATGACCGCACCTGCGCTGCGCCCGGCCTCGGCGTTATCACTCTGCACCGCCGGCTTAGCGCCTAAAGATAGGGGTGCAATGCCAGTTTCAGCGCTCGCCCAAACTCCTTGGCCAAAGCTACTGAATATCGGCAAAGTGGCCTCCACTTTCCGGCGGGCGCTAACTTTAGTGCCCGCCCGACTTTACCGCCCCAAAAGTGGCTATACTGAATTTCTAGGCCAGAGACTTCTGTTTAAGCCAAAACAAAACGTGTCTTACTTTAATCACTCTCCACGAGGTCTGAAGGGCTCAGCCCCGTGCAGGGGCTATGACGTCATCACGCAACCGACGTCATGACGTCATCACGCTATTGGTTATACATTGTGTTATTGTCCCTATGTGGTCTCCGCCACAGGTCAGTGATTTTCAGGCCCAATCAAGCAGCGGGAGCGGCGGCAGAATTCGAGAGTGACATCACAGTACTGAAAGTGACGCCGGCTCTGGGGAAGATGCTGATTGGTGAGTAGTGGGTGAGTGCTTTTTTTTTCAATTTTAAGTTTATTTCTTTTAAGGTAGTTCATAGTTAAGGTAGTTCGGGAGAGTGATAATCCGAGAGTTTAAATTTGAGGTCAGAGTTTTTTAATTAAAAGTATGGCAGGGGACCTCAGTCCTGTGCATTGCACGGCCTGCAGCATGTGGGAATTCCTAGACGCTTCTTGCAGTCAGGATGACCACCTGTGCAGTAAGTGCCAACGGTTTGGCCAACTTGAGATCCGGTTTTCAGAGCTCGAGCGTCAGCTGGAGGCACTGCAGTGTATTCGCGAGGCTGAGAGTTACGTGGATAGCATGTTTTTAGACGTGGTCACCCCACAGCTTAAGAAAGTGCAGTCAGAGAGGGAATGGGAGACCACCAGTCAGAAGAAGGGGGGCAGGCAGGTAGTCAGGAAAGCCCCAGAGTGCATCTCACTCAACAACCGTTTTTCTGTGTTGGAAAATGGTGAAAGCGACGGTTCCTCTGGGGAGTGCAGCCAGAGCCAAGTTCACAGCACTGTGGGTGGCTCAGCTGCACAAGGTGGGAGGAGTAAGAGTGGAAGGGCAATAGTGGTAGGAGACTCAATAGTGAGGGGTGCAGACAGGCGTTTCTGCGGCCGCAGACGTGACTCCAGGATGGTATGTTGCCTCCCTGGTGCCAGGGTTAAGAATGTCACTGAACAGCTGCAGGGCATTCTGAAGGGGGAGGGTGAACAGTCAGAGGTCGTGGTCCACATTGGTACCAACGACATAAGTAGAAAGAGGGATGAGGTCCTGCAACAAGAATTTGGGGAGCTAGGTAGCAGATTAAAAAGCAGGACCTCAAAGGTTGTAATCTCTGGATTACTCCCGGTGCCACATGCTAGTGAGTATAGGAATAGGAGGATAGAGCAGGTGAATGCATGGCTAAAGAGTTGGTGCAGGAGGGAGGGCTTTAGTTTCCTGGATCATTGGATCTGTTTCTGGGGAAGGTGGGACCTGTACAAGTCGGACGGGTTGCACCTGAACCGGAACGGGACCAACATCCTTGCGGGGAGGTTTGCTAGTGCTGTTGGGTGGGTGTTTAAACTAACTTGGCAGGGGGATGGGATACGGAGTGGAGCTATAGTAGGGGGTGATGCACAGCCAATTATAGAGGAAAAAACAAGTCAGTCTGGAAGGCAGAGCAAATATGTAATGGCACAAGGGAGTATGGCAAGGCTACATGGCATTTATTTTAATGCAAGGAGTCTTACGAGTAAGGCAGACGAATTGAAGGTGATGATGAACACATGGGAGTATGATATTGTTGCTATCACAGAGACATGGTTGAGGGAGGGGCAGGACTGGCAGCTCAATATTCCGGGGTATAGAATCTTCAGGCGAGACAGAGGGGGGTGTAAAAGAGGAGGGGTGTCGCAATATTAATCAAGGAGTCAATTACTGCAGTAAGGAGGGATGATATCTTAGCAGGTTCCTCTAATGAGGCCATATGGATAGAACTTAAAAACAAAAAGGGGGCAAGCACTTTGCTGGGAGTGTACTATAGGCCCCCAGTCAGGGGATGATAGAGGAACAGATATGCAGGCAAATCTCAGAGAAGTGTAGAAATAATAGGGTAATAATAGTAGGGGATTTCAACTTCCCCAATAATAACTGGGATAGTCAGAGTGTGAAAGGCTTAGAGTGTGCGGAATTCTTAAAGTGCATCCAGGAGAGCTTCTCGTCTCGTTTTGAATACCTCTTAATGTCTCTTCACTTCTTTTGTCCTCTCCCAGCCCTGCTTTTCGATCTATTTCATTTCCTTTCCAGTTTTGAAAAAGGGTTAGACCCGAAATGTCGACTCTATTTTCTCTCCACGGATGTTGCCGGGCCTGCTGAGTTTTTCCAGCATTTTCTGTTGTTATCCAGGAGAGCTTGTTGAGCCAGCATGTAGAAAGAGAGGGGGCAGTACTGGACCTAATTCTAGGGAGTGTAGCCGGGCAAGTGGTAGAAGTGTCAGTAGGAAAGCATTTTGGTGATAGTGACCATAATTCGGTGAGATTTAAGGTAGTCATGGAAAAGGACAAAGATGGACCGGAAATAAAGGTTCTAAATTGGGGGAAGGCCGATTTTAATATGATATGGCAGGATCTGGCCAAAGTGGACTGGGATCAGCTACTTGCAGGAAAATGCACAGCAGAGCAGTGGGAGTCATTCAGAAAGGAAATAGAGAGAGTACAGCGCCAACATGTTCCCGTAAAGGTCAAGGGTGGGACCAACAAGTCCAGGGAACCCTGGATGTCAATGGATATACAAGAATGGATTAGGAAAAAAAGGGAGGCTTTTGGCAGATACAAAGGACTAAAAACAGTGGAAGCCTCAGAGGAGTATAGAAAGTGCAGGGGGGTACTTAAAAAAGAAATTAGGAGAGCGAAGAAGGGGCATGAAAAAACACTGGCAGGCAAAATAAAGGAAAATCCCAAGGAGTTTTATAGGTATATTAAGGGCAAGAGGATAACCAGGGAAAGAGTAGGGACCATTAGGGACCAAAGTGGCAATCTGTGTGTAGAGCCGGAAGATGTAGGTGAGGTTTTAAATGAATATTTTGCATCTGTGTTCACTATGGAGAAGGACAATGTAGGCATAGAAATCAGGCAGGGGGATTGTGATATATTTGAACAAATTAGCATTGAGAGGGAGGAGCTACTAGCTGTCCTAGGGGGAGTGTTTGCTAGTGCTCTGGGGGAGGGTTTAAACTAAAATGGCAGGGGGTTGGGAACCTGAGCAGGGAGACAGAGGAAAGGGAAACAAGGATAAAAGCAAAAGATAGGAAGGAGAAAAACAAAAGTGGCAGTCAGAGAAATCAACGGTTTAAATCAAACGTGGCCACAGTAAATAATAATTCTAATAATTTAAAAAAAAACAAGCCTGAAGGCTTTGTGTCTTAATGCGAGGAGCATTCGTAATAAGGTGGATGAATTAGCTGCGCAAATAGAGGTAAATGAATATGATTTGGTTGGGATTACGGAAACGTGGCTCAAGGATGGCCAAGGCTGGGAACACAATATCCAGGGGTATTCGATATTCAGGAAAGATAGGCAAAAAGGAAAGGGAGGTGGGGTAGCATTGCTGGTTGAAGAAGGGATTAACACAATTGTAAGGAAGGATATTAGCTCTGATGATGTGGAATCTGTATGGGTAGAATTGAGAAATACGAAGGGGTAGAAAACGTGAGTGGGAGTGGTATATAGACCTCCAAACAGTAAGGCAGAGGTTGGGGATGGCATTTAAAGGGAAATTAAAGAAGCGTGCAATAAGGGCACAGCAGTCATCATGGGTGACTTTAATCTACATATAGATTGGGCTAACCAAATTAGTAACAATACTGTGGAGGAGGAATTCCTGGAGTGCTTACGGGATGGTTTCCTGGACCAATATGTCAAGGAACCAACCAGAGATCAGGCCATCTTAGATTGGGTATTATGTAACGAGAAAGGATTAATTAGCAATCTTGTTGTACGAGGTCCCTTGGGTCAGAGCGATCATAATATGATCGAATTCTTCATTAAGATGGAGAATGAAGTAGTTGACTCAGAGACTAGGGCCTAGAAATTCAGTGGGCCTTGTGCCCACTTAGCGCCTAAAGAGGTCTTCTGCGCCGGCGGGGTTGGTAGCGCGGAAATTGAGTGCAGCGTTAATGGCGGCGGTAGCCGGTAGCGCTGCGCCGGCACTGATGACGTCATCGGTGTGCGCAACGTCCCGGTTCCGCCCCGATGCCGGCCCGACGCCCATATTCAGTTGCGGCCGCCTCTTCCGCAGCGGCCGCAAACAACGTTCATGAAACACGGCCTTACTGCAGCCTTAGTGGGGCGCATAAAGGTGGAGGTGCGGCCGGCCGCTTTTTCGGCGGCCGCCTGCCCGCACCTCCCTCCCCGGCCTCCTACACCACCCCCCCCGCGGCATTGGTGGCTGATTCCCGTGAGCCCGGCACTTCTCCGTGGTGCCGGGCTCATTTGCCGGCAGAATCCAGCGGCGATCTCACGGCTGCAGGCAGCTCCTCCTTAAGAGGAGGAGGCCTGCAGTACCCCAGCCTGCCGCACCGCATCGGGTGGCACAGCGGCAGCTGGAGCGCTGAAATTCACTTTCAGCGCCCCAAGCAGAGGCGGGCACACCCTGGAACAGCGCCCGGTTCCGACTTGGGGCGCTAAAAGTGAATTTCTGGCGGGCGCAACGGGCTCCGGGTGCTGCGCAAACTTTTGGGCGCAACTGAGCTGGCGGGGCCATACCTAATTTCTAGGCCTAGGGTCCTAAATTTAAATAAAGGAAACTATGATGGTCTGAGGCGCGAGTTCGGTAGGATTGATTGGGGAATGTCACTCAAAGGATTGACGGTGGATAGGCAATGGCAAACATTCAAAGACTGCATGGATGAACTGCAGAATTTGTTCATCCCAGTTTGGCATAAAAATAAAAAAATGGTGACTCAACCGTGGCTAACAAGGGAAATTAGGGATAGCATAAGATCCAAGGAGAGGACATATAAATTGGCCAGAAAAAGCAATAATACTGAGGATTGGGAGCAGCTTAGGATTCAACAAAGGAGGACAAAGGGATTAATTAAGAAGGGGAAAATAGAATATGAGAGTAAGCTTTCAGGGAACATAAAAACTGACTGTAAAAGCTTCTATAGATATGCGAAGAGAAAAAGATTGGTGAAGTCAAGCGTAGGTCCCTTGCAGTCAGAATCAGGGGAATTTATAATGGGGAACAAAGAAATGGCTGACCAACTAAATACATATTTTGGTTCTGTCTTCAGAAAGGAGGACACAAATAACCTCCCAGAGATGCCGGGGAACATAGGATCTGATGAAAGGGTGGAACTGAAAGAAATCAGTATTTGTAGGGAAATGGTGTTAGGGAAATTGATGGGGCTGAAGGCCGATAAATCCCCAGGGCCTGATAATCTACATCCTAGGGTACTTAAGGAAGTGGCCCTAGAAATAGTAGAATCTACTTGAATTTTTTGAGGATGTAACTGGTAAAATGGATAAGGGAGAACCAGTGGATGTGGTGTATCTGGACTTTCAGAAGGCCTTCGATAAGGTCCCGCATAAGAGATTAGCATGTAAAGTTAAGGCACATGGAATTGGGGGCAAGGTATTGACTTGGATAGAGAACTGGTTGGCGGACAGAAAGCAAAGAGTTGGAATAAATGGGTCTTTTTCCGAATGGCAGGCAGTGACTAGTGGGGTACCGCAGCGATCGGTCCTTGGACCCCAGCTATTCAGAATATATATAAATGATCTGGACAAGGGAACTAGATGTAATATCTCCAAATTTGCAGATGACACAAAGCTGGGTGGGCATGTGTGCTGTGAGGAGGATGTCGAGAAACTTCAGGATGATTTGGACATGTTGGGTGATTGGGTAGAAACATGGCAGATGCAATATAACGTGGATAAATGTGAGGTTATCCACTTTGGTGGCAAAAACAGGAAGGCAGATTATTATCTAAATGGCAATAGATTGGGAGAAGGGGAAGTGCAACGAGACCTGGGTGTCTTTGTGCACCAGTCGCTGAAGGTAAGCATGCAGGTGCAGCAGGCGGTTAAGAAGGCAAATGGTATGTTGGCCTTCGTAGCGAGAGGGTTTGAGTACAGGAACAGGGATGTCTTGCTGCAGTTGTACAGGGCCTTGGTGAGACCACACCTTGAGTATTGTGTGCAGTTTTGGTCGCCTTATCTGAGGAAGGATGTTCTTGCCATGGAAGGAGTTCAGCAAAGATTCACCAGGCTGATACCTGGAATGGCAGGAATGACGTATGAGGAGAGATTGGGGCGATTGGACCTGTACTCGCTGGAGTTTAGAAGAATGAGAGGTGATCTCATTGAAACTTATAAAATTCTGACAGGATTGGACAGACTAGATGCAGGAAGGATGTTCCCGATGGTCGGGGAGTCCAGAACCAGGGGACACAGACTAAGGATAAAGGGTAGGCCATTTAAGACAGAAATAAGGAGGAATTTCTTCACCCAGAGAGTGGTGAACCTGTGGAACTCTCTACCACAGAAGGCGGTGGAGGCCAGTTCATTAAATATATTCAAGAAGGAGTTGGATATATTTCTTAAGGCTAAAGGGATCAAGGGGTATGGGGAGAAAGCAGGGACCGGGTACTGAATTTGGATGATCAGCCATGATCGCATTGAATGGTGGAGCAGGCTCAAGGGGCTGAATCGCCTACTCCTGTTCCTATCTTCTATGTTTCTATGTTTTAGCGGGCTTAAAAGTGGATAAATCCCCAGGCCCAGACAAGATGTATCCCAGACTGCTGTATGAGGCAAGGGAGGAGATTGCAGGGGCTCTGACACAAATTTTCAGAACCTCTCTGGCCACAGGGGAGGTGCCAGAGGACTGGAGGGCAGCTAACGTAGTACCATTATTCAAGAAGGGTAGTAGGGATAAACTAGGGAATTACAGGCCAGTGAGCCTAACATCAGTGGTAGGGAAATTATTGGAAAAAATTCTGAGGGACAGAATTAGTCTCCACTTGGAGCGGCAAGGATTAATCAAGGATAGTCAGCATGGCTTTGTCAGGGGGAGATCATGTCTAACCAATTTGATTGAATTTTTCGAGGGGGTGACTAGGTGTGTGGATGAGGGTAGTGCAGTTGATGTAGTCTACATGGACTTCAGTAAGGCTTTTGACAAAGTCCCACATGGGAGACTGATCAAGAAGGTAAGAGCCCATGGGATCCAGGGCAATTTGGCACATTGGATCCAAAATTGGCTTAGTGGCAGGAGGCAGAGGGTGATGGTCGAAGGTTGTTTTTGTAACTGGAAGCCTGTGTCCAGTGGTGTACCGCAGGGATCGGTGCTGTGTCCCTTGCTGTTTGTAGTGTACATTAATGATTTAGATATGAAGGTAGGAGGTATAATCAGTAAGTTCGCAGAAGACATGAAAATTGGTGGAGTGGTAAATAGCGAGGGGGAAGCCTCAGGCTACAGGACGATATAGACGGGTTGGTCAGATGGGCAGAACAGTGGCAAATGGAATTTAACCCTGAAAAGTGTGAGGTGATGTATTTCAGGAGGACTAACAAGGCAAGGGAATACACAATGAATGGTAGGACCCTAGGAAGGAAAGAGGATCAGAGCGACCTTGGTGTGCAGGTACATAGATCCCTGAAGGCAGCAGGACAGGTAGATAAGGTGGCTAAGAAGGCATATGGGATACTTGCCTTCATTAGCCGAGGCATAGAATATAAGAGCAGGGACTTTATGATGGAGCTATACAAAATGCTAGTTAGGCCACAGCTGGAATACCATGGGCAGTTCTGGTCACCACACTATAGGAAAGATATGATTGCATTAGAGAGGGTGCAGAGGAGATTCACCAGGATGTTACCTGGGCTGGAGTGCTTCAGCTATGAAGAGAGACTGGACAGGCTGGGGTTGTTTTCCTTAGAGCAGAGAAGGCTAAGGGGCGACCTGATTGAGGTGTATAGATAGGGTAGGTAAAAAGGAACTTTTCCCCTTAGTAGAGGGATCAATAACCAGGGGGCATAGTTTCAAGGTAAGGGGCAGGAGGTTTAGAGGGGATTTGAGGAAAAACTTTTTCACCCAGAGGGTGGTTGGAATCTGGAACTCACTGCCTGAAAGGGTGGTAGAGGCAGGAACCCTCACAACAGTCAAGAAGCATTTAGATGAGCACTTGAAACACCATAGCATACAAGGCTATGGACCAAGTGCTGGAAAATGGGATTAGGCTAGGGCTTGATGGCCGGTGCAGACATGATGGGCTGAAGGGCCTCTTTCTGTGCTGTATAACTCTATGACTCTATACAGATACGACACATTGGTCAGGAAAGCCTAGCAGTGAGGGTGCTGATACCGTGTGAGAGTGAGGATTGGAGATGAGGAGAAGATCCCGATCAGCTGAATCACTGGGACATTGCAGGGTAGTGTAGGCTGATTGCTGAGTTGTCTGAAGTCATTCAGATTAGCAAAGGGCCCAGCATTAGTGCTGGCCTGATCAGTGGAAGAGAAATGGAGCCAGTGCTCATGTTGAACATTGGTGTTGCCATGAAGCTGATTACAGCAGACAAGTTACAGTAGATAGATTCGGGATGCAATGGTAGGTTTGGCGGCGAACAGCGTTAATTGGACTTTCTTGATCACCGCTGACATGGCGCTATATTTGCACCGCCAATGGCTGTGATGTTGATTCGGTAACGGTGCAGCGATGTCAATGTCGCTTCTGGGACCTCGAGAACATCGCGCCCAATGGCTTATCTCCCTGACCAATGAAAGAAAAGGATAGAGAAAGAAACAACGTGAAAGATGGCGAAGGAAATAGGACCAATCAGAGTCAAACGAAATATAGCGACTGAGATAGGAATAATGAGAGGGAAAGAGAGAGAAAAAAGTGACATAAAGGAAAAATAAGAAAAAACTTAAAAAGAAGCAGAAGAGGAGGGCATTGTAAGCCAGTTGTGTTTGGGAATTGCTCTATTGGTCCTTGGGAAGGTAATGAGTGAATGGCAGGGTCGGTGTGCGAAATGTACAAACATTCTTGACCCATAAAGTACCAGTGACCCCGTCCATCATAATTAACAACAGTGAAAGATCAAGTGGGAACATCAATGCACCGCTTTCATAGGAACATTGGAATTGCGAGACCAAAACAGACCATGGTCCATCTAAGTCTTCTACCATCCTCGGAGCCGCATGAAACAATGATAGTGGAGTTGTTGACTGATCATAACAATCAATCATTATCAATTAAGAAAGAAGAACCAGCATTTCTATAGCACCTTTTACGACCTCAGGACCCAAGGGGAGGAGCGGACAATCTTAATATTAGACAGACCTCTTGGTAAGGTACCTCGTCATCAAACCAAGGCAGAGACACCATCTGTGGGCAGCCATTCCTCTCTTCATCAGATTGGGGAGGCATGGGAGGCTGATGAAAATGTGCGGGCCACGCCATTAATCCTGCAGTTCCCTTTCAATTAAAATAAGTCTCCTGAGTTTCCTGCTTTAAGCCAGTGCAGCGGTTTGGGTGCAGTGGTTCTCTTTAGTAACCCCGAGGGTAGGGAGAGGTAAACCAGCCAGGGTTATTGGTGCTATTATCCAGTGACTCCTGTTGCTCAGATGATGAGTGGGTATTAGATGGGTGCTGACCCCTGACCAAGAGTACCCAAGCCCCAGCGAGGAATGACAGGTGGCAACTGAATTTGAACAAGTTTAAAATGTTGTATCATTATTTAAACTTGTCCCGTGTTTCTAAAGGTCATGGTGTAATTTAGATACTGGATGTTTCAGTATTTATAACTATTCCCAGTGGCACGTACCTGCACTGCTACCTGATGCTCCTGCTAACAAAGCAAATAATAAATGTACTTTTGTCCATTTGCAATCAAATGTGTTTTTTTGGGCTGGCTGAACAGATGACATTTGTGTCAGCACAAGCATGATGGGCCAAATGGCCTCCTTCTGTGCTGTAACATTCTATGATTCTATGAACACAAAGCCCGCTTTAAAAAAAACTATGAGTTCCTTTTTAACTCACACACCAACCCGACTTGGAGATATGTCGGCCGTTCCTTCATCGTCGCTGGGTCAAAATCCCAGGAACTCCCTCCCTAACAGCACTGTGGGAGCACCTTCACCACACGGACTGCAGCGGTTCAAGAAGGCGGCTCACCACCACCTTCTCAAGGACAATTAGGGATGGGCAATAAATGTGGGCTATGCCAGCGACGCCCATACACCTCCATGACCTCGCCCCTCCCTATCTCTGTACTCTCTTCCAGCCCTACAACCCTATGAGATCTCTGCGCTCCTCCAATTCTGGCCTCTAGCACATCCTCGATTTTAATCGCTCCACCATTGATGGTTGTGTATTCAGCTGCCTAGGTCCTAAGCTCTGGAATTCCTTCCCAGTTCAAGGCCAACCAACACCTTCTCAAGAGCAACTAGGAATGGGCAGTAAATGCCGTCTTTGCCAGCGACAAATGGATATATTGAGCATTTGGTCAATATTTTTTTAATTATTCTGAAAAATGATTAAACTATTGAAGGGAAAGGGATGGTATTCACAGTAAAACACCATACTGTGAGACTACTAAATGCTCAATATATCCATGAGCCCCCATTCTTCCTGACGTGGAACAAGTGATGAGCTTCATCAGCAACGCAGTGGCACCTACCAGGATGGAGCGCCTCATGATGAAGCTTCCATTGCAGCACAAACCGCTGCCATGGAAGCTCAGGTGGATGCCATCTTAGCTCTGGGTGCCACTGTCGAAAGAGGCTTCCAGGGCGTCACAGCAGTCCAGCACTCTATACTCCAGCAGAGCACGAGGAGTGGTGAGGCAGGGCCTCAGGAGAGCGGCCTTGGCTCTATGGGACAGGAACGTGCCATCCTCTCTCGCAGGATGACAACATGCCTGCCCCCCAGCCAACCACTCTGCCAGTGCCCTTCCAGACCAGACTGCTGCAGCCCAGGCCCTCTAGGCACAGATCAGCTGGAGTTGTGTTCCAAGGCCATCTGGTGTCCTCACTGGAAGCTCAGTAGCCTTCCATCTCCCCCAGTGTAGCCACTAGGTAAACACCTCGTAGGGTCGCACTAAGGTAGAGAAAGGAACACAAAAGACAGGCACTAAGGGTATACACAAGGGTGCATAGTGATATTTTCTGTAAATGATAATGTTCTTTATTCAATAAATTTGATTTTGGAACTAGATGTTTGTACTGAAGTGAGGACCAGTAAGTGTTGAGTGAAGGAAGGCAGTGTGATGGTGGTTGTAAGAAGAGAGAATGATGGTGGGACTGTTGGTGAATGGGGAATGGGAGCTCTGACTTAGATGCAGCGCTCCTCGATGAGTCATCTCTCAGAGCTGGGACAGATAGAGGCTCTCTTGGGCGCTGGCCTATCATCCCACTCTTCCAACTCCTCCTGCTCTTCCTCCTCCTGAACTTGTTGGTTTGCAGGTGGTGGTATGGGCTGCTCCCTCATGATGGCGAAGTTGTGAAGTGTGCAGCAGATGACCAGAAACCTGGATACCCACTTGGGGCGTCGCTTGAGCATGCCGATTGTTTTCTCGATAATGTTGCAGCAGGGCTCTCATTATAGGGCTCCTAACTGGAGTCACGAGACATGTCCGGATAACCCTAGGCACCCAATAGCCAAATTTGGAGGTTTAGTTGGAATATAAGGGGCACAAAGGACTGACACAGGATGAAGAGTCATGACTGCTGCCAGGCTAGCTGGTGCAGATCTGCATGATGCGCTGCCTGTGGTCGCAAAGCAGTTGTACGTTGAGAGGGCGTGGAATCCCTTCCGATTGACAAATATTCCAAGGAGCTGATGTGGAGCACACAAAGCAATGTTGAGTGCGTGTGGTCAATGGCGCCTTGCACCATGGGGAAGCCTGCCATACGGGCAAAATCTCATGCTCTCTCGTCCTGCTGTCGACAGGGAAGGCGACACAGGTGTTTCGCATGGTGTAGAGAGCCTGATCTCCCGGATAGATCGGCGCACTGTGAACTGAGAGAGGTCACTGATGCGATCTGTTGTAGCCTGAAAGGTGCCCGTGGCATAAAAGTCGAGGGCAACAGTGACCTTGACAGCCACAGGCAGTGCCGTCCATGCCCTGGTGCGAGGCTGGAGTTATAGCTGCAACAGATGACACAGCTCGGTGAAACCTCCTTGGTAAATCAAAGAAGCCTCATGCATTGCTCCTCAGTCAATTAAGGAAGGAGAATTGTTCCCTGAAGACGCCCTGTGGATATGGCCTCCTGCTGATTGCCCTCCTCCTCCTCCTTGCCCTCCTCCTCCTTCCTCTTCTGACAGCTTGCCCTGCTCTTTGGTGCCTTCCTTGGTGTTCCCCATTGTGCCCTATACCCAGGGGTAGCCCTACCAGACCACCCCTTTTGCAGGCAGACTTTCGGTGAGGCTAATAGCAGGAGCACTCCAAAGGCAGCCAAACCTCTCTCACTGTAGAGAAAGTGAAGTCTGAAGAGTGGTAAAACACAGCCAAAAACACACAGAAGTGAAACAGCAGCCAGAAGTAGTTGCGATGGAATAAGCCATATTGCAAGAGATACACCCTAATATGAATAGAATACTGATATTTATTAATACATGATACACTGGATTTAAAAGTGTAAAGCCTTGGAGACACAGGCTGCAAACAGAAAACAGGCTCCTGAGGTGGGATGGTTGATAACAAAGTTGTAAAAACCACACAAGCTTTGAAATGGGAATTGATTGTTAATGCTAATACAAAGGCCCTATTGAAATAGCAGTTTGGCGCTTCCGAAAGGTCTGCGGTTTGCAAACACAATGAAAAGACCTAGTTTAAAGTGTTATAAACTGACACTTCGAACAGGAACAGAATATTAAAAAACCATGTGCCTTTGTAAAAGTAACATCAAATAAGACAGGAAACACGATTAAATATGCAACCAATTGAGATAGCTAGAAAACAAGTAAACACTCTGGTTAAAGTGTCTTTAATTTACATATAGTAAATATGATACCTGCAGAACACTTTGAAGATATAACTTCAATAGATACACCAAACAATTACATTGTTTTTGTATTGAATTTGGAACACCACGGAGTCACGTCTGCTAAAACCAGTTAAGTCAATATTAAGAATTGAATGAAAGAATTTTGTAAAAATGGCATCAAACAGAAACCATTGCTGTCATATTGTTTTTATAACTATTGAACACCTAAAGGTGGAGGCATAATTATGCATGCAGCAGCTAAATTGACAATAAGAACAGAAAGCATTCAACAGAGAGAATGAATAAGACAATTAGCTTACATCAGCAGGAAACTTCAAAGAATATACCATTCCAAAAAGGGTACAAAAATAAGAGCTTTTCAAACAGAAAGTCAGAAGTCGCTGAACGGGCAAGCATTTCTCAACTTCACAGGCACACTAAGTAAAGGTTTGAAAATAAGGCTCTCTGAGAAATAAGAAATGTAAGCTAATTGTTTTTGAACTGTTAATGTTGCGACTGACTCAACAGCTGTTAAATGAATGTTGGCTTTTAAATAAATATATATTTTTAGAATTGTCTCAGAGTATTTCTGTATAAACTCACGAACCCAATCTCTGTACACTTTTTTGTAAGGAGTTGCAGAATTCTGGGGGTATTCCGGACCCTCATAATACCCAGAAGGTTACAGTGTAGTTAAACTTATTAAAAGTGCTATCCGGAGGACGGTAACATCTTCAGTCGTTCCTTTCCTTTAGGGAGAGATAGCCTGAACCTTTAGATCCATTTAAGCATCTTATAGAATTCGGCTATCTCTAACTTTAGTTGAAGGTGAACGTCTGGGGGAATACGCCTGATCTGGAGTAGCCCGAAAAGGGCTAGGACTTGTAATTATCCCTTCATAGTGAACCAGCAATTTACCTGTTAAGTTCTGCATGATCCTGCACGGGGAGGGGGGTGGGGAGCCTTCATACCCATTTGCCTCCCGTTGTCCTAAGCAAGGTCAGCACGTGATTGGCGCGACCAATCAGCTGGGGCGGTCCAAAAATCATGAGTGACTCCTGCATGCAGCAGATGAACCACATCTGAATATATTTCTGACTTTAAATGCTGGTGGCGTACGATCGTAACGCGAGCTCTTTACCAAAAGGGTGAGCAGCGCATATCCAGTCGTTAGTATTGATCCTGCCATTTTGGGTCCTTAGGTGGCTGCGTAGCGCCTGAAAGACATGCGCTGCACAACCCAATTTCTAGGGCAACGTCCAGTTTGTGGGAGCTTGTTGTGCACAAATTGGCTACCATGTTTCCAACATTACTACAGCAATTACACTTCAAATGTACTTCATTGGCTGTAAAGTGCTTTAGGATGTCCTGAAAGGTACCATATAAATGCAAGTTCTTTCTGTTACAAGCTCAAGAAATAAATTTAGATGAAGAAAACCTTCTGCAAATTGGATCTCATTCTTCCAGAATCCCAACCCTACCATCTACCCATAATCACGGCCACCCCCTCGACCTTGCCATTTCAGGTGGCCTCGCGACACCCAACATGTCAATCACAGATAAGGCCATCTCTGATCACTTCCTTGTAGCGCTCTCCACCCACATCCCGCCTTCACCTTCATCCCCCCTTCACCTTCCTCCCACCCCCCCCCCCCCCGCAACCCTACATCCTTCTGTGTCCGTCCCTGGAAAAAAAACTCTCTCCCAATTCACTGACAACTGCACTTTCAAAATCCCAACTGTCCAGCCTTTGGTCCTCCATTCACCACGACATTTCTGCAGCTACTGATCTGGCCAACCACAACCTCGCCACCACCTATGATGCCCTAGTCCCCATTAAAACCATTACCTTCTCTCACCCTGGTCGTTCCCCCTGGTACGGCCCTCATCTTCGTTCCCTTAATTCCAAGGGACACAGACTTGAACGGATATGGCAGATAACTGGCTTAGCCATTCACAGCCAGATCTGGCTGGACCACATAAAGCATTATCGGGCCCTGCTCTCGTCTGCCAAAACTGCTCACTATTCCAGGATTATTCTGGAATGCAAAGATAACCCCTGGCTTCTATTCTCTACTGCAAACCATCTTCATAAACCCCTCACCCCATCTTCTCCACTCTCATTTCCAATAAGTGCGAGGAGCTCATGGACTTCTTTGTCTCTAAGATTGAGACCCTCCATTCAGCTGCCTCTGCCACTGGGCCAAACTTCCTCTAAGGTTTCCCCCTGCCCTAGCCCTGAACTCATCTTTCTCCAGTTTCTCTCTGATCTTCCATCATGCCCTCTCAGAGCTCATCTTGTCCAGATCTACTTCCTGCTCTCTCGACCCTATTCCCACCAAACTGCTGGCCACCCAAATTCCTTTCCTGGCTCCCATGTTAGCTGATATTGTTAATGGTTCTCTCTCCTCAGGTACTGTGCCCCTCTCCTTCAAATCTGCCGTTATCACCCCTCTCCTCAAAAAAACATCCCTTGCCCCCTCTGTCCTTGCAAACTACCACCCCGTCTCCAACCTCCCTTTCCTCTCCAAAGTCCTTGAACGTGTTGTTGCTTCCCAAATCAGTGCCCATCTTTGCCGGAACTTCATATTTGAATCTCTCCAATCAAGTATCCGCCCCTACACAGTACCAAAACAGCTATCAGTCACAAATGACATGCTATGTGACTGTGACAAAGGTAAACTATCCCTCCTCGTCCTTCTTGACTTGTCTGCAGCCTTTGACACGGTTGACCACACCATCCTTCTCTAACGCTCTCCACCATCATCCAGCTGGGTGGGACTGCACTCGCCTGGTTCCATTCTTATCTAATCATAGCCAGAGAATCACCTGCAATAGCTTCTCTTCTGGCTCCGTTACCTCTGGTCTCCCCCAAGGATCTATCCTCGTCTCCCTCTTAATTCTCATCTACCTGCTGACTCTCAATGACATCATCGTCTTTGGTTCCTACCACAAACTCCATTCCCTAGCCACCAATTCCATCCCTCTCCCTGCTAACTGTCTGAAGCTGAACCAGACTGTTCGCAAACTTGGTGAAATGAGCTTCCGACCACGTCTACGTGCCATCACTAAGACCGCCTATTTCCACATCCGGACATCACCCTACTCAGTCCCTGCCTCATCTTATCTGCTGCTGAAATCCTCATCCATGCCTGTATCCTCTAGACGACTATGCAAACACACTCCTGGCCGGCCTCCCATGTTCTACCCTCCGTAAACTTGAGGTCATCCAAAACTCAGCTGTCCATGTCCTGACTCACACCAAGCACCTTTCACCCATTACCCCTGCACTCGCTGACCTACATTGGCTCCCGGTTAAGCAACAGCTCAATTTTAAAATTCTCATCCTTGTTTTCAAATCCCTCCTTGGCCTCGCCCCTCCCTATCTCCGTAATCTCCTCCAGTCCCACAACCCGTCCGAGATCTCTGCGCTGCTCTAATTCTGGCCGAGCATCTCCGAACGTAATCACTCAACTATTGGCGGCCGTGCCTTCAGCTGCCAAGGCCCTAAGCTCTGGAATTCCCTCCGCCTCTCTACTTCTCTTTCCTCCTTTAAGATGCTCCTTAAAAACGACCTCTGATCTGCCCCAATATCTCTATGTGGCTCGGTGTCAAATTTTGTTTTATAACGCTCCTGTGAAGCACCTTGGGACGTTTTACTACGTTAAAAGGTGCTATATAAATAAAAGTTGTATCCATTACAGCGCCAGTTTTTTAAAAATTCAGTCGAGCCTCCTGGGTTTAGCCACACTACCATCTTCCTATTCTCTCATGGCTCCTGTCTTCGGGGCAGAGGTGGTAAACTGAGACACTATCTACCTTTATCCAGTGGCTAAGGTGGAGTATAACTCCAGCAGGAAGCCCAAGATCCACTAGATAAATGGGACAGTGAAGTTAGAGAACCGTTTGAGATCATCACCACTGATGCTGTATTACAACATTGGATAAATGGGACATTGTGAAGTTACAGACCACTTGAGGAGATCACTACTGATGAGATCACCACTGATGCTGTATTACAACACTGGGAGGTTACTTGCTTGTTCGTTGATCACTTAATTAACTTAGATATTTGAAACTTTAAATGAGGTCTGATGTGATGTGTACAGCTGCTTTCACAGCGAGAGCTTCTGAGGGTCGAAGATAATCTCGTACTTAATTGCAATTACCAAAAAGGTTTTGCCATTTGTTTGCCTGGGTGTGTTGGCAAAAACATGCTTAGATCTCAAGGCAAGAATAGACACTCTCAAAGGGTCTGGAGTATTGGGACTCACTCACGAGAGTGATCCAAGATACAAGAGCTGAACTAATCCAGGGTAAGAACATTAAAAAACTCCTCTGCTACAAAGACTTCTCAAAAGTTACCTTTGATCTTATCTTTGGTCACCTCTCCTCTCCAATTCAGTCTCCTACCATTGCTCACCGCTCACCGTGAAGCGCTTTGGAATGTTTTATTATGTTAAGTGCACAAGGGTGAACTTTTGTCTTTTAAATCCATAGTTTCATGAACCAGGGAATTCAGATCAGGAATAACACCGACCCCGTTTACAATTCAGTTTTTTCTCCAGAAGGCTTTGTGTTGCCAACGCAAATATCACCAGTTCAGTCAACAACCTCCAGCTCACAAATACCCAAGTCAGAGAATTGCATCTCTCAAACCCGCGACCTCCACCACCTAGAAGGACAAAGGCAGCAGGCGCATGGGGACACCACCACCTCCAAACTCCAACCTGGCTTGGACATATGTCGGCCGATCCTTCATCGTCGCTGGGTCAAAATCCTGGAACTCCCTCCCTAACAGCACTGTGGGAGCACCTTCACCACACGGACTGCAGGGGTACGAGAAGGCGGCTCACCACCACCTTCGAGGGGCAATTAGCGATGGGCAATAAATGCCAGCCTTGCCAACAACATCCACATCCCGTAAATGAATTTTCTTCAAAAAAAAAACTTTAACTGGATCTTCCTGAAGAGACCTAATGCTGTAATGGTTTCAGTTAGAATACGCAGCTGGTGCAGCAGTTGGAGCGCTGCAGTCGACCTCAACAGCCTCGGTTCAAGATGGAAACCTAGCACTTTCCTGGCCTTCATTGGGTGCCCATTGATCTTGATGCCGTGAAGGTGCTCGTCAGCTGTGGCTGGTTGAGGTGTTTAAAATGTTACATAGGGTAGATATGAGAAACTATTTCCAGAACAAGGGGGCATAATCTTAAAATTAGAGCTAGGCTGTTTGGCAGCAAAATCAGGAAGCATTTTTCCCCGCATAAAGGGTAGTAGAAATATGGAATTCTCTCCCTCAAAAGGCTGTGGCCGCTGGGGTTCAATTTAAGCTTTCACGACCGAGAGCGATAGATTTTTGTTGAGTATAGGTAGCAAGGGATATGGAGCGGGTAAAGACTTGTTTTTATATAGAGTCGTTCATGACCTCAATGTCCCAACATGCTTTACAGCCAATGACATATGAAGTGCAATCACTGTTGTAATGTTGGAAACGCGGCAGCCAATTTGCGCACAGCAAGCTCCCACAAACAGCAATGCGATAATGACCTGATAATCTGTTGTAGTGATGTTGGCTGAGGGATAAATATTGGGCCCGGACACCGGGAAGAACTCCCCTGCTCTTCTGAACACTGGCCATGGGATCTTTCACACCCACCTGAAAGAGCAGACGGGGCCTTGCTTTAACGTTTTATCTAAAAGACGGCACCTCTGACAGTGCAGCACTCCCTCAGCACTGCACTGGGAGATTCAGCCTAGATTTTTGTGCTCAAGTCTCTGGAGTGGGACTTGAACCCACAACCTTCTGACTCAAAAGCGAGGGTGTTATCCTGCTGACAGTTGAAGTACAGATCAACAGGATCTAATTAAATGGGGGAACAGGCTCGAGGGGGGCGAATGGCCTCCTCCTGTTCCCAATAGGATCAACTCTAGTCATGTGGATCCTTTCCAAGGTGCCATTTAATCAGACATGTCACAGAAACTTATTACCAGATCTCTTACTATTTTGACGAGGGCCTTTTAGCGAGCACTAGTTCTTCAGCAGGACACCGATGCTCTGACCCCAATCCTGTCCGAGGCTCTTCCTGCTCATTAATCTTCCTGTTGCAAGCCACAGCACATCTTGGGCAGCGAGCAGCTCATGACCTCGAGGAAGTGTTTAGAATGACAAGCCACCCTTCGAAGAGACAACTTCCTGGGCACGAGGAGGACGACACAATTGCCACAAATTGAGACACAATTCAGGAGTCAGTTCTAATCGAGGCACATTTTAATTTATTCTCCAGTCCAGAGGCTGCAGTAAGGTACAAGGGCAGTAATGGCAGGTTTGTATAAAGTACAATAAATTAGACATTACAGTATTTTCTCATACAGATAATGTGTAACATGTTCCACTGGATTGGAGGAACCTCAGTCCAAAATCAAATCAGTAACTAGATGCTTGGCTCCCTGCGACTAACCTCAACGCCATGAATTTTATCGGGGGCTGGTTTCTTCTGATTAGCTGCTGTAACTTTGGTGAAAGATCAGCGGAAAACCGTCTGTGGGTGCATCCCGGGGCCGGGGGTCCCGCGAATTTACAGCAACCAAGTTGGGATAAATTCCAGAGCTGTGTCTCCGAACTCGGCAACGTGTGCCGTGATTCGGACCGTCCCGCTGGCTAGAGACATACCAGCACCACCCTTGGTAAAGTCGTTGCAAACATCGCATGTGACCCGGTACGCCGGGGGGGGGGGGGGGGGGGTGCGGGAGATTCAGCACTTTCCATCTCAATGGATCGCCTTCTGGGTGGAGGAGGGAAAATAAAAAAGAGCCACAAAACACACAGCACCTCGCTAGATCCAGAGCGGTGTTGATGTCAGCGATCACGATCAGAAGAGACTAGATCTGTCCCTTCATTGCTGCTGGTGAGTGGGAGTGACACAGTGGAGGAGAGAAAGAGGAAATCAGTGCCCTCCAAGATTTTCCATAAAAGGCATGTTAAATTTTTCCTATCTCATACCTTCAAGTGTAAACTAGAATGGTACCAGGGATGAGGGACTTCAGTTACGTGAAGAGACTGGAGAAGCTGGGGTTGTTCTCCTCAGAGCAGAGAAGGTTAAGGGGAGATTTAATAGAGGTGTTGAAAATCATGAAGGGTTTTGGTAAGAGTAAATAGGGAGAATAGTTTTCACTGGCAGAAGGGTCAGTAACCAGATGACACAGATTGAAGGTAATTGGCAAAAAATTCAGGGGGGGCGGGTAAGATGAAAATGTTTTTTTACACAATGAGCTGTGATCTAGAATGCACTGCCTGATAGGGTGGTGGAAGCAGATTCAATAGTAACTTTCAAAAAATGAATTGATAAATACTTGAAGGGAAAAATATTGCAGGGCTATGGAGGAAGAGCAGGGGGGAGTGGGACTAATTGGAGCGCTCATTCAAAGAGCCAGCACAAGCACGATGGGCCGAATGGCCTCCTTCTGTGCTGTATCATTCTATGAAAAGTTCAGCAACACTATTCCAGATTGTGGCTTTTTTTGGGGCCTCTAACACGAGGATAAAGTCTTAGAACCCTCAACACTAATAAATCCAATAGGGGATTCAGGAGAAACTTCTTTACCCAGAGAGTGGTGAGAATGTGGAACTCGCTGCCACAGGGAGTGGTTGAAGCGAATAGTATAGATACATTTAAGGGGAAGCTGGATAAACACATGAGGGAGAAAGGAATAGGAGGATCTGCTGTTTGGGTGTGATGAAGTAAATAAAGTGGAGGAAGCTCATGTGGAGCATAAACACCGGCACACACAGACTGAATGGCCTATTCCTGTGCTGTAAATGCTATGCAAGTGCAGGTGGTTACAGGTCAGTCGCTAGTAGTCGCAACCATTCAAGGTGATGAGTTGAGAGCAATGCTCATCATAGGGTTCAGTGGGGATTTCCCTGTGAAGACTGGCACTGATACATTAAACAAACCCAAAGACAATGGAGTTGTTTCTCATTCAAAAGCAGGCTACAAAATTGCACATTTTTAATTACTTTAGACTATTAAAGTGAAGCAGCTACCCATAAACCCTGAGCTTTAAAAACGAGCCCCCAAAATAATTCTCCCGCCTATACCTTTATTTAGATTTTTTGAAGATTCCCCCATCGATTGTGTTTTAAAAAAAAGTCACAGTTCAAACCTCCTGTGATCGCCCTCATCGCAATGTTGTGTGGCTTCAAGTCACAAAACAAGGTGTGATGTTAAAACCAGGGGTTCAGCTGGCAGGAAGCCAGGTTCAGTGACTTCCAGCGATGACGCACTCCTCTAGGCTGTGCGGCCTTTTCCTATCCTTGCCTTCGGCGGCGCTGTTCCACAGAGCTGCAAGTACCGAGAGCCACGGAAAGGGCACAGTAAAGAATGACTGGGAACGATACCGGGGGTGAAAGATTATGCAGAGGCCAGGGTACACCAGATGCAAGATGCTTCCAACCCAATGTCGGGCAGCAATCAGCAACTGTAACAGAACTGGTCCTACACCACTGGCTGCAGGAATGGATCAGAACTTGGTGAAGCATGCACAGTCACACACGCAGATATTCTTCACCATTTAAAATATAATTACTTAACTGGGAAGGAATGTCATGTTCAAAATACTCCTTCACTTTATAAAGGAGAAAACTACTTTACTTATAATTTTGAGACGTTTTGGTACAAGCCGGATGATTACTACTGCAGGAATCTTCCTTCCCCACTCCCCTTGCCCGGAAGATCCGAGAGTCTGGTCGCCTTCCCCATTTGGCTGCTGCTGCAGTGACCCCCACATGCAGAGAGTGCGCCTGCACGGCACAGCGTGGCTGCGACTTCAGATTAGTCCCGTGAACGTCCTGGAACCCTGAAGACTGAGCTCCGGTCATCTCAGCAACGTGAACCAGTCAGGTTAAGGAGTCTGATTGAATACTCTCCACTTGCCTGGATGAGTGCAGCTCCAACAACAATCAAGAAGCTCGACACCATCCAGGACAAAGCAGCCCACTTGATTGGCACCCCATCCACCACCTTAAACATTCACTCCCTCCACCACCGGCGTACCATGGCTGCAGTGTGTAGCATCTACAGGATGCACTGCAGCAACTCGTCAAGGTGGGAACACCGCCACCTCCAAGTTACCATCCAAGTCACACACCCCATCACAACTTGGAAATATATTGGCCGTTCCTTCATCGTCACTGGGTCAAAATTCTGGGACTCCCTCCCTGACAGCACTGTGGGAGTACCTTCACCACACGGACTGCAGCGGTTCAAGAAGGCGGCTCACCACCACCTTCTCAAGGGCAACTAGGGATGGGCAATAAATGCTGGCCTTGCCAGCGACGCCCACATCCCATGAATGAATTAAGAAAGTCGGAGCATGACTGCCCTGGGCTGGACTCCCCAGAGCAGAACACGGGAGATTTTATTAAATGTTTACTCATTCCCATGATTTTCTGATGCATGGCTGCACCAAGGACAAAAATGGTCTTCAAACCAGGTCCGATTCATAAAGACAATTCACTTTACGTATAAAATTTTAAAAATATATATAATATATATTTAATAAATTTATACTACCGTCACATTTTGGCTTACAGCACGGTTTAAATAAACAAAAATCAAAAGAATAAATATCACTTTAAATAAACAACCCTTCCCTCAGAGAGAAGCACGGATATTTTTTCTCCCCCACCCCCTCGTTTGACTGAAAATTCCAAAGAAGATCTGCTCGATCCTCTCGGAACTTCCATCACAAAGTCAGTTCCTTCATCGTCCACAGGCTATTTGCAGGACATCTTCCCGAATTCCACGGTCTCTTCACGCCAATCTTCCCTTCTTCTGAAGGCTCACTGCGGCGAGAAGTGACTGCCCCCTTACGCCACTCTCCCAAGCTCGCTCATTCTTCGAGTGCCAGCTTAAGACAAGCGAGCGCTGCCAGGCCAGGGCAAATCTGGTCTGCACACGACGTCCACTGCCCAGCGCAGGAGAACCGGGAACTCGCTCCGACTATTCCCGTCACCTGTCCCTGTGGACACTCGAGCCCAATTCTACAGGGTGATGCAGATCAGCCAAGAGCAGAAACTGTGTGGATCAGCAGGGGCGGGATACCCGAAACCCACAACCTTCCTCGGTCTGCTTGGCTGGACAGAACGCTACACACCGCATTGGCACGGGGGAAATCATCAGCAAAGAGGGGGAAAATAAAACGGTGCAACTACCAAACGGCAGATTTTGCAAAGGATTTCCAAAGGCAACGACATCTGGTGACCGGCTCAAAATAATGGGCAATGCAGTCCCAGTATTAATCAGACCCACTCCATTCGCTAAACACCTTTTAAACAAAAAAGAGGAATGTGAAACTCCAGAGTGTTGAAAAAGCAAAGCTCCGAAAATTAAAACTGACCGATCTTGCGGAATGATTTTACGGAAAATTGGGAGGTGAATGTGAAGAGTAGTAACTGCATTAAAACTAAGCGCTGGTTCACCCACCTCCGATCCGCACCACTACCAATAATAATCACCTTCCAATCCTTTACGAGCGAGTTCAATGCGGGCCGGGGCGGAGGAAAAGGAATCCGTTAGTTGAAGTTCGTTTTCCGTAAATGCCTGTTGGGAATCTCCAGGGCACTGACCTGCAGTGGCCACGAGCCGCCCATGATCCCCGCCTGGATGGCAACGCCAATCACCACCGCCAGATCGGGATCCACGGAGGTGTTGGGCTCCTTGTTGAAGAATTCGCGGATGACTCGGCGTATCCGTGGGATGCGGGTGGAGCCGCCGACCAGCACGATCTCGTCCACCTCATGCCGGCCCAGGTGGCCGCGGGACAGCACCTCCTCCACCGGCTCCAGGATCTTCTCAAAGAGGTCTCGGTTCAGCTCCTCAAAGAGGTCCCTGGTCACCACCTCTTCGAACAAAATTTCGTTGCTGCTGCTGCCGCCGTTGCCGTCACCGTCACCACCTCCTCCTCCTTCACCGGACCGTCCGGGGTCCGGCAGCGACAGCGGGACCCGGATCAGCGCCGAGTCCGAGAGGGTCAGGTTCAGCTTGGCCGCTTCCACAGCTTGGCGCAGGTGATGCACGTCCTGCTTGCAGGCTGGCAGAGTTCCGTACCGCCGGTGTATCTGGTTAAACAGGAACTGCAGCAGCCGCTGGTTGAAGTCCTGGCCGCCCAACTGGTTATTTCCTGCGCAAATAAATCAATTCAAACGGTCATAACTTGGACGGATTAGAATCTTACGGCAGAGGGGGCGGCCATTCGGGTCGTCGTGCCTGTGCCGGCTCTTTGAAAGAGCTCGCCAATTAGTCCCACTTCCCCCCTCCCCTAGCATCTGCTGTTTTTTGTGGGAGATAGTTCCACACCTATCACCCTTTGCGTAACACTCTACAATGGCCTGGCTCTGATTTTAAGGTTATGTCCCCTTGTCCTAGACTCTCCCCACCAGCGGAAAAAGTTTCTCTCTATCTCTACCCCATCAAATCCTTTCAAAATCCTAAAAACCTCAATCAAGTCACCCCTTAACCTTCTATATTCCAGGGAATACAAGCCTAGTTTATGTAATCTCATAATCTAACCATTGGAGCCCTGGTAACATTCTGCACTGCACTCCTTCCAAGGACAATGTATCCTTTCTAAAAAAAAAAGTGACAATGCCCAGAACTGAATTCCTTTACCTGCCATCGCTCTGGTCAGGAACATCCCTCCCTGCTTGTTCAGCAGGGATACGTCCAAAGTGCCACCCCCCAAGTCCACCACCAGCACGTTGAAAACATCCACCTTGTGGAGCCCGTAGGCCATGGCTGCTGCGGTTGGCTCGTTGATCACCCGCAGGATGTCCAATCCTGCAAGGCAAACGGACAGACTCATTAGACCCGTTAACGGTCCCCACGGCGCTAACAGCGGGCACGGCGGTGTTAACGCGGTGTGCTCGCTGGAAGTAGAAAATTGTAACTCACACACACACACACACAAAGACAGGTGACTCTTCCCCTCGCTCCACCAAGTTGTGGATGAAGTTGCCAGGTAAGGACATTAAAGCAAGCAGTGTAAATAGGGGTCAAGGGATGATTGATGTGCTTCTGGGTACAGCTCGAGGGATCTGGGGAGAAGGTGGGATTGAGGGATCTGGGGAGAAGGTGGGTAGGTGCAGTTGAGGGATATGGGAAGAAGGTGGGGTTGAGGGATATGGGGAGAAGGTGGGGTTGAGGGATATGGGGAGAAGGTGGGGTTGAGGGATATGGGGAGAAGGTGGGGTTGAGGGATATGGGGAGAAGGTGGGATTGAGGGATATGGGGAGAAGGTGGGATTGAGGGATATGGGGAGAAGGTGGGATTGAGGGATATGGGGAGAAGTCTATATTAGGATAGTTGAAGTCCCCCATTATCACTACTCTATAGTTCTTGCACCTCTAATTTCTCTGCAAACTTGCTCCTCTATATGCTTCCCATTAGTTGGCGGCCTATAGAATACACCTCGTCGTGTAATAGCACCTCTATTGTTTCTCTACTCTAACCAAATAGATTCTGTCCTTGACCCCTCCAGGACATAGAAACATAGAAGATAGGAGCAGGAGTAGGCCATTCGGCCCTTCGAGCCTGCTCCGCCATTCAACGAGATCATGGCTGATCATCCAAACCCTAGCACCCGATCCCTACACCGACAGCCATCCCACCCAAGCCCTATCCCCGTAACCCCACGTATTTAATCCCCCCTAACACTAAGGGTCAATTTTTTTTTATCATGGCCAATCAACCTAACCCGCACATCTTTGGACTGTGGGAGGAAACCGGAGCACCCGGAGGAAACCCACGCAAACACGGGGAGAATGTGCAAACTCCACACAGACAGTCACCCGAGGCCGGATTTGAACCCGGGTCCCAGGCGCTGTGAGGCAACAGTGCTAACCACTATGCCACATCCTCTCTCTCTAGCATTAATATTCTCCTTAATCAATACTGCCACCCCACCTCCTTTCTTTCCATCCCTATCTTTCCTGAACACCTTATATCCAGGAATATTTAGTAGCCAATCCTGCCCATTTGAGAGCCAGGTCTCCATTATCGCCACGACATCATATTCCCATGTGTTTATTTGCTCCTGCAGCTCACCAACCTTATTTACCACACTTCGTGCATTCACACACATGCACTGTAAACCTATCTTAGACCTTCTTGTATTCTCTCAGTCATGAAGGGTGTGATGTTGTGGTACTTACCCACTAGTTGCCCACCAGAAAATGTTAGGGCTGGTGTAAGTGAATTTTTAACCACATGGTAAGTCTAATTGTTGCCAAACATCCTCTCTGGCATTGAAAATTTAATTTACAAGTGTGGAGTCTCATTCCTTCAGGATTTAATTAGTGTTGGAGATTTTTTTAATCAAAATACTGTAAAAAAAAAAATTTTTTAAACTTTTTCTTTGTCTCCTATCTCTCTTTTATTCCCATCTTTCTTTCCCTCTCTTTATTTCACTTTCTGTACATGATTTTACAATGAACTAAATATTCTAATTTATACTTCCTGGTTTAGACTCTGCGTGTCTCAGTGAGGATTCTTCAAACTGTTTATTGAACATAATAAGAACATAAGAAGTAGGAGCAGGAGTAGGCCATACGGCCCCTCGGGCCTGCTCCGCCATTCAATAGGATCATGGCTGATCCGAACCTAGACTCGCGTCCACTTCCCTGCCCTCTCCCCGTAACCCCTAATTCCCTTATCTGCTAGGAAACTGTCTATCTCCGTTTTAAATTTATTTAATGTCGCAGCTTCCACAGCTCTCTGGGGTAGCAAATTCCATAGATTTACTACCCTCTGAGTGAAGAAGTTTCTCCTCATCTCAGTTTTGAAAGGGCAGCCCCTTATTCTAAGATTATGCCCCCTAGTTCTAGTCTCACCCATCAGTGGAAACATCCTCCCCGCATCCACCCAATCAAGCCTCGTAGTTGCTTACTCTGCTCACACACGCCACAGATCCCCTGTAGAGGGTTTTGCGCTGAAAAGGATCTCTAGATACTGCAAGTTGCCGCTCAAAAGCCCGCTAAAAGTCTGTCAACGTGAGGAACGGCGCTGGCGCAGCAGACACAGGCACTGTTACTTAATGTATTAGCAGTCAAAGCCTGAAATCACCGAGTACATTGCAGTTATAACCTCATTACCTTCATTGCTACATAACATGTCGTTTACCTCACTGCACCGCCTGTCTATGCAGGGGATTTATCTCCACGTCCTGCAGTTACTTTAACCGTCTAGACAGTTACACGCAATGAAACATCAAACGCATCCTGAATGAGCTGAAGTGGCAACGTCTGAGTTTTCATCTCCCACCCGGGTTTGAAAGCAGCTCAGACTGATGGATGACAGTCTCCACTGGCTGCAAGGAGAAAACATGACAGAACTTTGGGCCGTCTCAAGCTAGTTCCTAGAGGACACGGAGCTTCACCGAACAAAACTGCCTGGAATTTGCCACGAGATAAACTATCTTACTCAGAGAGACTACAGTGCTGGTGCTGTATGAAGTGGAAACATATCGAACTGGTTAATTGAAGGCACACTGCAGGGTCACAGCATCTAGCTGTACTGCACTTGGGACTGTGTAGAGGGAGCTTTACTCTGTATCTAACCCGTGCTGTACCTGCCCTGGGAGTGGTTGATGGGGCAGTGTAGAGGGAGCTTTACTCTGTATCTAACCTTTGCTGTACCTGCCCTGGGAGTGTTTGATGGGACAGTGTAGAGGGAGCTTTACTCTGTATCTAACCCGTGCTGTACCTGCCCTGGGAGTGTTTGATGGGACAGTGTAGAGGGAGCTTTACTCTGTATCTAACCCATGCTGTACCTGCCCTGGGAGTGTTTGATGGGACAGTGTAGAGGGAGCTTTACTCTGTATCTAACCCATGCTGTACCTGCCCTGGGAGTGTTTGATGGGACAGTGTAGAGGGAGCTTTACTCTGTATCTAACCCCGTGCTGTACCTGCCCTGGGGCAGTGTAGAGGGAGCTCCTTACTTTGACGAGTGCAATGTTCAGAGAGGTAGTGCTGGGACTGTACTGCTCTGGGAATGGCGAACGGACACTGCGACACTAACTCCAGCTAACTTTGCCCCAACATAGACTCCAGATCCTGAACAAAAGCAGCCGAACCATGGAAAACGACAACCAGTGAGATGAAAGGGACCCGACGCAGTGCCACCGCGAGATTGGCCAATGCACCGCTTACCCGCCAGCTGCGCTGCTTTCACCGTGTGGTTCCTCTGCCTCTCATCGAACTCTGCCGGTACCGAGATAACGGCCTTGCTCACGGGCATCCCCAGATACTCCTCCGCCATCTTCTTCAACTCCAACAGCAACTGGGAGCTGATGTACTCGGGCGTGACGCGCAATGATTCGTTAGCAGAAACGGAGAACTCCGCATCACCCTTATTGTACAAGACCTGTAAGACGGGAATATACAGTTTGCTCAATACTCTGTAGATGAAAAAAACACCAAAACACTCCTTGTGGGATACTCCTAATCAACCTCAAAGTGCTCCTATTCTGTAACCAGACCTGTACCCACCAGTACTGTACCCCAGTGTTATAGTGACAGACCTGTACCCACCAGTACTGTACCCCAGTGTTATAGTGACAGACCTGTACCCACCAGTACTGTACCCCAGTGTTAGTGACAGACCTGTACCCACCAGTACTGTACCCCAGTGTTATAGTGACAGACCTGTACCCACCAGTACTGTACCCCAGTGTTATAGTGACAGACCTGTACCCACCAGTACTGTACCCCAGTGTTATAGTGACAGACCTGTACCCACCAGTACTGTACCCCAGTGTTATAGTGACAGACCTGTACCCACCAGTACTGTACCCCAGTGTTAGTGACAGACCTGTACCCACCAGTACTGTACCCCGGTGTTATACAGCGACAGACCTGTACCCACCAGTACTGTACCCCAGTGTTATACAGTAACAGACCTGTACCCACCAGTACTGTACCCCAGTGTTATAGTGACAGACCCGTACCCACCAGTACTGTACCCCAGTGTTAGTGAGACCTGTACCCAGCAGTACCGTACCCGTTATACAGTAACAGACTTGTACCCACCAGTACTGTACACGTGTTATACAGTAACAGACCTGTACCCACAAGTACTGTACCCCAGCGTTATACAGTGACAGACCGTCCCCACCAGTACTGTACCTGTTAGTGACAGACCTGTATCCAACCATACTATACCCGCATTAGTGACAGACCTGTACCCGCCAGTACTGTACCCATGTTCAGCAATGACAGACCTGTCCCCACCAGTACTGTACCCGTATTATACAGTGAGACTTGTACCCACTAGTACTGTACCAGTTATAGTGAGACCTGTACCCACCAGTACTGTACCCGTGTTATACAGTGACACCTGTACCCACCAGTACTGTACCCGTGTTACAGTGACAGACCTGTACCCACCAGTACTGTACCCGTGTTACAGCGACAGACCTGTACCCACCAGTACTGTACCCGTGTTTCAGCGACAGACCTGTACCCACCAGTACTGCACCCCAGTGTTATAGTGATAGACCTGTCCCCACCAGTAGTACCCGTTTTATACAGTGACAGACCCGTACCCACCAGTACTGTACTCCAGTGTTATACAGCGACAGACCTGTACCCACCAGTACTGTAAACCAGTGTTATACAGTGACAGACCTGTACCCACCAGTACTGTACCCCAGTGTTATACAGCGACAGACCTGTACCCACCAGTACTGTACCCCAGTGTTATACAGGGACAGACCTGTACCCACTAGTACTATACCCCAGTGTTATACAGGGACAGACCTGTACCCACCAGTACTGTACCCCAGTGTTATACAGCGACAGACCTGTACCCACCAGTACTGTACCCCAGTGTTATACAGTAACAGACCTGTACCCACCAGTACTGTACCCCAGTGTTATACAGGGACAGACCTGTACCCACCAGTACTGTACCCCAGTGTTACACAGCGACAGACCTGTACCCACCAGTACAAAAAAAATCAGAAAGGTTAATGGAATGCTTAAGTCAAGGGGGTTCCAAGGTTTCCGACCCTTCTGCCACTGGGAACAGTTTCTCCTTATTTACTCTATCAAAACGATTCATGATTTTGAACACCTCGATTAAATCTCCCCTCAATTCTTCTCTGCTCGAAGGAGAACAATCCCAGCTTGTCCAGTCTCTCCACAGAACTGCAGTCCCTCATTCCTGGTACCATGCTGGTAAATCTCCTGTGTACCCTCTCAAAGGCCTCGTCATCCTTCCTAAAGTGCGGCCAACACTCCAGCTAGGGCCTCACCAGCGTTTCATAAAGGTTTAGCATAACTTCCTTGTTCTTGTACACTATGCCTCTATTTATAAAGCCCATGATCCCGTATGATTACCTCATCAACTTGTCCTGCCACCTTCAGGTTTGTGTATGTGAACCGGTCTTTCTGTTCCTGTACCCACTTTAAAATTGTACCATTTAGTTTATATTGCCTCTCCTCATTCTTCCTTCCAAAATGAATCGCTTCACACTTCTCCACGTTAAATTTCATCTGCCCATGTCCTCCTGAAGTTTCCCCTTAATCATCTCTGCTCCAAGAACAATCCCAGCTCCTCTACATAACCAAAGTCCCCCATCCCTGGTACCAATCTGGTTATTCGCCTCCGCACTCTCTCTCCCCAAGGCCTTGACATCCTTCCTAAAGTGCAGTACGCCCAGAATTGGAATTGATAAACAAAACGGCTTTGGCCATTACCTTAAACTGGTAGCGGCTGCTTTCGTTGCGGAGCTCCTCCGGTGTGAAGCGCTTTCCTATGAAACGCTTTGCGTCGTACACGGTGTTCAGCGGGTTGGCGTCCGCCAGTTCCTGCGCCTCGTAGCCCACCAGTATCTCCCGGTCAGTGAACGACACCACGCTCGGCAAGCTCTTCCGCCCGGCCTTGTCCGCAATCACCTCCACCATCCCAGAGCCAGGATGGAACACGCCGACCGAGCAGTAGGTGGTGCCGAGGTCCACGCCGATCACCTTCGGCTTGGGCGGGGGCAGGTACTGCTGCGCCAAGTACCCGGCCAACAGGAGGGCCAGGACAGAGGAGCCTGCAGAAACACAAGAACCCGAGTGAAAGACTGCTTCAAACCCGCCGAAGAAAATGAAACCCAAGGGAAGCTCCAGTGGGGTGACTTTCCCCTCGGAGTTTCTCCTGCGCACGTGCCCGGAAGCTCAGCAGAAACCCAACTGTGGTCGCCAGCCATGGCTCAGTGGGTAGCACTCTCGTGGGTTCAAGTCCTGCTCCAGAGACGTGAGCACATAATCCAGGCTGAGGCTCCTAGTGCCAGTGCTGAGGGAGTGCTGCACTGTCCGAGGTGCCATCTTTCGGATGAGACGTTAAACCGAGGCCCCGTCTGCTCTCTCAGGTGGGTGTAAAAAAAAATCCCATGGCACTATTGGAACAAAAGAAAGGGAATTCTCCCCGGTTTCCTGGCCAATATTTATCCCTCAACTAACTTCACGGAAAATAAAAATTATCTGGCCATTATCGTTGCTGTTTGTGGGAAGAATTGGCCAGAATCTCACTGCTGAGGAACTGGTACACTGGGCAAAAGTGTACAAAGGAAGTCCAGCCAAAGGATAGATCGGCTTGGCGATGATCCTTTGGCGTCAGCCGTAGCAGTCTCAGCTCCGAATCAGAAGGCTGTAGGTTCGAGCCCCACGCCAGAGTCTTGAGCACATCATCCAGGCGGACACTCCTGGTGCCAGTGTCGAGGGCTCGGGTGTGATCCTTTACTAGTTGAACAGCTCACAGTCTAGGCTCGCACGTGAAAGGTGGGCACATGCGCGAGGTACCAGAGGGCTCGTGGCACCCACAGAACTGCACCCAACTCCCGAAGGGGTCGGTGCTTTTGAGTGCAAGGAAGAAGACCGAGGGAGGGGCGGGGGGGGGGGGGGGGGAAAGAGAAAGAAAAGAAAAGAAAGAAAGAAAGAAAAGAGAGAAAGAGAGAGATGGAAAAACAAGGCAACAGGAAAGGGAAGATTCTAAATTTGTATCAGTTCCACAGAGCACTCCACACCAAGTTCATTTTTAATCACTTCAGCTACCAAGGATAAAACAAATTTGACATTGAGCATTATAATCGCTGTGGAGAGATTTTTCAACAGTCTTTTGTCACTTGATCAGAGCGTCACACTGTTTGCTAAACCTACATCAGGGAAGGAGAAAATAAAGTATGCTTAGTATGTGATTTGTTTTTGTGGGTCAGCCATGGTTCAGGAGTAGCACGGTCGTCTCCGAATCAGAAGGTCCTGAGTTCATGTCCCACTCCAGAGACTCGAGCACAAAAATCTAGGCCGACACTCCCAGTGCTGAGGGAGCGCTGCACTGTCGGAGGTGCCGTCTTTCGGATGAGATGTTAAACCGAGGCCCTGTCTCTCAGGTGGACGTAAAAGATCCCGCGGCACTATTTCGAAGAAGAGCAGGGGAGTTATCCCCGGTGTCCTGGGCCGACATTTATCCCTCAATCAACATCACAAAAACAGGTTATCCGGACAGTCTCACATTGCTGTTCGTGGGAGCTTGCTGTGCGCAAATTGGCTGCCGCGTTTCCTACATTACAACAGCGAGTACACTTCGAAAAGTTATTCATTAGCTGTAAAGCACTTTGAGACATCCTGAGGTTATGAAAGGCACTGTATCTTTCACCAGATTGCAGTTCACCCACCAAAACATTAAAATGATTTCCCCACCCCAGCACCCCCCAACCCCCACTCTCTGAAGAGTCCGACTCCGTGGGGGGTACAGCCCAGTTGTACCTTATTCAAGAGCCGTCGTTCATGTGTGACCCCTGGAAAGCGAGTGTCTGGAGGCTGATAGAGCATAAAAGAGGCATCCCAGCAGAGCCCCATCCTACCGCCACTCGATGCCCACGCATCCCAGCAGAGCCCCATCCTACCGCCACTCGATGCCCACGCATCCCAGCAGGGGGTCAACTGAACAATGAACAGAAGCAGGACTCCTCCTGGCTCGTTGTATCCCATCTCCGGCCAAGGAGGACACTTGTCGCCCCCAGTTATGGTGGACAGTAAAGATCCCGTGGTACCATCCTAAAGAGAAGGGAGTTCTCCCGGAGTCCTTGCTGACATTCCTTCTTCAGCCAACGAAAAGGGGAAAATTGGAGGGGAAATTTACCCCCCCCAACCCCCCCAAATATAACCCTCAATCTGCCCACTTAATTTCAGATGCTGAGCAGAGTCACAGCATTGAGTCTCAGTGTAAACTGTACTAGAGGGTACACTGCTGCGGGTATGCTCAATGCCTGGAACACTAACACGTGGGTATATTCAATGCTTGGTGCAGTAACTATTATTATAATTCATTCTCGGGCTGTGGGCATCGTTGGAAATGCCAAGTTTATTGCCCATCCCTCGATGCCCTGCTTCGATACAACTGAGTGGCCACTTCAGAGGGCAGTTATGAATCAACCACGTTGGTGTGGGACTGGAGTCACATGTAGGCCCAGACCGGGTACGGACGGCAGGTTTCCTTCCCTAAAGGACATCAGTGAACCAGTTGAATTTTTACGACAATCCGACATCTTCATGGTCACTTTTACTGACACCAGCTTTTTATTTACAGATTATTTTTTAATTTTTTTTAATAAACCGAATTCAAATTCAAAGTTCAGAGTTTTGAACCCTCTAGATCACTAGTCCAGTGACAGAACCACTACACTACCATAATCCCTTGAATATATAGTGTCTGGTACAGTAAGAGGTGGGTATATTCAATGCCCGGTACAACACTCTCCCTTTCAACTTCAAACATCGTTTTATTTTCTCAGAAGGACTTGCATTGCCAACACAAATGTCACCTTTTTAAATCAACAACTGCCAAACACATTGGATCTTATCTGAACAAAAAATAGAGTTAGGGTGGGACTGAAGGAACCTTCGCAGGGTGCAGTTACAAATACCGTAATGTCACTGTGAGCTTAGTGACCTTCAAATACACTTTAAAGAAATGATGCTAACTTTAGAGGAACTTTTCCCCCCTCTCTTCCCCTGAAGACACTGATTCAACCTGGGGAGCTTTTGCCCCTTCAGTACTCACCCAAGTGGCCACTGGTCTTGTGTGAGCCGACACGATGAGTGTCAGCAGGCTATTTGACCATGGGGGCATCGCAGCGGAGCCAGATCCTGCACTCACCCACAAACACACGCAGGATATACATGTACAATATCTACATAATATATACACAAAGAAAGACTTGCATTTCTATAGCGCCTTTCACAACCGCCAGATGTCCCAAAGCGCTTTACAGCCAATTAAGTAATTTTGAAGCATAGTCACTGTTGTAATGTAGGAAATGCAGCAGCCAATTTGCGCACAGCAAGCTCCCACAAACAGCAATGTGATAATGACTAGATAATCTGTTTTTGTTATGGTAATGTCATTGAAACGTATAAAATTCTGTCAGGTCTGGACAGACTGGATGCAGGGAGGATGTTTCCGATGGCCGGGGAGTCCAGAACCAGGGGTCATAGTCCTAAATGGCTTATCCTTAGACTGAGATGAGGAGGAATTTCTTCACCCAGAGAGTGGTGAACCTGTGGAATTCTCTGCCACAGAGGGCGGTTGAGGCCAGTTCATTAAATATATTCAAGAAGGAGTTGGATATATTTCTTAAGGCTAAAGGGATCAAGGGATATGGGGAGAAAGCAGGGACAGGGTACTGAATTTGGATGATCAGCCATGATCTCATTAAATGGCGGAGCGGGCTCGAGGGGCCGAATGGCCTACTCCTGCTCCTATCTTCTATGTTTCTATAGGACAATGAGATCTATTATAGATTTGAGATATATTGTTCCATAAGCAATGTTACTATAAGGATGATATAGAAACATAGAAGATAGGAGGAGTAGGCCATTCGGCCCTTCGCGCCTGCTCTGCCATTTAATGAGATCATGGCTGATCATCCAAACTCAGTACCCTGTCCCTGCTTTCTCCCCATATCCCTTGATCCCTTTAGCCTTAAGAAATATATCCAACTCTTTCTTGCATATATTTAATTAACTGGCCTCCACCGCCCTCTGCGGCAGAGAATTCCACAGGTTCACCACTCTCTGGGTGAAGAAATTCCTCCTCATCTCAGTCCTAAATGGCTTACCCCTTATCCTTAGACTGTGACCCCTGGCTCTGGACTCCCCGGCCATCGGAAACATCCTTCCTGCATCTAGTCTGTCCAGGCCTGACAGAATTTTATAGGTTTCGATGAGATCCCCTCTCAATCTTCTAAACTCCAGCGAGTATAAGCCCAATCGACACAATCTCTCCTCAAACGTCATTCCTGCCATCCCAGAGATAGATTAGATATGATATTCCTCTATTAGCATGGCATTAATTACTAATATATTTAATAGATATAACAGATGTCGCTCTATAAACAGAGTTACAATCGGGATGAGATTTATATTATACATATTGAAGTATTGCTCTATAAGCAGTTTCTATAGGGAGGAGGTATGTTATAGATATTTTTATATATAACGAGGTATTGCTCTATAAGCAGTGTTACTATATATATATTAGGGAGGGATATATATTAGAAAGACTTGCTTAACAATAGAGATCCCGGGCACCGGGAGAGACCCCGGGCGAGAGACACCGGGAGAGAGACCCCGGGAGAGAGACACCGGGCGAGAGACACCGGGAGAGAGACACCGGGCGAGAGACACCGGGAGAGACCCCGGGCAGAGGCCCCGGGAGAGACCCCGGGCGAGAGACGCCAGGCCCCGGGACAGAGGCCCCGGGAGAGAGACACCGGGTCCTGGGACAGGGGCCTCGGGAGACACTCACCCAGGATGACCATGGCCCCGGCCATGATGCTGCGAGCTCTGAGCCGTTGATCCCCGCTCCGCTCTCAGCGCTGACTGTCTCTCCGGCCGCCGCGGGGTCTCACGGGATCTGTAGTCCCTCCGCCGGCCGGGCCCCGCCCCCACCCACTGACATCACCGCCGCCCCGGACTACAGCTCCCGGCCTGCCCCGCGCGCCCGGCTGACGACGACCTGAGAGCAGGAGGCAAGAGTGGCCCCTCGCCCTCACCGCCCCCCTGAGTGACCGCAGCGACCCCCACAGGTCGGCGGAGGATCACAGCAACCCAACCCAAACCCCTCATAAAGTTAAGATTTCTGCTGATGGACCTTTCCCGATAACGGGAAAAAGTTAAGAGATGTGGCAGGTTTTAAGCAAGAATAGAGGCACGGAAAGGTGGTTAGGGGGAAAAACAAAAAAGGGAAGGCCTGTGATAGGGTGGAAGGCATGACTGTAGTGTATGTACCTTTAAGACAGAACTACTTTTACAGCTCCTGTATACTGTAGTACCGGCTGTGACCACACCTGTATATAAGCCTTGAGCAGTCTTGAGACTACCCTACTCCAGTAAACACCTGTTGATTGTTCCTCTTTTGGTAGCACCAATCAAAAAATAAACAAATAAACTGTAACTAATAGAACTTTAAATAAATGTTAACAAATCAAATCAGAATTTGGTTATTCAAATCAATTATGCACTCCAGTCCCCGCGGCGCCCACCGGTCGCGGAAGTCCTCGAGCGTGCCGGCAGACACCGCGTGCTCCATCTCCAGGGCCACCCGGGCGCGAACATGGCCGCGGAAGAGAGGGAGGCAATCTGGCCGGACGACCCCCCTGTTGATTGTTAAGTTACAGCATCCGTGTAGTTATTGGAAAACATCATACTCTCAGAATCACGGATCTAACAGTGGCGACGAGGATGGGATGGCCAACACATGGCAACTCACTGTTGCCAGCATTCTCATCCAGAAGAGAACAGCTGTCAGTATGCCAGGGGACAGTGATGTGTGGATCCCGAGTGGTGATTCCACCCAAGTTAAGGGAGAGAGTGCTAAATGAGCTTCATGAAGGTCATCTGGGAGGGGTGAAAATGAAAAGCCTTGCTAGGGCTTATGTGTGGTGGCCGGGGATCGATCAACAAATTGAGGACTTAACCAAGAGCTGCTCAGGATGCCAAAAGGTCCAAAATGCACCACCACATGCCCCTCTACACCCATGGGAGTGGCCCTCCTCTCCATGGCAACGGGTGCATATTGATTTTGCTGGTCCATTCATGGACTCAATGTTCTTAATAGCAGTGGATGCTCACTCGAAATGGCCTGAGGTGATAAAAATGTCCTCAACCACTACAGAGAAAACGATTGCAGTCCTACGGACCATATTTGCCAGGAACGGCTTGCCAGAGCAGATTTGCTCTGATAACGGACCACAGTTTGTGTCCGAAGAGTTTCGGAAATTTATGAGAAGGAATGGGGTAAGGCATTACACATCCGCCCCGTATCATCCAGCCACAAATGGATTGGCTGAGAGGTTCGTACAAACCTTTAAAAAGGCGATAAAGGCCATGTGCGATGATGAAATTCCACTACAGCATAAGGTGGACAATTTCCTGTTAGCCTACAGAAATGCGACACATGCAGTTACCAACCAGACCCCGGCCATGATGTTCTTTAACCGAAGGTTGAGATCTCGTCTGGATTTGCTCAGACCAAATGTGCGAAGAAATGTTGAGGATAAACAATTCCAGCACATCAATGAGAAGCTGACAAGGAGCTTCAATGTAGGACAACCAATCTTGGCCCGTGACTACCGAACAGAGAAATGGCAACCCGGAACGATATGCACAAGGCAGGGGCCATTAATGTACACAGTGGATGTCAGGGAGAACATTGTGAGACGCCACGTCGATCAGATCTTAGCGTCACAGGAACGAGTCAACCCCATGTCTCGCGTACCTGGGGATGAACCCGACATACCGGTAGCATCTACCTCAGAAACAGTAGCAGTGGAAACTGATGAACTAACCGATGAAAAGGGGCCAGAATCGCCTCCACACCAAGAACAAGAACCTCAGGAAAGGCGCTATCCAGAAAGGATCAGGAAGCCGCCCCAAAGACTGAATCTATAAATGGACTATTTCTGTTTAATGTGCATGTTAAAGTGTTAATTGTTATTTGAATATTATGGGTACTGCTAATCTAAAAGGGGAGGAATTGTAGTGTATGTACCTTTAAGAGAGAACTACTTTTACAGCTCCTGTATACTGTAGTACCGGCAGTGACCACACCTGTATATAAGCCTTGAGCATGCCTCTGTACTCCCAGTCTTGAGACTACCCTCCTCCAGTAAACACCTGTTGATTGTTAAGTTACAGCATCCGTGTAGTTATTGAAAACATCATACTCTCAGAATCACGGATCTAACAATGACAAAAGGGATGATTTTCATTGTTCCACGGAAGCTCAGCATAAGCTCGAGGAACAGCACCTCATCTTCCGATTAGGCACTTTACAGCCCTCTGGACTCAACATCGAGTTCAACAATTTCAGATCATAACCTCGGCCCCCATTACATTTTTACTTATTTTTTATCCACATCTTTGTTTTGGCCTTCCCCCCCACCTTTTTTTTCTCTCCCACATGGCAGCTGTCTCCCATTCTGCCAGCGCATTTCACACCTAATCTAGAGCCGTCTTTTGTCTCCACTAGTCCGATCACCATCTCGTCTCATTTTGAATACTTCTTCACTTCTCTTTTGTTCTCTCCCAGCCTGGCCTTTTAATCTATTTCATTTCCTGTGTTTTTTCAGTCTTGACAAAGGGTTTGTCCCGAAACGTTGACTCTATTTTCTCTCCACGGATGTTGCCTGGCCTGCTGAGTTTTTCCAGTAGTAAGAGGCAGGGTGAGGCCTATTGGAGACAAAGAAGGTGATGTATGCTCAGAGGCACAGGGAAAGGCTAGAATACTCAATGAGTACTTTGTATCGATATTTAACAAGAAGTTGGATGCTGACAAAATATCGGTAGAAGTGGAAAAGGTAGAAGCAATGGAAGGGGTGAATATTGATAGACAGGACGTACTAGAAAGGCTGGGTATCCTTAGAGTGGACAAGTTACCTGGTCCAGATGGCTTGCATCCCAGGTTGCTAAGGGAATTGAGGGAGGAGATAGCGGAAGGGCTTGCCATAACTTTCCAACCTTCCCTAGATGCGGGGGAGGTGCCTGAGGATTGGAAAGTGGCAAATGCAACACCATTGTTCAAGAAAGGGTGTAAGGACAATCCTAATAACTACAGGCTGGTCAGTTTAACATCAGTGGTGGGTAAAGTTTTAGAAACAATAATCAGGGAAAAAATTAACGGGCAGTTGTGATGAGCGGCTGTTTTTCGGACTGGAGGAAGGTATACAGTGGTGTTCCTTAGGGGTCAGTTCTAGGACCATTGCTTTTCTTGATATATATTAATGACTTGGATGTGGGTGTACAGGGCACAGTTTCAAAATTTGCAGATGACACAAAACTTGGAAGTATAGTGAACAGTGAGGAGGAGAGTGATAGACTTCAGGAAGACATAGACAGGCTGGTGAAATGGGCGGACATGTGGCAGATTAAATTTAACGAAAAAGTGAGAAGTGATACATTTTCATAGAAGGAATGAGCAGAGGAAATATAAACTAAAGGGTACAATCCTAAAGCGGGTGCATGAACAGAGAGACCTGGGGGTATGTGTGCACAAATCGTTGAAGGTGGCAGGGCAGGTTGAGAAAGCGGTTAAAAAAGCATACAGGATACTGGGCTTCATGAATAGAGGTATAGAGTACAAAAGCAAGGAAGTTATGATAAACCTGTATCAGCCTGGTTCGGCCTCAACTGGAGTATTGTGTCCAATTCTGGGCACCGCACTTTAGGAAGGATGTGAAGGCCTTAGAGAGGGTGCAGAAAAGATTTACAAGAATGATTCCAGGGATGAGGGACTTCAGTTACGTGGATAGACTGGAGAAGCTGGGGTTGTTCTCCTTAGAGCAGAGGAGGTTGAGAGGAGATTTGATAGAGGTGTTCAAAATCATGAGGGGTCTAGACAGAGTAGATAGAGAGAAACTGTTCCCATTGGCGGAAGGGGCGAGAACCAGAGGATACACATTTAAGGTGATTGGCAGAAGAACCAAAGGCGACATGAGGAAAAACTTTTTTGCTCAGCGTGTGGTTAGTATCTGGAATGCACTGCCTGAAAGGGTCTAACATTTGCAATTCTCCAGTCCTCTGGCACCACCCCCGTTTCTAAGGAGGATTGGAAGATTATGGCCAGTAATTCTGCGATTTCTTCCTTCACTTCCCTCAATGTCCGAGAATGCATCCCATCTGGTCCTGGTAACTTATCTATGTTAAGTACAGCCAGCCTATCTAGTACCTCCACTTTATCAATTTTATTTCCCATCCGGTATCTCCTCTACCTCATCGGTCACTATGTCTATGGCAGCATCTTCTTCCTTGGTGAAGACAGATGCAAAGTATTCATTTAGCACCTCAGCCATGCCCTCTGCCTCCATGCGTAGGCCTCCTTTTTGGTCCCTAATCAGCCCCACCCCTCCTCTTACTGCCCGTTTACTATTTATATGCCTATAGAAGACTTTTGGATTACCTTTTATGTTAGCTGCCATTCTATTCTCATACCCTCTCTTTGCCCCTCTTATTTTCTTTTTCACTTCTCCTCTGAACTTTCTTTATTTAGCCTGATTCTCAGATGTATTCTCAACCTGACATCTGTCATACGCGCTCTTTTTCTGCTTCATCTCACTCTCTATCTCTTTCGTCATCCAGGGAGCTCTGACTTTAGTTGCCCTACCTTTCCCCCTAGTGGGAATGTACCTCGACTGTACCCGAACTATTTCCTCTTGAAAGGCAGCCCATTGTTCCATTACAGTTTTGCCTGCCAATCTTTGATTCCAGTTTACCCGGGCCAGATCCGTTCTCACCCCACTGAAATTGGCCTTCCTCCAGTTAAGTATTGGACACAGACCGTCCCTTTTGTTCTTTCCTCCCCTCCCCTTTCCCTGCCCCTGCATTTGCTTAAAACCTGTCACACTTCTAACTTTTTCCAGTTCTGACGAAACGGCACTGACCTGAAACGTTAATTCTGTTTCTCTCTCTCCACAGATGCTGCCTGACCTGCCGAGTGTTTCCAGCATTTTCTGTTTTTATTTCAGAACATATTTCTACTGGGTTTCCACTCCATAAAGACAGAAATCTAATTTTTCATCTCAATTGAGGCCTCCCCACTTTCAGCCCCTGGTTCTCGCCAATTTATTTTTTTTAAATTTCATTCTCAACAGCAACTTGTATTTATATAGCGCCTTTAACATAGTAAAATGGCCAAAGGTGCTTCTCAGGAGCGATTATCAAACAAAATTTGACACTGAGCCCCATAAGTAGATGTTAAGACAGGTGACCAAAGGCTTGGGTAAAGGAGGAGAGAGAGAGGCGGAGAGGTTTAGGGAGGGAATTCCAGAGCTTAGGACCCAGGCAGCTGAAGACACGGCCACCAAAGGTGGAGCGATTAAAATTGGAGATGCGTAAGAGGCCAGAATTTGAGGAGCCAAAGTTCTCAGAGGGTTGTAGGGCTGGAGGGGATTAGAGAGATAGGGAGGGGTGAGGCCACGGAGGGATTTGAAAACAAAGATGAGAATTTTTAAATTGTGGTGCTGCCGAACCAGGAGCCAATGTAGGTCAGCGAACACAGGGGTGATGGGTAAACGGGACTGGGTGCGAGTTAGGACACGGGGCAGCGAACACAGGGGTGATGGGTAAACGGGACTGGGTGCGAGTTAGGACACGGGGCAGCGAACACAGGGGTGATGGGTAAACGGGACTGGGTGCGAGTTAGGACACGGGGCAGTGAGCACAGGGGTGATGGGTAAACGGGACTGGGTGCGAGTTAAGACACGGGGCAGCAAACACAGGGGTGATGGGTAAACGGGACTTGGTGCGAGTTAGGACACGGGGCAGCGAACACAGGGGTGATGGGTAAACGGGACTGGGTGCGAGTTAGGACACGGGGCAGCGAACACAGGGGTGATGGGTAAACGGGACTGGGTGCGAGTTAGGACACGGGGCAGCGAACACAGGGGTGATGGGTAAACGAGACTGGGTGCGAGTTAGGACACGGGGCAGCGAACACAGGGGTGATGGGTAAATGGGACTGGGTGCGAGTTAGGACACGGGGCAGCGAGCACAGGGGTGATGGGTAAACGGGACTGGGTGCGAGTTAGGACACGGGGCAGCGAGCACAGGGGTGACGGGTAAACAGGACTTGGTGCGAGTTAGGACACAGACAGCACAGTTTTGGATGAGCTCAACTTTATGGAGGGTGGAAGACGGGAGGCCGGCCAGGAGTGCATTGGAATAGTCGAGTCTGGAGGCCACAAAAGCATGGATGAGGGTTTCAGCAGCAGATGAGCTGAGGCGGGGCAAAGACAGGCAATGTTACGGAGATGGAAATAATGGTGTGGCTATGTCGTTGGAAGCTCATCTCGGGGTCAAATATGACACCAAGGTTGCGAACAAGCTGGTTCAGCTTCAGACAGTTGCTAGGGAGAGAGGTGGAGTTGGTGGCTCAGGAACAGAGTTTGTGGCGGGGAACGAAGACAATGGCTTCGGATTTCCCAATAATTAGTTGGAGGAAATTTCTGATCATCCAGTACTGGAGTCTGACAAATCAGAGACAGTGAAGGGTTCGAGAGAAGTGGTGGTGAGGTAGAGCTGGGTGACGTTAGCGTACATGTTTTTAGGGGCGTCTTAAAGGACAGAGAGAGCTCGAGCGATGGAGAGGTTTAGGGAGGGAATTCCAGAGCTTAGGTTCTAGGCAGCTGAAGGCACAGCCGCCAATGGTGGAGCAATTAAAACTGGGGATGCGCAAGAGGCCAGAATTGGAGGAGAACAGAGATCTCAAAGAGATATAGGGTTGGAGGAGGTTATAGAAATAGGGAGGTGCGAAGCCATGGAGAAAAATGGAAATCGCTGGCAAGGCCAGCATTTATTGCGCATCCCTAGTTGCGCCTTGAGAAGGTGGTGGTGAGCCGCCTTCTTGAACCGCTGCAGTCCGTGTGGTGAAGATACTCCCACAGTGCTGTTAGGTAGGGAGTTCCAGGATTTTGACCCAGCGATGATGAAGGAACGGCGATTTACTTCCAAGTCAGGATTGTGTGTGACTTGGAGGGGAACTTGGAGGTGGTGGTGTTCCCATGTGCCTGCTGCCCTTGTCCTTCTAGGTGGAAGAGGTCACGGGTTTGGCAGGTGCTGCCGAAGAAGCTTTGGCGAGTTGCTGCAGTGCATCTTGTAGATGGTACACACTGCAGCCACGGTGCGCCGGTGGTGGAGGGAGTGAGTGTTTAAGCCGGTGGATGGGGTGCCAATCTATCTTGGTCCTGAATAGTGTCGATATTTATATTTAACTGAGGTTCTTTGCCATCGCCGTAACAAAATCCCAGCAGGTACGCCCACAGTGGGCCGGGGGTAAACTAAAGCTGAGCTAAAAGTGGAGCCTGAAGAAAGTTTGAGTTTAATCTGACAGCCTGCAGGCCTGTGCAACCACCGAGATCATTTTGAGAGGTTCTGATTCCCAACGGAAATAACATAAGAAATAAGAGCAGGAGTCGGCCACACAGCCCCTCGAGCCTGCTCCGCCATTCAATAAGATCATGGCTGATCTGCTACCTCAACTCCACTTCCTCGCCCAATCCCCATATCCCTTGATTCTCCTGGAGTCCAAAAATTCCTTTGTTTGCCATTGTAATGGGGAAAAAAAGAAAGTCTTGCAATTCTACAGCACCTTTAATGATCCCAAAGCCCGTTGCAGCCAATGAAGTACTTTTGAACTGTAGTCACTATTGTACAAACGTAGCCTCGGTTTAAGGTCTCATCTGAAAGACAGGACCTGTGACAGTGCTGCACTCCCCCAGTACTGCACCGGAATGTCAGCCTAGATTATGTGCTCAAGTCTGGGACTTGAACCCACAACCTTCTGACTCAGAGGCGAGAGAGTGATTAAAATATGCCTCGAAATTCAAAGGGCTGTGGATGTTGAATCGTTGAGTATATTCAAGGCTGGGATAGATAGATTTTTGGACTCTAGGGTAATCAAGGGATATGGAGATCGGGCGGGAAAGTGTAGTTGAGGTCGATGATCAGCCATGATCTTATTGAATGGCGGAGCAGGCTCGAGGGGCCGAATGGCCAACTCCTGCTCCTATTTCTTATATTCTTATGTTCTTATGAAGCGGATACTCCTGGGAGGTGGCCTTGGATGTTTTGGAGGCAGAAGAACATGGATTGGATCATCACTCAGCGAACTCCTCAGTGACAACTGCAAGGGGCACCAGCCCTTAACAGTTCATTGAAAATTTATCATCTGGACACGGAACATCAGTTACGTGGAGAGACTCGAGATCGGGAATTGTCCTCTTTAGAGCAGAGAAGGTTACGGGGAGATTTAATAGAGGCGTTCAAAATCATGAGGTGTTTCAATAGAGTAAATAGTTTCCAGTGGCAGAAGGGTCAGTAACCAGGTGACACACATTTAATATAATTGGCAAAAGAACCAGGGGAGAGATGAGATTTTTGTTTACACAGCAAGTTGTAATGATCTGGAATGCACTTCCTGAATATGTATCCAACACATTAATGTCTCTGTATCCCACATTTTTCTGACTCTGTATCCTACAGATTCCTGACTGTGTATTTATCATATAGATTTCAGAATGTCTTTGTATCATACAGATTTCTGATTGTGCCTGTATCCTATAGATTCCAAACTGTATTTGTACCATACAGATTCTCGTCGGGCTCTGTGTCCTACAGATTGCAGACTGTTTCTGTACTCTACAGATTCCGCACTTGCTTTGTATCCTACAGATTCTTACCTGACTTTCGATCCATGTTGCTTCGGTCTAGCATTTACAAAAGTATTTTTTTCTGCCCCGTTGTTTGATCCCTGCACCAGTCTCCAGCCAAGAGAACAAGACGAGTAAGTACAGAGATCTCGATATATACACCTTCCTGAGTAGCCACAAGGAGGAGTAAGCGAGCAACCTTTGCTCATTGAATTTCCTGCTTCAGTGAAGTGCGTGTGGGCTTTGCCTTCCCCCAGATGACTCAGTGCCATTGCAGCTTGGGTGAAAACCATCATGGTACAAACCCACCCTACTTACCATTGTTTTTCTTTAAATCGTACTCCTGGTAAACACAACACTGGTTAGAACTCAGCTAGAGTATTGTGTCCACATTCTGAACACCACACTCGGGGAAAAATTCGGTTGTTTTGCGTCTCCCGTTAGCGCCCTAAGAGGACGCTAACGGGGCGCAAAGCAACTAACGCCCGGGCACGGCGCCGCCTACGCTTCCCACGAAATTTAGCGGGAGGTTAGCGGTGGCGGTAACCGGTAGCGCCCCGCAACGCTGCACTGCCAGCGATGATGTCATCACCGTGCGCAGCAGCCCGCTCGCACCCCAGCCGCGATCTTCGGGAGCGCCTCCTGACTTACCGCCGGACGCTATGTCCGATGGGGTCAGGGGGGCCTACCTGCGGCCGGGGTGGCGCAAATTAAAGGCGAGGTGCCGGGCGGCCATTTTTGTTGCTGGCCGCCTGCCAGCACCTGCCCTCTCTGCCGCCCCCGGCCTCCTGAGCAGCCCCCGCAGAGTGCCGGCTGCGCTCCATGAGCCCGGCACTTCTCTTGAGTGCTGGGCTCTTTTGCCGGCACTCCCGATCCCCAGGGGCCCAGCTGGGCCCCGGGTCGCACTGCGCTAGGCCCCTCCCCTTTAAGAAGGGGAGGAAGGCCTGCAATACCACGGCGCATGGCGCTGTGGCACGTAGCGCCGCGATATTCCCTCGCAGCGCCCCAAGAGGGAGGAGGGCCCTTCCAATAGCGCCCCACTTCCCTCTTGGGGCGCTACCACTTAATTTCCGCCGCGGGGGCACTAATTTTTCCGGGGTACCCTGGCGAAGCTGGGACGCTACTCAATTTTTAGCCCTCAAGGTTTTGGAGAGGGTGCAGTGGAAATTTGCCAGAATGGCACCAGGGATGAGGGACTTCAGTTATTTGCAGAGACTGGAGAAGCTGGGATTGTTCTCCTTAGAGCAGAGAAGGTTATGGGGAGATTTAATAGAGGTGTTCAAAATTATGAGGAGTTTTGATAGAGTAGGTAGGGAGAATAGGGAGGTCACTTATCACTTGGAGGGTGCGAGTGTGGGTGGGGTAGAGGAGCAAAGGGATCTCGGAGTACAAATACACAAATCACTAAAAGTTGCGACACCAGTGAGCAAGGCCATAAAAAAGCAACCCAAGCACTAGGGTTTATTTCTAGAGGGATAGAATTGACAAGTAGGGAAGTTATGCTAAACCTGTATCGAACCTTGGTTAGACCACACTTGGAGTACTGCGTACAGTTCTGGTCGCCATATTATAAAAAGGATATAGAGGCACTGGAGAGGGTGCAGAGAAGATTTACAAGGATGATAATAGAATTGCGAGGGTACACATATCAGGAAAGGATGAACGGGCTGGGTCTCTTTTCTCTTGAAAAAAGAAGGCTGAGGGGCGACCTAATAGAGATCTTTAAAATTATGATCAATTTTGATAGAGTGGATACAGAGGCGATGTTTCCACTTGTGGGGGAGAACAGAACTAGGGGCCATCAATATAAGATAGTCACCAAGAAATCCAATAGGGAATTCAGGAGAAACTTCTTTACCCAGAGAGTGGTGAGAATGTGGAACTCGCTGCCACAGGGAGTGGTTGAAGCGAATAGTATCGATGTATTTAAGGGGAGGCTCGACAAGCATATGAGGGAGAAGGGAATAGAGGGTTATGTTGATGGATTTAGATGAGGAAAGACGGGAGGAGGCTCGAGTGGAGCATAAACATCGGCATGAACTGGTTGGGCCGGATATCCTAAGTAATCCTCTGTAAATTGGGCTAGAAATTTGGTATGTTAGCGCCTCCCATTAGCACCTGGCAGGGGCGCTAATGGGGCGCTGAGTGGTTAGCGCCCGGGCATGTTGAATGCAGCGACGCCCGCGAACGTCAGTGCCGGTTAACGCCTGGGCCTCTAGCGCCTCACAAATCGTGATGTCATAAAGTGCGCAGCGCCCCGTTATCGCCCCGGATGGAAAATTCACTCACGCCCCCTGCTTTATCGCCTCGCGCCGACAACACCAGCAAGAGGAGGCGTTGCGAACTTGGCCAGCTGCTTCGGGAGCGGTAATTAAAGGGAGTGCTTTTCAGCTCGCGCAACCTTTATTATTTGCAGCAGTCTGGTGCCTGCGCAAAGTTTCTAATGCTCCATTGGTGCGAGATGTCCGAGCCCTCCACTTTGTGAGAATGTTTGGGGCTGTCATGGCAGTCGCCCAGTTCGCCTTGCAAAACAGAACCGAGGACAACTAGCTTGTGCAGCATCATTGGCCCTTCCCTTTAGGCGAGGGAAGCAGCCTCTGTGCTGAAAGAGCGTCGTTCACAATGCGCTCAAAATTGTTTAGCGCTCTGCCGCTGCCGCTACCGCCCCGCTCTCGGACTTTAGCGCCCTAAGAGAAGTGTTTAGCGCTTGATTTAGCGCTCCACTTCCCTCTTGGAGCGCTAAAACTGAATTTCACGGTAGCCGAGAATGATTAGCGCCTGGCGCTAATTTTTCATCTTTCAAAGTTTTAGCGCCCCAAGCGGGGCTATACCGAATTTCTCCCCCATTGTTTTAATTGGCAGGAGGGTCGGGAACCAGAGGACACAGATTTAAGATCATTGGCAAAAGAACCAGAGGAGGAGATGAGGAGAATTTTTTTTTACGCAGCGAGTTGTTACGATCTGGAATGCGCTGCCTGAAAGGACGGTGGAAGCAGATTCAGTAATAACTTCCAGAAGGAAATTGGATAAATACTCAAAAAGTAAAAATTTGCAGGGCTGTGGGGGAAGAGCAGGGTGAGTGGGACTAATTGGAGAGCTCTTTCAAAGAGCCGGCACAGGCTCGATGGGATGAATTTAAATGGCCTTGTTTTAAAATTCTCATCCGTGTTTTCAAATCCTTCCATGGCCTCACCCCATCCTATCTCTGTGACCTCCTCTAACCCTATAATCCCCCTAGACTTCTGCGCTCTGCCTATTCTGCCCTCTTGCGCATCCCCGATTTTAATCGCTCCACCATTGGTGGCCATGCCTTCTGTTGCCTGGGTCCTAAGCTCTGGAATTCCCTTCCTAAACCTCTCCGCCTCTCTACCTCTCTTTCCTCCTTTAAGATGCTCCTTAAAATCTACCTCTTTGACCAAGCTTTTGGTCACCTGCCCTACTATCTCTTTATATGGCTCAGTGTCAAATTTTATTTGATAATTGCTCCTGTGAAACACCTTGGGAGGCTTTACTACCTTAAAGGTGCTATATAAATGCAAATTGTTGGTGTAACAAGGTAAAAGAGACAAACAGAAATCCCGTCGGAGAGAGGAGCAGGACATTTTGAGTTGGGGCATTGTTCGACAAGAAGGGGCGGTGAATTAAACACTAATACAAAAAAGGCAAAACACTGCGGATGCTGGAAACCTGAAATAAACAGGTAGACATTCGATTGCCCCCGAAAACAGGCGCGGAGATTGTGATGCGGGATCAACCCGCGCCCGTTCAAAGTAATGCAGGCAGGATGCAAACTTTGTGCTGCCCGCTGATTAACATGATTGTGGCGTTCAGCCCAGCACTGAATGCACTGCTGAGTGGCTGCAGGCTCAGCAGGGGGCCCAAGTTTGTGCGAGGCTAGCACCAATTAAAGCTAGCCTGCACTTCTTAAAGGCAGCCTGCACCTCTTAAAGGGGAGGTGTATTCTGGCTGCAGCAGGTGAATCAACTGGCTGAGGAACAGAGACTGAGCAGGAAAAAGTACTACTGATGGCACAACAGGAGAGAGAGCGTGCTCCAAAGTTCTCAGACGCAGCACTGGAGGTCTTGGTGCAGGAGGTGGATAGGAGGAGAGAGGTGTTGTTTCCACAGGGGGCCAGGAGGCCCTCCAAGCAAATTCAGAAAAGGCAATGGGAGCAGATAGCCATCATGGTGAATGCCAGCAGTATATCCCCGAGGACCTTGATGCAGTGCAGGAAGAAGTTTAGTGACCTCACACGAGTGGTCAAAGTCAGTGAATTCATCTTCAAATGCCATATCCCACTAGCCTCACACACTACTCAATGCACCAGACCCCCATCACTCACCTACCAACAATCTCTACCAAACACGACTCATCCCTCACATTCATAGCTTCACCTCATCCTCACACACCTAGCACTGCTGCAAGCCTCACACGCACATCTCATAGCTTGCACACACTGGCAGCTATTCAACCATGACAGGCACATCACCCAAACGCATTGCACCACACTCATCGACACACTTCCATTTCTCTTGCAGGACAAGGTGGCTCACGACTGGAGACAGCAGAACCAAACCAGCGGGGACAGGCGCACCCGCATTACCTTACCCCGATGGAGGAGATATTGCTGCCCATTATTGGGAGGGCCATCGCTGAGCCGGTGGCCAGTGGCAGGGCTGAAACAACACAAGATGCCAGTATCCACATATGTAATCTTCCTTCTCACATCCCACTTCCCCCTCATCCCATGATCTGTTCTGATTTACAAGCTGCACATGGTGTAAGCGTGCACCTCTTGCTTTCCCCCCCTCCCCTCACCTTACACCACCTTACCCTTGTGCCTTTCTCCTTTCAGATAGCCAAGAACTGCCACCTGGCCAGGCACTGGTGGAGGAGCAGGAAATGGAAGAGCACCAAGACACTGATGATGAAGCCACAACACCGTCACATGATTTCACACTCGCAGAAACCAGCTCAGATACTGACACTCCGCGTACTTTAGAGGATAGGTTAGAGGCGGGGTCTGCACGTGGTGAGACACTGGGCACGAGTGGCCTGCAGAAAGGGCAGGGGGAAAGGGTAGTGCAGGTGCCAGCTCCCCAGAGGGCAGGGTCACACACGAGGTCTACTGCAGAGAACTCAGATGAGGACTTTGATGGGACGGCCTGCAGAAGAACACTGATGGGTACACACAATGAAATGCTTGGTGCATTGGCAGGCCTGCCAGAAAGCCTGAGTGCAATGTCAGGGAGCATGGAGGAGTCTGGCACCAACCTTGCACAGGGCTTTGCGCAGAGCTTGGAACCCATGATTTCCAGCATGGAAGGGGTGGGCAGATCCATTAGCGCACTTGTGGACCCAAAGATGATGCCGCATCTGATGGCCGAAGTCTCAGCTTCCATTGCAGCACAAACAGCAGCCGCCCAATGTCTGAGTGCTGCAGTGGAAGCTCAGACTGAAGTCATACAAACTCAGCTTGCTGCCTCACAAGCTCGGACTGCTGCCATTGTCACTGGGTTTAGCAGTGTGGAAAGGGGCTTGCAGGGTGTCACAGCATTCCAGCAATCTGTCCTCCAATAGATTACTAGGATTGCTGAGGCACCGCCCTGGGGGAGTGGCAGTGGCTCCGTGGAGGTCGACCTTGCTGTCCTCTCTCAGGATGACAGCATTCGTCCTCTCACCACTGCCACTCCGCCAGTGCCCTTGGTGTTGGCTGTCAGCCAGCCAGCACAGACTGCTACCGACCAGGCCGAGATGGTGCAGTCTACAGCTGGGCCTTCTAGGCCCAGAGCTGCTCGAGGTCATCCTGCAAGGCCGTCTGCAGTCTCCCCCACTGAAGGTCAGCAGCCTTCCACCAGCCATGCTGCAGCCACTGGGGTAGCACTGCGTAGGAGCACTAGGACAGGCAACGGCACACGGAAGACAGGCACGAAGGGAATGCACAGGGTGATTAGTTGACTTTGTTATGTAATATTAGATGGACTGCTGCATAGCGTTGGTTTGGAATGTTTCTTTTGTGGTGGCTTTTATTTCAGCATTGTGGCCAAGAGGACGCTGTAATGGTCCGGAACAGAGGGAAGGGAAGGTTTGTGACTGTTGTACAATGGGGATTTGGGGTTGTGTTCAGTGGAACTGTAGTTGACTGAGGTGATCATGGTCATCCCGGCCGGAGGCGGGGTGCTGGTTGTCTCCTTCCTTGCTTCTGCTCCTCCTCCTCCTCTTCCTCCTCCTCCTCCTCCCTCTGCGAGCAGCTTGTCCTCTTCTTTGCTGCCTCTGCTCCATCTCCCTGTCATGCTGCAGGCCAAGGGGGAGGACAACTACAGCACCCTTGACTGGGAGCAAGTGGTCTGACCAGAACCCTTGAAGTCAGAACCAAGGCCTTCTCCACTTGCAGCACCACTCCCTGTCACCGCACCAAATTTAAACAACTCTGGAAAGCACTAAACACTTCTACAAACTTACACAGAGTCAGTAGAAATTAATCAGCAACTAGCCTGAGAGTGGTTGCTGATCCTTTTAAATATCACGGGTGGGGGGGGTGGTCCTTGATGCTGCTGAACGCATGTCCCGCTGTGCGAGGTTAAGACAGGGCATTAGGTCCAGCATTGAGGACGAAAATGGCAGCGCTGGCGTCAAATCAGCATTGCACGCTGATTGACGTCATGATCTTCCTACTCTACATGCTCCCAGTGCCTGCCCTACCGCCCTCACCAAAATGCCGTCTGGCGTGGCCCGCACCAGAAGTGTGCGTGCGTGATGCGGACTCCATTTTTGACACAAAACGGCGCCAAAAAATCGGGCGCTACGGGGCCGAATTTCTCGTCCTAAATTCATTGTTTTTGCCGGTGTCGGTTGAGAGAGGATCGCTGACCAGGACACCTGGAGAACTCCCTGATCTTCTTCGGCACAGGCAGGTGGGGTGTCAGTTTCAATTCTCCTGCGAAGATCGGAACCTCTGACAGTGATTCACACCCTCAGTAAGGGAACTCGGCTGTCGGCCTCGTTTTTGATGTACAAAACTCCGGGAGTGGGACAGGAATCCTCAACCTTCTGACTCAAGGGCTGGAGCTCTCCCAGCAACAACAACTACCATTTATATTGCACCTCTAATGTGGAAAAATGGCCTACGGCGCTTCACGGGAATGTTATCAGACAAAAATGGAGGCCGAGCTAAAGAAAGATGTTTGGAGGGGGGCTGACCAAAAGCTTGGTCAAAGCCATGGGTTTTAAGGAAGGTCTTAAAGGAGAAGAGGGAGGTGGAGAGGTTTAAGGAGAGAATACCAGATCGTAAGGCCTAGGTGTGGTTGAAGGTACGGCTGCTAATGACAGGGCTGAGGGAGCCATGCGGATAAAGATCTCATCACCCAGCAAGCAGCAGAGCCTTTATGTGTCAGCCGTGGCTCAGTGGGCAGCGCTCTCGCCTCTGAGTCAGAAGGTTGTGGGCCCCACTCCAGAGACTTGAGCACAAAATCAAGGCTGACACTCCCAGGGCAGCACTGAGGGAGTGCTGCACTGTCAGAGGTGCACTGTGAACCATTAAACCGAGGCCTTGTCGGCTCTCTCAGGTGGCCATAAAAGATCCCATGGCACTATTTCGAAGAAGAGCAGGGGAGTTCTCCCCTGTGTCCTGGCCAATATTTATCCCTCAATCAACATCGCTAAAAACAGATTATCTGGTCATTATCACATTGCTTTTTGTGGGAGCTTGCTGTGCGCAAATTGGCTGCCACCTTTCTCACTCTCTTTCTCTCTTTCTTCCTCTCTCTCTTTCTCTCTTTCTTTCTCTCTCTTTCTCTTTCTTATTGCGAGGGGAATTGAATACAAAAGTAGGGAGGTTATGCTTCAGTTATACAGGCCATTGGTGAGACCACATCTGGAGTACTGTGTACAGTATTGGTCTCCTTATTTAAGGAAGGATGTAAATGCGTTGGAAGCAGTTCAGAGAAGGTTTACTAGATTAATACCTGGAATGGGCGGGTTGTCTTATGAGGAAAGGTTGGACAGGCTAGGCTTGTATCCACTGGAGTTTAGAAGAGTAAGAGGTGACTTGATTGAAACATAGAAGATCCTGAGGGGTCTGGACAGGGTGGATGTGGAGAGGATGTTTCCTCTTGTGGGAGAATCTAGAACTAGGGGTCACTGTTTAAAAATAAGGGGTCGCCCATTTCAGACAGAGATGAGGAGCAATTTTTTCTCACAGAGGGTCGTGAGTCTTTGGAACTCTCTTCCTCAGAGGGCAGTGGAAGCAGAGTCTTTGAATATTTTTAAGGCAGAGGTAGATAGATTCTTGATAACCAAGGGGGTGAAAGGTTATCGGGGGTAGGCGGGAATGTGGAGTAATCGGATCGACCATGATCTTATTGAATGGCGGAGCAGGCTCGAGGGGCCGAGTGGCCAACTCCTGCTCCTAATTCTTATGTTCATATGTTCTTTCATTCTCTTTCTGCCTCTCTTTCTCTCTCTCTTTTCCTTATTTCTTTCTCCTTCTTTCTCTCTTTCTCGCTTTCTTTCATTCTCTCTTTCTTTCTTTCTGAAATGGATTAAGAAAACAAATAAAAATGATACTGTTGAAAGAGTTTTTCGCTTGGCTGGATTGGGTAAAACAGCAATCTATGATTGCGAAACAGTTATATTTTACTTAAATGGAATCGCGTATTCTCCGAATTGACACAGCAGCCGGATGTGAGCAGTCAGAGGAAACGAGTAACACCTTGTGAAGCACAGAGTTTGTGTGGTTTATACCACAAAAGACATTTAAAAAATATATCTTTTTTTTAAAATACCTCTTAAATTTCCAAAAGCACATTTAGCAAAGATAGAGATGGCAAAAGAACCAGGGGGGAGTTGAGGAGAATTTTTTTTAACGCAGCGAGTTGTTATGATCTGGAATTTTTTTTAATGCAATTTTATGGGATGTGGGCGTCGCTGACAAGGCCGGCATTTATTGCCCATTCCTAGTTGCCCTCGAGAAGGTGGTGGTGAGCCTCCTTCTTGAACCACTGCAGTCCGTGTGGTGAAGGTACTCCCACAGTGCTGTTAGGGAGGGAGTTCCAGGATTCTGACCCAGCGACGATGAAGGAACAACTGATATATTTCCAAGTCAGGATGGTGTGTGACTTGGAGGGGAACTTGGAGGTGATGGTGTTCCCATGCACCTGCTGCCCTTGTCCTTCTAGGTGGAAGAGGTCACGGGTTTGGGGAGGTGCTGCCGAAGAAGCCTTGTGCTGCCTGAAAGGACGGTGGAAGCAGCTTCAATCGTAACTTTCGAAAGGGAATTGGATAAATATTTGAAAAGGAAACATTTGCAGGGCTATGGGGAAAGAGCAGGGGGCAGTGGGTTTAATTGGAGAGCTCTTTCAAAGAGCCGGCACAGGCACGACAGGCCAAATGGCCTCCTTCTATGATGTCCTGGCCATGTTTTGCCCGCACTGTGCCTGCACTCCGAAACACACACTCCACAGTGTCCGTGAGGGAAGGAAATGCTTCCGAGGAGGAGAGAACGTGGTGGATGGGGAGACGGAGATGGAGGCCAAAGATGTGGCTAGCAAGGAGAACATTAAGAAGGCTTTTGAAGGTGATGGAAAGAGGTGGAAAAGCAGGAAGATCTAAAGGTAGAGTTCCAGCGGGCAAGAGACTGAAAGAGCGTCCCTCATTGGTGGGCCTCAAGGAGTGGGGGCAGGGTTGCCAACTGTAGTTGGAGGTATTCCTGGAGACTTGATCACATGATCCCCTGCTGCCAACCGCCCCCCGGGCCAGGCTCCCGCTATTGGCCACCTGATATGCCCATCCTCGCGGTGCCCCGCCTTCCCACGGCCAATCGGAATGCGAATGGACTCTTCATTTCCCGATTGGATGATTCTTCACTGTCAGTCAAATGGCCTTTTTTTTCCAAGTCCGATAGTTTTATAACTAACAAACAAAAGTGTTCAAAGAATATTAAAACTTTTTTTAAAAGCCCCTCTGGTTTTTCTCCTGGGTTTTCTCGCTGCAGTGTCCTGGAGATTCATTTTTAATTCCTGGAGACTCCAGGGCAATCCTGGCAGTTTGGCAGCCCCTCAGTGAGGGTGACTGGAATCCACTCTCAGTGGAATGCAATGGGGTGTATATCTGGACGTACAACAACAACAACTTGCATTTATATAGCGCCTTTAATGTAGTAAAACGTCTCCAGGCGCTTTACAGGAAAATGTGACACTGAGGAGATATTTAGGACAGGGCTTGGTCAACGAGGTAGGTTTTAAGAAGCGTCTTAAAGGAGGAGAGAGAGGTAGAGAGGCGGAGAGGTTTAGGGAGGGAATTCCAGAGCTTAGGGCCGAGGCAGCTGAAGGCACGGCCGCCAATGGTGGAGCAATTAAAATCGGGGATGCTCACAAGGCCTGAATTGGAGGAGCGCAGATATGCCTGAGGGTTGTAGGGGCTGGAGGAGGTTACAGAGATAGGGAGGGGGTGAGGCCATGGAGGGATTTGAACACAAGGATGAGAATTTTAAAATCGAGGTGCTGCTTAACCGGGGGCCAATGTAGGTCAGTGAGCACAGAGGGTGTTGGGTGAACGGGACTTGGTGCGAGTTAGGACACGGGCAGCCAACTTTTTTGATGACCTCAAGTTTACGTAAGGTAGAACGTGGGAGGTCGACCAGGAGTGCGTTGGAATAGTCAATTCTAGAGGTAACAAAAGCATGAATGAAGGTTTTAGCATAGATAAGGGTGTGGTGAGACTACAAAGCATTTCCATGCTGAACCACGTAGTGTGTCTTTTTTTGGATTCCATCTCCATACAACTCAATAGCAGAAAGGCCAAAGGCATGTGTAGATTTTGTTTTCTGCTCTCCTTTGAGATGGGTGGCTCTGGTCTGAGAGATGGGCTCCACATCATTTATAAAATGTTAAAATGCCTGCGTGACCTTTCTCCGTTTACGCCACGATGTTTTGACCTGTTATTAAGGTTTTCAGTGAACTGCCAATAGAGAAACAAAAGTCAAAATTCGAGCCAAGGTCCCTGTTATAAATCTCATCATTCATTAAGAAACTACTCGTGAAATAACGCTGGACGGCCAGCTGGTGGCGCCGTCCCAGGAGTATAAATACTTGGGCGTCGGCCCCAGCTTGCCAGGGACATTTTGTAAGACAAGGAACTAGTGAAGTACAACTAGACCTCCATGTTCTGAAACAAGTTGATTAAAGCCTTGCTTTATACTCAAACCAAGGGCCTAGTGAGTTTTATTGCCGCTGTCCCTAACCCAACCAAAGGTCCCACTTCCTCCTATCCCAAGCCAGGATCACATTCCTTTTGTTTTTGTTTCTCGGTAAGGATTCAGTGAGCTTACTGCTCCATGGGGACTCTATTCCTCACTCTGTCCAGCTGCAGGATTTTCAGGGAGCTGGTAATGAGTACTGTTTTATTCATTCTCATGATGTTGCTATCAGTGGCAAGGCTGGCATTTATTGCCCATCCCTAGTTGCCCTGACAGCTGAGTGGTGGCTTACTGGGACACTTCAGAGGGCAGTTACGAGTCAAACACGTTGGCAGTCGTGCCTTCAGCTGCCAAGGCCCTGAACTCTGGAATTCCTTCCCTGAACCTCTCCGCCTCTCTTTCCTCCTTTAAGACCCTCCTTAAAACCGACCTCTTTGACCAAGCTTTTGGTCACCTGCCCTAATATCTCCTTATGTGGCTCGGTGTCAAATTGTGTTTGATAATCGCTCCTGTGAAGCGCCTTGGGACGTTTTACTAAGTTAAAGGCGCTATACTGTATAAATGCAAGTTATTGTTGTTGTTGTGTGGGGACTGGAGTCACGTGTAGGCCCAGACCGGGTAAGGACGGCAGGTTTCCTTCCCTAAAGGGACATCAGTGAACCAGTTGGGTTTTTACGACAATCTGACAGCCTCGTGGTCACTTTAATTTATACCAGATCTGAATTCAAATTCTCAAATGGCCGTGGTGGGATTAAAACTCACGGCCTCTGGATTATTATTCCAGGCCTCTGGATTACTCATCTCTCTCACAATATAAGACCAGGGCTTCCACAGTAAGAAAAAAGAAAGACTTGCATTTCTATAGAGCCTTTCACGACAACCGAACATCCCAAATACTTTACAACCAATGAAGTACAGTCATTGTTGTAATGTAGGAAACATGGAATTTGTGCACAGCAAGCTCCCACAAACAGCAGTGTGATAATAACCAGATCATCTGTTTTATTGATGTAGGGATAAATATTGGCTAGGACACCAGGGATAATTCCCCTGCTCTTACTTCGAAATAGTGCCACGGGATCTTTTGCATCCACCTGAGAGGACAGACGGGGCCTCGGTTTAACATTTCATCTGAAAGACGGCACCTACCAACAGTGCAGCGCTCCCTCAGTACTGCACTGGAGTGTCAGTCTAGATTCTTGTGCTTAGGTCTGCTGGAGTGAGACATAAACCCACAACCTTCTGACTCCGAGGCAAGGGTGTTACCAACTGAGCTATGTCTGACACAGGAGAAAGGATGGGACTTGAGTGTGATGTCCTTTGTGGTCAAATAGTTTGTCAACACGGGCATGAAGTATGGGCAAGTATTCGAGGCTGGCTGATGCAGCTGGATTTATGTCCCAGCACAAGTCAACACTTTCAGGAGAGGAGGCAGAAACAGTAGAAAAACTAAGAAGATTTCGGGGTGAACTGATCGAGGTGTTTAAGATGATTAAAGGAGTTGATAGGTTGATCGAGAGAAACTATTTCCTCTGGTGGGGGGAGTCCAGAACAAACTGGCAAAACCTTAAAATTAGAGCCAGGTCGTTCAGGGGTGATGTCAGGAAGCACTTCTTCACACAAAGGGTGGTGGAAATCTGGAACTCTCTCTCCCCAAAAAGCTGTTGAGGCCGGGGGGTCAATTGAACATTTCAACACTGAGATTGATAGAGTTTTGTTAGACAAGGGTTATTAAGGGTTACGGAACCAAGGCGGGTAAATGGAGCTGAGATACAGAGCAGCCCTGATCTACTTGAATGGCATAACAGGCTCGAGGGGCTGAATGGCCTCTTCCTGATCCTATGAACCCGAGGAATATTTCCCTTCCTGAACCGGGAATAAATGTAATTCCAAACAAGCCTCCAATCAGAATCCGTTTGACACAGTGGAGAAACGGCCATGGTTTCTGAGCACAAGATAATTGTTGGCAGCTTTATTCGCGAAACATGCACATTTAGTCTTCTACAAATATTTTTTAAATCTTATAATTTATTCACTGAGCTACGTTTAAAGAATTCAGAATGTCTTCAGATAGTTTTATTGAAGATCCGAAATGCAGAATACAACAGTAAGGAGGGAACAATTTAAGCTGGGACATAAAAACACAGGAAATTCAGAAACTATCGTGTCAAATCTACACAGATAAAATACAAAAATCTAATAAATATGTACACAGAAAAAGTTTAAACTAAGCTTAAGACACAGACTGATGAGGAGAGGGAGAGAGCAAAGGGACGTTGCTACCACCGGGTTAAAGGTCACACACCTAGGTACGCCAAACAAAATACACAAAGTCAATCGTTTTTGTTTGCATTTACCATTTGAAAAGTTAAAAGAGTAGAGCAGTGGTTGCAGTTTACTGTGTGTATAGGTATGTCTGAGTGTACGTGTCTATGTCTGTGTATATCTGTCTCTATCTGCATGTGTGTGTGTTTGTATGTGTGTGTGTATATTTGTGTATGTGTGTACGTTTGTACTCCTGCATGTATCTCTGTATCATAGAAATTTATGGCACAGAAGGAGGCCATTCGGCCCATCGTGTCTGTGCCGGCCGACAAAGAGCTCTCCAGCCCAATCCCACTTTCCAGCTCTTGGTCCGTAGCCCTGTAGGTTATCGCACTCCAAGTGCATATCCAAGTATTATTTAAATGCGATGAGGGTTTCTGCCTCTACCATCCTTTCAGGCAGTGAGTTCTAGACCCCCACCACCCTCTGGGAAAAAAGTTCTCCTCAACTCCCCTCTAATCCTTCTACCAATTACTTTAAATCTATGCCCCCTGGTTATTGACCTCTCTGCTAAGGGAAATAGATCCTTCCTATCCACTCTATCTAGGCCCCTCATAATTTTATACACCTCAATCAAGTCTCCCCTCAGCCTCCTCTGTTCCAAAGTAAACAACCCCAGCCTATCCACTCTTTCCTCATAGCTAAAGTTCCCCAGCCCAGGCAACATCCTCGTAAATCTCCCCTGTGCCCTCTTTAGTGCGATCACATCTTCCTGTAATGTCTGTACATGTGCTGCGTGTGTGTGTTTCTGCGTATGTATGCTTCTGTGTTTATTTGTATGTATGTGTGTGTCTTTGTATGTCTGCGTGTATCTGTATGTGCGTAGGATCAGCTGCAGGTACCTCAGAGTCTTTCCCAGTATGGTATTTCCCTGTGTGCCGATATGCTGTAGGGTGAATCATTAATCGTGTTGCCAGAGCTGCCACTTATAATTTTCCTTTCATGAACTTTGTAAGCCCGTAAGAATTATTTGGGAACAGGAAAAGGAAGTTAAGCCCTAACAAGCCTCTCCTTTTTTACATGGACCACCCGCACCCACCCTCAACCCTCAGTCACCTTCTCTCCCCAGGTAATGCCCAATTGCATCTTGAATCCATTTATATTCTCCACGGTGGAACTTCTGCCGGATTCTCCTGATTTCCTGCAATAACTTTGACAGAAACCACCCCCACCCCGTCCCATGAAGAAACCCCAAAGTTGCGGAAAAACCCCCCCGCGGAAATTCTACCCCCTTCAGTTCAACACTTTTCCCACCTAGCAATACCAACCCTCCAGGGTTGCGCTGGAGCCTCCAGGTATTAAAGATTAATCTCCAGTACTGCTGGGAGCAACGCCTGGGATAAAAATCATTAGGGGGCAGTTAATAAAATTGTGTGGTTCTATCATTTTCGTTGACTACTTTCATTTATTGGTTATCGAAATATTGGAGTTGGGGAAAAAAAAGGCTCTTTGACTGACAGTCTAGAGTCAGCCAATCAAGTCATGAAGAGTTTATTCGCTTTCCAACTGGCCAGTGAAGGCGGGACGCCGCGAGGATGGACGTGTCAGGCGACCATGGTGGGAGCGTTGGGGTGGGGCAGTTTGAGGTGGCATGCCATGCAATGAAACGTCCAGGAAGACATCCAACCAGAGTTGGTAACCCTTTGCCCATCACGAGCAAACATGGGTTTTGGCACAACTTCCCTCTTGGTGTTATGGTGCTTCAACAAGTGGAAAGGGTTCGACAAAATATCTCCCCATTAAAAACATCCTTTTTATGACATAGTCCTCAAGTTCAAAGGCCAAGCCATCCATTTTCACAAAGTCCACTGGCTCGTCATTACACAATCTATTTGCCTTGCCAATTCCCTATTCCCGTCTACACCCTTAGCTGGGATAAAGAAATGGAGACGCGGCCCAGCCGATTTGGAAATTTGGAAACCGCAGACGCTAAGCTTCGTCAGCTCAATCTTTGGGACATGGGAGAGGGAACCAAGATGGTGGAGAACTAGCTGCACCTCATTGTGCTGCAGGAGGTCTCTGCTGGTGCTTGGAGGGGGTGGAATGGAGGAACGCTTTCATCCCCGCGGAGCTCAAGTTCTCCAAATGCACATCCGTTAAAGGTTCAGCTTTCATCAGTTTTACTAGTCATTCGGTTTTTCCAATTTGTAACTCATCTAGCCACTCAATTGTTCCATTTTGGCATTGAGCATTGACTCAGTCAATTTGTTTAGCCAATCTTTGCACCAGCGTGGGTCACCGGTCCTAGTAGACAAGTGATCTTGGTCCGAGCGTCTCCCAGGATATCAAAGAATCATAGAATGATACAGCACAGATGGAGGCCATTTGTGTCTGTGCCGGCTCTTTGGTAGAACTGTCCAATTAGTCCCACTCCCCCGGCTCTTTCCCCATAGTCCTGTAAATTTTTCCCTTTCAAGTATTTATCCAATTTCCTTTTGAAATATAATAAACAAAATTAAACAAGGTCAAATCACAGGTCACTCATTGAGTTGAAATAATTTGCCAATCAATGAATTTTTTTTAACAGGTGTTCAGTGTTTTTGGGGAGGTCGCAGAGTGAATCCAAACTGTGCCTATCACTTTCCCTTGTAGATTCGAATTAAATAAAGGAAGCCGTGTTCAATGTGTGCCCATAGATATCAATACAAAGAGAACAAAAACCCTCTCGGTATCCACGGGCTCCCACTGCATGCTTCGAAACTGTACAACTTGATGAATCCCAATGCAATCAGTCGGCAAGGGAGGCACCTTCAACCATCTCCGGCAGGCTCTCCAAATCTAAGTCTTCTTTCCCATTGTCTGAGATTTCAGAGGTAGCGTAACATCCAGAGTCTCTGGGACACTCCATCAAGTGTGACTGGTCGGGGTTGAGGTCGGAGGGTTGACTCTGAGTTATGACATCGCTTTTCTCTTCCTCTTCACTTAGAACTGTAAAACAAAAGTCCGTAGATATCATTCTCCTTATCCATGGTGATTTGTCACGAAGTAAAGAAAGTTGGGTAATGCTGGGAGTCAGTTGGTTGTGCGTTCCAAGCCCTGCACTAATACTTGGGCAAATGCTCTGGGTTTCACTCCAGCATACGAAGGGTGTGCTGCATTATCCGAGGTGCTTTGGATGTGAAATTGATCCAAAGCCCTGACTGCCTTTCCCACCTTCTCCCCAAATCCCCAACCCCACCTACCCACCTTCTCCCCATATTCCTCAATCCCACCTACCCACCTTCTCCCCATATCCCTCAATCCCACCTACCCACAATCTCTCCGTATCCCTCAACCCCATCTACCCACCTTCTCCCCATATCCCCAACCCCACCTACCCACCTTCTCCCCATATCCCCAACCCCACCTAGCCACCATCTCCCCATATTCCTCAATCCCACGTACCCACCTTCTCCCCATATCCCTCAATCCCACCAACCCACCATCTCCCCATATCCCTCAATCCCATCTACCCACATTCTCCCCATATCCCCAACCCCACCTACCCACCATCTCCCCATATTCCTCAATCCCACCTACCCACCTTCTCCACATATCCCTCAATCCCACCTACCCACAATCTCTCCGTATCCCTCAACCCCATCTACCCACCTTCTCCCCATATCCCCAACCCCACGTACCCACCTTCTCCCCATATCCCCAACCCCACCTAGCCACCATCTCCCCATATTCCTCAATCCCACCTACCCACCTTCTCCCCATATCCCTCAATCCCACCTACCCACCATCTCCCCATATCCCTCAATCCCATCTACCCACCTTCTCCCCATATCCCCAACCCCACCTACCCACCATCTCCCCATATCCCTCAATCCCATCTACCCACCTTCTCCCCATATCCCCAACCACACCTACCCACCATCTCCCCATATCCCCAAGCCCACCTACCCACCTTCTCCCCATATCCTCAACCCCACCTACCCACCGTCTCCCCATATCCCCAACCCCACCTATGCACCTTCTCCCCATATCCCTCAACCCCACCTACCCACCTTCTCCCCATATCCCCAACCCCACCTACCCACCTTCTCCCCTTATCCCCAACCCAACCTACCCAACTTCTCCCCATATCCCCAACCCCACCTACCCACCTTCTCCCCATATCCCCAACTCCACCTACCCACCTTCTCCCCATATCCCCAACCCCACCTACCCACCTTCTCCCCTTATCCCCAACCCAACCTACCCACCTTCTCCCCATATCCCCAACCCCACCTACCCACCTTCTCCCCATATCCCCAACTCCACCTACCCACCTTCTCCCCATATCCCCAACCCCACCTACCCACCATCTCCCCATATCACTCAACCCCACCTACCCACCTTCTCCCCATATCCCCAACCCAACCTACCTACATTCTCCCCTTATCCCCAACCCCACCTACCCACCTTCTCCCCATATCCCCAACCCCACCTACCCACCATCTCCCCATATCCCCAACCCCACCTACCCACCTTCTCCTCATATCCCCAACCCCACCTACCCACCATCTCCCCATATCCCCAACCCCCCCTACCCACCTTCTCCCCATATCCCCAACACCATCTACCCACCTTCTCCCCATATCCCCAACCCCACCTACCCACCTTCTCCCCATATCCCCAACCCCACCTACCCACCTTCTCCCCATATCCCCAACACCACCTACCCACCTTCTCCCCATATCCCTCAACCCCACCTACCTATCTTCTCCCCATATCCCTCAACCCCACCTACCCACCTTCTCCCCATATCCCCAACCCCACCTACCCACCATCTCCCCATATCCCCAACCCCACCTGCCCACCTTCTCCCCATATCCCTCAACCCCACCTACCCACCTTCTCCCCATATCCCCAACCCCACCTACCCACCTTCTCCCCATATCCCTCAACCCCACCTACCCACCTTCTCCCCATATCCCCAACCCCACCTACCCATCCTCTCCCCATATCCCCAACCCCACATACCCACCTTCTCCCCATATCCCTCAACCCCACCTACCCACCTTCTCCCCATATCATCAACCCCACCTACCCACCTTCTCCCCATATCCCTCAACCCCACCTACCCACCTTCTCCCCATATCCCCAACCCCACCTACCCACCTTCTCCCCACATCCCTCAACCCCACCTACCCACCTTCTCCCCATATCCCTCAACCCCACCTACCCACCTTCTCCCCATATCCCCAACCCCATCTACCCACCTTCTCCCCACATCCCCAACCCCACCTACCCACCATCTCCCCATAACCCTGAACCCTACCTACCCACCTTCTCCCCATATCCCCAACCCCACCTACCCACCTTCTCCCCATATCCGCAACCCCACCTACCCACCATCTCCCCATATCCCTCAACCCCACCGACCCAACTTCTCCCCATATCCCCAACCCCACCTACCCACCTTCTCCCCACCTCCCTCAACCCCACCTACCGACCTTCTCCCCATATCCCTCAACCCCACCTACCCACCTTCACCCCATATCCCTCAACCCCACCTACCCACCTTCTCCCCATATCCCTCAACCCCACCAACCCACCTTCTCCCCAAAACCTCAACCCCACCTACCCACCTTCTCCCCATATCCCTCAACCCCACATACCCACCTTCTCCCCATATCCCCAACCCCACCTACCCACCTTCTCCCCATATTCCCCAACCCCACCTACCCACCATCTCCCCATATCCCTCAACCCCACCTACCCATCTTCTCCCCATATCCCCCAACCCCACCTACGCACCTTCTCCCCATATCCCCCAACCCCACCTACGCACCTTCTCCCCATATCGTCAACCCCACCTCCCCACCTTCTCCTCATATCCCTCAAACCCACCTACCCAACTTCTCCTCATATCCCTCAACCCCACCTATCCACCTTCTCCCCATATCCCCAACCCCATCTACCCACTTTCTCCCCATATCCCCAACACCACCTACCCACTTTCTCCCCATATCCCCAACCCCACCTACCCACCATCTCCCCATAGCCCCAACCCCACCTACCCACCTTCTCCCCATATCCCCAACACAATCTACCCACCTTCTCCCCATATCCCCAACCCCACCTACCCACCATCTCCCCATATCCCCAACCCCACCGACCCAGCTTCTCCCCATATCCCCAACCCCACCTACCCACCATCTCCGAATATCCCCAACCCCACCTACCCACCTTCTCCCCATATCGCCAACCCCATCTACCCACCTTCTCCCCATATCCCCAACCCCACCTACCCACCTTCTCCCCATATCCCCAACCCCAACTACCCACCTTCTCCCCATATCCCTCAACCCCACCTACCCACCTTCTCCCCATATCCCTCAACCCCACCTACCCATCTTCTCGCCATATCCCTCAACCCCACCTACCCACCATCTCCCCATATCCCTCAACCCCACCTACCCACCATCTCCCCATATCCCTCAACCCCACCTACCCATCTTCTCCCCATATCCCCCAACCCCACCTACGCACCTTCTCCCCATATCCCCCAACCCCACCTACGCACCTTCTCCCCATATCGTCAACCCCACCTCCCCACCTTCTCCTCATATCCCTCAAACCCACCTACCCAACTTCTCCTCATATCCCTCAACCCCACCTACCCACCTTCTCCCCATATCCCCAACCCCATCTACCCACTTTCTCCCCATATCCCCAACACCACCTACCCACTTTCTCCCCATATCCCCAACCCCACCTACCCACCATCTCCCCATAGCCCCAACCCCACCTACCCACCTTCTCCCCATATCCCCAACACAATCTACCCACCTTCTCCCCATATCCCCAACCCCACCTACCCACCATCTCCCCATATCCCCAACCCAACCGACCCAACTTCTCCCCATATCCCCAACCCCACCTACCCACCATCTCCGAATATCCCCAACCCCACCTACCCACCTTCTCCCCATATCCCCAACCCCATCTACCCACCTTCTCCCCATATCCCCAACCCCACCTACCCACCTTCTCCCCATATCCCCAACACCACCTTCCCACCATCTCCCCATGTCCCTCAACCCCATCTACCCACCTTCTCCCCATATCCCTCAACCCCACCTACCCACCTTCTCCCCATATCCCCAACCCCACCTACCCACCTTCTCCCCATATCCCTCAACCCCACCTACCCACCATCTCCCCATATCCCCAACCCCACCTACCCACCTTCTCCCCATATCCCCAACCCCATCTACCTACCTTCTCCCCATATCCCCAACCCCACCTACCCACCTTCTCCCCACATCCCTCAACCCCACCGATCCACCTTCTCCCCATATCCCTCAACCCCACCGACCCACCTTCTCCCCATAGCCCCAACCCCACCTACCCACCTTCTCCCCATATCCCCAACCCCACCTACCCGCCTTCTCCCCATATCCCCAACCCCACCTACCCACCTTCTCCCCATATCCCCAACCCCACCTACCCACCTTCTCCCCATATCCCTCAACCCCACCTACCCATCTTCTCCCCATATCCCTCAACCCCACCTACCTACCTTCTCCCCATATCCCCAACCCCACCTACCCACCTTCTCCCCATATCCCTCAACCCAACCTACCCACCATCTCCCCATATCCCCAACCCCACCTACCCACCTTCTCCCCATATCCCCAACCCCATCTACCTACCTTCTCCCCATAAACCTAACCCCACCTACCCACCTTCTCCCCACATCCCTCAACCCCACCGATCCACCTTCTCCCCATATCCCTCAACCCCACTGACCCACCTTCTCCCCATAGCCCCAACCCCACCTACCCACCTTCTCCCCATATCCCCAACCCCACCTACCCACCTTCTCCCCATATCCCCAACCCCACCTACCCACCTTCTCCCCATATCCCCAACCCCACCTACCCACCTTCTCCCCATATCCCTCAACCCCACCTACCCACCTTCACTCCATATCCCTCAACCCCACCTACCCACCTTCTCTCCGTATCCCTCAACCCCATCTACCCACCTTCTCCCCATATCCCCAATCCCACCTACCCACCTTCTCCCCATATCCCTCAACCCCAACTACCCACCTTCACTCCATATCCCTCAACCCCACCTACCCACCTACTCCCCATATCCCTCAACCCCATCTACCCACCTTCTCCCCATATCCCCAACCCCACCTACCTACCTTCTCCCCATATCCCTCAACCCCACCTACCCACCTTCTCCCCATATCCCTCAACCCCACCTACCCACCTTCTCCCCATATCCCTCAACCCCACCTACCCACCTTCTCCCCATGTCCCTCAACTCCACCTACCCACCATCTCCCCATATCCCCAACCCCACCCACCCACCTTCTCCCTATTTCCCTCAACCCTACCTACCCACCTTCTCCCCACATCCCTCAACCCCACCTACCCACCATCTCCACATATCCCCAACCCCATCTACCCACCATCTCCCCATATCCTCAACCCCACTTACCCACCATCTCCCCATATCCCCAACCCCACCTACCTACATTCTCCCCATATCCCTCAACCCCATCTACCCACCTTCTCCCCATATCCCCAACCCCATCTACCCACCTTCTCCCCATATCCCCAACCCCACCTACCCACCTTCTCCCCATATCCCTCAACCCACCTACCCATCTTCTCCCCATATCCCTCAACCCCATCTACCTACCTTCTCCCCATATCCCTCAACCACATCTACACACCTTCTCCCCATATCGCTCAACCCCATCTGCCCACCTTCTCCCCATATCCCTCAACCCCATCTACCTACCTTCTCCCCATATCCCTCAACCCCATCTACCCACCTTCTCCTCATATCCCTCAACCCCACCTACCTACCTTCTCCCCATATCCCTCAACCCCACCTACCCACCTTCTCCCCAAAACCCCAACCCCATCTACCCACCTTCTCCCCATATCCCTCAACCCCACCTACCCACCTTCTCCCCATATCCCTCAACCCCATCTACCCTCCTTCTCCCCATATCCCTCAACCCCACATACCCACCATCTCTCCATATCCCCAACCTCGCCTACCCACCTTCTCCCCATATCCCTCAACCGCACCTACCCACCATCTCCCCATATCCCTGAACCCCACCTACCCACCATCTCCCCATATCCCTCAACCCCACCTACCCACCATCTCCCCATAACCCTCAACCCCACCTACCCACCTTCTCCTCATATCCCTCAACCCCATCTACCCACCATCTCCCCATATCCCCAACCCCAACTACCCACCTTCTCCCCATATCCCCAACACCACCTACCCACCTTCTCCCCATATCCCCAACTCCATCTACCCACCATCTCCCCATATCCCCAACCCCACCTACCCACCTTCTCCCCATATCCCTCAACCCCATCTACCCACCCTCTCCCCATATCCCCAACCCCACCTACCCACCATCTCCCCATATCCCCAACCCCACCTACCCACCTTCTCCCCATATCCCTCAACCCCACCTACCCATCTTCTCCCCATATCCCTCAACGCCACCTACCCACCATCTCCCCATATCCCCAACCCCACCTACCCACCTTCTCCCCATATCCCTCAACCCCACCTACCCACCATCTCCCCATATCCCTCAACCCCACCTACCCACCTTCTCCCCATATCCCTCAACCCCACCTACCCACCATCTCCCCATATCCCCAACCCCACCTACCTACCTTCTCCCCATATCCCTCAACCCCACCTACCCACCATCTCCCCATATCCCCAACCCCACCTACCCAGCTTCTCCCCATATCCCTCAACCCCACCTACCCACCATCTCCCCATATCCCCAACCCCACCTACCCACCTTCACTCCATATCCCTCAACCCCATCTACCCACCTTCACTCCATATCCCTCAACCCCATCTACCCACCATCTCCCCATATCCCTCAATCCCACCTACCCACCTTCTCACCATATCCCTCAACCCCACCTACCCACCATCTCCCCATATCCCTCAACCCCATCTACCCACCGTCTCCCCATATCCCTCAATCCCACCTACCCACCTTCTCACCGTATCCCTCAACCCCACCTCCCCACAATCTCCCCATATCCCTCAAATCCATCTACCCTCCTTCTCCCCATATCCCTCATCCCCACCTACCCATCATCTCCCCATATCCCCAACCCCAGCTACCTACCTTCTCCCCATATCCCTAACCCCACCAACCTACCTTCTCCCCATACTCCTCAACCCCACCTACCCACCATCTCCCCATATCCCCAAGCCCACCTACCTACCTTCTCCCCATATCCCTCAACCCCATCTACCCACCTTCACTCCATATCCCTCAACCCCATCTACCCACCATCTCCCCATATCCCTCAACCCCACCTGCCCACAATCTCCCCATATCCCCAACCCCATCTACCCTCCTTCTCCCCATATCCCTCATCCCCACCTACCCACCATCTCCCCATATCCCCAACCCCAGCTAAATACCTTCTCCCCATATCCCCAACCCCACCTACCTACCTTCTCCCCATACTCCTCAACCCCACCTACCCACCATCTCCCCATATCCACAAGCCCACCTACCTACCTTCTCCCCATATCCCTCAACCCCATCTACCCACCTTCTCCCCATATCCCTCAACCACTTCTACCCACCTTCTCCCCATATCCCCAACCCCAGCTACCCACCTTCTCCCCATATCCCTCAACCCCACCTACCTACCATCTCCCCATATCCCCAACCCCATTTACCCACCATCTCCCCATATCCTCAACCCCACCTACCCACCATCTCCCCATATCCCTCAACCCCACCTAACTACCATCTCCCCATATCCCCAACCCCATCTACCCACCATCTCCCCATATCCTCAACCCCACCTACCCACCATCTCCCCATATCCCCAACCCAACCTACCTACCTTCTCCCCATATCCCTCAACCCCATCTACCCACCTTCTCCCCATATCCCCAACCCCACCTACCCACCTTCTCCCCATATCCCTCAACCCCACCTACCCACCTTCACTCCATATCCCTCAACCCCACCTACCCACCTTCTCTCCGTATCCCTCAACCCCATCTACCCACCTTCTCCCCATATCCCCAATCCCACCTACCCACCTTCTCCCCATAACCCTCAACCCCAACTACCCACCTTCACTCCATATCCCTCAACCCCACCTACCCACCTTCTCCCCATATCCCTCAACCCCATCTACCCACCTTCTCCCCATATCCCCAACCCCACCTACCTACCTTCTCCCCATATCGCTCAACCCCACCTACCCACCTTCTCCCCATATCCCTCAACCCCACCTACCCACATTCTCCCCATATCCCTCAACCCCACCTACCCACCTTCTCCCCATATCCCTCAACTCCACCTACCCAGCATCTCCCCATATCCCCAACCCCACCCACCCACCTTCTCCCTATTTCCCTCAACCCCACCTACCCACCTTCTCCCCACATCCCTCAACCCCACCTACCCACCATCTCCACATATCCCCAACCCCATCTACCCACCATCTCCCCATATCCTCAACCCCACCTACCCACCATCTCCCCATATCCCCAACCCCACCTACCTACCTTCTCCCCATATCCCTCAACCCCATCTACCGACCAACTCCCCATACCCCCAACCCCATCCAACCACCATCTCCCCATATCCTCAACCCCACCCCTACCCACCTTCTCCCCACATTCCTCAACCCCACATACCCACCATCTCCCCATATCCCCAACCCCATCTACCCACCATCTCCCCATATCATCAACTCCACTTACCCACCATCTCCCCAAATCCCCAACCCCACCTACCTACCTTCTCCCCATATCCCTCAACCCCATCACCCACCTTCTCCCCATATCCCCAACCCCATCTACCCACCTTCTCCCCATATCCCCAACCCCACCTACCCACCTTCTCCCCATGTCCCTCAACCCCACCTACCCACCTTCTCCCATATCCCTCAACCCCATCTACCTACCTTCTCCCCATATCCCTCAACCCCATCTACACACCTTCTCCCCATATCCCTCAACCCCACATCCCCACCTTCTCCCCATATCCCTCAACCCCATCTACCTACCTTCTCCCCATATCCCTCAACCCCATCTACCCACCTTCTCCTCATATCCCTCAACCCCACCTACCTACCTTCTCCCCATATCCCTCAACCCCACCTACCCACCTTCTCCCCCAAAACCCCAACCCCATCTACGCTCCTTCTCCCCATATCCCTCAACCCCACATCCCCACCTTCTCCCCATATCCCCAACCCCTCCTACCCACCTTCTCCACATATCCCTCAACCTCACCTACCCACCTTCTCCCCATATCCCCAACCCCACCTACCCACCTTCTCCCATATCCCCAACCCCACCTCCCCACCTTCTCCCCATATCCCTCAACCCCACATACCCACCATCTCTCCATATCCCCAACCTCACCTACCCACCTTCTCCCCATATCCCTCAACCGCACCTACCCACCATCTCCCCATATCCCTCAACCCCACCTACCCACCATCTCCCCATATCCCTCAACCCCACCTACCCACCATCTCCCCATAACCCTCAACCCCACCTACCCACCTTCTCCCCATATCCCTCAACCCCATCTACCCACCATCTCCCCATATCCCCAACCCCACCTACCCACCTTCTCCCCATATCCCCAACCCCACCTACCCACCTTCTCCCCATATCCCCAACTCCATCTACCCACCATCTCCCCATATCCCTCAACATTATCTACCCACCATCTCCCCATATCCCCAACCCCACCTACCCACCTTCTCCCCATATCCCTCAACCCCATCTACCCACCATCTCCCCATATCCCCAACCCCACCTACCCACCTTCTCCCCATATCCCTCAACCCACCTACCCATCTTCTCCCCATATCCCTCAACCCCATCTACCTACCTTCTCCCCATATCCCTCAACCCCATCTACACACCTTCTCCCCATATCGCTCAACCCCATCGACCCACCTTCTCCCCATATCCCTCAACCCCATCTACCTACCTTCTCCCCATATCCCTCAACCCCATCTACCCACCTTCTCCTCATATCCCTCAACCCCACCTACCTACATTCTCCCCATATCCCTCAACCCCACCTACCCACCTTCTCCCCAAAACCCCAACCCCATCTACACACCTTCTCCCCATATCCCTCAACCCCATCTACACACCTTCTCCCCATATCGCTCAACCCCATCTACCCACCTTCTCCCCATATCCCTCAACCCCATCTACCTACCTTCTCCCCATATCCCTCAACCCCACCTACCCACCTTCTCCCCATATCCCTCAACCCCATCTACCCTCCTTCTCCCCATATCCCTCAACCCCACATACCCACCATCTCTCCATATCCCCAACCTCGCCTACCCACCTTCTCCCCATATCCCTCAACCGCACCTACCCACCATCTCCCCATATCCCTGAACCCCACCTACCCACCATCTCCCCATATCCCTCAACCCCACCTACCCACCATCTCCCCATAACCCTCAACCCCACCTACCCACCTTCTCCCCATATCCCCAACACCACCTACCCACCTTCTCCCCATATCCCTCAACCCCATCTACCCACCCTCTCCCCATATCCCCAACCCCACCTACCCACCATCTCCCCATATCCCCAACCCCACCTACCCACCTTCTCCCCATATCCCTCAACCCCACCTACCCATCTTCTCCCCATATCCCTCAACGCCACCTACCCACCATCTCCCCATATCCCCAACCCCACCTACCCACCTTCTCCCCATATCCCTCAACCCCACCTACCCACCATCTCCCCATATCCCTCAACCCCACCTACCCACCTTCTCCCCATATCCCTCAACCCCACCTACCCACCATCTCCCCATATCCCCAACCTCACCTACCTACCTTCTCCCCATATCCCTCAACCCCACCTACCCACCATCTCCCCATATCCCCAACCCCACCTACCCAGCTTCTCCCCATATCCCTCAACCCCACCTACCCACCATCTCCCCATATCCCCAACCCCACCTACCCACCTTCACTCCATATCCCTCAACGCCATCTACCCACCTTCACTCCATATCCCTCAACCCCATCTACCCACCATCTCCCCATATCCCTCAATCCCACCTACCCACCTTCTCACCATATCCCTCAACCCCACCTACCCACCATCTCCCCATATCCCTCAACCCCATCTACCCACCGTCTCCCCATATCCCTCAATCCCACCTACCCACCTTCTCACCATATCCCTCAACCCCACCTCCCCACAATCTCCCCATATCCCTCAAACCCATCTACCCTCCTTCTCCCCATATCCCTCATCCCCACCTACCCACCATCTCCCCATATCCCCAACCCCAGCTACCTACCTTCTCCCCATATCCCTAACCCCACCTACCTACCTTCTCCCCATATCCCTCAACCCCATCTACCCACCTTCACTCCATATCCCTCAACCCCATCTACCCACCATCTCCCCATATCCCTCAACCCCACCTGCCCACAATCTCCCCATATCCCCAACCCCATCTACCCTCCTTCTCCCCATATCCCTCATCCCCACGTACCCACCATCTCCCCATATCCCCAACCTCAGCTACCTACCTTCTCCCCATATCCCCAACCCCACCTACCTACCTTCTCCCCATACTCCTCAACCCCACCTACCCACCATCTCCCCATATCCCCAAGCCCACCTACCTACCTTCTCCCCATATCCCTCAACCCCATCTACCCACCTTCTCCCCATATCCCTCAACCCCATCTACCCACCTTCTCCCCATATCCCCAACCCCAGCTACCCACCTTCTCCCCATATCCCTCAACCCCACCTACCTACCATCTCCCCATATCCCCAACCCCATTTACCCACCATCTCCCCATATCCTCAACCCCACCTACCCACCATCTCCCCATATCCCTCAACCCCACCTACCTACCATCTCCCCATATCCCCAACCCCATCTACCCACCATCTCCCCATATCCTCAACCCCACCTACCCACCATCTCCCCATATCCCCAACCCAACCTACCTACCTTCTCCCCATATCCCTCAACCCCATCTACCCACCTTCTCCCCATATCCCCAACCCCACCTACCCACCTTCTCCCCATATCCCTCAACCCCACCTACCCACCTTCACTCCATATCCCTCAACCCCACCTACCCACCTTCTCTCCGTATCCCTCAACCCCATCTACCCACCTTCTCCCCATATCCCCAATCCCACCTACCCACCTTCTCCCCATAACCCTCAACCCCAACTACCCACCTTCACTCCATATCCCTCAACCCCACCTACCCACCTTCTCCCCATATCCCTCAACCCCATCTACCCACCTTCTCCCCATATCCCCAACCCCACCTACCTACCTTCTCCCCATATCCCTCAACCCCACCTACTCACCTTCTCCCCATATCCCTCAGCTCCACCTACCCACCATCTCCCCATATCCCCAACCCCACCCACCCACCTTCTCCCTATTTCCCTCAACCCCACCTACCCACCTTCTCCCCACATCCCTCAACCCCACCTACCCACCATCTCCACATATCCCCAACCCCATCTACCCACCATCTCCCCATATCCTCAACCCCACCTACCCACCATCTCCCCATATCCCCAACCCCACCTACCTACCTTCTCCCCATATCCCTCAACCCCATCTACCCACCAACTCCCCATACCCCCAACCCCATCCATCCACCATCTCCCCATATCCTCAACCCCACCTACCCACCTTCTCCCCACATTCCTCAACCCCACATACCCACCATCTCCCCATATCCCCAACCCCATCTACCCACCATCTCCCCATATCCTCAACTCCACTTACCCACCATCTCCCCAAATCCCCAACCCCACCTACCTACCTTCTCCCCATATCCCTCAACCCCATCTACCCACCTTCTCCCCATATCCCCAACCCCATCTACCCACCTTCTCCCCATATCCCCAACCCCACCTACCCACCTTCTCCCCATGTCCCTCAACCCCACCTACCCACCGTCTCCCCATATCCCTCAACCCCATCTACCTACCTTCTCCCCATATCCCTCAACCCCATCTACACACCTTCTCCCCATATCGCTCAACCCCATCTTCCCACCTTCTCCCCATATCCCTCAACCCCATCTACCTACCTTCTCCCCATATCCCTCAACCCCATCTACCCACCTTCTCCTCATATCCCTCAACCCCACCTACCTACCTTCTCCCCATATCCCTCAACCCCACCTACCCACCTTCTCCCCAAAACCCCAACCCCATCTACCCTCCTTCTCCCCATATCCCTCAACCCCACATCCCCACCTTCTCCCCATATCCCCAACCCCTCCTACCCACCTTCTCCACATATCCCTCAACCTCACCTACCCACCTTCTCCCCATATCCCCAACCCCACCTACCCACCTTCTCCCCATATCCCCAACCCCACCTACCCACCTTCTCCCCATATCCCTCAACCCCACATACCCACCATCTCTCCATATCCCCAACCTCACCTACCCACCTTCTCCCCATATCCCTCAACCGCACCTACCCACCATCTCCCCATATCACTCAACCCCACCTACCCACCATCTCCCCATATCCCTCAACCCCACCTACCCACCATCTCCCCATAACCCTCAACCCCACCTACCCACCTTCTCCCCATATCCCTCAACCCCATCTACCCACCATCTCCCCATATCCCCAACCCCACCTACCCACCTTCTCCCCATATCCCCAACCCCACCTACCCACCTTCTCCCCATATCCCCAACTCCATCTACCCACCATCTCCCCATATCCCTCAACATTATCTACCCACCATCTCCCCATATCCCCAACCCCACCTACCCACCTTCTCCCCATATCCCTCAACCTCATCTACCCACCCTCTCCCCATATCCCCAACCCCACCTACCCACCATCTCCCCATACCCCCAACCCCACCTACCCACCTTCTCCCCATATCCCTCAACCCCACCTACCCATCTTCTCCCCATATCCCTCAACGCCACCTACCCACCATCTCCCCATATCCCCAACCCCACCTACCCACCTTCTCCCCATATCCCTCAACCCCACCTACCTACCTTCTCCCCATATCCCTCAACCCCACCTACCCACCATCTCCCCGTATCCCCAACCCCACCTACCTACCTTCTCCCCATATCCCTCAACCCCACCTACCCACCATCTCCCCATATCCCCAACCCCACCTACCCAGCTTCTCCCCATATCCCTCAACCCCACCTACCCACCATCTCCCCATATCCCCAACCCCACCTACCCACCTTCACTCCATATCCCTCAACCCCATCTACCCACCTTCACTCCATATCCCTCAACCCCATCTACCCACCATCTCCCCATATCCCTCAATCCCACCTACCCACCTTCTCACCATATCCCTCAACCCCACCTACCCACCATCTCCCCATATCCCTCAACCCCACCTCCCTACAATCTCCCCATATCCCTCAACCCCATCTACCCTCCTTCTCCCCATATCCCTCATCCCCACCTTCCCACCATCTCCCCATATCCCCAACCCCAGCTACCTACCTTCTCCCCATATCCCCAACCCCACCTACCTACCTTCTCCCCATACTCCTCAACCCCACCTACCCACCATCTCCCCATATCCCCAACCCCACCTACCTACCTTCTCCCCATATCCCTCAACCCCATCTACCCACCTTCACTCCATATCCCTCAACCCCATCTACCCACCATCTCCCCATATCCCTCAACCCCAGCTGCCCACAATCTCCCCATATCCCCAACCCCACCTACCTACCTTCTCCCCATATCCCTCAACCCCATCTACCCACCTTCTCCCCATATCCCTCAACCCCATCTATCCACCTTCTCCCCATATCCCTCAACCCCACCTACCCACCATCTCCCCATATCCCCAACCCCACCTACCTACCTTCTCCCCATATCCCTCAACCCCATCTACCCACCTTCTCTCCGTATCCCTCAACCCCACCGACCCAACTTCTCCCCATATCCCTCAACCCCACCTAGCCACCTTATCCCCATATCCCTCAACCCCACCTTCTCCCCATATCCCATATCCCTCAACCCCACCTACCCACCTTCTCCCCATATCCCTCAATCCCACCTACCCACCTTCTCCCAATATTTTAGTCCTCTCACTCCTCAGAAACATAACCAACTGCCTCTAGAACCTCAAAGCTATGGAATTCCTCACCTCTCAATTTCCCCTTCCCTCTACAATCAGCCAGTCTTGGCGTCAGTGAATGACTACTTGCCCATTTATGTGGTCTTCTCAACCTCAGGTGTTTTTCTGCCTTAAGATAGCAGCCCACGACTGGTGTTACTAAACTTTAAACATGACTTTCAGTGGCTGGAAGATGATTAGATCAGAAGCAACGTGATCTCACACAGGATGTTGGTGACAGCATAAAGACAGTTCCAACACAAACTGATAACCACTCTTTTATCTACCAACCATTTTTGCAGAATCAGCAGACCTTCAGATTAAAGCAGCTAACTGGCAACTTCTTGTCACCATCGGAAAATGTCCGTTATCAGAAGCTGTTGGATCCACAGCTTTGCATTTAACAGGGAAATCTCATGTCAGTTGTGGCTCAGTGGGTCGCACTCTCTCTCGCCTCTGAGTCAGAAGGTATGGGTTCACGTCCCACTCCAGAGACTTGAGCACAAATTCCAGGCTGACACTCTCGGTGCAGTACTGAAGGAATGCTACACTGTCAGAGGTGCTGTCTTTCAAATGAGACGTTAAACCGAGGCCCCCTCGTGGCTAATTTTCGAAGAACAATCGGGGAGTTTGTCGTTGGCCAATGTTTATCCCTCGACCAACGTCACTAAAAAAACAGATTACCTGGTTATTATTTCATTGTTGTTTGTGGGAGCTTGCTGTGTGCAAATTGGCTGCTGCGTTTCCTACATTACAACAGTGACTGCACTTCATTGACTGTAAAGCACTTCGGGACAACCTGAGGTTGTGAGAGGCACGATAAGAATACAAGTTCTTCTGTTTAGATGCTAAGGCAGCCATTTATAGGGAGTGTTGAATGAGGATGGGATCTACCTTCTTGTATCTGTGGCTTCTCAGTACTTTGTGGTTGGGGTGGGGGGGCTGCAGTGTTACTCTTTCTGCCGCTCGAGGTGGCTGGTACTGATTGAACTTATAGTTATTCAGGAGAAGTTTTTGGACAGTGCCTTTAGGCTCAGTGAATGTGTCTTTTACTTTAAATAGGTTGATTAGGGCAGGTACCTTGGCTGCAGGAGGTACTGCAGCAACTCGTCAAGGCTTCTTCACCAGCACCTCCCAAACCCGCCACCTCCACCACCTAGAAGGTGCATGGAAACTCCGCTACCTCTGAGTCACACACACCATCCTGACTTGGACATATATCGGGCGTTCCTTCACCATCATTGGGTCAAAATCCTGGAACTCCCTCCCTAACAGCACTGTGGGAGTACCTTCACCACACGGACTGCAGCAGTTCAAGAAGGCGGCTCACCACCACGTTCTCAAGGGCAACTAGGGAGGGGCAATAAATGCTGGCCTTGCCAGTGACACCCACACCCCGAGAATGAATATTATATAACATTTAAATATGGTGGAACTGGGGGCTGATAGCAGTGAGGCCTCAATAGCGACCACAAATTTGATCACCGCCTTTATAGAGTGGGAACAGGTCCAGCCCCAGAAGTCACTTCCCACGGCCTCCACCACCTAGAAAGACAAGGGCAGCAGGAGCGTCCCTCATTGTCAGCTCCAAGTTCTCCTCCGAGTCGCACACACACATCATCCCGACTTGGACATATACTGGGTAATTGTGTGCTAGCGAATCGGCAGCCCATTTTACATCTCTCTCCATTTTCATTTCCATTGCCCTCTGGGAAGGCTTCCAAAGGTTTGTGAGGGAAGTGGATGAATGCGAGGTTATCCACTTTGGTGTCAAAAACAAGAAGGCAGATTATTATCTGAATGGCAATAGATTGGGAAAAGGGGAAGTGCAACGAGACCTGGGTGTCCTTGTGCACCAGTCGCTGAAGGTAAGTATGCAGGTGCAGCAGGCGGTTAAGAAGGCAAATGGTATGTTGGCCTTCGTAGCGAGAGGGTTTGAGTACAGGAACAAGGATGTCTTGCTGCAGTTGTACAGGGCCTTGGTGAGACCACACCTTGAGTATTGTGTGCAGTTTTGGTCGCCTTATCTGAGGAAGGATGTTCTTGCCATGGAAGGAGTGCAGCGAAGATTCACCAGGCTGATACCCAGGATGGCAGGAATGACGTATGAGGAGAGATTGGGTCGATTGGGCTTGTACTCGCTGGAGTTTAGAAGGATGAGAGGGGATCTCATTGAAACGTATAAAATTCTAACAGGACTAGACAGGCTAGATGCAGGAAGGATGTTCCCAATGGCGGTGGAGTCCAGAACCAGGGGTCACAGTCTAAGGATAAGGGGTAGGCCATTTAGGACAGAGATGAGGAGGAATTTCTTCACCCAGAGAGTGGTAAACCTGTGGAATTCTCGACCACAGAAGGCAGTGAGGCCAATTCATTAAATATATTCAAGAAGGAGTTGGATATATTTCTTAAGGTTAAAGGGATCAAGGGATATGGGGAGAAAGCAGGGACAGGGTACTGAATTTGGATGATCAGCCATGATCGCATTGAATGGCGGAGCAGGCTCGATGGGCCGAATGGCCTACTCCTGCTCCTATCTTCTATGTTTCTATGTAAGTGCAGAGGGGGAGGGTTTATACGGAGGGGAGTTTGCAAGATTAGGGCCCGAGGGGGCTGAAGGCTCTCCAACCAAAGAAGGAACAGAGTGAGGGATAGAGTCAGAAGGCCAGAGGACATGGGAGGAGATGTAAGCCTGAAGGAGATTGCAGAAATAGGGTGGGGCGAGGTCATGGAGTGACTTGTAGGTGAGGATGAAGATTTTAAGTTTAATGTAACGGTGGACAGGGAGTGACTGTAGGTCAGCAAGGATGGAGCTGATGGGCAAGAATCAGAAATAATTCTGTCCCCTCACCCTCATCTTCTTCCTCCAGCCCTGCCTCTTATTCGGTTTGGGACACCAGACACTGAATCCAGACACTGACCCATGCTCTGATTTTCCTCTTCCACCTATGAGGAACTACCCAGCCTCCAGTTGTTGCCATCAACCCACTCCGCCTCTGCCACACACCTCCCACCCCCACCACCCTCTATGAATAGTTCAGGAGCAAAGAATGGAACATAAGATAAATTTAGAGATACTAAATGCAAATATGAGACAGAAGAAATCGATGGGGGATAAGATCTGAAGACCATCTTAGGGGCATAGGACTATCCTTGTGCGACTTAACAGTGCAATGAGAGGAAGTGATGGTGTGATATAAGGACTCATTCACCTTCATGTCTCCAGACTGACAGAGTAACAGTGACAGGCAGAAGTACAAATATCGTCCTTACCATCATAATCCTGATGAGCGGCGGTCAGGAGCTTTGCTCTGAGTTCTGCATCTGTGATGTTAAGTTCGATGAGCTGACTCTCGTTGAGGTCCTTGATATCATCCAGACTCTGGTAGCCATTCAGAAGGAATGTGGAATAAAAATCCTACACAGAACAGAAACACGGGAACCAGAACCATTACACACAGAGAGAGGGACAACCAAGCATTATGCCTTTAACATAACGGTCCTTAAAACCTACCTCTTTGACCAAGCTTTTGGTCACCTGTCCTAATATCTCCTTATATGGCTTGGTGTCAGAATGTGTATGATAATCGCTCCTGTGAAGCGCCCTGGGACATTTTACTACGTTAAAGGCGCTATATAAATGCAAGTTGTTGTTGTTGCGAGTGCCATTCAGCTCTTCAAGCATTTCGGAGTGAATTCAGCTATCCCCCGAAGAATGAACACTGCGATGTTGTAGTTCTATCTCTGAGCCATGCTCTCTTCGGCAACAGCCACTCACTACAGGTGTGGGAGCATTGAATCTATCCTTTAGCGTCAGAGTGAATAGTTCCCTATTGTAAAAACATGTCACCTGCAAGTCCCCAGGGTAGATGCAGGGAGGATGTTTCCCCCTGGCTGGGGAGTCTAGACCTAGGGGGCACACTCTCAGGATAAGGGGTCGACCATTTAGGACTGAGATGAGGAGAAATTTCTTCACTCAGAGGGTGGTGAATCTTTGGAATTCTCTACCCCAGAGGGCTGTGGAGGCTCAGTCGTTGAGTATATTCAAGACAGAGATCGATAGATTTTTGGATATTAAGGGAATCAAGGGATATGGGGATAGTGTAGGAAAATGGAGATGAGGTAAAAGATCAGCCATGATCTTACTGAATTAGGGAGCAGGCTCGAGGGGCCGAATAGCCGACTCCTGCTCCTATTTCTTATGTTCTTATACCTGAAATGTAGTAGCTAGGATGAATTATCCTGGTGTATAGTGACTTATCTGCGCACAGTTGGAGAGATCTTACCTACGGCACACAAAGGTGGCAGTTCCGACTGGGAAAGGAGGAATAGAAACAATCTGTTGTGACTTTTTTAAAATGTAATTCTTGGGGTATGTGAATCGCTGGCAAGGCCAGCATTTATTACCCATCCCTAGTTGTCTCGGATGTAACTCCTTAGAGCAGTTAAGGGTTAACCAAGTTGGAGTCGACACCATCCAGTACAAAGCAGCCGCTTGATTGGCACCCCATCCACCACCTTAAACATTCACTCCCTCCACCACCGGCGCACCGTGGCTGCAATGTGCACCATCTACAAGGTGCACTGCAGCAACTCGCCAAGGCTTCTTCGGCAGCACCTCCCAAGCCCGCGACCTCTTCCACCTAGAAGGACAAGGGCAGCAGGCGCATGGGAACACCACCACCTCCAAGTTCCCATCCAAGCCACACACCATCCTGACCTGGAAATATATCGGCCGTTCCTTCATCGTCGCTGGGTCAAAATCCTGGAACACCCTCCCTAACAGCACTGTGGGAGCACCTTCACCACACGGACTGCAGCGGTTCAAGAAGGCGGCTCACCACTATTATGTCCGTGTATGATTGAGACATGGACAGCAGGAGCTGAACAAAACAAGTCTTTACTGAAAGGAGTCAATCGGGAAACTGAAACTACAGAGGCTTACTAGCGCCTTTTATACAGGGGTGGTCACTGCCGGTACTGCAGTCTGAGACCAGTTATTCTCTTAAAGGTACATACACAACAATTCCTCCCCTTTTAGATAAACAGTACATAACATTCATTTAACAACTAAATGATAACTAATTACAATCACAATTACGGTTGCTAGATACATTGGTTGAGTTTAAGCAATTATAAGTTCAGTCTTTGAGGAGGCTTCCTGATTCTGTCTGGATAACGCCTCTTTGGGGTACAGGTATCAGGTTCTTCTGGCAAGGTTGAGTCGGGATCAATGTCGTTACTTGGTTCATCTGCTTCCAATATCACCGATTCTGCGGTAGCTGCAATTGGTACGTCGATTTCATTGCCAGGTGTATCAGATCGTGGTGTGGAGTTGACGTTTTCCAGTGACTCTAGAATCTGGTCAGCATGGCGTCTTACAATGCTCTCTCCCACATCCACGGTATACATGAGAGGTCCTTGCCGTGTACAAATCGTTCCTGGCTGCCATTTCTCTGTGCGGTAGTCCCGGGCCAAAACTGGTTGACCTATCTTAAAACTCCTGGTCGGTCCTTCATTCATATTCTGAAACTGCCTGTTCTCCACATCTCTTCGGACGTTTGGCTTAACCAAATCCAAGCGGCATCGTAGTCTTCGATTGAAGAACATCATGGCTGGAGTTTGGTTGGTAACCGCATGTGTCGCATTCCGGTAGGCAAACAAGAAGTTGTCCACCTTGTGTTGTAGGGGTATATCTTCATTACACATTGCCTTGATAGCCTTCTTGAATGTTTGAACAAACCTCTCGGCCAATCCATTAGTGGCTGGATGATATGGGGCAGATGTGTAATGCTTAACACCATTGTTCTTTAAGAACCTCCGGAACTCTTCAGACACAAACTGTGGTCCATTGTCAGAGCAAATCTGTTCAGGCAGCCCATTCCTGGCGAATATGGTTCGTAAAACTGTGATAGTTTTTTCTGTGGTGGTTGAGGACATTTTTATTACCTCTGGCCACTTTGAATGTGCATCCACCGCAATTAAAAACATCGAGTCCATAAAGGGACCAGCAAAATCAATGTGCACTCTTTGCCATGGAGATGAGGGCCACTCCCATGGATGTAGAGGAGCTTGTGGTGGGGCGTTTTGGACCTTCTGGCATCCTGCACAGCTCTTGGTCATCTCTTCGATTTCTCTATCGATTCCTGGCCATCACCCAAACGCTCTGACTAAGTTCTTCATTTTTACCCCACCCAGATGACCCTCATGAAGCTCATTGAGCACTCTATCCGTCAACTTAGGTGGAATTACTACTCTGGATCCACACATCAAGGTTCCTCTGCACACTGACAGCTGTTCTCTTCTCGGCGAGAATGCTGGCAGCAGTGGTTCGCCATGTGCTGGCCATCCCTTCACCGTTAAATCATAGACCCGTGATAGTGTCGGGTCATTTCGTGTTTCCTTTTCTATGTTTGCATTCGTCACAGGGAGACATTCGACTATGGTAGAGTGGAATATCTCCATTGGATCCCCTGCAAGGTCTTCTTCTTCCACCGTCGGCAACGGTAGGCGCGACAATCCATCAGCATTCCCATGCTGTTTAGTTCCTTTGTACTCGATGTCATATTGGTGTGCCCCTAGGAAAAGGGACCACCTCTGCAGCCGTTGCGCTGTCATTATCGGTACGCCCTTCTGAGGGTTGAAAATGGAGACAAGAGGTTGATGATCGGTTAGTAGAGTAAATTTTTGACCGTGCAGGTAGTGATTGAACTTCTTCACCCCCCACACTAGGCTGAGGGCCTCTCTGTCAATCTGGGCGTAGTTACGCTCGGCAGAAGTTAACGAGCGTGACGCAAAAGCTATCGGCCTCTCTAAACCATCAAGGAATTTATGTGACAGTACAGCCCCAATGCCATAGGGAGACGCATCACACACCAGTCTGATCGGCAGTGCTGGGTTGTAGTGAGCCAATACTTCTCTTGAAGTGATTAAGTCCTTACTCTTCTGAAAGGCCCGCTTACAGTCATTGCTCCATTTCCATGCTACTCCCGTTCGTAGTAGGGCGTTCAGTGGGTGCAGAATTGTCGACACATTCGGCAAAAACTTATGGTAGTAATTCACCAATCCGAGGAATGACCTCAGTTGTGACACATTTTCAGGCGCCGGGGCCTTAACAACCGCTTCAATTTTGTCAGGGGACTTATGTAACCCTTCTTCATCAATCACGTGGTCTTAAAAAACTCGCACTTGCAGCGGTTGGCTCGTAGCCCATGTTCACGTAGTCTAGTGAGCACCTGTTCTATGTTGTTAAGGTGTTCACTGTCATCTTCACCTGTCACAAGGATGTCGTCCAAGTAACACTGAGTCCCCGGAATCCCTTGCAGGACTTGTTCCATCGCTCTTTGCCATATCGCCGGAGCCGATGCTACTCCGAATACCAATCGATGATACTGGTAAAGACCTTTGTGAGCGTTTATCGTGAGATATTTCCTAGAGGATTCTTCAACCTCCATCTGCAAATATGCTTGTGCTAGGTCAATTTTTGTAAAACGCTTCCCTCCAGATAGTGAGGCGAAGATGTCTTCTATCCTTGGAAGAGGATATTGTACTGTGTAAAGGACTGGGTTCACCGTCACCTTGAAATCCCCACAGATGCGAACCTTCCTTGGCTCCTCAGACTTATTGCTTAACGTTTTCTTCATGACAGGAACGATGGGTGTTGCCCACTCGCTCCAGTCGACCTTAGACAACACGCCTGCCTTCTCCAGATTCTCCAGCTCTGCCTCGACGGCTGGGCGAATTGCATAGGGTACCGGTCTTGCTTTGAAAAACTTGGGAATTGCATTCTCTTCTATTTTTATCGAGGCGGCTACGCCTTTAAGAGTGCCCAGTTCTTGTTGAAATACCTCTTTGGCGTTAGCTAAGATTGTTGACAATCGTTCAGGAGTGACGTCTTCATCTTTTTTACCATCCACCGTCATTGTATGAATGGAGTGCCAATCTAAGCTTATATTCCTGATCCATTCACGTCCCAATAACGGTGGTCCACCATTTGGCAGTATGTAGAGGTACAATTTCCGTATTTTCTTGCCGTTGAATTCGACAGGCACCCTTATTTTTCCTCTGGGGTATACTTTTTGCCCCGTGTACGTCGTCAAGACGATGGATGTCTCTCTCAAGGGTATGTGTGAGAATAGTCGCTCGTAGTCTTGTCGATTCATGACGGTTAGTGCTGATCCTGTATCCAATTCCATTTTAACTTGGGACCCTGCTATCGTGAGGGTGACCCAAATGGTTCGGTGATCCTCTTTTGCGATTACATTGTGAAGTTTGAGACAGCTTAGTCTCTTGTTCCCGGATTCACTATCGCTCATCTGGTCTTCGGAACTACTGTCCGTCATCTTTTGTACTTTCTTGTACGGTTCCTTAGTAGCCTTTTTGTTGTCACTGGTCTTCTTCCCAGACCTGCAAACTCATGCAATGTGTCCCATCTTTCCGCATTGCCTGCATATTTTGTCCTTGGACCAGCAGTCCTTCTGGTCATGGTTAGTTCTGCCGCAGCGATAACATTTTGCAAATCCCCGTGTCATTTCGTGGGTGCCGTATTCCTGTGGCTTTTGTTGTATTTCCGCAGCTCCCCTGGCTGCTGCTTCGTATGATACTGCCATGCTGAAAGCCTTATCTAGCGTCAGCTCTTTCTCTGAGAGTAACTTCTTCTGTGTTCCTTCACTCAGGAGTCCACAGACAAATTTGTCCCGTAGGGTATCTGCCAGTCCTGCTCCGAACTGGCAGTGCTTTGATAGCTTGCGTAGTTCTGTAAGGTACTCAGCATTGCTCTCATCTTTATGCTGAGTTCTCCTGTGGAATTTAAATCTTTCTGCTATCAGCAGCGGTGCAGGGTTTAGGTGTTCCTGTAGGACAGCAACAATTTCGTTAAAACTCTTCGCCTTCGGTTTGGCTGGAGTAATCAGGTCCCGCAATAAGCCGTACATTCTAGCGCCCATTAAGTTTAGCAATACCGATGCCTTTTTCTCATCGGCTATTTCGTTTGCCTCGCAATATACCTCGACTCTTTCCACATACGTGGTCCAGTCCTCTATTGTATTATCAAAGGCAGTGATACAGCCAGTCTTCGGCATCTTGAAAATCTAAAATGGCGCCTCCCGCGCTTTGCCTTCTTCCCCCGATTTAACAAAATGGCGCCTCCCGCGCTTTGCCTTCTTCCCCCGCTGATTAAGATGGCGCCTCCCGCACTTTGCCTTCTTCCCCGCTGTTGCTAGCGCTGCTACCCGCGGTTTCCGTTGTAACCTGCAGCTCCTCGCGGTTTCCTGCGCGTTTAATATTTCTTTTTTTATTATTTTCCCGTCGTGGAACAATCCTGTGGGATTCTTGCCTCCCTCTTCTCGGGTCTGTACGCAGCCCGGCTTCGTAGCACCGGCTGCGCCCTGTGTGCTCCACCCTCTCTCTCTCCTCTTCCCGACAATGCTGCTCGGCCCCGTTGCAAGCCACCCGCTCGAGTTCGCGACCACCGCAGCCCAGGAAGGATCAGTGTACTACCTGCCACCAGCCCGATTAGCTGAAGCACCGTCGACAGGAACCAGGCCCCGCTTTCGACAGCTTCTCCAGCAATCTTCAACTCCGCTAACACAGGGGCGGATGCCCACGGTTGACGCCCGTTTCTACTGCTTCTTTCTTCCTTCTGGCCTCGACCTCTGCTCACTTCGCTTCAGGAATGGATCCCAGGAGGTGGTGCAGACTGTAGGTAAGTTCGTATCTGCTCGTCGCCAGTATTATGTCCGTGTATGATTGAGACACGGACAGCAGGAGTTGAACAAAACAAGTCTTTACTGAAAGGAGTCAATCGGGAAACTGAAACTACAGAGGCTTACTAGCGCCTTTTATACAGGGGTGGTCACTGCCGGCACTGCAGTCTGGGACCAGTTATTCTCTTAAAGGTACATACACAACAACCACCACCTTCTCAAGGGCGATTAGGGATGGGCAATAAATGCTGGCCTTGCTAGCGACGCCCACATCCCAATAAAAAAAAAAGTCATATATAGGGCCAGTCCAGGTAAGGGCGGCAGGTTTCCTTCCTTAAAGGACATTAGTGAACCAGTTGCATTTTTTTGACAAACTGACAGCTTCATGGTCACTTTTACTGATACCAGCTTTTTATTTCCAGATTTTTTTTAAACTTGATTCAAATTCTCAAACTGCCATGGTGGGATTTGAACTCATGTTCGTAACTCTAGAATTATATTTTAGCCTGGTGGGTTACTAGTCCAGTAACATAACCATAACACTACCATACCTACTTGTTAAAGGGAGCTTAATTTGGGGTAGTACTTCCATGTTACATTTGACTTCAGTGCCTTGGGGATTGGGGGATTGGGGGCGGGGTTTCCAATCCAGATTATAATATTTAGAGAACCATACCAGAAAGTGAATCTGTGTTAAGGTCAGCAGATGCCCCACCTACCCACCTACCACCGGGACCCCCCCCCACCAACCCCCCATCCACCACCCACCGCCCACATCCCCACATGATTCAAAAAGCCTCCCAGCTCCACAATACCTAGACTCGCAATTGCAGAATGGGCGAGGTGTCAGATGTCTTTGGCACCTATGCAATAACCAACGTGGTCAAGAGAGGAGAAGGTGGAGGAGGAAACAAAGAGGGTGTCACACTGCACTGACCTGCAATTGGATTCTTTCCAACAGCTCCTGCAAGGAATCAGGGACTGGTCGCTCGCCCTTCCTCTGTGTCTTTAGTTTCCTGGGTATGGCTTCTGCATCGGGCAGGATGTCCACGTAAATGAATTTGAAGTTTCCCACTTTGGCGCCGAGCATTCCTGTCCAGGTGCCCATGGTTGGCTTGTTGATTATGTCGATGATGTCACCTTTCTGAAAGAGCATTTCGAGGTTGGGGGTAAATCAACCTTTGCCCTTTGAACTCAAATAGCCCGACGGAACTGAGCCAAAGACACGGAGAAGGGCCAGCTTTAACTTGAGGCGGGGGTAATGGGTGGAAGGCGGGCCCTTCCCAATCCCCACTCCCCACCCATTCCCCTCCCCCCCGCCCCCCCACTGCAGCTCGCCAGTTGTGGGAGGTGTGGGGAACCAGCTGGCTCCTGCGCTGAGGCTGGGTGGGGGTCCTGGCGTGGTGCGGAGGGGAGACTTTGGGGAAGAGGGGGAGGGCCTAAGAGGGGCCACCGGTGGACCAGAGTTTGTGTGTTGAACATTCCTGCTCTTCTTGGCCCCACCCTGCACCGTTTTCTGAGCGGCCAGTTCTGAGGAATTTCCGGCCTATTGTGTTGCAGGGAATCAGACTTTTTCACAATCGAAGGCCCTGGATTTCGGTGGGCGATGTCCCGATATCGCATTGTCAGCGCGGTGGGAGATTGTCAGAACACCGGGAGAAGTGACGTAAATAGCTGTTTTCAGTCAGTTCCCCCCCCCCCCCCCCCCAGGAACCTAAGGATCTCTCACCGAAGATACAGCAGGAGAGCGGTACAATCCCTGCTGAAATTCAGGGCCAAAATCTTTATAGAATGAAAGACGTGCATTGATTAAAATGCTTTTGACAACCTCAGGACATCCCAAAGCGATTCACAGCCAATGAAATACTTTCGAAGTGTAGTCATTGTTGTAATGTAGGAAGCGCGACAGCCATATTGCGCACAGCAAGCCACCACAAACAGCAATGAGATAACGACCAGGTAATCTGTTTTTTTTAGTGATTTTGGTTGAGGGATAAAAATTGGCCAGGACACCAGGGAGACCCTTCGAAAGGGCTGTGTGATCTTTTTACGTCCACCTGAGAGGGCAGAGGTTGGCCTCAGTTACATGTGAAAGGCGACACCCCCGACAGTGCAGCACTCCCTCAGCACTGCGCTGGGCACGTCAGCCTGGATCTTGTTTCTGGAGTGGGGCTTAAACCCACCACCTTATGACTCAGAGGCAAGAGTGCTACCCACTGAGTCACGGATGCCCCAACCAAAATAAATCGGCATTTTCTTACCTTGAGCTTGAGGGAGTCGGTATCATAGGGGCTCGGAGTGAAGTCCGTGTGTACCTTGGCTCGACCACAGAATGGGCCTGTGTAGGGCACCTCCTCATCCAGCCTGAAACTGTCCCGGTTGCTTGTTGCGTCTGAGCCACTCGCGATGCCACCTGCTTAAGAGATAAGGAAACATCAGGGCTGTCAAAGGTAGCTCGATCCACAACTCTTCCCAAACCATTCACTTCCCCTTTCAAGAGCCTCCTGAAAATCTCACTGCCCGTGCCTTCAGTTCCTCCAACTCCCTTCTCGACTTCCATTCAGTGTCAACCTCTCTATATATTGCCCTTCTTTGTTTGGGATCCCTTATGTAAATATAGGCATTTGGAGCCTCCGCGGAGCATATCTCAATCTCACGCTGTAACTTTGGCGTGAATCCTGGAGAAATTAAATAAATGGCTAAAGAAAGAACTTGCATTTCTCTAGCGCCTTTCACGACCTCAGGATGTCCCAAAGTGCTTTACAGCCAATGAAGTACTTTTGAAGTGCGGTCACTGTAGTAATGTAGGAAACGTGGCAGCCAATTTGCACACAGCAAGCTCCCACAAACAGCAATGTGATAATGACCAGATAATCTGTTTTAGTGATGTTGATTGAGGGATAAATATTGACCCCAGGGAAAATTCCCCAGCTCTTCTCTGAGAGGACAGACAGGGCCTTGGTTTTATTGTCTTATCTGAAAGGCGTCACCTCTGGCAGTGCAGCACTCCCTCAGTTCTGGCACTGGGAGCGTCAGCCTGGAGGGGGACTATGAACCTACAACTTACTGACTCTGAGGCTGAGCGTGCTACCAACTGAGTCACAGCTGTTGCCTAAAGCCAGTGGTTTATGCTGTTTCCCCAGGGAGATCATTGATCTTCTGACACAGTAACAGCGGGAGATCGGGACAACCTCTCGGGCATTCTCTCCCAAGGTGCTGTAGACATAAAGAGCGAAGAGCATTTTAAGTTCACCTTCTACCAGAGTGCAGGACAAACATGAATGCGTCAACAGTGAGGGCAGAAAACGCTGGGAATGCACAAAAGGGCAGTCAGGATCTGAAAGTAAATGAAAGTTGCTAATGGAGGCCCTTTAATATGAAATTATCTTTCTCTTTCAGATCCACCTGCAGTGTAGTTGCGGAATCTGTGGTTGAGTGAGTAGCACCTTCACCTCTGAGTCAGAAGGTCGTGGGTTCACAGCCCCACTCCAGAGACTTGAGCACAAAAATCTAGGCTGACACTCCCAGTGCCAGTGCTGAGGGAGTGCTGCACTGTTGGAGGTGTCGTCTTTCGGATGAGATGTTAAACCGAGGCTGTGTCTGCTCTCTCAGGTGGATGTGAAAGATCCCATGGCAATATATCGAAGAAGAGCAGGGGAGTTCTCCCTGGTGTCGTGGGGCCAATATTTATTCCCCAACCAACAGTGACCACACTTCAAAAAGTACTTCATTGGCTATAAAGTGCTTTGGAACGTCCTGGGGTCGTGAAAGGTGCTGGAGAGATGTGAGTCTTTTCAGGTTCAGTGGCTACTCCATAAGTGGACCTCGTGTCCCCTATGATCTAGAGCGCACCTTTACTGTCCAAATATCTAGTTTAATGTTAGTGTGAGACAGAGGGTGGTAACAAAGAACACTTGGGGAGGTGAAATTGGTATTTGGCGGTAGCTCAAACCACCTGATAGCAAATCAGCCCTCTGTTTTACACCCCGCACAATTTTATTTTCCATATACTTGCTGTGTACACTGACTATTGGAATCTCCCATGTGCCATCACTTGCGTCTTTCTGTCTTTAAGTAAGACGAACTTATAAGGTGCTCTAGCGAGATGGGCCCAATTGTAAACCAATAAACTTATTTATTTTACATAAAATACATGAATGAACAGAATACAGTTTTCAACAACTTGTATTTATACAGCACCTTTAACATCGTAAAATGTCCCAAGGCACTTCACAGGAACGTAATCAGACAAAATTTGACACCGAAACACATAAGGAGATATTAGGGCAGGTGACCAAGAGCTTGGTCAAAGAGTAGGTTTTAAGGAGCGTCTTAAAGGAGGAGAGAGAGAGATAGAGAGGCGGGGAGGTTTAGGGAGGGCGTTCCAGAGCTTAGGGCCCAGACAGCTGTAGGCACGGCCGCCAGTGGTGGAGCGATGGAAATCGGGGAGGCGCAAGAGGCCAGAATTGAGGAAGCGCCGAGATCTCGGAGGTTGTGGGGCCGGAGGAGGTTACAGAGATAGGGAGGTGCGAGGCCATGGAGGGATTTGAAAACAAGGATGAGAATTTTAAAATTGAAGCATTGCCGGATCGGGAGCCAATGTAGGTCAGCAAGCACAGGGGGTGATGGGTGAATGGGACTCGGTGCGAAGTAAATCCAACAATTTCTTATTGCTCCTCATTTTAAAGTGTAAATCTACCACTGTTTGAGGCAATAGCCCATTTTCAAACTTGCTGTTCCGAAGGTAACTGGCTATAACTTTCTGGTTACAAGCATGCTGCCTGTATTCTGGTATCTCCACCTGAGAGAGGCAGAGTTACCCTTAGCATGTGCGCAGGCAATATGTCTTTTCTGATTTAATTAACCCATAAATGGGTATTCCATCATCAGTGACTGAAAACAAAGGCTCCTCAACAATGTGACCACTTGTAACAACAGAAAATGCTGGAAAAACTCAGCAGGTCAGGCAACATCCGTGGAGAGAAATTTGAGTTGACGTTTCGGGTCAAACCCTTCTTCAAAACTGGAAAGAAAAGAAAACAGATCGAAGGCAGGGCTGCGATCGGACAAAAGAAGTGAAAGAAACAAAAGAGCTAGACGAGATGGTAATAGGCTGAGATTAGGTGTAAAGTGTACTGGCAGGGCAAGAGATAGCTGCCAGGTGTGAGAGAGAAACAAAAGGAAAGGGGGGGGGAAAGGATTGGAAAAATTACAAGAAAAAATGTGTAATAGGGGCCGAGGTTATGATCTGAAATTGTTGAACTCAATATTGAGTCCGAAAGGCTGCAGAGTGCCTAATCGGAAGATGAGGTGCTGTTCCTCGAGTTTACGTTGAGCTTTGTCTAACTAACCCCTGGGAAGAGATTGGATGTGAAAAAAGTAAAGAAAGACTTGCATTTCTATAGCGCCTTTCATGACCACTGGACATCCCAAAGTGCTTTACAGCCAATGAAGTACTTTTTGAAGTGTAGTCAATGTTGTAATGCAGGAAACACAGCAAGGTCCCATAAACAGCAATGTGATAATGACCAGATAATCTGTTTTTTAGTGATGTTGATTGAGGGATAAATATTGGCCAGGACACTGGGGAGAACTTCACCTGCTCTTCTTCGAAATAGTGCCCTGGGATCTTTAACGTCCACCCGAGAGGGCAGACAGGGCCTCAGTTTGACGTCTCATCTGAAAGACGGCACCTCCAACAGTGCAGTGCTCCCTCAGCACTGCACTGGAGTATCAGCCTGGATTTTTGTGCTCAAGTGTCTGGTGTATGATATGAATCAACATCCTTCTTACTCAGAGGCAAGAGTGGTACCCACTGAGCCACGGCTGGCACAGGTCGAAAGGCCTAGTTAGTGGAGATACAGGCATTAACAAGTGTGGGGTGCTCCAGCTCTTCGGCTCCTTGCTGTCCAACTCAGTAACTCCTGCCTCCGGTCAACTAAATGTCATCAACACCCATTGTTCATGTCGATGTTTAAAATCAAACCAAACATGAGGATAAAAGACAGATCCTCAGTTCATTGCTGCTTGATTTCTAGGAAAAGAGAGTAATTGGGAAGCGTAGGGTCCAAATTTCCTAGCTTCCCTCTGTAATGTATTATCATATGGTTTATCACATGGTTTGTCACATGGTTTAGTATGAACATGCTGAGTTTGCTCTGACCTAGTAAACAAGCACATGGACCGGCAACTCATCCTGTCTCTGTCCTTCATTCGTTCTACCCACATTTTTGGCGAAGAGGATAGGATCCCAGAGCCATATTTAGGGATCATGGAAGGACACAGTGTTCAACCTTCTTGTGGAAAAGTTTAAGGTACACGAGTAATGTGCTGAGTCACTGTTCGACGGGATCGGGACAATCATGGCTGTGCCTACGGGATTCATCGGAAGCCTCGACATGTATGACTGAGCTCGCGAACCATTCAGTTCTTACATCGAGCGGATGGAGATTTTTTTTAAGGCCAATAACATTAATCAGACCGAAGGTGCAGATGAGAATGTTCAAGCTCAAAATAAAGTAATTTGTGAATGGAAAAAGCAATTTTTCTAACAGTGAACAGGCCAGGTGTCTACGGAACGTTGACAAACCTACTCGCGCCAGGGAAAACAAAGGATGTGTCGTTTGAAGACATTGTCGAGAAATTCGAGGACCATTTCAACCCAAAGCCATTAGAAATAGCAGAGAGCTATAAGTTTGGTACCAGAAACCAAAAACAAAGTGAAACCATCAGTGAGTACATTGTCGCTCTTAAAAACCTGTCTTTGCATTGTAACTTTGGCACATTTTTGGATCGTGCGTTGTGAGATAAGTTTGTGTGTGGACTGGTGGATGAGCGCACACAGTCCAAGTTACTGAACACTACGAACCTAACGTTTGACATAGCATGCAAAATTGTCCCATCTATGGAGATGGCATCTAAGAATGCTAGGGAGCTCCGTCCAACTCAAGTGACTAGTGCAGCTGAAGTCTACAGTCACAAAGCCACCGCCAAACCTAAAGTTGTGAGACCGGGTCAACAGCATGTCGGTGAGAGCAGTTCAGTGAATTGTTATCACTGCAATGGAAATCACTCACCACAGTCCTGCCAATACAGAAATGTGAAGTGTTTTCACTGCCAGAAGCAAGGCCATATTTCAACAGCTTGCAGAGCTAGATCGAAAGCAGGAAGTAAGAACCATTCTAGTGGCAATGCAAAGCAGCAACAACAAAAGGGAGGAGTTTACAATATTGAAGTGAACACACCTGATGTTGAAGAACTAGGCACCTACAGTATCTATGCCACTAGCGGCAATGCTAACAGTCGTGAGAAAGACTTCCATACAAAACTTTTGATCAATGAGCAATATATTGATATGTGTATCGACACAGCGGCGGACTGATGAGTGAGGACACATATGAGACTAAGTTTAATCAAGTACCACTTACAAAGAGTACCATAGAGTTAAAAACCTACTCCAGAGAAATCCTAGAGACATGTGGACAAATGGAATACAGTTCAGCGCAATGGCCAGTCAGTAAAGCTGCCTATTATTGTAGTGAGCTACAACAACAGGCCAACCCTCATGGGCAAAGACTGGTTGAGAAAGTTAAAACTAGACTGGAAAAACTTCTTCAGTGTAGATGCTTCAAAGAAGCGACTCGACACAATGCTGAACAAGTACGAAAGCATGTTCTCAGACAGTTATGAGGGCCTCACTGGGTATGATGCCCATATCCGCATCAAGTCCAACGCGAAGCCTGTCTATTGTAAGGCAAGGCCGGTCCCCTATGCGTTGAAAAGTCAGGTGGAGGAAGAGCTAGAGAAACTGAGAGAGAACGGAGTGCTAGTAAAAACTGACAACAGTGAATGGGCTACCCCGATTGTGGTAGTGCCCAAAGCAGACAAAACTATACACTTGTGTGGTGACTACAAAGTTACTATCAACCAAGCAGTTGACGATGAGCAGTACCCGTTACCTACATCACAAGATTTGTATGCAGCACTCTCGGGGTCAAAGGCATTCTCTAAGCTTGATCTGTTGCATGCTGACTCTCAGCTGAGCGTTGACAAAGAGAGTCAACAGTATCTCACCGTCAATACACACAAGGGACTGTACTCATACGCCAAGCTGCCATATGGTGTAAAGTCCTCCCCCAAAATCTCCCAGGCTACGATGGATAAGATTTTGCAAGGAGTTCCAAATTGCTTATGCAATCAAGACGATGTGCTGATCGCAACAAGCAGCGAGGAAGAAAATCTAGAAGCGTTAGATTTAGTGCTTCAAAGGTTGAATTCCCACAATGTCAAATTGAAAAGGAGCAAATGTGCTTTTGTTAACCAAAGGGATATGGGCCAAAGGCGGGTAGATGGAGTTAGGTCACAGATCACCCATGATCTCATTGAATGGCAGAGCAGGCTCGAGGGGCTGAATTGCCTACTCCTGTTCCTATGTTCTTCGAAGACTTTTGTTTATTAATTATAAAGATATTGGAGATGGGGGGGAGAAAAGGCTGTTTGACCGGACGGGGCAGTTGGAGGCAGGGGGTCATGTGATGAAACCACCAGGACTATGTCCAGAGTTGGTGACCTAGGCAAGACAGGGCTTTAAATGGGAGGCCAGGAACATTCTTTCTTCCCCCCACCCACCCACCCTGGGCATTCTACGGAGGAAAAGATCAGGACAGTCCGCCCAATAGACCTTTAGAGAATAGCCAATGTGCAATTAAGCCTCCTGCCCAAAGAAAGGACCTACATTTCTACAGCGCCTTTCACGACCTCAGGACGTCCCAAAGCGCTTTACAGCCAATGAAGTACCTGTGAAGTGTAGTCACTGTCGCAATGTAGGAAACGTGGCCGCGGCAGCCAAATAATGCACATCAAGCTCCCACAAACAGCAATGAAATAAATAACCATGCCATCTGTTTTAGGTGTTGGTTGAGGGATAAGCATTGGCCAGGACAACATTTACCCAGACACCGTGCTAAGAAGTGAGAAATCTCGATCGCACTGCAAAATAAAACCTCGTGTAATCCAGATGGTGCCCTTTCGAATGAAGGGAAAGTGGAATAAATTAGCAGTTCAGTCTGTGCCTGTAACAGACAACATGGAGCCACTGATAAGAAGAACTTGTGGGTGTTTTTTTGTGATGCATAGGTAACCACATTAGCAGCTCAAACGGCCTTTGCCTGAGGTCGCTTATCACCTGAATCTACTGAGGTCGTTTGACACTGGCACACATCCTCATTAACTATGGCCACGGTAACAGAGAAGTGTTCATTACTGATGATTTATTTTTAACCCTGATAATTTATACTGTTCTGCAATGCAGTTGAAAAATACAACAACCAGCGCATCAAACCTGTCCTTAAATTATAAGGAAGACCTTAGAAAAGTGGGCTTGTTCTCTGCAGAACAGAGGTGTTGAGGGACCCTGGATGAGGTTTTCAGGATTATGAAGGAAATCTGCCCACTTTGATGAAGGGTTCAGGGGTCGCAAACACAAACGAGGAAGTTAGGAGGATGCAAGGAAGTCAGGGGGACTTTTTCATCCAAAGGGTAATCGAGTTGTGGAATAAATTGTCACGAGGGGCACTGATGCAGGCAGTATCAATTGGGTCAAGAGGCAATTAGATCTATCTCTGGAGAGAGACGGGATTGAGGGACACGGTGAGAAGGTGTGTCGGTGGGGTTGAGGGAAATGGTGAGAAGGTGGGTAGGTGGGGTTGAGGGATATGGGGAGAAGGTGGGAAGGTGGGGTTGAGGGATATGGTGAGAAGGTGGGTAGGTGAGGTTGAGAGATATGGGGAGAAGGTGGGTAGGTGGGGTTGAGGGATATGGGGAGAAGGTGGGTAGGTAGGGTTAAGAGATATGGGGAGAAGGTGGGTAGGTGGGGTTGAAAGATATGGGGAGAAGGTGAGTAGGTGGGGTTGAGAGATATGGGGAGAAGGTGGGTAGGTGGGGTTGAGGGATATGGGGAGAAGGTGGGTAGGTAGGGTTAAGAGATATGGGGAGAAGGTGGGTAGGTGGGGTTGAGGGATATGGGGAGAAGGTGAGTAGGTGGGGTTGAGGGATATGGGGAGAAGGTGGGTAGGTGGGGTTGAGGGATATGGGGAGAAGGTGGGTAGGTAGGGTTAAGAGATATGGGGAGAAGGTGGGTAGGTGGGGTTGAAAGATATGGGGAGAAGGTGAGTAGGTGGGGTTGAGAGATATGGGGAGAAGGTGGGTAGGTGGGGTTGAGGGATATGGGGAGAAGGTGGGTAGGTGGGGTTGAGGGATATGGGGAGAAGGTGGGTAGGTGGGGTTGAGGGATATGGGGAGAAGGTGGGTAGGTGGGATTGAGGGATATGGGGAGAAGGTGAGTAGGTGGGGTTGAGGGATATGGGGAGAAGGTGGGATTGAGGGATATGGGGAGAAGGTGAGTAGGTGGGGTTGAGGGTTATGGGGAGAAGGTGGGTAGGTAGGGTTGAGAGATATGGGGAGAAGGTGGGTAGGTGGGGTTGAGAGATATGGGGAGAAGGTGAGTAGGTGGGGTTGAGAGATATGGGGAGAAGGTGGGTAGGTGGGGTTGAGGGATATGGGGAGAAGGTGGGTAGGTGGGGTTGAGAGATATGGGGAGAAGGTGGGTAGGTGGGGTTGAGGGATATGGGGAGAAGGTGGGTAGGTGGGGTTGAGAGATATGGGGAGAAGGTGGGTAGGTGGGATTGAGGGACATGGGGAGAAGGTGAGTAGGTGGGGTTGAGGGATATGGGGAGAAGGTGGGTAGGTGGGATTGAGGGATATGGGGAGAAGGTGAGTAGGTGGGGTTGAGGGATATGGGGAGAAGGTGAGTAGGTGGGGTTGAGGGATATGGGGAGAAGGTGGGTAGGTGGAGCTGAGGGATATGGTGAGAAGGTGGGTAGGTGGAGCTGAGGGATATGGGGAGAAGGTGAGTAGGTGGGATTGAGGGATATGGGGAGAAGGTGAGTAGGTGGGGTTGAGGGATATGGGGAGAAGGTGAGTAGGTGGGGTTGAGGGATATGGGGAGAAGGTGGGTAGGTGGAGCTGAGGGATATGGTGAGAAGGTGGGTAGGTGGAGCTGAGGGATATGGGGAGAAGGTGAGTAGGTGGGATTGAGGGATATGGGGAGAAGGTGAGTAGGTGGGGTTGAGGGATATGGGGAGATGGTGGGTAGGTGGGCAAATTAACTGCTGTGTTCCCCACATTACACCCGTGACTACACTTCAAAAAGTACTTCATTGGCTGTAAAGCGCTTTAGAACGTCCGGTGGTTGTGAAAGGCGCTATAGAAATGCAAGTCTTTCTTTTTACTTTTTTAATCAGCCTTCTTATGTAATGATTCTTTTTCCCTTTTCTCATCAACTAGAGAGTCATCTATCTTAACTATTACTCTTCAGAATCTCAGGCTGTCTGTCAAGGGTCTAGATAAAGGAAAGCTTCAAATTCGCACTTTATCAGAGTGAGAATGGGTAAGGTTGAGCGATCAAATTCAGCCAAGACTGGATGAATAAAAGCCCATTCCCTTCATTTGTTGTAAAGGTGATAAGTGAGATCAATCTGACACAGTGGGCTGGATTTTCATTGGGCCGTGGAGTCGGGATTGGAGGCGTGTGGGGGTTTAAAATCCCGAAACCGGGGTTCCCAACCCCATCCCGCTTCCATGCCAGTTTCAAAGGAGGCGGGTACCCGCCCCGCACTGGGACCCGCCTCCCCGAGGCGGGAAGGGGATTAGTGCCAATTAACTGCCTGTTAACAGGTAGTTAACAGGCAGTTTTTAGCCTAATCCCTATTTTCATTGTTGAAATGTGGGATTCCCGACAGCTCCAAACCACGCCAAGTTAGCAAGGCGGGCCGTCGGGATGAAGGGCTTAGAGGGGTCGAGATGTCCAGTGTTCAGGTGAGTGATGGATGCATGAGTGCAGAGGTAAGTGTGTTTGGTGTGTGTAAAGTGTTTAAAGAAGTTCTACTAACCTTTACTTACCTTTACAGCCTTCCTTCCTTCAGGTCTCAGGAGTCCCTCATCTCACCGGCACAGAAAGCAGAATGGCCGCCAGCCATCAAAATCTGCAGCCTCTGCTTTCTGTTCCGGGGAATCTCTAAATCATCCTGAGAGGAAGGAATTGACCTGGAGTACAGATTGTCAGTGTTTGACAGCTTCAAACAGCTGTGAAAAGCTGATATTTCATCTGTCAAAAGCTCTTGACAGATGAAATGTCAATCTGTGATGTCACCTATTGCCGGGTGGCCCTTAATTGGCCTGCTGAGCCCGCTGGGCGGGCTCAACAAGGTCAATCAAGTCAAAATCGCGTGGGTTGGCCACAACTCGATGGAGGCGGGACTACAACCCCGAAAGTTGTAGTCCTGCCTCCTCAATGAAAATCCAGCCCAGTGTCTGCCCACTTCCTACTGTGTGACAGTCCAGAGGAGAATCCATTGATAATTCGCATAGTTCAATCCCATTAATTCAACATAATATGAACACATTCTTTAGCTGCACTCTCATTATCCACCAGTGCTTTTCAAGTAGAAAGAGGCGTTTAAGATGATTAAAGGAGTTGATCGGGTAGAGAGAGAGAAACTATTTCCTCTGGTGGGGGGAGTCCAGAACAAGGGGGCATAACCTTAAAATTAGAGCCAGGCCGTTCAGGGGTGATGTCAGGAACCACTTCTTCACACAAAGGGTAGTGGAAATCTGGAACTCTCTCCCCCCAAAAAGCTGTTGAGGCTGGAGGGGGTCAATTTAAAATTTCAAGACTGGGATTGATAGATTTTTGTTAGGCAAGATTATTAAGGGTTACAGAATCAAGGCGGGTGGATGGAGTTAAGATACGGATCAACCATGATCTAATTGAATAGCGGAACAGACTCGAGCAGCTGAATGGCCTCCTCCTGTTCCTGTGTTCCTTAAATCCTCGCTCAAGGCACCACAACAACGCATTGCTTTATTTGCCATTTGTGTTTACATGACGGGGGTCATTCTCTGACCTCTGCCGAAGGCGCACATTGGAAAAGCGCATGGCACTGCCCGCAGATTTCCATCCAAATGGTCAGATACCCATGGGTAGTACTTGCCCAAAGGCGTGCTCTTTGTGTCAGACAGTGTCAGCTGTGGCTCAGTGGGTAGAACCCTTGCCTCTGAGTCATGAAGGTCGTGTGTTCAAAGTCCCACTCCAGAGACTTAAGCACGAAAAATCTAGGCTGACACTTCCAGTGGAGCGTTGCACTGTCGGAGGTGCCGGCTTTTGGGTGAGACGTTAAACCGAGGCCCCGTCCACCCTCTCAGGTGGATGTAAAAGATCCCATGGAACCATTTCGAAGAAGAGCGGGGGAGTTCTCCCTGGTGTCCTGGCCAATATTTATCCTTCATTGGCTTTGCGACGTCTGGTGGTCGTGAAAGGTGCTATAGAAATGCAAGTCTTTCTTTTTTATTCGTAGGTGTGGCTCCCGGGAAGGAGTGCAAAATCAGGGAGTTAATGCTGATGTTTCTATGTTATTTTTTGGTGTATTTGTCTTTTCTCCTGTGCCTAGAGTGTTCTTGTACTATTTGTGTAAGATCAAAATCTGGGGACTCTTAATTAACTGACAGCCTCTAATATCCACTGGGATTACCTGTCATGGCGTATAAAGAACCAAAGGGGAAGATGAGGAGATTTCTTTTTAAGCAGCGAGTTGTTATAAACTTACGCTCATTCAAAACTCTACTGCCACTGATCTAACTCGCACCAAGTCCCATTCACCTGTCACCCCTGTGCTCGCTGACCTACATTGGCTCCCGGTGGGGCAACACCTCAATTTCAAAATCCCCATCCTTGTTTTCAAATCTCTCCATGGCCTCGCCCCTCCCTATCTCTGTAACCTCCTCCAGCCCCACAACTCCCCGAGATAGCTGCACTCCCCAACTCTGGACTCTTGCGCATCCCCGGTTTTAATCGCTCCTCCATTGGTGGCTGTGCCTTCAGCTGTCTGGGCCCTAAGCTCTGGAATTATCCTCCTTAAACCTCCCCGTCTCTCTACCTCTCTTTCCTCCTTTAAGACGCTCAGTAAAACCTATCTCTTTGACCAAGCTTTTGGTCACCTGCCCTAATTTCTCCTTATGTGGCTCGGTGTCAAATTTTGTTTGATAATCGCTCCTGTGAAGCGCCTTGGGATGCTTTACTACGTTAAAGGCGCTATATAAATACAAGTTGTTGTTGTTGTGATCTGGAATGTGCTGCCTGAAAGGGCGGTGGAAGCAGATTCAACAGTAACTTTCAAAAGGCAATTAGATGAAAAAATGCTTGAAAGGGAAGCATTTGCAGGGCTTGGGGTAAGAGCAGGGGGAGTGGGATTAATTGGAGAGCTCTTTCAAAGAATCGGCACAGGCAAAGCTGGGCCGAATGGACTTCTGCTGATGATGGAGTGTCCCTGTGAATTATCATTTTCACTTCTGCAGAACCAGAAGGATAACTGTGAGAAATGGGACTACTAGACTTCTAATGGGTTGAAGTGAAGGAACATTCAGGCAACATAAGAACATAAGAAATAAGAGCAGGAGTAGGCCGTACAGCCCCTTGAGCCTGCTCCGTCATTCAATAAGATCTTCGACCTCACGCCGATTCCCATATCCCTTGATTCCCTTAGTGTCCAAAGCTCTATCGATCTCGGATATACTCAACGACTGAGCCTCCACAGCCCTCTGGGGGAGAGAATTCCAGAGATTCACCACCCTCTGAGTGAAGAAATTGCTCCTCATCTCAGTCTTAAAAGGCCTACACCCTTATTCTGAGACTAGGCCCCCTAGTTCTAGACTCTCCAGCCAGGGGAAACAACCTCTCAGCATCTACCCTGTCAATCCCCCTCAGAATCTTGTTTGTTTAAATGAGATCACCTCTCATTCTTCTAAATTCCAGAGAGTATCGGCCCATTCTACACAATCTCTCTTCCTAGGACAGCCCTCTCATCCCAGGAATCAATCTAGTGAACCTTCGTTGCACCGCCTCCAATGCAAGTACAGGGATATCCTTCCTCAGATATGGAGACCAAAACTGTGCACAGTACTCCAGGTGTGGTCTCACCAAGGCCCTGTACAATTGTAGCAAGTTGCAGTCATATGTGCACCAACATCATAACCAGGGCCTTTTTGAATTTGTGTGCGATGCTGTAACACGTAACAACCAGAGCAAGTTTCCCCCCTTCAAACTCAACATTGAGTTGAACAATTTCAGACCATAACCGCTGCTCCCATTTATTCGGACGGCAGTTTCTGGTAATGGTTCTGCTTTTGCCATTGTCAGCTCCTCTGGACCTCCAGGGAAGGTCTGTATTAGGGTGGAAGGCTGGAGATTTTGCCTCGCACCATCATCCCTTTTGTCATTTAATCTCTCCTGGCTTCCACCCGATCACAGACCTTCCCTTTGGTTCTTTCCTCCCCTCCCCCCTCTCCCTGCCTCTGCAATTGCTTAAAACCTGTTACGTCTCAAATCTTTTCCAGTTCTGACGAAAGGTCATCGACCTGAAAGGTAAACTCTGTTTCTCTCTCCACAAACGCTGCCCTGACACGCTGAGTGTTTCCAGCATTTTCGGTTTTCATTTCAAGTTTCTCCCCCACATTGTTGGGGCTGTGTAGAAAGAAAGAAAAACTTGCATTTCTATAGCGCCTTTCATGACCACCAGACGTCTCAAAAGCTTTACAGCCAATGAAGTACTTTTTTTGAAGTGTAGTCACTGTTGCAACGCAGCAGCCAATTTGCACACAGCAAGCTCCCACAAACAGCAATGTGATGATGACCAGATAATCTGTTTTTAGTGATATTGATTGAGGGATAAAAATTAGCCCAGGACACCGGGGAGAACTCCCCCTGCTCTTGTTCGAAATAGTGGCCGTGGGATCTTTCACGTCCACCTGAGAGAGCAGACGGGGCCTCGGTTTAACCTCTCATCCAACAGTGCAGCGCTCCCTCAGCACTGCACTGGAGTGTCAGCCTTTCAAGTCCCTGGAGTGAGATTTGAACCCGTAACCTTCTGTCTCAGAGGCGAGAGAGTGCGACCCACTGAGCCACCGCTGACACTTTTAACATTTGACTATTACCAGACTGTGAAAGGCTACGTCCTCGGAATCACACTGCAGTTCACTTACTGGACGAGCTTTGGCCGCTGTTGAGACTATAAAGACTCTCCATAGACTCGCAGGCTCTCAAGAAGCCTCCCTCTGCTTCATGCTCTCCTATGGCTTGGCTTGAAGGATCTCCTGCGTTGGCCTCGCACTGAAAGACACAAGGTTTCTCTTTTAAACCTTGAACAATTGTGACTGTCACTGATTCCCTCCCAGAGCCAGTTAGAGACCAGTTTGCCAGGATGTTACCAGGGATGACATAGACACGATGGTGAAATGGCAGGTGGGGTTCAATGTGGAGAAATGTGAAGTGATGCACTTTGGGAGGACTAACATGGAAAGGCAGTGTACTATAAATGTAATGATTTAGAAAAGTGTAGATGAGCAGAGAGACCTTGGTGTCCATATACACAATCCTTAAAGGCGGCGAGGCAAGTTGATAAGGTGGGTAAAAAAGCAAATGGGTTACTTGGGTTTGTAAATAGAGGAATAGAATATAAAAGCAACGAGATCATGTTAGAGCTTTATAAATCACTGGTTAGGCCTCAGCTGGAGTATTGTGGGCAATTCTGGGCCCCACACTTCAGGAAAGATGTAAAGGTATTAGAAAGGGTAGAGAGGAGGTTTACCAGGATGTTACCAGGGATGAGGGACCTCAGTTATGAGGAGAGGTTGGAAAAGTTGTGACTGTTCTCCCTCGGAACAGAGAAGGTTAAGAGGTGACCTAATGGAGGTTTTCAAGATGATGGGAGGTTTTGATGGAGTAGAAAGAGAAAAACTCTCCCCTCTGGCGAGTGGGTCAGTAACCAGAGGGCATAGATTCAAAATCATTGGAAAAAGATCTAGTGGGGAGATGAGGAGAATGTTTTTCACTGGGAGTTGTGGGGATCGGGAACGCTCGACCTGAACAGGTGGCGGAAGCTGATTCCATCAATAATGTTAAAGGGAGTCGGACGGGTTCCTGAGGATGAGGAACTCACAGGGTTAGGGACAATAACAGGGAGTGTGGGACTGAGCACGACTGATCTTTCAAAGAGCCGGCACAGGCACGACGGGCCGAATGGCCTCCCTCTGTGCTCTAAATATCTATGATTCTATGATTCTGTGATAACAAGTCCTGAAACTTAGGCGCTAAATTGTTCCAGCGATTGTGACATCACTTGTTGTACCATTGAGGACAGAACAATACGACTCCTGCGCTGCTGTGCGAGCTGGTCACCGGGCCGTGATCAGAAGCGGGAACCCTGGCTGACTTTTTGCTCTCGATAGCATAGTGAAACTGAAGCATCTCAACGAACGCTCCTGGCTCACTCAACACTGGCCAGCCTGGGACTTTCCTGCTCTGGTCTGGGTGGCTTGGCACCTCAGCACCTGGTGTAGTACCCACTGAGACACCAAGGAGGCAGCAAACGAAGCTTCAAGACGGTGGTGCCCCTTTAAATACAGTCCCCACCATTTAAAGCGGGCGTGTTCGGCCAGAACGCCATTTGCCCGCGATACGTGATGGCCGATAGATAAACTGGAAGTGCTATTTCTATACAACAAGAACGCTCCTTCTGTTTAGCGACCTCTTGCACAGTTGTGTCCAGCTCCACTCTGAGCTGCAGTTTTAGTTAAACAGCAGCAAGTGCTTAGCACAATCTATAAGCCCACACCACTTAGATGACTCAGTATTTCCAGCGCAGAAACAGGCCATTCGGCCCAACTGGTCCGTGCCAGCGTTTATGCTCCACACGAGCCTCCTCCCACCCCTCTTCATCTCACCCTAACAGCATATCCTTCTATTCCTTGTCCCTCATGTGTTTATCTGGCTTCCCCTTAAATTCGCCTCAACCACTCCCTGTGGTAGCGAGTTCCACTCTCTGAGTAAAGAGGTATCTCCTGATTACCTTATCGGATTTATTAGGGAATATCTTACATTTATGGCCTCCCGCTCAAGTGGAGACATCTTCTCTACGTCTACCCTATCGAATCCTTTCATCATTTTAAAGACCTCTATGAGGTCACCCCTCAGATTTCTCTTTTCTAGAGTAAAGAGCCCCGGCCTGTTCAGCCTTTCCTGATAGGTAGAACCTCTCAGTTCTGCTATCATTCTTGTCAATCTTTTTCAGCACCTTCTCCAGTGCCTCGATATCCTTTCTGTAATATGAAGACCGGAACTGTGCAGAGTGCTCCAAGTGTGGTCTAACCAAGGTTCTATACAGGTTTAATTTGATATAGAATTAGAATTAGAAAGGCTTAAGTATTTGAAAGGAAACTGAACATTAACGAGGTGCGAGTTACTTAGGTTTGTTCTTGCATTGAGTGCACCTAAACGCAGATCGAACTAATGAGTAAACGCGGCTGTTTCTGCCCAAGATGAACGAAGCGCTTACGACGCTATAATGGGCAACTTTGAAATTGGCGTTAATGTGAATGGCTGACACTTATCTTTCTTTCCCCGATATAAGCGACGGTCCCTTTTAAACGCGGCTGTTTTAAGTGGTGGGGACTGCACTGTTGCCCGTCGGTCATATTACCCTTTTAATTAGAAAGCAGTTATGGGGTGAACGGCTGCTTTAAAGGGGGGGGGGGGGCGCGCAGCCCATTCAGATTCCAGTAAGCGGCCTGCGCGGGAGCGCGCAGCTTAAAGGGAGCACGGTTACGCCGCGACCAGACCGGCGTGAAACTCACCATCTCCTCCGACAGAGCTTTGATGTACTTCCGAGCCATTTTTTTCTTCATAGTTTTGGAGATGGCGCGCATGGTTTTCCCCAGCCCGCTCCCATTCTGTCCCGACTTGGCCGCGTTGTGTTCCCCAGCGGCTTCGGCCCCTTGCTCAGCTTCGCCCGCCTACACAGGGGGGGAAAGAAATCCTTCATTATTAAGCTCGCGAGCCTCTTTAGGATTCATCCTCCCATGTGACAAGTACAAATAAATTCATTCGCTGCTTCAAAGTTGTCTGCACCCAGAAAGGAATTTCACCGCAAGACGTTAATAAAGAACTTGCATTTCTATAGCGCCATTCACGACCTCAGGATGGCCCAAAGCGCATCAGAGCCAATGAAGCACTTTTTGAAGTGCAGTCACTGTTGTGTGACAGCATTGTGATAATGACCAGATCATCTGTTTTAGTGATGTTGGTTGAGAGATAAATATTGGCCCAGGACACCGGGGAGAACTCCCCTGCTCTTCTTCGAAATAGTGCCAGGGGATCTTTTACGTCCACCCGAGAGAGGAGACGGGCCTCAGTTTAACGTCTCATCCGAAAGATGGCACCTCCGACAGTGCGGCACTCCCTCAGCACTGGCACTGGGAGCATCAGCCTGGAGTTTTTGCTCAAGTCTCTGGAGTGGGACTCAAACCCGCGATCTTCTGACTCAGAGATGAGAGTGATACCCACTGAGCCACGGCTTATAGAATCATAGAATGGCACAGCACAGGAGGAGGTCATTCGGCCCATCTAGTCTGCACTAGCTCTTTCAAAGAGCAATCCAGTTAGTCCCACTCCTCTGTGCTTTCCCCATATCCCTGTATTTATCCAATTCACTTAAACTAGAGATTAAACCAATTAAAGATTAAGCTGATTTAATGACAAATTTGGAATCCCAGATCATGGCCCAGAAATTACAACAACATTGTATTTATATAGCGCCTTTAATCTAGTAAAACGTCTCAAGGCACTTCACAGGAGTGATTTTCAAACAATATTTGACACCGAGCCACATAAGGAGATATCAAGGGCAGGTGACCAAAAGCTTGGTCAAAGAGGTAGTTTTTGAGGAGAGTCTTAAAGGAGGAGAGAGAGAGGTAGCGAGGCGGAGAGGTTTAGGGAGGGAATTCCAGAGCTTAGGGCCCAGGCAGCTGAAGGTACGGCCGCCAATGATGGAGCAATGGAGATTGGGGATGGCCAAGAGGCCAGAATTGGAGGAACGCAGAGATCTTGGGGGGGGGGGAGTTGTGGGGCTGGAGGAGGATACAGAGATAAGGAGGGGGGCGAGACCATGGTGAGATTTGGAAGCAAGAATGAGAATTTTTTAATCGAGGCATTGCCGGACCGGGAGCCAGTGTGGGTCAGCGAGCGCAGGGGGTGATGGGTGAACGGGGACTTGGTGCGAGTTAGGACACGGGGGCAGCAGAGTTTTGGAGGAGCTGAAGATTACAGAGGGCGGAAGGTGGGAGGCCGGCCCGGAGTGCGTTGGTACAGTCGAGTCTGGAGTGTGGAGGAGGGTTTCAGCAGCAGACGAGCAGACGGTTATTATATCAGCAGATGAACAAATTGGCTGCTGTCTATATCTGAAAACAGTTGTGGCAACACTTCAAAAGCACTTCATTGGTTGTGAAGTGCTTTGGGATGTCCTGAGGGTGTGAAAAGCACTAACTAAACGCGAGCGCTCTTCTTCCAAAGAGCTCAGGCGAAATTTCCCCCGGCCCCTATTTTAGTGGCCGTGTTTATTTGAGACGGGTTAGCACCTCCGTTAATACAGCTGACAGGGAAAGGTCACTGCAACATGTACCACCGACTGATTTCCACGCTGGTGTGTTTGTGATTTTTGTTGTACTGGCTGTAAACAGATGGCTGAATAATTACTGGAGGATGTAGGGGGAGAATTTCAATAAAATGAAAAACCATTTTATTTAGAGTTGGCATGTCCGTGTGGGGACATATCCCTGGGTGTTTCCTCACATGACCGCCCCCCTGCCTGCAACCGCCCCACCCGGTCAAACAGCCTTTATTCCTCCTCATCTTTAATATTTTTGTAATAAATGGAAGTGTTCAAAGAAAATGTTTGAAACGAAAATTTGCCCTTTTTTAACGCTCCTATGCTCTTCTGGCTTGATTGCAGCAGTGCCCATGATCATAGAGTCCAAGAATGATCGACAGAGCGAGGCCATTCGGCCCATCGTGCCTATGCCGGCTCTGTGAAAAAGCTCTCCAAATCATCCCACTCCCCCTGCTCTTTCTCCATAACCCTGAAAATGTTCTCCCCTTCAAATCTTTATCCAATTCCTTTTTTGAAAGTTACTATTGAATCTGCTTCCACCACCCTTTCAGGCAGCGCATTCCAGATCACCACAACTCGCCGCGTAAAAAACAACGTCACCACTGGTTCTTTTGCCTTTAATCTTTAATTCCTGGAGACTCCTGGAGAATCCTGGAGGGAATTGGCAACCCTAATTTTATTTTTTCGCTTTCTCACTGAAGGCCCTTGCCCGTGGAAGAGAGGCAGGGCAGTCGGGCCGAACGACCCCCTCGACCGCCCACTGCCTGGACCAGTTAATGGCCACCGTGGGCAGGCCCAGCAGCTGTCCAACGAGGAGGCCCACTCCCCTCCGCACCGGGTGGCCAATGATCAGGAGCGTGGGACTGAAGTGCAGCCAAGAATCGAGGAGCAGCCCCTTCCAAACATTGGAAGAGGGGCTGCAACCCCTCACACTCAGTGTATACGTGGAACACGGACTCCTCCAGGCCGCAGAAATTGCAGGCAGCCTGGGAGTTCCTGAACCTACTTAAAAATTTGTTACGTGGGACTGGTCCATGCAACACCCCCCAGTAGAAAAGGGGAGGACGCCCATGTAGGGAAGCCCTCGATTGGGGACCCCTGCTGCCTCCGAATGGATTCAGTAGTTTCACGGTTCACCATTACTGATCTCTTCTTCTCAGGCAGTCCCTCGGAACCGAGGATGACTTGCTTCCACACTAAAAATGAGTTCTCAGGTGACTGATGAGTCCAATGCGGGACCTACAGTCTCTGTCACAGGTGGGGCAGACGGTGGTTGAAGGGGCGGGTGGGCGGGGTGCTTGGGTTGACGTGCGCTCCTTGCGCTGCCTGCGCTTGGCTTCCGCTTGCTCCCGGCAAAGAGACTCGAGGTGTTCGGCGCCTTCCCGGATGCTTCTTCTCCACTTTGTGCAGTCTTGGGCCAGGGATTCCCAGGTGTCGGTGGGAATGTTACACTTTTTCAAGGAGGCTTTGAGGGTGTCCTTGAAGCGTTTCCTCTGCCCACCTGGGGCTCTCTTGCCGTGTCGGAGCTCTGAGTAGAGCGCTTGTTTTGGGGAGTCTCGTATCGGGCATGCGGACGATGTGACCCATCCATCGGAGCGTGGTCAAAGCTTCGATGCTGGGGATGTTGGCCTGAGCGAGAACACTGATGTTGGTGTGCCTATCCTGCCAATGGATTTGCAGGATCTTGCGGAGGCAGCGTTGGTGGTACCTCTCCATTACTGATACTAGTTTTGCATTCCATTTAATTAACTGAATTTAAATTCCCCAGTTGCATGTGGTGGGATTTGAACGCTCTTACTCCAGATTGCTAATACCCGGCCTGCTGGATTACTGGTCCAGTAACAGAACCACTATGCTACCGTACCCCACAGAGTTGGACAGCAGGTGGCGCTCCCACCACAGTGTACCTGGGCCCAGACGCTGCAGTAGCCCCCTCCTCCCCCACCAATCCAGTCAGATAGGATTACATTCGCTCCCTGGTTACAGGTATGTTATTCCTGACATAGATTGCCTTTCTGGGATATTCTTAACGATGCACAGGCACCGACTCCCACTGACCTATGCTGCAACGATGATCTTGGTTTGACAGTTGCTGTGACTCAGTTGAGAACACCCTCGCCTCTGAGTCTAAGAAGGTCGTGGGTTCAAGCCCCGCTCCAGAGACTGGAGCACATTATCCAGGCTGACACTCCAGTGCAGTACCGAGGGAGAGCTGCACTGTCAGAGGTGCCGTCTTTCAGATGAGATGTTAAACCACGGCCCCGTCTGCTCTCTCAGGTGGATGTAAAAGATCCCACGGCCACTATTTCGAAGAAGAGCAGGGGAGTTATCCCCGGTGTCCTGGGCCAATATTTATCCCTCAACCAACATCACTAAAACAGATGGTCAGGTCATCATCGCATCGTTTGTGGGAGTTTGCTGTGCGCAAATTGAGGTACCCACGTTCCCTACATTACTACACTGTCACAAACTAACTACAAGAAAAAGTACGTGATTGGCTGTAGAGCACTTTGGGACACCTTGAGGGTGTGAAAGGTGCTGTATAAATACAAGCCTCTCTTTTTTGAGTCGAACTCAGCGGACGTTGCTACAATTTGCCTCAGTATCTCTGGTCTGTCGGGGTGCTGCTCCTGATCACTATCCTCCTTGGCCTTGGCTACGATCCCTTTCACAGCCAAATAGCCCGCTGACAGTAGGGTTGCCAACCACTCCAGGATTGGCCTGGAGTCTCCAGGAATTGAAGATTAATCTTCAGGACACTGCAGCGAGCAACACCAGGGAGAAAGATCATAGGGGGCTTTAATAAACTGTGTGTTTCCTTCATTTTGTTTACATAAGAACATAAGAAATAGGAGCAGGAGTAGGCCAATCGGCCCCTCGAGCCTGCTCCACCATTCAATAAGATCATGGCTGATCTGATCCTAACCTCAAATCTACTATCACTCTCCATCCCACCCGAACCCATGTGATCTCCTGGGAGAGGCAAAAAACCAGATTTAAAAAAAAACAATGGCCAATTTGGGACAAAAAATCTGGGAAATTCCTCTCCGAACCATCTAGGCGATCGAAACTCATCCAGGAGATCACTCTGTCCCTATATTTTCTACAGTACTTACCTTCTGCAAAGGCGATCTCCACCCCAGCCAGGAACAACAATAAAACCATCTCCTGAAATCTAACAGAATTAGAACACAAGAAGTAGGAGCAGAACCAGGCTACACGGCCCCTGGGCCTGCTCCGCTACCCACAGGGACACGACCATTCCGAACCTAGACTCATGTCCAATTTCCTGCCCGCTCCCCGTAACCCTTAATTCCCTTTACTTCTAGGAAGCTATCTATTTCTGTTTTAAATTTATTTAATGATGTAGCTTCCACAGCTTTCTGGGGCAGCAAATTCCACAAACCTACCACCCTCTGAGTGAAGAAGTTTCTCCTCATCTCAGTTTTGAAGGAGCAGCCCCTTATTCTAAGATTATGCCCCCTAGTTCTAGTTTCACCCATCATTGGGAACATCCTCACCGCATCCACCCGATCAAGCCCCTTCACAATCTTATATGTTTCAATAAGATCGCCTCTCATTCTTCTGAACTCCAATGAGTAGAGTCCCAACCTACTCAACCTCTCCTCATATGTCCACCCCCTCATCCCCGGAATTAACCGAGTGAACCTTCTTTATACTGACTCGAGCGCAAGTATGTCTTTTCTTAAGTATGGACACCAAAACTGTATGCAGTATTCCAGGTGCGGTCTCACCAATACCTTGTACAACTGCAGCAATACCTCCCTGTTTTTATATTCTATCCCCCTAGCAATAAAAGCCAACATTCCATTGGCCTTCTTGATCACTTGCTGCACCTGCATACTAACTTTATGAGTTTCGTGCACCAGGACCCCCAGATCCCTTTGTACTACAGTATTTTTCAGTTTCTTGCCATTAAGATAATAACTTGCTCTATGATTTTTCCTGCCAAAGTGCATAACCTCACACTTTCCAGTATTGTATTCCATCTGCCAAATCTCTGCCCACTTACTTAGCCTGTCTATGTCCCTTTACAGGTTTTTTATGTCCTCCTCACTCACTACTTTCCCTCCCATCTTTGTATCGTCTGCAAACTTTGATATGTTACACTCGGTCCCCTCCTCCAAATCGTTAATATAGATTGTAAAGAGTTGGGGACCCAGCACTGACCCCTGCAGAACACCACTAGTTAATGATTGCCAGTCTGAGAATGAACCATTTATCCCAACTCTCTGCTTTCTGTTAGAGAGCCAATCCTCCACCCGCGCCAGATTATTACCCCCAATCCTGTGATTTTTTATCTTAAGCAATAATCTTTTGTGTGGCACCTTGTCAACTGCCTTTTGGAAGTCTAAATACACTACGTCCATTGGTTCCCCTTTATCCACCCTGTATGTTACTTCCTCAAAGAACTCAAGCAAATTTGTCAAACATGACTTCCCCTTCATGAAACCATGCTGAGTTTGTCCTATTAAATTATGTTTATCCAAATGTCCCGTTACTGTCTCCTTAATAATGGACTCTAAAATTTTACCAACCACAGATGTTAGTCTAACAGGTCTATAGTTTCCAGCCTTCTGCCTACTACCCTTTTTAAATAAGGGTGTTACATTAGCAGTTTTCCAATCTGCCAGGACCTTTGCTGAGTCCAGGGAGTTTGGGAAAATTATTACCAATGCATCCACAATCCCTACCGTCACTTCCCTCAAGACCCTAGGATGTAAGCCATCAGGTCCAGGGGATTTATCCGCCTTGAGTCCCATTATTTTACCAAGTACCACTTCCTTAGTGATTTTAATCGTATTTAGCTCCTCCCCCCCAGAGCCTCCTGTTTGTCCAGTGTTGGGATATTCTTAGTGTCCTCTACCATAAAGACTGATACAAAATATTTGTTCAGCGTTTTTGCCATCTCCATATTTCCCACCATTAATTTCTCAGTCTCATCCTCTAAGGGACCAACATTTACTTTAGCCACCCTTTTTCTTTTTATATAACTATAGAAACTTTTGCTATCTGTTTTTATATTTTTTGCTAATTTACTTTCATAATCTATCTTCCCTTTCTTAATCAATCTTTTAGTTACTTTTTGCTGTCTTTTAAAGACTTCCCAATCTTCTATCCTCCCACTAGATTTGGCCACCTTATATGCCCTTGTTTTTAGTCGGATACTATCCTTAATCACTTTACTTAGCCACGGATGGCTCTCTTTTCTTTTACACCCTTTTTTCCTCAGTGGAATATATTTTTTTGGGAAGTTGTAAAATAACTCCTTAAATGTACACCACTGATCATGTACCGTCTTACCCTTTAATCTATTTTCCCAGTCCACTCTAATCAATTCCGCTCTCATACCTTCATAGTCTCCTTTATTCAAGGTCAGCACGCTTGTTTGAGATCCAACCTTCTCACCCTCTAATTGAATATGGAATTCAACCATGTTATGGTCACTCATTCCAAGGGGAACCTTTACTAGGACATTTTTAATTAATCCTGTCTCATTACACAGGGCCAAATCTAAGGTTGCTTGCCCCCTGGTCGGTTTAGTTACATACTGCTCAAGAAACCCATCCCTAATACACTCAATGAACTCATCCTCAAGGCTGCCCTGCCCAATTTGATTTGTCCAGTTAATATGATAGTTAAAATCCCCCATAATTATAGCTGTTCCCTTATTACAAGCCTCAACTATTTCCTGATTAATACTCCGTCCAACAGAGTTGTTCTTATCTTATGTTCTTAGAATCTGCACCTTCGGGGGAGGAAATGTTTTTAAAGAAGAGGTAGCTTTGCACTGACTGAAACACAAAGATATCAGTGAAGTATACAGAAATATGAGTGGCAATATAGTGGAGAGACAGGGGAAGATGGGGCTGTTCTCCCTTAGAGCAGAGAAGGTTAAGGGGAGATTTAATGGAGGCGTTCAAAATTACGAGGGGTTTTGATAGAGCAGATAAAGAGAAACTGTTTCCACTGGCAGGAGGGTGAGTAACCAGAGGACACAGATTTAAGATAATTGCCAAAATCATAGAATCATGGAATGCTTACAGCACAGAAGGTGGCCATTCAGCCCCTCAAGCCCGTGCCGGCTCTCTGCAAGAGCACTTCAGCTAGTCCCACTCCCCCGCCCTTTCCCCGTAGCCCTGCAATTTTTTTTTCCTTCAGGTACTTATCCAACTCCCTTTTGAAAGCCATGATTAAATCTGCCTCCACCGCCCTTTCAGGCAGTGCATTCCAGATCACAACCACTCGCTGCGTAAAAAAGGTTTTCCTCATGTCGCCTTTGGATCTTCTGCCAATCACCTTAAATCTGTGTCCTCTGGTTCTCGACCTTTCCGCCAATGGGAACAGTTTCTCTCTATCCACTCTGTCTAGACCCCTCATGATTTTGAACACCTCAATCAAATCTCCTCTCAACCTTCTCTGCTCCAAGGAGAACAACCCCAGCTTCTCCAGCCTAGCCACGTAACTGAAGTCCCTCATCCCTGGAACCATTCTCGTAAATCTTTTCTGTACCCTCTCTTAGGCCTTCACATCCTTCCTAAAGTACGGTGCCCAGAGTTGGACACAATACTCCAGTTGAGGCCGAACCAGTGTTTTATACAGGTTCATCATAACTTCCTTGCTTTTGTACTCTCTGCCTCTATTTATGAAGCTCAGGATCCTGTATGCTTTTTTAACCGTTCTACCTACCGAAATGCATCACTTTGCACATTTCTGTGTTAAATTTCATCTGCCACGTGTCCGCCCATTCCACCAGCCTGTCTATGTCCTCTTGAAGTCTATCACTACCCTCCTCACTGTTCACTATACTTCCAAGTTTTGTGTCGTCTTGCAGATTTTGAAATTGTGCCCTGTACACCCAAGTCTAAGTCAATCATGAGGGAGATGAGGAGTACGCAGCGAGTTGTTGTGATCTGGAATGCGCTGCCTGAAAGGGCGGTGGAAGCAGATTCAATACAGGTACACTATCCCTTATCCGAAAGCCTTGGGACCAGCTGAGTTTCGGTTTTCGGAATTTTTCGGATTCCAGAAGGTATTATTATAAGACTGGGAAATTTGTATTTAATATAAATTTTAAAAGTTCAGGCTACCTCTTGCGACTGTTCCGTGTCTCATTCCCCTTCCTGCTTCTCTGGAAAGCCGGATATCGGCTGACTCCTACTAAGCTGGCCCGCAAATCAGGTTGGGTGGGGGGGAGAAAAGAATATCGGACGGGTCGGGGTCGGGGGGGTGTCGGGGTCGGGGGGGGGTCCGGCGGGAAAAAAGAATATCGTTCGGGTCGGGTCGGGAGAAAATAATATCGGACGGGTCGGGGGTCAGGTCGGGTGGGAGGTGGGAGAAAAGAATATCGGACGGGCTGCGGTTCGGTTCGGTTTGGTTCGGGTCGGGGGGGAGAAAAGAATATCGGACGGGCCGCTGCAGCTATCGGACGGGCCGCTGTATTGTTGGGTTCACTCTCCCGGTACCTCCTTCACACTGCCCGGCTCGGCCTGCAATCTCCTACCCAGGAGGGAACTCTGTGACCCTCTGCCCTGCTCAGCGTAAGTCGTGCGCCACTCTGGTCATGTCGTGCGCACGACTTACGCTGAACGAAAAAACTTTCGGTTTTTAGAGGTTTTCGGTTTTCGGAAGTTCGGATAAAGGATAGTCTACCTGTAGTAACATTCAAAAGGGAATTGGATAAATACTTGAAAAGGAAAAACATTTCCGGGCTATGGGGAAAGAGCGGGGAAGCGAGTGGGCCATCAAAGAGCCGGCACAGGCATGATGCGCCGAGTGGCCGCTTTCTGTGCTGTGAGATTCTGTGCTATTTTCTCTCCTTCCTCTCTGTGTCACTGCACTGTGCAGCTCTCCTGGTTGATAAGCCAGACACCTATCCCCAGCCCAATGCTTTGTACAAGCAACAATGAGGAGGAGCCCAAGTTCAGTCGTGGGGAGGGGGGGATAGCCTCCCTGATATCCATTCACACGGCCACCCACCCCCCATCGACACTCCTTCTCTGGGAATTACAGACAAACTAAATTATTAATGAATGAAACAATATTGGCGGGAGGGGGGAGCCAACACATTTTTTGCATTTTGCTTCCCCTCGTCCTCCAGCCATTTCTATGCCTGACGGTCATTGTAAATTGACAGCAATAGTTCGTGCCACTGAAACATAGAGATACAGAGAGAGTGAATCTGTGTGTCAGTGAAAGAGGGAGAGAGGCCGGCGCACACACACACTCACATACAGATACACACACCCTCACACACACTAACACACACACACACAGACACAGACATATACAGACACACACACACACTCACACACACACTCACACACACACACTCACATACAGATACACACACCCTCACACACACACACTCACATACAGATACACATACCCTCACACACACACACTCACATACAGATACACACACCCTCACACACACTAACACACACACACAGACACAGACATATACAGACACACTCACACACTCACACACACACTCACACACACACACAGACACACACTCACACACACACACACTCACACACATACAGATACACAGACAGACACACACACCCTCACACATACTAACATACACACTCTCACACATACACACCCTCACACACACACTCACACACTCACACACACTCATACACACACACACTCACACACACACACACTCACACACACACACACCCTCACACACACACTCACACACTCACACACACTCATACACACACACACTCACACACACACAGACACACACACTCACATACACAGACACACAAACACACAGACACACACACAGACACACACACAGACACACAGACACACACACAGACACACACACAGACACGCACAGATATGCACAGACACAAACACTCACAGATACACACAGGCACACACACACAGACACACACACAGACACACACACAGAGACACACACACTCACAGACACAGACACACAGACACACAGACACACACACAGACACACACACAGACACGCACAGATATGCACAGACACAAACACTCACAGATACACACAGGCACACACACACAGACACACACACTCACAGACACAGACACACAAGACAGACACAGGCACACAATACACAACAGAGAAAGTGAGAGAAATTTGGAGGGCGACAAGCACACAGAGAGGTGGTGGAGAGATATACACACACGGAGGTAGGGAGAGTGAAAGAGATACAGAAACAGTGAGGCAGGGAGCTTGAAAGACACACAGAGATGTAAGAAGAGACAGATGGAGACATGAAGAGCAAGAGATACAAAGAGGGGTAAGGCGAGCAAGAGACACACACAAACAAATTAATGCAGGATTGAGAGACATAGATAGAGGCAGGGAGAGAGAGAGACAGAGAGAGAGAGAGAGAGGTAGAGATACAGAGAGACACACAGTGAGAAACACACAGTGAGAGACACGCAGACAGACAAGGAGAGCGAGAGAGGTGCAGCGTGCTACATTTGAAGGATAAGTCAGCTGGTGAAGCAGAAAGACACAGTGCCCTCCAGTCTGAAGTGGTGCAGAGAGCTGGCTCCATTCGCACTCTGTGACCTTGACCGGACAGCGAGGATACATACACTGTTCTCAGCTTTCTCCTCTGGCTTTGGTGAGTGTGCGTGATGTCTGAATCGGTCGAAGCTCCCAAAACTGCTGGTGCGCTGTAATAAAGACAAGAGAAACAACACTGATTAGTCACGCAAACAAAGCACCCTTCCTTCCTTTCCTTTCCCTTCCTCCCTTCCTTCTTTCTTCCTTCCTTTCCCAGACAGCGAGCGTCCATTATGGAAGAGCGCGTCTTTTGGATGAGACGTTAAACCGAGGCCCCGTCTGCTCTCTCAGGTGGATGTAAAAGATCCCACGGCCACTATTTTGAAGAAGAGCAGGGGAGATCCCCCCGGTGTCCTGGGCCAATATTTATCCCACAATCAACATCACTAAAACAGATTATCTGGTCATTATCACATTGCTGTTTGTGGGAGCTTGCTGTGCGCAAATTGGCTGCTGCGTTTCCTACATTTCAACAGTGACTACACTTCAAAAAGTACTTCATTGGCTGTGAAGCGCTTTGAGACATCCTGAAGTCATCAAAGGCGCTGTAGAAATGCAAGTCTTTCATTCTTTCTTTCTTTTTGATCCTCTTATCAGCCAAGGCTGGTACACATTGCAGTACCTGGCCAGGGAGAGCAATTGGGTGCAGGAACCCCGGGCAGTTTTCAAAGCCCTGTGTCACCAAGGCAGATTCCAGGGACAATGGCACCCCAGCGAACTCAACACAGATGAGGAATTGAACCGGCCTCTTCCTGCTGTGACTTAGCTCCCTCCTCACTGATCCAAACACAAGAATCATTCCATTCAGCTTACGGTCTCTGCATTGGTTTAATTAATTCTACCCCACTCCCATCAATATCCGCTGGTAGTAATTATTAAAAGAAAAAAAATCCTTTTCCTCATGGTCATCAAGATGAGGGATGTTAGTGCTGGGGAATGGAACACCCAGTGTCAGCATCGAACACTCCCAGGGCAGGCACAGCACGGGTTAGGTACAGAGTAAAGCTCCCTCTACACTGTCCCATCAAACACTCCCAGGGCAGGTACAGCACGGGTTAGATACAGAGTAAAGCTCCCTCTACACTGTCCCATCAAACACTCCCAGGGCAGGTACAGCCCGGGTTAGATACAGAGTAAAGCTCCCTCTACACTGTCCCATCAAACACTCCCAGGGCAGGTACAGCCCGGGTTAGATACAGAGTAAACTTCCCTCTACACTGTCCCATCAAACACTCCCAGGGCAGGTACAGCACGGGTTAGATACAGAGTAAAGCTCCCTCTACACTGTCCCATCAAACACACCCGGGGCAGGTCCAGCACGGGTTAGGTACAGAATAAAGCTCCCTCTACACTGTCCCATCAATCACTCCCAGGGCAGGTACAGCACGGGTTAGGTACAGAGTAAAGCTCCCTCTACACTGTCCCATCAAACACTCCCAGGGCAGGTACGGCACGGGTTAGATACAGAGTAAAGCTCCCCCTACACTGTCCCATCAAACACTCCCAGGGCAGGTACAGCACGGGTTAGATACAGAGTAAATCTCCTTCTACACTGTCCCATCAAACACTCCCAGGGTGGGTACAGCATGGGTTAGATACAGAGTAAAGCTCCCTCTACACTGTCCCCATCAAACACTCCCAGGGCAGGTACAGCACGGGTTAGATACAGAGTAAAGCTCCCTCTACACTGTCCCGTCAAACACTCCCACGGCAGGTACAGCACGGGTTAGATACAGAGTAAAGCTCCCTCTACACTGTCCCATCAAACACTCCCAGGGTGGGTACAGAACGGGTTTACTCTGTATCTAAAGTAGTAATTGAAATATATTTAAGTGGGGTGAGGCAACATCCTTTACTATGATGTGAAAAAAAATGCAGAAAAAGAGTTTGTGGCTGTTGATCAGAGAGGACACGTTGCTCCTCAGAGGATGAGGTTTGTTGTTTTTATCTACATTTGATATAAAAAGGTAACAGCGTGAATGAGCCTTATCTCAAAAAAGAGGCTTCTCAGATCTTCAACAGCCACTGCACAAGTTCCGGAAGGATGCGGAACTTTGTTCTGCCTGAAACTAAGTTATCAAGATGGTGTTTAGGACGGCTAGGCTAGTTTCACCAGTGGCTCGGCTCAGCAACTTTCGGCCCGGGGAGGGGAGAGGGGGGGATGAGTCCAGGGGTTTGGGCAGGGCGGGGGGTGGGGGGCGGGTGGTGAGTCCAGAGGTTTGGGCAGGGCGGGGGGTGGGGGGGGGCAGGGTTGGTGAGTCCAGAGGTTTGGGCAGGGCGGGGGGTTTGAGTCCAGATGTTTGGGCAGGGCGGGGGGGTGGGGGGGAGCGGGGTTGGTGAGTCCAGAGGTTTGGGCAGGGCGGGGGGTGGGGGAGGGGTGAGTCCAGAGGTTTGGGCAGGGCGGGGGGTTTGAGTCCAGATGTTTGGGCAGGGCGGGGGGGTGGGGGGGAGCGAGGTTGGTGAGTCCAGAGGTTTGGGCAGGGCGGGGGGTGGGGGGCGAGTGGTGAGTCCAGAGGTTTGGGCAGGGCGGGGGGGTGGGGGGGGTGGTGAGTCCAGAGGTTTGGGCAGGGCGGGGGGTTTGAGTCCAGATGTTTGGGCAGGGCGGGGGGGTGGGGGGGAGCAGGGTTGGTGAGTCCAGAGGTTTGGGCAGGGCGGGGGGTTTGAGTCCAGATGTTTGGCTAGGTGCCCGCTTTGACCTGATTGGTCTGGTTTAGCTGATTTCCACCAGGGCATCTGTCAGGCTGCTATAATTAGTCTCAGTGCCCCATTTGAGGTGGGGGAAGGGCAGTGGGGGGTGTTGGTGGGGGAGATCAGCCGCAGTTCCCTTGCCTGATAGTTTGGTCATGCTGGAAAAGAAGAAGGAAAAGATTTTGCATTTCTATCACACCTTTCACATCCTCAGGATATCCAGAAACACTTTACAGCCAATAAAGTACTTTTGAAGTTTAGTCACTGTTGGAATGTAAAGCCACAAGAGCCAATTTGCGCACAGCAAGTTTCCACAAACAGCACTGCAATAAATGATCAGATCATTTGTTTTAGTGATGTTGGTTGAGGGATAAATATTGGCCCCAGGACACCGGGGAGAACTCCCCTGCTCTTCTTTGAAATAGTGGCCATGGGATCTTTTACATCCACCTGAGAGAGCAGACGGGGCCTCGGTTTAACGTGTCATCCGAAAGGCGGCACCTCCGACAGTGCAGCGCTCCCTCAGTACTGCACTGGGAGAGTCAGCCCAGATATGTTGTGCTCAAGTCTCTGGAGTGGGACTTGAGCCCACAACATTCTGACTCTGAGTCAAGGCTGACACGCTACTGAATAATTGCACACGTCATTCAAATATTTATAATCAAATAGGCACCTCATTATTCAAGAACATCATGTGCTGATGCAAACCTTTAACTGACTGAAAGCAGAGTGGGGCTTACAGACACAGATCAGGATCAGGGGAAAATGTTCAGGGAGGTGTCGTGGTTATGTTACTGGACTAGTAATCCAGAGACCTAGATTAATAATCTCATGAGACGTGAGTTCAAATCCCATCACAGCAGCTGGGGGATTTAAATGTCGTTAATTAAATAAATCTGGAATAAAAAGCCAGTATCAGTAACGGTGACCATAAAACTATCGGATTGTCGTAACAGCCCATCTGGTTCACTTCTCTTCTTCTGTCGTCTGGTAGTAGCAAAGCAAATCAAATGTCAATATCTAAGTCAGATATCCAGGCCAAAGCTTCCGGTGTCACAGCATGGATATCTTGTAGGTTGCCTGTGAATTTCCTCTGAGGGCAGTGCTCAATGATGGGCTCCAGGGCCTGATCAGGAGCTCCACAGTCGCATGATGGAGATGCTTTAATCTTCCATCGATGGAGAAGCTGGCAGCATCTACCATGAGCGGTTCTGAGGCGGTTGATGGTTGTCCATTGTTTGCGAGGAAGGTTTGATCCTTTAGGTTGTACTGTGGGGTCCTCGATAAGGAATCCATTCCGTATGTCGCAGTTCTTCCAAGCATTTCGCCATCGGTCATCAAGGCTGAGGGGAGATCACTGAAGGGCTTCGACGACGGTCCGAAATGGCATTCTAGATTTGAGAGAGGTTGGTGGGAGGTTGTTCAAGTCGGCCTGGATCGGTATGTCTTTGCTGGTGTAATGGTTGTATTCTCTGGAGACTCCATATTCTCGGTGTAGGTGAGGTGGTGCGATGTTTGCAAGCAGGGGCAGCCACAGTGTTGGTGTCGATAATAGCGTACCGGTGATAACTCTCATATAGAATTCAGCTGGACATCAACGGATTTGACATGCGGACTCGATAGCCATACCGGAAAGCAGTGCTCTGGTTCGCTAGTGTCCTTTAGGGAAGGAAATCTGCCGTCCTTACTCGGTCTGGCCTATATGTGACCCTGGACCCACAGCAATGTGGTTGACTCTTAACTGCCCTCTGAAATGGCCGAGCAAGACACTCAGTTGTACCAAACCGCTGCAAAGAAGTATCACGGACTGCAGCGGTTCAAGAAGGCAGCTCACCACCACCTTCTCAAGGGCAGTTAGGGATGGACAATAAATGCTGGCCTTGCCAGCGACGCCTGCATCCTGTGAATGAATTAAAAAAAACACTGTACAAATAACACATTGAAAATACCCTGTGAATTGTGTTCTCAAAAAGGAGCTGTAGCCTAAAAGTACCCACGCAATCCGCAATCAGTAGTTAAACTGCAAACTGAGAAATCGAAACTCGAAACTAATTAAAATCCTGAAGATTATTATTCAAAGAGAATCCTTCCTTGCCAGTGATAAGACAGCGAGCATTGAGGACTGAGCTCTGGGGAGTAGCTTATTAGTGGCACATAAATATGCCCGTACCTTATCTGGGGGCTGGGAAAGACTGTTAAAAGGGAGATTGGAAAGTTGGGGAGTGAAAATGTGAATTTGCTGCACCGAGCTGACCGTGGGTCATTAATTTTGACATTTTCCAGAACGTTTTTGAAACTGTTAGAAGTGATTTTTATTTTTATTCGTTCATGGGATGTGGGCGTCGCTATCAAGGCCAGCATTTATTGCCCATCCCTAGAGTCCCTTTGAGAAGGTGGTGGTGAGCCGCCGACTTGAACCGCTGCAGTCCTTGTAGTGAAGGTGCTCCCACAGCGCTGTTAGGGAGGGAGTTCTAGGATTTTGACCCAGCGACAATGAAGGATCGTTGATATACTTCTAAGTCAGGATGGTGTGTGACTTGGAGGGGAACTTGGAGGCGGTGATGTTCCCATGCGTCTGCTGCCCTTGTCCTTCTAGGTGGAAGAGGTCGCGGGTTTGATGGGCACCGAAAGAGGTGAACACTTCGGATGGATACATGTCACTCAGATTGGCCAATTGCATGGAAGGTGCTTAACCTAGAAATTAGGATCTACTGAGCGATACTTTGCACATCCCTTGACAGATTCCCTTTGTATTAGATTCTTTTAAACAGGTTGGGTGTTCCATTTGTAAGAATTACTGATTTTTCTTATGAATACTCCAGAATTTCTAAAGAAACAAACTTATTTTGGACACACAAGAAAGTAGGAAATGAGAAAAGGCCATTCAGCCCATCATTCTGGCAAGCTGTAGTCTATTTTTTGCACCAAATGGTGGCTTTTACATTTCCAGGGCAGGTACAGCACGGGTTAGATACAGAGTAAAGCTCCCTCTACACTGTCCCATCAAACACTCCCAGGGCAGGTACAGCACGGGTTAGATACAGTGTAAAGCTCCCTCTACACTGTCCCATCACACACTCCCAGGGCAGGTACAGCACAGGGTTAGATCCAGAGTAAAGCTCCCTCTACACTGTCCCATCAAACACTCCCAGGGCAGGTACAGCATGGGTTAGATACAGAGTAAAGCTCCCTCTACACTGTCCCTGAAACATTCCCAGGGCAGGTACAGCACAGGGTTAGATACAGAGTAAAGCTCCCTCTACACTGTCCCATCAAACACTCCCAGGGCAGGTACAGCATGGGTTAGATACAGAGTAAAGCTCACTCTACACTGTCCCCTGAAACACTCCCAGGGCAGGTACAGCACGGGTTAGATACAGAGTAAAGCTCCCTCTACACTGTCGCCTGAAACACTCCCAGGGCAGGTAGCACAGGGTTAGATACAGAGTAAAGCTCCCTCTACACTGTCCCATCAAACACTCCCAGGGCAGGTACAGCATGGGTTAGATACAGAGTAAAGCTCCCTCTACACTGTCCCCATCAAACACTCCCAGGGCAGGTACAGCACGGGTTAGATACAGAGTAAAGTTCCCTCTACACTGTCCCATCAAACACTCCCAGGGCAGGTACAGCATGGGTTAAGATACAGAGTAAAGCTCCCTCTACACTGTCCCCATCAAACATTCCCAGGGCAGGTACAGCACGGGTTAGATACAGAGTAAAGCTCCCTCTACACTGTCCCATCAAACACTCCCAGGGTAGGTACAGCATGGGTTAGATACAGAGTAAAGCTCCCTCTACACTGTCCCATCAAACACTCCCAGGGTAGGTACAGCACGGGTTAGATACAGAGTAAAGTTCCCTCTACACTGTCCCATCAAACACTCCCAGGGCAGGTACAGCACGGGTTAGATACAGAGTAAAGCTCCCTCGACACTGTCCCATCAAACACTCCCAGGGCAGGTACATCATTGGTTAATCTAGTTGAAGATTATTTTCTTGACTTAAAAAAGCAATCTACAAAAAGAATGTGAAAAATTAGGATCTTTTGTTCATTGTATTGTCTCATATCAACACACACCTGCAATTTTCTTTGGGTTAAAAAAAGACTTGCTTTTCACGACCACCGGATGTCCCAAAGCACTTCACAGCCAATGAAGTACTTTCTGAAGTGTAGTCACAATTTCAATTTCAATTTTATTTGTCACATAACCAAATACAACAAGTGAAATCCAGTCAATGAAATGCTTTTTTCTTAACGAGCCGAGCGCACCAAGCAGCAAAGGACACTTAGCTGCCTGGTACGCACGGAGCCCGCAAGGACGGCAGCCATCTTCATCGGCACCATCACAACAGGGTCCGCTCTCGCCTCGCTCCGCCTTTCCCGCACTCCTGCCCGACAATCTTCAGCCGCCGTGAATGCTGTAATGTGTGAAGCGCAGCTGCCAATTTGCACACAGCAAGTTCCCACAAACAGCAATGTGATAATGGCCAGATCATCTGTTTTAATGATGTTGGTTGAGGGATAAATATTGGCCAGGGCACTGGGGAGAACTCTCCTGCTCTTGTTTGAAATAGTGCTGTGGGATCTTTTTCATCTACCTGAGAGGGCAGACAGGGCCTCGGTTTTAAGTCTCATCCAAAAGACGGCACCTTTGATAGTGAACCACACCCTCAGTACTGCACTGGAGTAACAGCTTAGATTTTTGTGCTCAAAGTGTCATGGAGTGGGACTTGAACCCACAATCATCATGATTAAGAGGCAAGGGTGCTAACTACTGAACCACAGCTGACACTCCCAAATGGCTTTCCTAACATTAGCAAAAGGTCAAGAGAAGCTCAGTCTATGAAGTGCATCCGGGGTACTGCCGATCTTCGGCCAAAGTTACAGTGGTCGATCAAGAGAATCCCCTGGAAAAATCTCCAGCTCACAAGGTCCAAGGAAGGAACGGCTATTCGGTCAAGTGAGGCCATCAGATCCAGAGTCCATGTATGTTCATTGCATTGTGGATTCTTCCCACTTCCAGCATCACCCATTAATCCCGTATTTATCGAAACACTAAGATCCTCCATTGATTTACCCGGTGTCAGCTGTGGCTCAGTGTGTAGGCCTTTCACCGGTCTGAGTCAGATTGACCCAAGGTTCAAGCCCAACTCCAGGACCTGAGCCCATAATCCAGACTGACACTCCCGGTGCAGTACTGAGGGAGTGCTGCACTGTCAGAGGTGCTGTAATTCAGAGGATGTAAAAGATCCCAAGGCACTATTCAAAGAAGAGCAAGGGGGAGGTCTCCAATATTTATCCCTCAACCAACATTACGTAAACAAGTGATCATTGTCAAATTGCCGTTTGTGGGACCTTGCTGTGCGCAAATTGGCTGCCGCATTTACAACAGAGATTACACTTCAAAGAAGTACTTCATTGGCTGTAATGCACTTTCGGACATCCTGAGGTTGTGAAAGGCGCTACAGAAATGCAAGTTTGTTCTTTCTTTAAAAGAAACAGTCTTGCCACTAACCCTCCATCCCCCTCCTCAACAGATGAATCAAATCCCTTCTCATCATCTTTTCTAAGCGCCTCTATCCTGTGGAATGAAATATTTTTCTAATTTTGGCCGCTCTTGTTGAAGCAGGTTTCCAAACAGATTATTTTAATTTGCTTCTTGTTTCGCTTCTATTTTTATTGAGTGTTTTGATGGTTAATCTTGGGGTTTAACTCACTCTCCCAGAAATAAATCAGTTTCGATGTGAAACCCCTTCTCTAGTTTTCGATTTTTAAAATAAAAAGTCCTTCCTCTCTGGACACGTCCAGTGGCTTGTTTGGCAATCCCAGTGCGGTACTGAGGCCAGGAAGACTCCAGATTTGATTGGTGGTCTGTGCTGAGTTCATTGACCTCAGGAAGGTATTGGAGTTCATGCTCCTGCTCCCTGCCCAGTGCTCATGTGCCAGTGTTGGGTGAAGACAGGATTGCCTTTGAATGCAATGCCCCCACAGTCAATTAGTTGCTGATACTCACTGTCTGGGCTCATGCGTGAAGAATGGTCACTTGGGTGAGGTATTGGAGATCTGTTTACACCAGTGGAAATCCACTTCAGGAAAGAGCAAACAGCTGACCGACAGGATTAGAGAAAATAACTATTTGTTTCTTTGTCTCATAACAGTTGCCAACTTTTCCCCCAGCTCAGGGAGTGAGAACAATCCACAGCCCAGCACTGTCCCAGCAGAGAGAGTGAGGACAATCTACAGCCCAGCACTGTCCCAGCAGAGAGAGTGAGGACAATCTACAGCCCAGCACTGTCCCAGCAGAGAATGTGTAGACAATCCAAAACCCAGTCCTGTCCCAGCAGAGAATGTGCAGGCAATCCACACCCCAGCACTGTCCCAGCAGAGAGAGTAAGGACAATCTACCGCCCAGCACAGGCCCAGCAGAGAGCGAGAACAATCCACTGCCCTGCATTGTTCCAGCAGAGCATGTTTAGACAATTCACAACCCAGCACTGTCCCAGCACAGAATGTGCAGGAAATACACAGCCCAGCACTGTCCCAGCAGAGAGTGAGGACATTCTCCAGCCCAGCACTGTCCCAGCAGAGCAAGTGCAGACAATCCACACCCCAGCACTGTCCCAGCAGAGAAACTGTGGGCAATCCACTCCCAGCACTGTCCCAGCAGAGATTGTGCAGAAAATCCACACCCCAGCACTGTCCCAGCAGAAAGAGTGAGGACAATCCACACCCCAGCACTGTCCCAGCAGAGAGAGTGAGGACAATCCACAGCCCAGCACTGTCCCAGCAGAGAGAGTGAGGACAATCCACAGCCCAGCACTGTTCCAGCAGAGAGAGTGTGGACAATCCACAGCCCAGCACTGTCCCAGCAGAGAGTGAGGACATTCTCCAGCACAGCAATATCCCAGCAGAGAGAGTGAGGACAATCCACACCCCAGCACTGTCCCAGCAGAGAGAGTGAGGACAATCCACTCCCCAGCACTGTCCCAGCAGAGAGAGTGAGAACAATCCACAGCCCAGCACTGTCCCAGCAGAGAGAGTGAGGACAATCCACAGCCCAGCACTGTTCCAGCAGAGAGAGTGAGGACAATCCACACCCCAGCACTGTCCCAGCAGAGAGATTGAGGACAATCCACACCCCAGCACTGTCCCAGCAGAGAGAGTGAGGACAATCCACACCCCAGCACTGTCCCAGCAGAGTGAGGACAATCCACACCCCAGCACTGTCCCAGCAGAGAGAATGAGAACAATCCACACCCCAGCACTGTCCCAGCAGAGAGAGTGAGGACAATCCACACCCCAGCACTGTCCCAGCAGAGAGAGTGAGAACAATCCACAGCCCAGCACTGTCCCAGCAGAGAGTGAGGACAATCCACACCCCAGCACTATCCCAGCAGAGAGTGAGGATATTCTCCACCCCAGCACTGTCCCTGGAATTTCTAACTCCCTTTCCCCAAAACAGGGAGCTAAAATCAATCAATCAATTCCCATCATTACACTCTCGTGAGCTTTACTGCGAAGGAAAATAAGGAAAGCAGAACTGCTGCACGGTGCAGCATTGAATCTTCATTTGTGTCACTTCCTCCTGGCTTTTGGTGGAAAGGAAACACCTTAAATAGAATTTAAAGCTGTTCAGCCCAACTGGTCCAGACCGACCACCGCTTACGCCCCTCACAGTGAAGTGTCCCAAAGCTCGTCCCAATATCTCACACCAGCAAAGTGACAGAAGGAGTTCCGACAAGTAATTTTAAAAAAAACTCAGAGTGAGATAACTGATGAAATAATCTTTCCTTCTCTGCCCAGCTTACACTTTTTAAATTCTTTTAAGTGAAGTTCGATTTTCCATCGCGCTAACATCGTAACTGTGAGCTCATGGCTCACTGTGAGCGCCAGGACAGCGCTCGCCCAATATATTCACCGCTCGCCACCTGGGGCTAATTGGGAACACAGACGTGGCTAATTGCATTTCTGATCAGTAAATAGAAAACTGAGTAACAGACACCGTCGTGTAATCTCAATACTCATATTCACCGAGGGAGTGCTGCACTGTCAGAGGTGCCGTCTTTCCGATGAGACGTTAAACCGAAGCCCCATCTGCTCTCTCAGGTGGACGTAAAAGACCCCATGGCCACTATTTTGAAGAGCAGGGGAGTTATCCCCGGTGTCCTGGGGTCACTATTTATCCCTCAATCAACATCACCAAAAAAATAAGATGATTTGGTCATTATCGCGTTTCTTTTTGTGGGAGCTTGCTGTGCGTGAAATGACTGCCGCCTTTCCCTACATTGTGACCACACTTCAAAAAGTACTTCATTGGCAGCAAAGCGCTTTGGGACTGACGTAAGAAAACTACTAGGTACTTGGTCTAAGCGTTAAACAAAGCTTTAATCAACTGTTTTACAACATGGAGGTCTAGTTGTGTCCTTCACTAGTTCCTGTTAAGAATGTCCTGCGCAAGCTGGGCCCGTGCCCGTGTATTTATACTCTCCCTGGACAGCGCCACCCGCAGGCCGCTCAGTATTATTTCATAAGTCTTTCTTTCATGAATGACTGATTCATGTCAGGTTGTGAATGGCGCTACACAAATGCAAGTCTTTCATTCTTTTTCTTTTCATTCTCAGTGTTTATATTGTCCGCGAGATGAAGAGTTTTACGCTCAGAGGTTTAACTGCCCAGAAACCCGGCGTTGTAGCTAAGAGGAGTGGTGGCTGTAATTTACAGCCAGCAGTGCAGGCCCACGACAAGCCTAAAAGGAACAGAGTAACTTTAAAACGCATTCATTTAAGGGCGTTTGAGGAAGTCATGGCTCGAGGTGAAGGCCGTATTTATAAATCGGAGAACGAGGGGGGCGGTAAGGTCGGGCGTCCCACAGCCTGAGGCCACTCGATGGACTGCTCTCTCTACCGCAGTGTTCTTCATCACGTATCCTCTAAACTTTCGCTCAATATGAAACTGTTAGCAGCAAAGCCAATTCATTCCATCAGGAGTGCGTCGACTTTGAATCAAAAGGAGTTTATTTTGATTGAGGACGGTGTGGTCAACCATGTCATAGTAACAGGAGGAGGCCGTTCAGCCCCTCGAGCCTGCTCCGTCATTCGATTAGATCAGGGCTAATCTGTATCTTAACTCTATCTACCCACCTTGGTTCTATATCCCTTAATACCCTTGCCTGACCAAAATCTATCAATGTACGATAGCAAAATACTGGAAATCTGAAATAACAACAGAAAACGCTGGAAAAATTCAGCAGGCCAATATCGAGTTCAACAATTTCAGATCATAACCTCGGCCCCCATTACATTTTTATATATATTTTTTATCCACACCTTTGTTTTGGCCCTTCCCCCTTTTTTTTCTCTCCCACATGGCAGCTGTCTCCCATTCTGCCGGCGCATTTCACACCTAATCTAGAGCCGTCTTTTGTCTCCACTAGTCCTATCACCATCTCGTCTGGTTTTGAATACCTCTTAATGTCTCTTCACTTCTCTTTTGTTCTCACATCCCCATTTCCCAGCCCCCAAACTGGCCTTTTAATCTGTTTCATTTCCTGTGTTTTTTCAGTTCTGACGAAGGGTTTCGACCCGAAACATTGACTCTGTTTCTCTCTCCACGGATGCTGCCCTGGCCTGCTGAGTTTTTCCAGCATTTTCTGTTGTTATTAAAAATCTATCAATCTCGGTTTTGAAATTTTCAGTTGGCCCCCCAGCCTCAAAAGCTTTTGGGGGGAGAGAGTTCCAGATTTCCACCACCCTTTGTGTGAAGAAGTGCTTCCTGACATCACCCCTGAACGGCCTGGCTCTAATTTTAAGGTTTTGCTCCCTTGTTCTGGACTCCGCTCACCAGAGGAAATAGTTTCTCTCGATCTATCCTATCAACTCCTTTAATCATCTTAAAACACCTCAATTAGGTCACCCCTTAATCTTCTATATTCAAGGGAATACAATTTTAGTGTATGCAACCTGTCCTCATAATTTAACCCTTTTAGCCCTGGTATCATGTCAAAGGCTTTAGTAGCAGTCGAGAAAGTTGCTGATCACAGAGGATGCAATTTGTGACTTTGATAAGAGTCGTTTCAGGGCTGTGGCCGGGGAGGACACCTAATTGGACAGATTCAAAGATTGGCATAGATTTCGGAGTCAAAAATCACATTCAAGGACTATGGAGAGGAAAGGAAGATTGGAGATGGGGCGGCAGTTTGTAAAGACAGAGAAGTCGAGAGTGTTTTTTTTGAGGAGGGAAGCGATGACAGCAAAAAGGTATGGGGCCAGTACCAGAGGAGAGAGAACCGTTAACAATCTCAACTAACATGGGAGCCAGGAAGGGAAGTTAGGTGGTCAGCAGTTTAGTGGGAATAGGGTCAAGAAAGCAGGAGGTGGGTCTCATGGACCAAATGAGCTCAAAGAGGAGT